>NC_048597.1:101119640-101719640 GCF_003668045.3 Cricetulus griseus
ATGTTATCACTTTATCAATCAACTGACATTTTCTTTGTTTTTCAGCTTTTTGAGATAGCGTCCCCTATGTAAGCCAAGACTGTTAGGGAGAACATGATTCTCCCTTCTCAGCTGTGTTCACAGGCATTAGCTACACACCTGGCTTAAAAGTAATACCTGTCGCCGGGCGGTGGTGGCACATGCCTTTAGTCCCAGCACTTGGGAGGCAGAGGCAGGTGGATCTCTGTGAGTTCCAGGCCAGCCTGTCTCCAGAGCGAGTGCTAGGATAGGCTCTAAAGCTATACAGAGAAACCCTGTCTCGAAAAACAAACAAACAAACAAACAAACAAAAAAAGTAATACCTGTCTAACATCTCTCTGGTATGTAGGAGCCTTGCTAACTTCTAGGCCATAGAGATCCGTAGAGCTGGCAGTTGAATGGTCCAGGGATGATTCATTCTGCAAAACCTTCATGCTCACTGCTTTTATGCCAGGAACTCTTCTCTGTGGTCAAGAAATAGTGGTGAACAGGCAGAGTCTTTAAAATTTCAGAATTTATATAAGAGTGAGGGAGGGCAGCCACATACGTGTAACAGATGATTTCAGAGAGTGATACCAGCAGAGAAAAAGAAGGCAGGGTTGGTGTTTGTTTTTTTCTTGGGTTTTGTTGTTGTTTTTTGTTTTTGTTTGGTTTTGTGTTTTTGGATCAGTAGCTATGATGCCAGTCCTGGAACTAGCTCTGTAGACCAGGCTGGTCTCTAACTCAGAGAGATCCACCTGCCTCTGCCTCCTGAGTGCTGGGATTGAAGGCGCATGCCACCAACGCCCGGCCAGGATTGTTGTTTTTAAAACATGTTTTTAGATTTATTTATTTTATGTCTGTGTACCACATGTGTTGCTGGTGCCTGCAGAGGCCAGAAGGCAGCATTGGATTCCCTGGAACTGGAGCTACCAATGGTTGTAAGTCATCATGTGGGTGCTGAACTCAGGTCCTCTGCAAAAGCAAGTGCTCTTAACCGCTGAGCCATGTCTCCAGGCCCCAAGCAGGATGTTAGAGGATGACTAAGTGGAGAAGGGGCAGGGTTTGCTGGCTACCTGGCATTCAAGCTGAAGAGTGGATGGTGAGAAAGAGCTAGCACAAGAGCCAGCAGTAGAGAGTTCCAGAGAAGAGGGCAGTAAGTGGCAAAGAAGGGTCCCTGGACTGTCTCAGAAGACTGCAAAAGACTGCAAAGATGAGACTGGTCCAATCTAGATCATATAGGGGTTGTGAGCCATGGAAGGGTTTTACATATTCCTTTTAAAATGTGGCTAAAACCAGTAGGCTGGAATGCTGTCAAGTTAGTGGCTCTAAATTCTCCAGATGTTGTGCTTTATCCCTCTGTGTGACCCAGTGCTCTCCCAGAGAGTTGTGCCTATTGATCAGATGAAGGAGGGAGAAGCCACAGGATTTAGGTGACAGGACAGATTGTGAAGTTGTGAGTGGCAATGCCCAGTGTCAGTGTCCATGTCTCCAGGCTACACATAGGCAGTACCTTTATACTGTACTGCCTCCCTGCCTTATCCTGTTCTTTGAAGTGTTCAAGATAGTACAGCAAATTAAAAGGCAGCCTGAGCCTGCTAGGTCTCGTGATGGGCATTCCATTTCTGTTGAGGATAGGCACAGGATACCTGCCAATTAAGGCTTGCCTAAGAGAAGAGGGCAGCAAACGAGTCAGCTCCTCAGATGCAGGTGGCCATTAGTCTGGACAGGCTCTAGTGATTGATACCTGGAGTGCTGTCACGAAGGTCTTTTGCATCCTGAAAACACCTTCTTTTCAATCCTGCTGACCTCCCAGACTTCCCAGAGCCTCTCTCTCAAGGAACCATGAGAAAATCACTGAATAGTGAATCCTGCAAGTGAGATGCTGTGTGAAGTGGATGAACTTTAAGATTTCAAGATCAAGTTTGGAAACACTGTTAGACTTGAGGCTCACCCTGTGATGTCTTTCCTGAGGATCAGGTGGTGTGGTGATGGAGATTGTCAATACAAGACACCCCAGGTGCTTGAGCCTTATGCTTGATTTTGTGTCAGTGGGAATGCAAGAACATCCCCATAGTTGGAATTGTGTTGGTCTCCCTTCTCACGTTCTACTAGAGCCAATGGTTGTGGGTATGATGGCTGAAGTTTGCACATTTTCTGACCTGTAGAAGAAGATAGACCTATCTTGGATCCTTCTCCTGTGGTTAATAAAATGAACACTGGCTGCCTGACTTGCTTGGTTTTCAGTGTGGGTGGCTTTTCCATCCCTTCCTTTTCTCTCTAGGGGATCATTGAAGACTTTTGTCCACACAGTCCATCTGCTACAGAGACAGACTGAGCTGGGCTCCCTGCCTGTCGCTGATGTTTTATATAGGTGAGTTGTCCTTTTAAACAAGATCTGTGCATGGGTGCTCTTAGGGGCAAGCAGATTACTAAATCTTGCTAATTCATAGTTTTGAAGATTTTATTTATTTATTATGTATACAACATTCTGTTTCCATGTATATCTGTACACCAGAAGAGGGCACCAGATCTCATGGTTGTGAGCCACCATGTGGTTGCTGGGAATTGAACTCAGGACCTCTGGAAGAGCAGTCAGTGCTCTTAACCACTGAGCCATCTCTCCAGCCCCTAATTCCTAGTTTTGAATGAATATAGAATCATAGCTAACTGCTTAAGGATGTGAAAGTGTTTCTAGAGTGGCTTTTTTCTTTTTTCCTAATTTAAAAACAAGTCCTAGTCCATGATGAGTTATTACTGTAATATGAGGTGACAGTGTGTTCAGGTGTAAAGAGGAAATTGAAATCACTCTTGATTTTGTTATCCAGCAAGACTGCTTGTATCATTTGGATATGTGTACTTCCTACACATGGCCCTCTTTGCCTATGTTTCTTTTTCCCTCATACACATTTGTCTATTTATTAAACATACATTTAGGCTGGGGATGTAAAACCAGTTGTAGTGGTGCATGTTCATTAATTCCAGCACTTGGGAGGTAGAGACAGAAGGATCAGGAAGTTTAAGGCCAGCCTGGATTATCTGAGACAATATTACTAAAATCTAAAACCCCACTCCCCCAAATAAATAAATAAGAAAGGATGAATACACTTTATATACAGATAGACTTAAATTTTTGAGGATGTTAAAGGTGTTTTTTGTTTGTTTTTTGTTTTTTTGTTTTGAGACAGGGTTTCTTTGTGTAGCTTTGGAACCTATCCTGGCACTCGCTATTTAGACCAGGCTGGCTTCAAACTCAGAGATCCACCTGCTTCTGCTTCCTGAGTGCTGGGATTAAAGGTGTTCACCACCAATGTCCAGTGGGTTTTTAATTTATTTATTGTGTATGTGTGTGGGTGTTCCCACACATGGTATATGATACAAGTGTGGAAGAGACCACTTAAGGGATCAGCTCTTGCCTGCCTTCTACTTTGTGGAGTCAGGGTCTTTCCTGTGTTCTGCACCACATATTCCAGGCTACCTGGCTTTATGAGCTTCTGGGCCGCTTCTATTCCTTTCTCAATGTGGGAGTGCTGGGATTAGAGGTGTGCCACTTATTATTCATGGTGTTTCACACTGATCCCAGGGGTTAAACTAAGGCATCACATTGCACAGCTGGTGCTTCTTGTCCACCAAGCCATCTGCCTGACCCAAAGTTTTGTAGGCATTGCTCTGTAATTTTTTCATTAGAATACAGTGTGAATACTAATCAGGCTATTTAAACTATTTGTGCCTGCCCCTTGAGCTGTTAAGTAGACTTTGCCAGAATGGGCATTCTCAGGTCTTTGCAATTCTCCTTCACCCCTTTACAGGCTGCTGCTTTTGGAAGGGGGACCTGGATCCCCATCCTGTTTACTTGGGGGAAAACATATAGTATCCTGGGGGTATGAAGACATGCTGCCTGCACCAGACAGCAGCACTGGCTCCAGTTCTGAGAACAAAGGTAATGTAAGGGTTGGTGCCCTGGGATTAGCACTAAGATATGAGAAGAGTAGTTTTAGATCACAGTGGCAAAGACTTTGACTAGAGCTCCGAGTTCCTTTTAATTAGGAGCTGGAGATTCCTGTACAGTGTGCACATTGTTTGCTTTATCAGTGCAAGGCTGATACTCAGGATGGTGAGCAGGTAGGCAGGCTTTACTGTCCTAGTCAAGGACCATCCCATAACCCTAGCAGGTGGCATGGGCTACTTCATTTGGCTCATGCTCCTCAGGTGCTGAAGCCTCAGTGGACATTTGTAAGGTCAGACATGCTCCATGAGGCCATTTCTTCTAGTCATTTACTGTGTTCATTATGGTCCCTTCTGTGCTAAAGACAAAAGAGGGCTGAAGGAACCTTGAACTGTTAAGTCCCAACAAAATAGGAAGTGTTGTGGTATTTTTACATGGTTTTATAGGGTTACATGCCAGTTTATTACAAGACCTCAGCAAAAATGGCAGAAGTTCTCTTAAGTAACCTACTTGCCAGACTCTTTGGGTGACTTGGGTCTCCACATTGGCTCTGTAACTGTTAAGATAGCACCCAAGTCATCAGTTCTGCTCAACACCATGCCCTGCCCTCCCACCGGGCATTGCAGCTTGCCAAGAGTAGGCTTTGCTTCCAAAAACTTTGTCATTATAATGGGCCATCAGTTATTATAATGACGTTACTCACTGAAACATTATAACATAGTATGTCAATGGCTGTTACATAACTGATGAAATAGGAGTAAGAAAACAAAATCCCTGAAGAGTGTCTCACTGAGCAGTGATTGTTTTGGAAAGAAAACTGCACATCAGAGAAATTGGTGCAGGTAGGTGGGTGTGGAGTTAGTGCCTGTCCAGCACACCCCTTTATTCTTATCCCTCTGTGAGACTCCTCCCCATCAAGCCTAAGGCACAGAGTGCAGTATGAGCAATGGCTACTCAGCACCTCACAGCCCAGACCTTCTCTTGTAACCCTTTTTTCTGAAGAGTGCTGAGAGGAGGGGCAAGGAAGGCATGGGCCACCCAGTTGCCAGAGAAGCAGACCACCTGCTGTGCCCAGGCAGTGTTCACAAGGATGGGCTCCAAAGTCTGCATGGAGCTAAACTGCTGTCCCTGAGGGGAGGGTTTCCAAGGGTGACAGCATAAGGCTGATGTGTTGGCTTTTGTGTCTATGTATTTCTTAGAATACTTGTAGAATAATTATTTCTTCTGCTCCTTCCCTCCTTGCCCTCTTCCTCCTCTTTCCCTTCTCCTTTTCTTTCTCCTTTTTTTCTTTCACTCTCCCTTTGTTTTGGAGACATGTTCTTTTGCTATGGTCCAGGATTTAAGGAGTCCTTTTTGTTTCAACCTCTCTAATAAGAGCAGTTCTATGTAACTTGTTTTTTTTTGTTTGTTTGCTTTTTTTTTTTTGTTTTTGGAGACAGGGTTTCTCTGTGGCTTTGGAGGCTGTCCTGGAACTAGCTCTTATAGACCAGGCTGGTCTGGAACTCACAGAGATCCGCCTGCCTCTGCCTCCCCAGTACTGTGATTAAAGGCGTGCACCACCAATGCCCGGCTTCTATGTAACTTTTGTTTGTTTGTTTTCCTCTTCTATTTTTTCAAATATATTTAACTTTATTTTTTATGTGCATTGGTACAAAGGTGACAGATCCCCTAGAACTGGAATTATAGACAGTTGTGAGCTGCCATGTGGATGCTGGGAATTGAACCCCGGTCCTCTAGAAGAGCAGCCAGTGCTCTTAACCGCTGAGCCATCTCTCCAGCCCCCTCCTGTTTTTCAAGACCGGGTTTCTTTGTATAATGACCCTGGCTGTCCTGGAAGTCACTCTGTAGACCAGGTTGGCCTCAAGCTCACAGAGATCCTCTTGCCTCTGTGAATTTTGAGTGTTGGGTCCTACATGGGAGGAGAGAACAGAGTCTGCAGATTTTCCTCTAACGTGTACACACACACACACACACACACACACACACACACACACACACACACAAACTCTCTCTCTCTCTCTAAATTAATAGGTAAATAAATATAATAAAACATTTTTTAAAAAGGAGGCCATGCTTTCAAGCTATTCTTTCCAGATAAAATTGGGATATTCAAATGGCAAGTCCAAAGAAAATGATTTTATTTAGTTCCACATCTTCCATTACTATAACAATGTAATTCCATTGCCATTAGGAAACATTGGCATGGCACCAGAGAGGCTACTTAGGTGTGTGATCTCTACTAGCCGCAGCACAGCCCTTGAGGTACATGTTATTATCCCTATATGTAACACGAAAAATAAAAACCCAGAGACAGATATTGGGGTTCAAGCTGAGGGTCAGATAAGCAAAGCAGCCAGCCACTAGCTCTTAACCTCTACATCAGGCTGAAAGGGTGTTCTGGTTAGATGCACGAATCCTCAGATTGCAATCCTAGACTGCTGCCTCCCTTAACGTGGCTGGACAATAAATCTCATAATGCAGCCTGAGACACTGGGCTCCTGTGTCCCGCGCGATATTCTCGCCGGCAAGAATCACACAGGACATTCGGATCCTTCTGCAGGAAAGCTTTAATGCATCTTGAGAGAGGAGAGCATAAGCTTACCAGAGCGGAGACCCCGAGCCAAGAATCCCGTCCCCTAATAAAGGCTGGCAGCCCCGCCTGGGATGTGTCACCCCTATGATTGGCTGCAGCTCCTCAGGCCATATGAGCCACGGAATAGGCAGAGATCAAGGAAATGGAAAATTACCCAGCACCTGCGAAATAATTTACATTCAGTGCCTGCAGGCACCATCATTGTAATGGAGAATGCAGGGACGGCTCCCTACATATCCCCCTTTTTTATTAATTAATGATAAGGCTTTATATTTTTACAAGCAAATAGGTCACCCATATGTTGAGGGATAGAGGCAGAGGTTGTACCTTCCCAATCAAACATTAAGACTGTGTACAAGAGTCGCCATCAGGCTGTTAGCTTGACCCGAAGCGCTCTCGACCTGTCCTCTGCCGTTTTTCTGGGAAAGGGAGACTAGGGCAGGCAACCCTTATGCAGGACAACATGCCTCCCAGAGAAGCCTGCATACTGGGCAACTCTCTGTGCGATGCCTTGCTCAACATCCCTCATGGGCTGCTCAAGCCAGGCACTCTACCCTGTGCAATGAGCCTAGGCTCCGGGTGTGCAAGAGCTGTCTGGCCGGCGGCCTATTGCTTAAGCATAGTTAGCCAAATATCAGTGGAAGCCCCTTGTTCCAAAGCTACAAGCGCTTGGGCGATAACCATCTTGTCTCTCTTAGTTTGAGCCTTGAGCCTACAGACCAGCCAGAGAAGTAACACCAATCCGCAGCAAACGGCTGCAAACAATCCCATCCCCACCCCTTAAGCGATCTATGATGACAATCTCTCCGTCAAGGACAGGAGTTAATCTGGATAACAATAGCGGCTCTCAACTCCCGGGGAGAGGGTGGAGTTTTGACTTTTGAAGGTCCGAAGGGGCTCTTCGGGTGAGTCTTTCCGGGATCCACAGGGGATTCTCTTCATCCTGTGGAAAAACACATAGCTCCCCTGGATCTTATGAGAATAGGATCCGGGCCTCTCCAAAGACCAGTTAAGATATCTTTCCATTTTACCATTTCTTTTGGCCTTTTAGGTTCTGAGGTGTGACGCTTGGCCGCAGTATGGCCCCGAGCGTCAATGTTTATGAGGCTTTAAAGCCCCAGGCATTCCAGGCCTCCAAGAAGTGTTGAATAACATGCATGGCCTTTTCCCCTATCAAAGACTGGGAAAGCCATCTGTAATTTCCTCCGCTCCTCTAATGGTAAGAAGGAGTCGGTACCAAATAATGGGGGTGTTGATGGAAGTACACCCGCTGGATTAACAGGTCTCGGGGTGTGACCGGTTATTCCCTATTTTCTCTCCCTCCTTTTTTGTTTCTTTTTTACCTAGCTGAGCTGTTTCCTCTAAAACTTTATCTCTTGAGCTTTTAGAGTCATCAGAGCTATCAAGATTTAAAGCTTTAAACTTATTTACAGAATCATCTAACAAATTACTCACTCCCTTGTCATTAGACATCCCGGGAGGTCCTTTTTCCTTACACACTCCCTTGTCATTAGACATCCCGGGAGGTCCTTTTTTCTTATATTTTATTGTTGGGCGCGCACCATCTCTCACTACATTCGGTTTCTGACATGTAATTCTGGACTTCTTTAAGATTGTTACAACAGTGAGAAAGGTCAAAATGGCTCCTAGTAAAAGCACAGAAGCCTCTACACTAACCTCCCAAAATAGCAACATTCCCAAGCCAAAGTCCAGAAAAGACATACCTCTCCGAATTTACCACCCTGCAGTTCTGAATCCGCCTTGTAGCCAAGGGGTCTCCGCGGTGCCGGCGATGTTCCCGGGTTTCGGCACCAGATGTCCCGCGCGATATTCTTGCCGGCAAGAATCACACAGGACATTCGGATCCTTCTGCAGGAAAGCTTTAATGCATCTTGAGAGAGGAGAGCATAAGCTTACCAGAGCGGAGACCCCGAGCCAAGAATCCCGTCCCCTAATAAAGGCTGGCAGCCCCGCCTGGGACGTGTCACCCCTATGATTGGCTGCAGCTCCTCAGGCCATATGAGCCACGGAATAGGCAGAGATCAAGGAAATGGAAAATTACCCAGCGCCTGCGAAATAATTTACATTCAGTGCCTGCAGGCACTATCATTGTAATGGAGAATGCAGGGACGGCTCCCTACACTCCTGTCTTTTATACACCTTTCTAGGGCTGGAATTAAAGGTGTGAGTTCTAGTTCTCTTTTAGACTGATTCACTCTTGTGTAGACCAGGGTGCCCTTAAACTCAGAGAGATCCATCTGCCTCTGTCTCATGAGTCGTGGGATTAAAGGTGTGCACCACCACTGCCTAGCTTCTATAGCTAACTAATGTGGCTGACGTTGCATGCCAAACCCAAAGGCAAACTTTATGAAATCATAACTAATACATCACCACACCCCTATTACTGCTGAAGAGGCCCACAGTCCCCTAATGAAACTCTGGTTCCTGAGAGCCCTTCTTACTAAGCACCCATTCTCAGTCATTGCAGGTCATTTAGGGATGTCAAAATTGAGAAAGAAAAGAGCAATCATTTAGCAGGTGACCCAGTGGCCTCCTAATAACTTTATGTCTTCAGTCCCTGAAACTGGTCCCAATTCCCACATGCTTTTTCTATGTTCGATTTGGGGATTCAAGCCATCTACTGTTGAGGTAACATTGAAATTGTTATTTGAATTGGGAATTCATGTCAATCAATTTCCTAAGGCTTTTTTTTTTTAATTAGAAAAGCATTTTTATAGCCTCATTGTATGTGGAACTGATTTCAGATGCTGACTTGGGGCGCTGCCTCACCGCCGACGGACGTTACCTGTACACCACTAACTCAGCTGGAAGAGGAGTAAGCAAGCTGGGCTCTGGATTGCATGGCACTCTCAGGTCAGTTGTGGGGCTTGCCCAGTGTTGGGTGACACTCTTGTCCAAGTCTTCGAAGGAGACACCAGCCAGGGTCCTGATCCACTTATAGTGACCAAGTAGCAAGTCTGAGCTTACAGACGCCCTGTCTCCCCATCTCTTGCTCTGTAGGAGCGCTCTAGCTTTGCTATTACTGAGGTGCTTGGTCATATAGCCAGAAAGTCCTCTTAGGTCTCAGCATTTTTTAAAAATGATTTTATTTGTATTATTTTTAACAAAGACTTACTTTATTTTATGTGCATGAATGTTTTGCCTGTATCTAAGCATGTATATGCACACATGTGAGGTTGGTGCCTGTGGAGGTCAGAAGACAGTGTCAAATCCTCTGGATGATTGTGAGAGGTGCCATGTGGGTGCTGGGACTTGAACCCAGGTTCTCAGAAGAGCAAGAAGTGCTGTTAACTGCCAAGCCACCTCTCCAGCACAAGATTTTTATTTTTAATATTGCTTGTGTGTGGGGTCCCTGGAGTTGTTAGTTGTGAGCTGCCGTATGGGTGCTGGGAACTGAGCTCAGGTCCTTTGCAAGGACAGGAAGCACTCTTAACTGCTGAGCCTCCTTCCTTTCTTCCTTCCTTCCTTCCTTCCTTCCTTCCTTCCTTCCTTCCTTCCTTTTTCCAAGACAGGGTTTCTCTGTGTAGCCCTGGCTGTCCTGGAACTCTTTCTATAGACCAGGCTGGCCTCGAAGATTCACCTGGCTCTGCCTTCCAAATGCTAGCATTAAAGGCATGCATTATCACTAACTGGCTTCCTTCCTTCTTTCCTTCCTTCCTTCCTTCCTTCCTTCCTTCCTTCCTTCCTTCCATGTGCATTGGTGTTTTGCCATGGGTATTGGGTCCCCTGGAGCTGGAATTACAGTTGTGAGATGCCATGTGGGTGCTAGAAATTGAACCTGGTTCCCCTGGAAGAACAGTCAGTGCTCTTTTTTTTTTTTTTTTTTTTTAAGATTTTATTTATTTATTATGTATACAACATTCTGCTTCCATGTATATCTGCACACCAGAAGAGGGCACCAGATCTCATAACAGATGGTTGTGAGCCACCATGTGGTTGCTGGGAATTGAACTCAGGACCTCTGGAAGAGCAGTCAGTGCTCTTAACCACTGAACCATGTCTCCAGCCCTCTGGCTTCCTTTCTTTTATCTATCCTTTTTTTTTTTTTTTTTTGGAGACATGGTCTCATTATAGCACGGGTGGACCTCAAACTGCTTATGTAGCCAAGGATAACCCTGATTCCTGATTTCTGTGATTATAGTCTAAAGTTTTTTTTTATATTTTTTTTTATACAATGATGCCATGACTTCTTGTTGAAAAATGAACATCATTAAATCAGTTTTGTACTTGGATTTGACATTAAAGGTGACTTTCAGTTGAAATAAAGTTCTATGAATTCTGTCAAACCATTGTTGAGATGTTTTTAGTTGAGATATAGTTAGTCAGTCAGACCCTTTCTTTGATTTTTTTCTCCTTCCTTCATCATTAGGGAAATTAAATGTTTGCTGTAATTTGTCAGTTCTGATGTTAATATAAACTTGCTTCTTCTCTCTTAGCTGTTTTGCTAAGTTTGTTAAGTGTTTTCCTAGTTAGTTGTTTAAAAGAATTAGGTCAGAAATGTTTGTATTTGTGTAGACCCCTGTAGGGCTGCAGATACAGCCTGAGATTCCACAAATATCTCTTGTCTTCCAGAGGGTTTGTGTACTGCCGAAATGAGGAGCTGGAACCAGGATGGGTGGCGTATGGCAGTGGCCACCTCCTCCATCGCCCTGTGTCTTTTGACAATAAACCTCACTCCCTTTTCCAGGTCCTAGACCAGAATACCCTACAGGTAAGTAGCAGAGTACCATGCAGTCTGTACCTTGGAGGCAGAAGTGTACCAGCCAGTATCTAAACACACACACACACACACACACACACACACACACACACACACACACACGAGCACAGCCTCTTCCTATTGCTATCTTTTGGACTTTTCCTGGTGTTTTGACTGAATATGCTTTTTAATTTGTCTTAACATTTATTTGTTCATTATTTATTTCTATTTGAATGAATGTATTCATTTAAAACTTTTATATCTTTAATCGTATTATTACATTTAATTACTCATTCATTTTTGGGGGAAGACACTTGCTTCTGGGAATCCATCTTTTCCTTCCATCCTGTGTGTCCTGGGGATGGAACTTGGGTAGTCAGACTTGGTACCAAGTGGCTTTAGCCACGCAGCCAGTTTGCCATCTTGCCCATGGATGTATTCTTTAAAATTTATTTAAAATTTTTATTATTTGTGTGTGTTTCTGTGTGTGTCTGTGTGTATGTATACCCTGTGAGTACAGGTGTCTATGAAGGCCTAAATAGGACATCATATCCCCTGGAGCTGGAGGTACAGGTGGTTTGGGGCCACCCATCATGGCAGCTATATGAGTGTGGTCTGTTCATGTCATCTGTCAGATTAGAGAGGGTTGGTTCTCTTCCTCTCTGGATTCTGAAGCCCAAACCCAGGTGGCCCAGACTGGGCTATGCTCTCTGAACCACCTGTCCAAACCAGGTTTTTAGCCACTGCTGACCTCAGCCTCCCTGTGTAGCTGAGGATGACTGATATCTTGCCTCCTACTAGGAACACAGACATACGGCACCATACCAGCCAGTAAGCATAGTTTGCTTTTGTTCTTTGGATCTTGCTATGAATCTAACAAGACCAGTGACTGAACCAAAGAAATGAATGACTGAAAACTGTCTTCCCTGTGCCCTGGAGGTAGTAGCCTGCTCTAGTGGCTTTTTGCGTTTTTTTTGTTTTTTGTTTTTTGTTTTGTTTGTTTGTTTGTTTTTTTCTAAGTCTTGACTCTTGTCTCTTCTCTCTTCTCTCATCTTTCTTCTCTCTTCTCTCCTCTCTCCTCTCTCATCTCTCTCCTCTCCTCTCCTCTCCTCTCCTCTCCTCTCCTCTCCTCTCCTCTCCTCTCCTCTCCCCTCCCTCCCCTCCCCTCCCTCCCCTCCCCTCCCCTCCCCTCCCCTCCCCTCCCTTCTCTTCTCTTCTCTTCTCTTCTCTTCTCTTCTGTATTTGTTTGTTTTTCCAAGACACGGTTTCTCTGTATAACAGCTCTGGCTGTCCTGGAACTCACTCTGTAGACCAGGCTAGCCTTGAACTCAAGAAGATCCATCCACCTGTCTCTGCCTCCCAAGTGCTGGGATTAAAGGTGTGCATCACCAATGCCCAGTTGTGTTATTATGTTTTGTGTTTTTTTTTTTTTTTTTTTTTCATGGACATAAATAACAGTCTTATTCTGAGGAGAAACCTAATGAATTTTCCTTTTGGATTTCAAAGTGCCAGTGAGCTGTCACATTAAATTAGGATTTCTTCATCCTATGCCAAGTGCAATGGCTCACACCTTTAATCTCAGCACTCAGGAGGCAGAGGCATATAGATCTCTTGTGATTTCAAAAGCCAGCCTGGTCTACAGAGTGAGTTCCCAGACATCCAGAGCTACATAGTAAGACCCTGTCTTGAAAAAACAAAACAAGGGCAGAAGAGATGGCTCAGAGGTTAAGAGCACTGGCTGCTTTTCCAGAGGTTCTAAGTTCAATTCCCAGCAACCACATGATGGCTCACAACCATCTATGATGAGATCTGCACACCCTCTTCTCCTGTGCAGTCATATATGCAGGCAGAATACTGTATACATAATAAATACATCTTAAAAACAAACAAATGGAATCTATTGTAGAACAGGTTGGTTTGAAATCACAGAGATCTGCCTGCCTCTGCCTCCTGAGTACTGGGATTAAAGGCGTGTGCTGCCACCACCCAACAACAAACGAAATCTCTGCACCCCTCTAATGAAGGGCTGTCTTTCCTGTCCAGGTGTGCCAGACAGTTCCCATGCCAGCCAGTCCCCTCCCTGCAGGCAGTACCATGAGTACCGTGCACCTCTCCTCAGATGGCACTTACTTCTACTGGATCTGGTCTCCTGCCAGTCTGAATGAGAAAACCCCAAAGGGACATTCTGTCTTCATGGACATTTTTGAACTTATGGTGAGTTTAATTTTGTATCATTTCAGAAAATGTTTCCTGCTTTTTTTTCAGGCCCATAGACAAAGAGCCTGCAACCCTTTTAGTACCCAGTTTCCTCAGCATTGGTTTTCCTCTTGCATGCCATTAGATTTCTGGTTTAGGGCTATGTGGGGTCAGTGGACCCTGGCTTTCTGAAGAGTAATCTGGCAAAGAGAGGTGGTAACATTACTGTATGCATTTCAGGAGGGTCTTAGCAGAAATACTTGTTGGCATAACTGAAGTAGCAAGAACAGCCCCATGGGCAGAAATGAGCACTTGGGATGACAGAATTGGAGCTTTGAGAAGGTATTGGATATCAACTGAACACTCACTGTGAGCCAATAGTATTCTAGCCTGTGGGTGGGAACATGGTCAGGGTAGGCAGGGCTCCTGATCAAGTGAAGCTTGAGTTCTAGCTGCAGGGCAGTTGAGTAGATTGGGGTGATGGTCATGGATAAATAAAAGCTTATCCATAAAGAATTAAGAATAGTGATGATTTTAGGCAGTGAGAGAACCAGTGTAGTTTGCCAGATAAAGAACTTGGGAAAGCCAGGTGTGATGATGCCCCAGAAGGCTGGGAAGGTTGGGGCAAGGAGGATCATGTGTGTGAGGCCAGCCTGTGTGCTACATAGTGAGCACATAGATGATTTGTCCTACACATCAAGGCTATGTCTAAAAAAGGAAGAAAGAAGACGGGCCTGGAGTAAAAGCTCAGTGGTTAAGAGCACTGGCTCTTCTTCCAAGTCATTAGAGTTTGGTTTCCTGCTGGAGTCCAGCTCCAGCAGGTCAGGAGATACTGGAGAGGGTTGGCAACTGAATGGACACACAGGAGATTTATCTGAGGGAGCAAAATTTAATTCCTTGTCTTTATTTGTCTTTTATCCCTTTTATACCACCTAAGACAGAAATTTCTACACAAAAAAGATCACCTCACAACCACAAACTATATTTTCCAAAACAAATTAAAATCTTTACACAAGAGGAAATCACATTATCATAACAAATTATGTGTTTTCTTAGAAGCTCACATGTAGTTAAACATTTCATCTTTATCCCAAGGCAATGATTCTTTTATTATTGATTAACAAAGTTTAAAGCAAGCCAAGTGTATTTCAGCCAGTTTGTATTGGCAGCCAGTAGTAGTTGCAGTTACCATGTAGGAAATTTTACCCTTAATTCTACTCTACAAAATGGTACTCAAGTGGTCTAGCTAACCAATCTGTTTTTCTTTTTTTTTCTTTACACACAATAGGGTCATTAAATTACTTTTCACAACTTTGTTTTTTCAGAGTACATACAGAAACCTGTGATTAAATCTGTAAGCTTGACCAAGGAACTCAGATCTAACCTTGGGTGTAGGGACATAATTGCCTTATCAGCCTGTTTTTCCACAGGCAGAATTCATGTGTCTTATCTATAATGTGTGAAACTTCCTTGTTTTCATTTTCCATCCTTGGCATGTCTCATATCTAGCAAAAAGGATGGTATCTTTTATTTCTTTCTTGTATCTCTCATCAGGGCAATTTTCAGAGCAACCTAAACCATTTTCCTAATCATCTTCACTAACTTAACCACCTGTGTCTTTAAACCATTGATCCAACTAAGCATCATTGCTCTAGAAAAATCATCTTCATTATGATCTGCAAGTAAATTGCCCAGTGAGGAGTAAGATTTTCCTATGAAACAATGCCACTATACTGGATACAGTGGGAATCTTCTACTGATTTCCAAAGTATGAACCAACTGTGAAGACAACACAAGCTGTGTTTAGGTCTCTGCAGTCAAAGGCCACACTTACTGGAGGTGATGGGACAGCTCGAACAGCCTTGCTGCAGCAGAAAGCAAATGCTCGGGAGGGAGTGTGCTTTAGATTGAAAGGAGACCTTTGAATCACTTGGGATGGACTCAAGGAAATCAGCCATGTTCTCTGTGCTGTCAGTTCTCCTCCCTCGGGACTTGGGTTGGCAATACCTGCTGAGGCATCACACAGGTCCTGCCCTAAGACTCGATCTTCCTGACTTTTTAGTGCTGGATTAGGAGCTGAGCCTTGGAGGCTTGGCTTGCTCCTTTCTTCTTTCTTTCCTTTCTTTGAGACAGAGTCTTTTTTTTTTTCTTTTTTAAAGAAGATTTATTTATTTATTTTGTATGCATTGTTCTGCCTGCATGTATGCCTGCAGGCCAGAAGAGAGAGCCAGATGGTTGTGAGCCATCATACAGTTGCTGGGAAATGAACTCAGGAACTCAGGAAGAGCAGCCAGTGGTCTTAACCTCTGAACCATCTCTCCAGTCCCATGAGACAAGGTCTTAATGTGTAGCCCTGATTGTCCCCAAACTTACATAGATCTGCCTACTTCTGCTGTCTGGGTACTGGCATTAAAGGTGTGTGCCACCGTTCCTGCCTTCCATCCTCTCTAAACCTTCTTGAGATATGCACATCACATCACCACACAGCTCTTTCCCAGTCTAGGCATGGCTTACTTTTTGTTGTGAAGTAGTCACACAGCCTTTTTTTTCTTTTTTCTTTTTTCTTTTTTCTTTTTTTTTCCTGAGCATTTAGCTGTGTGTGATGTAATTGATGTACACTGTTAGAGAAACTGCTCATGTTCTATGGAAAAGCAGAGCACGCCTGCTCACCTGCTGTCCCTTCCCGGCCTTGTGTGCCCATCCTTGTAGCAATCATGAGCCACAGCTTGTTCTCAAGGCCCCGTCCATGTGTTCATGCATGACTTTCTACTGCAGGTGTGCAGGCTGGCTTCCCAGCCAGAGCCTGTCCCGGAACTGGATGTGCCATAACTCAAATGAACAAGCTGTCAGGAGGACTTAACTAAATGGCTACTTGTCATGAAATACCTTCTACCATGATTATGTGACCATTATAGGAAGACAGTTGGGTGTATGATGTAAGAGATGGAATGTAGGGGCCAATGAGATGGCTCAGTAAGTAAGGGAACCTGCTATCAAGCCTGAGCTCTTGCATTCAATCCCCAGGACCCGTATGTGGAGGAGAGAATAACTCCCACAAGTTGTCCTCTGACCTCCTGACAAGTGTCATGGCACATGCATACCCACATGTACACATTGTATTAGTTAGGTCCTATAGCTGTGATGAAACACTATGACCAACAACAACCTCAGGAGAGACTTTATTTTAACTTATAGCCCATCATGCAGAGAAGGCAGGGCAGGAATTTAAGGCAGGTTCCTATCTGGAATCAGGAACTGAAGCAGAGCTCAGAGAGGAAGCTGCTTACTGGCTTGTTCTCCATGGCTTTCTTTTTTTCTTTTTTCTTCTTCATGGCTTTTTTTTCTTTTCTTTTTTTTTTTTTTTTTTTTTTTTTTTGTTTTTTGAGACAGGGTTTCTCTGTATAGCTTTGGAGCCTATCCTGTCACTCACTCTGGAGACCAGGCTGGCCTCGAGCTCACAGAGATCCGCCTGCCTCTGCCTCCCGAGTGCTGGGATTAAAGGCGTGCGCCACCAACGCCCGGCTCTCCATGGCTTTCTTAGTCTGCTTTCCTATACCTCCCAGGACCAAGGGTGACAACAATCACTAATCCAGAAAATTTGAGCCGGGGCATGGTTGCACTTACCTTTAATCCCAGCACTCCAGGAGGCCAAGGTAGGTGATCTCTGTGAATTCAAGGCCAGCCTGGTCTAATAGTGAGTTCCAAGAGAGCCAGAGCTATATAGTGAGACCCTGCCTGAAAAAAAAAAACAAAAAAACAAAAAAACCCAGAAACACAAAACAAAAAACGAAAAAGAAAAGAAAGAAAATGCATACAGGCCATTGTTATGGGGGCATTTTCTTAGTTTGAGGTGCTCTCTTCCAAGATGACCTAGCTTGTATCAGGTTGACAAAAAACTAACCAGCACATGGAGGGAGGGAGGGAGGGAGGGAGGGAGGGAGGAAAGGAAGGAAAGAAGAAAGGGAGTCGAGAGAAGGGGGCAGAGATGTGGAGGTCATTCTATATAACTTACTGTCCCAAACAAGTGACTTCTAGTAGTGGCCATACACGGTTCTTCTGCTGCCTGTGGGCACAGCAGACATCACACCTTCAGCTTCACTCAGCTGGGATCCAGCAGTCCAGGCTGAAGCAGGGCCTCATGGGGACTGGCTTACAGAAGGGAGTTCTTTAGGGAGCAGAGCTCATATCAAGCTTATGTGCAGAAGTAACATGGTGAAGTTCAGAGTGGGGGGACTCAACTCTGCGGAGAACAGGAGAGATCATTCTGCCTGGGGGTGAGGGTGTGTGTGGGGGTACAGGCCTCCTGAAATTCCAGACTCTTAGAATTCCAACCTTCGTGGTCACAGAATGGCCTGCATGCCGAGGTCTGGCTTGTATCAGTCCCATGTTACAGAGGCCATCTAATCTGGACTGTCTTTGGGGCTGCAGTTGGAACCATCTGAATAGCCCCGGGTCCATCCCTGATTGGACCCTGCTACATTAAGGATGAGACAGACATATCTTGTCATCTCAAGAGGGCTTTCAGTCCATCCTGAAGACTGGATTCCACGGTTTATTCAAGCATCGTCTTAAATAGCTTTCTAACTGTGGAGGTGATATCAGAAGACATCTATTATGTATAAAGTTGATATCAAGTATTTTCTTTAATCCTAAAGGCACCTCTAAAACTGCACATCCTCACCAACCTCTCACCAGTTCCTAGGCACAAGCCCTCAGAATAGAAGTGGGCCCACCCAGGGCCTAGGTCTCTTGTTATGCAAACTAGGAGACATTCTCCACTGAGACCAAGCCATTCAGTGGTAACCAGCTGCCATCTAAAAGACAATGTGAGATTCCAGCTCCTGGGCTAGACCTTGAGGCTTGTATCCGAAATACCATAATTGATATTTTTGGGCCCCAACACCTGCACTGCTGCCTGCCTGGACCCCCTGCTGGGGACTCCTGTTACATGTCCTAGGTCCTGGAACGTCTCCTGCTCTTGAATCTCATGATGGGACTCAGTGGCACTTTGTCTTCTTGTGTTCTCTGTAAGTCCTGGGTGTTAGGAATAATTAATAATGGGTTGGGACCATAGGTAGGGAGTCCCAGAGCGGATGATGGATGGGAGCAGATGGGGAAACAGACTTGTAGATGTGATTCATATTGAAAGTTTTATTGAGGGGGAGGTAAGAAAAGAGGTAAAGAGACACAAAGACAGAAAGACGACAGATAGGAAAAGTTCTGTCTACCCCAGGAGAACAGTGGGGAATACAGTGGGAAAAGAAATGAGCATAAGTGAGCTGGGGTTTTTTTGTTTAAAGGGGTCCTTTGCACTGAGAACATGGTGACAGAGGGCCTTCATAGTAGCATGGATTGTTTAAAATGCATTCATTTATTGCATGGGAGGGGAAACACTTGGCATGGCATTTGAATAGAGGTCAGAGGACAGCTTGTGGGAGTTGGGTTCCTCAGGCTTGACAGCAAATGTCTTTACTGACTGAGCTATTTCACGGCCCACTATCATGGGTTTTAGTGTAGCTGGGAAGTCAACAAAGGTCTTAAACAGGACAGGATGTGGATTTATGGTACTTTAAAAAATATTTTACTTTTAATTATGTGTCTGTATGTGAGTGCCAGTGCCCACAGACACCAGGGCATCAGATCCCTTGGAGCTAGAGTTACAGTTGTGAGCCACCCTAAGTAGATGGTGGGAACCAAGTGCTCTTAACTAATGAGGCATCTCTCCAGTCCTGGGATTTATTTATGTTTTAAAGTGATTGTTGGTTGGTGTGGGGCAAATTCACTAAGTGGCAGTAGAAGGCTGGTCAGAGCTGGCCAGTGGACTGGGAGAGAAACCCCTTGTAACTGCTAATTATACTGCTTCTCACTCCTCCTTTTGAGGTCAGTAGCCATTTACCACTCTGAGCTGCATGGCTGAGTGTTGCTAAAACTGCCGAAGTTCACTCCTTAAAACGAATGAGTTTGTTAGGCTTCTTTACAGACTATAATTTATGGGGATGTAGGAGCTCCTCCCCCAATAGGGGGTGCTTGAAAAGCCTTTACCCAACAATAGGACTTCCTTGTAGCTGCAGAGAGGGAGACCCTTTCCCTTAGTCTTCCCTGGTCTATACATACTATTAGCCCTTCCCCAGGGCCATGCTTAGTTGAGGCAGAGATGCATATAACAGATAGTAGGGAGAGTCTGCATATTCAAGTGAGGGTCTCTGACCCACCCCACTCTTCCATGAGAGATTATAAACAGTTCAACATGCCCAAGGATAACCCTCTTTGCAAGGGGGTGCAGTGTTGAACTCCCTGAGATGATGGTTGCTTGGCTCAGAGTATAGTCAACCCAGCACTGCAGTTGTACAGATTTAGTACTCATGCTTGCCCTAAACCCATTCCTCCTGCTGCTTTGTCATCTCTCTTGGTTTGCAGGGCACTGAGTACAGCAAGAGACTGTTTTACATTAGCTATTGATTTCATCATAGGGCCAGATGGGTAACGCTTTTGAACACCAAGCTTAACGAGATCGATTTTTGTCTTGGATGCTTTTACAGGGTTATATTTAGAGTTGTGTAACATAAATAGATCATGAGGGTGGGGGTAAAACAATGCAGTAAGAAGTGGATGTGTTAAATTTTAGGGAAAAAGGGCAATTTAAGTAGAAATGCCAGAGGCAGGGGTGGGAGCAGTGAGATAAGGGGGACACAGCTTAAGGCAGAAGCAGTAGAGAAAATGGGGTGTTACCACAGAGGCTGGAGCGGAATGTGAGGGAGGGCCTGTGGGGAATGCCTCTCCAGTGATGGGGATGTTCTGGTGACCAAGGCAGGCACCTTCTCTCAGGCAGCTGGCATTCAAGGATAAGCCATGGCTGTTTCCGTGTGGTCATTTTGGAGAGATGAGGATATGCAGGAGCAAAACAGTGGAATGTGCTCCTTTGTGGATGGTGGGGAGACGATGGGCAAGCAGGGAAGACTCCTGTGAGCTGTGTCTTTCTGAGTCCTAAATGATGGGGTTGAGCCAGCCTGGAGTAGTTCTGTAAGTGGAGATGTGGAGCTAGGAGGCAGGAGAGGAGCTGGCAGTGTAGGGTCCTGTTGGGTCCTGTTGGCTCTACTTACTTATACAAAGTAAGTGCTTCACTAATAAACCAGGGAAGGGCTATGCCATGGAGACCACTAAAGCAGAAACTCCAAAGGTCTGGAACCAAGGCCACCGCAAGAGAGTTAAGGGGAAGGTGGGTGGTTCAGTTTTTAGGTTACAGAGGGCTGTCAAGAGTGGTGCTCATGAGAAGGTACAGAGTTAAGAGGCCATACATACCTGTAAGGGTAAGAAGCAGTGGGTGGGGAGCAGAGCAGCAGGCTGGGGTTCCCCAGAAAGCTCTTCCCTTATCCTCTGTGAACATGTGTGCAGCTGCCCTGGGATCTTCTGACTGCACTTCTCAGTTGTGTGCTTTCTCTTGCCATTTGCTGTCAGCCTTTCCCTCTGGACCCTGACTTTACTTTCTGTGGGCTTCTAAAGACTTGACCCTTGGCACCATCATTCTTGTTTGCAGGGGTTGCAGTAGTAAGCCAGGCTAGCTGTCTTCTCTGGTGGGGTGGGTTTCTAAGGCCCTCTGGTGTCTAGGAGGCTGGGTGTGCAGGGGCATTGGTTAACATAGGTCTCCTGAGATGGATCAAAGTCTTTGTTTAAAAAAACACACTCTGTCAAGCTGGGCGATGGTGGCACACACCTTTAGTTTCAGCACTCAGGAGTCAGAGGCAGGTGGATCTCTGGTCTATGAGGTGAGTTCCAGAATAGCCAGGGCTATATAGAAAAACCCTGTCTCGAGGGGGAGAAAAAACCAAACCCACATTCTTTGAAACACATAAGCCCACATATGTACACATACTGTGATGTGTGTGAAGGTCATAGGACAACTTGTAGAGATTGGTTCTTTCCTTGGACTATGTGTGTTCAAGAAATCGAACTCAGGACATTAAGTATGGCAGCAAGGGTCTTTCCCTCTGGAGCCATCTCACTGCCCAGACTCGAGACATTTGACAGTGAATTCAAGTGCAGTAGTGTGTGTGTGTGTGTGTGTGTGTGTGTGTGTGTGTGTGTGTGTGTGTGTGTGTGTGTGTGTATGAAAGCAGAGAAGGCAGTCAGGAGAAAGAGCCAAGGAGGAAGGGAGAAAGAAGCTAGGAACTGGGAGCAATCTCCAATGGCTTGAGAGAGATGCTTCTCCTTGGGAATTCGGCAAGGGGAGAAGTGAGGAAGGGAAGCTTCTGGGAAGTGATCTCAGTCTTCAGCAATGAGAGAAACTAGGAAAGTGTTTGAAAAAAGAAAGAAGACAGAGCATCAGAGTCCAAGGCCAGCTTTGGCTACATATAACCTTAGACCAGCCTGGGCTACATGACACCCTGTCTCAAAAAAAGGAAAAGAAAGATGGAGGGAAGCATAGCAGGCTTTCTTGGACCTCCAGCCCCCAAATCATGACACAGAGACTTATTAATTATGAATGCTCGGCCTTATCTTATACTTGTTCCACGAGCTCTTATAACATAAATTAACCTGTTTCTCTTCATTTATGTTTTTCCTCAGGATTTTTTTTTTTTTTTAGCTTTCTTTGATACTGTATGTCCTTCTCCATGTCTCTCTGGCTGGCTCTGGGCATCTCTCTTTTTTTTTCTCCCTCGTTCTCTCTCATTTTTTCTTGTTCTCTTTGAAGCCTAGATTGTTCCTCCTACTTACACTCTCTGCCCACCAGTCCTGCCTATCCTTCTACTGCCTAGCTATTGACCATTCAGCTTTTTATTAGACCAATCAGGTGCTTTAGGCAGGCAAAGCAACACATCTTTACATCATTAAACAATTGTAGCATAGACATGCAGTATACCTCTACATAGTTAAAGTAATATTCGGAAACAGAGTAGGACATATAGAATAAAAGAAAGGTAAAAAACCCTAAGGGGCCAGGTAGTGGTGGTGCACATGCCTTTAATCCTAGCACTCAGGGAGGCAGAGGCAGGCAGATTTCTGTGAGTTCAGGCTGGCCTGGTTTACAGAGTGTTCCATGACAGCCAGGGCTACATAGAGAAACCCTGTCTCAAGGGAAAGAAAAACAAAAACAAAACAAAACAAAAAAAACAACAAAAAAGAGAGCCTCAAGGCAAAATGTAAATGAAGAGAAACAGGTTAATTTAAATTTAAAAAGTTAGTCAGAAACAAGCCTAAACTAAAGCTGAACATTCATAACTAATATTAAGTCTCCATGTCTTTATTTGGGAGCAGGTTGGTGGCCCAAAAGAAGGGGGCAGGGAGAATGGATGGAGGGAAGGAAAGCATATATGTGGTTTGTTGAAAGTCAGATCCACATTGTTGAGAGACTTTGCTGGGTGAGAGAACTGGCAGGCCAGCCTAGGTGTACTGGAAACTTGCTGTGTATTTTAGCCAGGCTGGCTTGCACCCAGGATTGCTAGCTAGTGCTAGCTACTGAGGAAAGGTTGGTTAGGTCTTAGCAATTAGTTATATTTCTAAAACACATTAACCTCACAGTTGTCCTCAGCAGCAAATCAAGGGCTGGTTGATTTGTTTTCCTCTCATTTGTACCTGTCAGAAAGCTCATAGTGAACAACTGCCTGTGGGATTCAATATAAGGGTTCTAATCAACAGTGTTTTGCAGAATGTATTAATGTCAGCTGATTCACTTTGAATATGGGCTGCCATGAAGAACAACAGTTCTGAGAGTGAGCCGAGCCTTCCCTGTGTGAAGCAGCTCCTCTGGAGCATGGAAGTAGTTTGCGTGGAAGTAGTTTGCATATAAGCCCCCTAGTCACAGAAACAGTTTCAGAAGACTCTAACTGGATGGAAGGAAGCATCATCTCAGGGCCTCTTTTTTTCCTTTAAATATTAGGTGGAAAATGGGGTATTTGTAGCCAGCCCACTTCAGGAACGCACAATCCTAATGAGAAAAGAGGGTGAATCTGCCAAAAGCATTAATGAGATGCTCCTGAGTAGACTGTCTCGGTACAGAGCCTCCCCATCGGCGACACTGGCTGCCCTGACCGGCTCCACCATCTCCAACACCCTGAAGGAGGATCAAGCAGGTGCGTTTGTTTGCCTCTTCCTGACCACCTGCCTATGGCACCTCAGCACAGCACACAGATCCTACTTCCCTGCACCTCCCCCTCAGTGACTAGCGGGTCCAGGCTGTGGGCACAGTGTGAGCCTTGTGACAGTTTTACCTTACCTGTAGCTCTCTCATCACCAGGGAAGATAAGTAAATGCAGCTAGCTTCAGCAGTACACACCTGCAGTCCTGACACTTAGGAAGCTAAGGCAGGGCATCGTGAGTGAGAGACCAGCCTGGGCTGTGTGAGATCACCCCAAACCCTACCCAAAAAAGAATATATGAGTCTGAGCTAAAATGGATTTGATTCTTTGCTTTAACCCTTTCACTGTTTGAAACACTAGGAACACAAGCTCCTGTGTTGAATTCATATAAGGCTATCCAGTAGATACTTTATTGCTTATATTAGAATGTAAGGACAAAGACTTGTTGCCATGGGCCTTTGTGGTATCAGCATGAGTACTTTGTGAATGCTTGCCTTGTCTTGGTTTAGACCATTTGAGTTCAAGGAGATACTTGCACAAAACAGTTCTTTTTACCTAAGTAAATAAATGTTTTGGAGGTTGGCAAGATGGCTCATTGTTAGGTAAGGGTATCTGTGGTCAAGGCTGATGACCTGAGCTTGCTGGATCCCTTGTAAAGGTGAAAGCAGAGAACCGACTCACATAATTTTGACCCATATATACACACAGTAAATAAATAAATGTAAAGAAGACACCCAAAAAGTAGGCTCTTTCATGACAGGCTGTGTTAATATATACCTTCCATGCCCACCAAATTCTTTTTAGTATACTTAATGAATCTGCTTTCTTTGTTTAATGAAAGGAAAAGAAAAACAGGGCCTGGAGAAATGGCTCAGAGGTTAAGAGCACTGGGTGTTCTTCCAGAGGTCCTGAGTTCAATTCCCAGCAACCACACAGTGGCTCACAACCATCTGTAATGAGATCTGAGGCCCTCTTCTGGCATGCAGGCAGAACACCGTATACATAATAAATAAATCCTAAAAAAGAAAGAAAGAAAGAAAGAAAGAAAGAAAGAAAGAAAGAAAGAGAAGAAAGAAAGAAGAAAGGGAGGAAGGAAGGAAGGAAGGAAGAAAAAAGGAAGGAAGGAAGGAAAGAAGGAAGGAAGGAAAGGAAGAAAGGAAGGAAGAACAACTTACCTCCCAGCTCCATAAACGCTCCTCCACTGTGATCTCATGCAGCCAAGGATGACCTTCAGCTCCTGATCCCTGTCTCTACTACCTGAGTAGGGCCCGCCCATAGGAGCACACTGCCAGACCCAACTGCTAGTGCTGTGTGTGTATGCCAGACCCATGGACAACATACATTTAGATTTTTGTGTGTGTGTGAAAACTGATATCTTAGATGAATTTTTGTGTTCATTTAACATGACACTACTACACTGCAAACTCACCAGATCTAGTCTCTATGGGCCTGTGAAAATTAACCATTCACAGACTCTGAAGCTTTGGATCTGGAGATGGTTCAGTTGGTAAACTTCATGCAAAGCAAACACAAGGACCTGAATTTGCTCCCCAGAACTTAAGGGAAAAAAGCTGATTATGGTGTTGCACTCTTGTATTCCCAGGATTAGGGATGTTGTTGTTTGTGAGTTCAAGGCTAGCTTGGTCTACATAGTTAGTTCTTGGCCAGCCAAGGTTACAAGTGAGACCTTGACTCAAAACAGAAACAACAAAAATAAAGTTGACAACTCCTTAGTAATGTCACCTGAAGATGACCTCAGGCCTCCACCCCATGAATACATACATTTGACATATACGAAATGCAAGTATGCATACTACACCAATAAATAGATAATAATATTAAAGATAATTTTTTAAAATGTGTTTTATTCTGTGATAAGCTAAAGCATATTTCCTGTCAGTAAGTCTATGTGTGAAAACATCTTGGTGAACATATTAGACTGCAAAGTTGTTGAAGTTTTCTACTTATTACTTTCTTGGATGTTATGTATGAAAAACATTTGTTGAGGGCTTAAGTTTTTAAAATGGAGCTGTTTGAAGCAGAAGTATTCAAAACATCTGAAAGAATAGGTTCCCTTGCTGCTCTTGCAGAAGACTGGAGTTGGGTTCCTAACACCCACATGGTAGCTTATAGCCACCTGTCACTCCAACTCCAGGGAATCCAATGTCCTCTTCTGAGCCCTGTGGGCAAATTAAAACATGAGTTAAGAAAAAGAGAGAGAGAGTAGATTCCGTTTTACACATTCTTCATATCTAAACCCCAAGAATGCCTTTCTCTCTGCTGAGACTATGAATAATTGTGTTTTGTAACCTGTCAGCTTTCCAAAGCCCTGGTGTACTTCCTGCTGACGTCCATTGGTCCTCACTGAGCTCACCTACAGACAATCCTTAAGTTCACTCCACTCTTCAGTGCCTAGGTGCAAGGGGAGATGATGTGCATTCCACACCTCCTGACTCGAAACAATAATTATTCTGTTGATGGTATCTTATGTCACTGACCCTCAAAGTAGAAAGAAATGTGTATATAATGGATACTGTAAGCCATGCAGGTTTAAAATTACCATGTGAGAAATGTCCTGAAAGCCCTGGGTAGCTGGAAGTTTTGATTCTGTGCCCAGAGTTCTTCACAATGAATGTGACATGATAGACTTAGCAAAATTTTGCTTTAAGCTGGGCACTCAAGGACCAGAGTCAGGTGGTTATCAATGAGTTCCAGGCCAGACAGTGATCCATTGTTTCAAAAATTGTTTTATATAAAATGAAAAACTGCAGGAGCCTGGTATGCCTTTAATCCCAGCACTCAGAAGGCAGAGACAGGCAGATATCTGTGAGTTTCAGGCCAGCCCGGTCTAGACAGTGAGTTCCAGGAGAGCCAGGGCTACAGAGAGAAACCCTGTCTCAAAAAATCACAACAACAACAAAAACAGCTAAATTAGAGTATCAACTCCCAGTTAAATGACCATAGGAATTCTGTTTTGAGATTTATTCCATGTAAAGCATTCATTCTTTTGGAGGGATTTTTAGAGTCATAAGGCATATTGGAAATTGGGAACACCTTTAGAACAGTCAGGTCATCCCATAGGAGTCTTGGAGTCAGCCTCTGGACTCAAAAATAATATCATCCCGCCCCCCTTTCCCTCCCTCCCACTCCTCCCTCCCCTCCTTCTCTCCCTGCTTAACCTTTTTATTTTCCTTTATTTCATATGATGGGTGTTTTGCCTGCCTGTTTGTCTGTGCACCACCACTTGTATGCCAAGTGCCCTCAGAAGCTAGAAGAGGGATTCAGATCCCCTGGAACTGGAGTTTCAGACAGTTGACAGCTGCTCCATAGGGGTTGGGAATGGAAACTGGGTCCCCTGGAAAAGCAGCCAATGCTCGTAATCCTGGCCCATCTCTCCAGCTCCCCCTCTTTCTAATTAAGGCCTATCTTTGTTTCAATGTGGATTCCCTTATTATATCTAAGTCTGACTTGGTAATGAGATTCATCAGAATGCAATACTTTACTAAGCGTTTTTATTCCCTTCTCCAGCAAATACTAGCTGTGGCCTTCCTTTGAAAATGCTGCGGAAGACACCCATGTACACTTGTGGCACATACTTGGTGATGCTGGTCCCACCTCCGGGGGGCTCAGGCAGCTCTGCCACTCGCTCTCTCTTTGGTGGAACAAGTGGTCTGTCATCTTTAAAAAGTAAGTAAATTTTATCTGGAATGTTCTTTCTGATGTATCTTTGTGTTAATTATTTTTTTTGTTGCTCTGATAACACCATGACTAAAGGCAACTTAAGGAAAGAGTTTTATTTTGATACTGTTCCAGAGGAATAAGGGTCTGTCATAGCAGAGCAAGAAGCTGAGGAATCCCCCCCCCCCTTTTTTTTTTTTGAGACAGAGACTCTCTACATGGCCCTGGCTGTCCTAGGACTCATTTTGTAGACCAGGCTGAACTCATAGAGATCTGCCTGCCTCTGCCTCTGAGAGCTGGGATTAAAAGTGTGTGCTACCACACCCAGCGCAGAAAATGCATCTTTTATTATCACAAGCATGAAGGAGAAAGATCTAGAAGATGTGAGACTTTTTTTTTTTTTTTTTGGTTTTTCGAGACTGGGTTTCTCTGTGCAGCTTTGGAGCCTATCCTGGCACTCGCTCTGGAGAAGATGCGAGACTTTAAAATCTGAAAGCCTGCCCTCAGTGACATATATCCTCCCAAAGACTGCACCTCCTCATAACTTCCCCAAACAGCATCACCAACTGAGGATTAAGTGTTCATTTCCTGAAATATAAAGCATTCTTTTTTATTGTTTTAAACTTACTCTGTTATAGTTGTTGCTCTCTGATAACACAATAATAATGGTCAGTGAGTTACAGACTGAGGATTTGTTAGTTTATCTGGTGCTGAGGATGGCACCCAGGGCCTGTGTATGTGCCTATTCTTACCCCTGAGCTACATCCCAGCCCTCAAAACATAACTTTTAAACTTGTTTTATTTTTTCATGCAGGGTCTTACCATGTACCCCTATCTGGTCTAGGACTATGGTAATTCACCTGTCTCTGCTTCCTGAGTTCTGGAATTAAAGGTCTCCTAGGTTTTTGGTCTTCTTATCATAGCTTTTTAACTTACTGGAATTTAGGCGCATTTGAAGAGAATGGTTCTTCATGGACTGTTTCCCATGAGGACACAGTTGATGCCATGGTTCTGTATCAGCCCAGGAAATACTTCCTTCTGTAGCCTGTTTCACATTGGTCACCATGGGTCTCAGCGCAAGGAGATAGCAGTTCTTGATTTCAGACCATAGAGGCTGATCAGTTGACTGGAACACCAGTTCTTGCCTTTAGACCATGGGGCTGCTAGGTAGTTGGGCTGAGCTTAACTTTAAGAGCTCCGAGGAGTGATGATGTCTATGACACAGAGAAATGGCCATTGTTGAAAAGAGGCCAGGTGTACATGTTGCAGAATGTGTGAGTAGAGGTCATTGTGGAGTGGATAGGGCAGAAAGGGGAGACTTCTTGGGATCTCAAATTGGAATAAGAAGAAATGGGTATTTTTTGTTTTGTTTTGTTTTGTTTCAAGACAGGGTTTCTCTGTGTAGCTCTGGCTGTCCTGGAACTCAATCTGTAGACCATGCTGGCCTCAAACTCACAGAAATCCTCCTGCATCTACCTCCTGAGTGCTGGGATTAGAGGGGTGGGACACCACGCCCAACTTCGAGAAAAGGGTATTATATTCATCTATGTGTGCTAGTAGAGTAAGGGCTTCTATGGTAGGAAGTAACTTGGTTAAGATGATTTTGTGGGTTAAACAGTAGCAAATGTAAAAAATGAGGGCTGGGCGTATAGTTCAGTAGAGTATTTATCTAGTATGTTCAAGGCCCTGAGTTTCATCTCCAGGGTAGGGGGAGAAACAGATAGTAGAGCTTTGTCTAGAAATAGTATAGTTCCCACTGCCGTGATGGTGGAGTAAGAAAAGAAAACGAATATAAGAGTACAGTACTGAGACTGTGTTGAGAAAGAGGAAAGGAGCCAGGAATGGTAGAGCACATCCATAAAACCTTAGAGCAGTGGTCCTCAACCTTCTAATGCTGCAACCCTTTAATACCGCTTCTCATGTTGTTCTGGCCCCCAACGATAAAGTTCTTTCATTGCTACTTCATAACTGTAATTCTGCTACTGTTATGGATCTTATGATAAATATTTGATATGTAGTATATCTGATAGGCAACCCCCAAAGGGATTACAACTCACAGGTTGAGAACTGCTATTCTAATACTTGGGAGGATTAAGAACCATGGGAGTTTAAGGCCAAACTACGAAGGAAAAAAACACAACAAAAAACCACCCAAAAAAACAAAAAAGAAAGTAAGTATATAAATCTAGGCAGGCTGCTGTACACCTGTAATCCCAGCACTTGGGAAGTTGAAGCAGTAAAATCAGGAGTTTGAGGCTACCCTGGACATCACTGTGAAACAAAACAGTTGTGGGTGTGGGTATGATGTCAGCAATAGCAACTAACACATATGTGCTTGACATTTTAAACTTACTTCATCTGCATGGCAGCTATGTGGTAGGCACCTATCTCAGTCAAGGTCTATAGCTGTGATAAAACACCATGGCCAAAAGCAAGATGGGGAGGAAAGGGTTTATTTAGTTTACATTTTTATATATCAGTCCATCACTGAAGGAAGTCAGAGCAGGAACTCAAGGAGGTCAGGAACCTGGAGGCAGGAGCTGATGCAGAGGCCATGAAGGAGTGCTGCTTACTGGCTTTCTCCTCATGGCTTGCTCAGTCTGCTTTGTGGGTGGAATATACAGGAACCTTTTTTTTTTTAAGATTTTATTTATTTATTATGTATACAACATTCTGCTTCCATGTATATCTGCACACCAGAAGGAAGGCACCAGATCTCATAACGGATGGTTGTGAGCCACCATATGGTTGCTGGGAATTGAACTCAGGACCTCTGGAAGAGCAGCCAGTGCTCTTAACCTCTGAGCCATCTCTCCAGCCCCTCAGCCTGCTTTCTTATAGAACCCTGGACCACCAGCCCAGGGATGGCCCCTTCTACAATGGGCTATGTCCTTCCCCATCAATCACTATTTAAGAAAATGCTCCACTGGCTGGCCTACATCCCAATCTTACAGAGGCATTTTCTCAATTGAGGTTCCCTTCTATCTGGTGGCTGTAGCATGTGTCAAGTTGACATAAAGCTATCCAGCACAGCCCCTTATATTATCTCTGCTTTGCAAGTGATGAACCTGAGAGGCTAATGACTTTCCCATGCCGTCCAGATGTGGTAGAGCTAGAATTCAAACCCAAAACCCTTCCTCTTCACCGCTCCACTCTCCTGTGTTGAGGGAAAAGTCCAAGTGTCTGAGTCACAGTGCGAGCTGGGAAGGAGAGCAACCTCATACCAACGCTTACAACGCCCCATTGAAACAATTCCTAACACACTGCCATCCTGTGATGCCATCCCGTGATTTTACAGTTTCTCTTTTGACCTTCTAAAGTAGAAAAACACCTTCATATCAATGTTGCTGTTTTAAATTCACTTTCAAAAATACAGTTCAATGTCAAGTTTATGAAGACAATAGACAACAACAACAAAGGCATTTTCAAAAGAATCTTGTCTGGGTAGGAGCCTGGAATGGAAACTTTAAAGAGTAGTCTTCTGGATCATTAAACAGCTGTCTGTTTCCACAGTCCTGGCCTCCAGCTTGGTGTATAACATTTCAGATGGTCAGTTCACAAGTCGTGCAGATCTCATAGATGCTGCTGGAAGCTCGCTGGGGCGTGGTGCTCTTGTACCAGGATTGGGTAAGACACAAAAACACCTATTTCATTGGAAGATTCAGCTTGAGCAAATGCTCTTGAAAGTCTTGTCAGTTCTCTGTGGCATTCCATTTTCCTTTCAAGAAAGAAATGCTAATACCCTTTAGTTTAGGGACTCGGCTGCCATGTGTGAGACTCTCAGATGAACTGCCGTTGGAGATGTCCACATCGCGTTGTAAGATGATGCCCGTTACAGTCTCCAAGGGTTATGTCATGCAAAGGTTTATTCCTCTGAAGAACACGTGTTAGAAAATGGACCTGATGCTTTGTCCTGACTACCAGCGAGCATATATTGAAGTTTGGGACTCTCTAAAGCTTTTTATTGTGTGTTGGTGTTACCTATTCTTGGTGTTCCTGGATTTTTCATGAAAGTTATCTGAATACTTTTTGGAAGTAGATCATATGAATTAGTTGCTGCAAACCATGTATTTTATAACTTGAGCTGAGCAAAACTGCAAAGCCTTTTGCTCAGTTCCAATTTAGTGTATTATCACATAGTTCTTTGGAAGTAGATGTGTGGCTGTCAGCAGTGGGGGAAATTCTCGCCCTTTGTTCTTTGGCAGTTCTGTAGGGAATATGTGTACAAGTGTGCCATGGTACAATAGCTGAGTGAACTGTGCTGTTTGCAGGTGCCTGTTATGATACCGTGAATAATATGCTATGGACCTGCTCAAATGACTACATTGATCAGTGGTGCAATCCTGGGAACCAGGCCTTCCATTATGTGTGCCAGAGACTGGGGGTCAGCCATATCATCACCGAGCCCAAAGGTGAGCAATACGCTCAGCCCCAAATATGACAGACTAGAGTTACAATGGTAGATGGGAACATAGGCCAGCAACAGAATGTGTCCACAGCTTCCTTCTTGGGACTTATGAACTAAAGCCCACTTCTGTCCATGGAGGGGAAGGCTGGCTATGGGGAAGGAGAAAGCATGTAAATCATAAAGCATTTAAATGTGGAGGCTTTGCACCATTTATGGTCTTTGAAACTTCATTGTAGATGCTGAGACTCAAACCCATGTCCTTTGGGAGAGCACCCATTGCTTTTAACCATTGAGTGGTCAGTCTCTCTAGCTCCCAGAGCAGTCTTTCTTGTACTTTGCCTTATTTAGATTATTCTCCACCTCCATCCTCTGCATGCCTGAAACCATCCATGAGCTTTGAAGTAATTATATGAAAAATGCTTATTAATCCTCAGGATCAATTGATAAACATCTATCCAAATGGTATAGAAATGCTGAGTTTTATGGGGAAAGGAGATACTTGTGGACAGGGCTTCTTCTGTAGGGCAGCCATGGAAGATGGCTCTAAGTCTTCTAGAATGGTTACCAGCATGGGCTGAGATGGCCTGAATTCAAACCCTAGCTGTATCACTTTGTAGTTGTGTGATTTAGGGTAACTTAACCTCTCTCACTATTTTACTGTTCTGTAAAATAGGACTAAAAGAATTTAAATTTGTAACCATTCATGTCAAACTTTATCTAATTTTTAAGCACACATAACCAGTTCAGTAAGTGGTAGCTACCTGTGTTATATCTCACACTGTGGCAGAAACAGTTCTGGACCAGCAGTGGCATAGCTTTTGTACACTAGAGAGTTGCTCTTCTGGGACACCTGTTATGTCTTTCCTCACTATGCTTCCTTTGCATCTTCCAGAAGAAGCCATCAGCACAAATGAGGTCATAAACCAGTTACTGCACCATGTTGGCGCAATGTGCATTCACCAGCTCAATCTTCTGGCCACGAACCCCAACCTTCCCATCACTAGCGTCCTGGGCAAGCAGCATCCCATTGAGGCACGCCATCTGAGCAGCATTTGTGACATCATGGAGAAGGCCATGGTTAATAGAGACACCTGTATTGTACGCTGCATCCTCGTCGTCTTTCAGGTACCTGTTCTGTGTAAGATGTGCAAGATGACAGACAGTGGCCACCTCCTCCCAGAAGAAGTACCTTCAGCAACCTCTGTTTTATATCTTACCTCCTCGCAGTCCTCTAACTAGGGTTGTCATCCATCATGTGCATTGCACTTCAATTTTGAATGTTGTCTCATTGCTGTTAATGTGTGTAAGATATTTACTATATCCCATTGTGCAGTGTAAGAGAGTGGGGTTGAAAATGCACCTGGTTATCATTTCACAAGAACAGCTACCCTGTGCTTTCTTCTAGAGAGCTAATTTTATCCTGGATGGAATGAGCATACTTAACTCTGCCTCTTATGTTTCTGTAGGTGGTGTTTAAATTTTTCTTCAGCCCACAATCTGAAAGGAACCGAGACATCATTCGGCGGTCAGGATTGCTTCTTTGGCAGTTGTTGATGGCACCAAAGGACCAAATCTGCCCCGAAATTCAGAAGGAGGTCTGTCTTGCCATCAGGTAAACAGCAAAGTAAGCAACGTACCAGACCTCTCCATGCTGGCTGCAGCCTAGATAGCTCAGCCCACCAGGAATCTGGACCTCACCAACTGAAGCACATTTCCTTTGTGAAAAGAGCAAACCTGTAAGGACTGTGAGTGGACAGTTGCAGGCAACTAGGATGTTGCCTGAGTGTAAATGTGGCAGGGTTTTTTGGAGCATGCTTTGTCATGGAGCATCCATGGTTATCTAGAGTTTGCTCTGCCACTCACATTGGCTGTGGCCATAGTTTGATGCTTCTGTTTCAGCTGTGAGATGGAATTAAAAATGACACCTACCAAATAGGTTCATGAGGTTGGCATGAGCAATAACCTGATATGGTGCAGGCCTTAGTTATGCTAGTCCTCATCAATATGCTCAAAATCCTGTTGGAGGGCTGCTGAGATGACTCCTTACCACCCAAGAATGATGACCTGAGTTTAATCCCCAGAACTCACCCCAGAAGGAAAGAGCCAACTCCTGAATGTTGTTCTCTGAGCTCCAGATGTACGCTGTGGCATGAATATGCCTGTACTTACCACAGACACACACACACACACACACACACACACACACACACACACACACACACACACACACACAAATAGTAATAGTAATAGTAATAATAGTAATGATTTTTAAAAATCTTGTTGAGCTGGGTTATAGCAGTTCATACCTTTAATCCCAGTCCTCTAGAGGCAGAGGCAGGCCTATCTCTGTGAGTTCAAGGCCAGCTTGGTCTACATAGTCAGTTCCAAACCAGCCAGAGCTATACAGTGAGACCCTGTTGAAAAAGAACAGGTTCCTTTCATGGAACCAGGACCTTACCAGTTGGCTAGATTAGCTGGCCAGCAAGCCCCCATTGTCCTCCTGTCTGCCTCCCAGCACTGGACTCACTTGTGTGCTGCTGTGCCCAGCTTTTCTACATGGGTGCTGGAGATGGAGCCTGCTCCTTATACTTTCATAGCAAGCAGCTTACCCAACAAGCCATCTGCTCAGCCTCTTCACTAGTGAATTTATGAGCCATAGTCCAGTAACAATTTTGTTTTGGTGTTTTTGTTTATGGTTTTTTTTTTTTTTTTTTGAGACTGGGACTTTTAATATATCCCAAAGTGACCTTGAACTTTAGATCCTCCTATCTCAGTCTCAATTTCTGCAGTTACAGGCAAGTGCCTTCATGCTCAGCTGTTAATTATTATGAATTAATTAATCAGTTTCTGAGACAGGATCCCATTATGTTGTTCTGGCTGTCTGAAACTCACTGTGTAGACCAGGCTGCCCTCAAATTCATTCTGTATTTTAAATGACCTCAATATTGTTTTTTGACTTGTTAGTTTATTTTATTTCAATCAACTTTCATAGAAGTAGAGTTGTACCATGACCATATGTAGTTTAGAGGCTAATGGAGACTTGGATGTTGGGTCTGTAAGGATCTTCTGGCAGGAACGAGCACAGAGGGCAGGGTTTGTTTTGTTTTGTTCTGTGTCTTTTCACTATTTTAATGTTTTGAGTTGCTTCCTGCTAAGCATAAAAGCAACAGAACAAATGTGGTACCAGGCAGAAGCTCCTAGAGAGGGGATAGGCACTGTCCTGTCTTTGTGATGGCTTTTCAAGTGCTCAAGTCATAGGATACATTCAGGTTGTGTGATAAGCCTGCATCCTTGATTATATGCCACAGCTCATCAGAGAGGAAAAACAAAGCAAAGCAAAACAAAACAAATGAAAAACAAAAAAACCCCTGAAAACTCCTCTGATACCATTTTTACCCTAATCTTCTAGACATCTTAAAATCTGAGATCAGAAATTCTCTTTGTCATGTATTTGGCCAGACTGGCATCTCTAACAAAAATTTAAATAGAGTTTGTATATTCTGAAATGTTTAAAAATTTTTTTTATTTTTATTTTCCTGTCATTTCAGCTCTGGCTTAAATATCTTATACCCAGGTGAAACTGAAATCAATAACTTACTCAAGCTGGTCTTAACAGAAGGTGAGAATTATACTTGAACAAGTGTGTGTGTTTGTGTTTGTGTGTGTGTGTGTCTGTGTGTCTACCTGCCTGTGTGTGTTACTAAGAATTGAACCTATGGCTTTGAATGTGTTAAAAACACACTTTACTACTGATTATATTCCAGTGCCCTCTTTTTACCTGCAAAAAAATTACTCACCTATTTATATTCTGTATTTTGATTTTGATATTTGTCTGCATAAATGTTTGGGCACCTCATACCAATAGTCCCATATACCAGAAGGTGTCAGATGCCCTGAAACTGGGAGTTACAGATGGTGTTGAGTTGCCATGTAAGTGCTAGGAACCACTGAGCCATTTCTTTTTCTTGTTCCCTCTTTTTACTTTTTAAGAGACTGTATTGTTAAGTTTCCCAGGCTGGCCTTGAACTTTCAGTTCTCCTCCTTTGGCCTCCTGAATAGCTAGACTTTGCTATTCTTTCTTCTTCCCAAGGAAACAGCTGGGTGTCAATACAGTGGCTTCTTGTTTTCTTCCTAATAGTCAGCATACTTGAAAACATGTATTCAGGGCTGGAGAGATGCTTAGTGGTTAAGAGCACTGGCTATTTCTTCGGAGGAAATGGGTTTGGCTCCCAACACTGACATGGTGGTTCACAACACATCTATAACTGCAGCTCTAGGGGATCTGTTGTTCGATTCTGACCTGTGCCAGTACCAGGCTAGTACACAATACATATATGTCTAGGCAAACATACACATAAAATAAATAAATCTTAAAGAAAAGAAAAAGCTGGTGTTGTGGTTCCTGGGTGGAATGTTAGCTTACCACGAAAGAGTCCCTCGTTTCCTCCTGGTACCCCAGACAAACAACAAAATGTGTGTACATAAAGACCAGCACTGCAGGTTGAAAGCAGAAGCCACAATTCAAGGATCAAGCTTTATACCTCTTCCTATGTCCTGATTCTAGATGTTTTGCATATTTGCACATCTAAAAATAAATGACTTCCTATTCTAGCATGGTGTCAAGCCTGCACTTCCAGCTTGTGGGAGGTAGAAGCAAGATGAAGAGGTATTCGGTGTCATCCTCAGCTTTATAGAGAATTCAGGGCCATCCTAGGATATGTGAAACCCTGTCTCAAACAAAGGAGAACCAAAAACAAAACCAATTTTTTCCCTTTTAAAAACATACTCTCTGTCTCTCTGTCTCTCTGTCTCTCTCTGTCTCTGTCTCTCTCTGTCTCTCTGTCTCTCTCTATTGGTTTTTCAAGACTAGTTTCTCTGTGTAGTTCTGGATGTCCTGGAACTAGCTCTTGTAGACCAAGCTGGCCTTGCACTCAGAAATCTGCCTGCCTCTGCCTCCCGGGTGCTGGGAATAAAAGTGTGCACACCACCACCCAGCTCTCTTGATGATTTCTAACCCAGGGTTTTTGTTTGTTTGTTTTTCATGCTTTGAGCATATCTTTTAATATAGACTAAACAATAGCAGCAGCAACAACAAAACACATGGTAAAGACATTGAACATTTAAAAGCAGCATTAACCTAAGGAAGTAGCAAAGCTACATATTGTAATATACTAGGAAGTCAAATCACACTTAAATTGGATGTCCTGGCTCTAGCTGTGCCCTGGTTGTGGTGCTGTTTTGCTGTTGTTTGCATGAATCTAAACACTGTGCTCCTAGTTGACCTCAGTCTCCATTGGAACCTTTTTAAAATAAGATCAGTTTTCTTAGGATGGGAGATCAGTTTGTTAAGATATTGTCCCAACCTTCTTAAACTTGAGCATCTCTCCTGCCCCCAGCCTTCCAGATGCTGGAGCTCCAGCCCAATGTAGATGGGTTTTCTAAGTGTTGTTACCAGGTTCATTCATGGCATTTTGTCCTGTACCAGGAGAGAGAAACAGCGGACTCTCCCAGCTTCGAGATGTGATCCTAACCAACCTAGCTGAGCAGCTTCAAAACAACCGATTCGGCAGTGATGAGGACGATCACTACAGGTGACACTCATTACTTCTCTGTTGCTGTGATTAAATACCATGACCATGAGCAACTTATGGAAGAAAGGGTTTATTTGGGTTTGGCGAGTTCAGAAGGATAAGGGTGCATCATGATGAGGAGGCATGGCTGCAAGCAGCTGGTACGGTGGTAGAAGCAGGAAGCAGAAAGTGTGAATTAAGAAGTGGCACAAGGCTTTAAATTCCCAAAGCCTCCTGCCATTGACACACTTCCTCCAGCAAGACTGTATGCCCTAAGACTTCTCCAGACAGCACCACCAGCTCAGGACCATTCGTTCAAATGCCCAAGCCTAGGGGGACATTCTCATTCAGACCACAACACATCCACTGTGTTAGTCACTGCTAGCCTTTTTTATGAGTGATAACTTACATTTAAATGTGTTCAATCATTAATCTCCTGTTGTAGCTAATAAGGTGATTAGCATGTTGAGCCTAAATTTTGGGCCCACTGAAAGATAATAAATCCTGCAGTTGTCCTAAGAGTTGAAATCACACATTTCAGTATGATTGGTATTATTATCAGAAAAGTATTTGGGCCTGGGCATGTCCTTAGCAGAAGTGATGGATGAGGGAAATCTCAGCAACTGGCTTGCTCTCTGTAAAAGAAGCTGCATTTTTGAGCTAGGAAGTGATACCTTTGTTTTCCTATTACAGTTACTTCTAAAGTACTTGAATTAGGAGGCAGGGCACCATTTTGTAGAAATAAGTTTGCTTTGTGGTGTGTCCCATTTAATGATTTGATGGACAGAGTGAATTAATGTCTTTTCTTTTACCAAGTGTGTTATGTTTTCTTGTTTTAAAGGCTCAATGATGAGCTCTTACACTACATCCTGAAGATTGTTGTGCGAGAATCCTGTATCCTAATCACCAAGTGCCAAACTGTTTCCAAGGATGATTTCCAGAAGCTCCTTTCAACCGTGCCTGTAAGTGAAGACTCTACTGAGGCGGTGTTGTGTCCTCTCAGGAGAGCCTGTGGGTGGCTGAGCTTACCCCAGAAATGTGCACATGGGCAAATCCACTTGGAGCACTTTCCTATGAAAGGGAAAAAAGGCAGACTGAGCACTCCTCCCTGAGGCCCGCTCTCAGCTTCAGACACCATAGCTTACTGCATTTCAAGTTTTGTTTTAGATAGCAGAGTTTCCTCTGTTAATTTAGCCCGGCTGCTAGGGACCAATAAGTTCCTGAAGGGTTTGGGTGGAGTCTGTTGTAGAAATTTGAGTGGGGGGAGGCGAGAGTTTTAACTGGGGGGGGGGGGGGGCACACCTGGTGGGAGGCACGAAGGCTAGTGTGTCAGTGCCTGAGAAATTGTGTGCTCTCACCTATGTGCTTCTTGTTTTTGTTTCTCTTGTGGAGATCTTTTAAAAACAAGAGGGCACAGGAGCGCTGTCAGTCGCAGGGAGGTCACTTAATGTCCTTATTTGTGTTAAAGGCTGCATCTTCCTGCCTGCGCTATCTGATGGCAGTTCAGAATCACCTTCTCAGTAACACTATTTTGATTAAGCCTGACGAGAATGATGACAGTGACAACTCCTTGCAGGGAGAGACATTGAAGGTACAGGTAAACACAAGCTCTATTTCAACAATGCTTCCTCCACAGTTGCTGAATTTCTGTGTATACGATGTCAGAGGTCATGGCGTTGTTTATATTTTTGTGAGAGGACTGAGGCCACTCATTTCATAGGTCTCTTTGTCATTGCCCAGTGCTTACTCTATGTTTATGACACTCTTATAATGTGCTGTTCATATGCTCCTGGTGGTCACTTTGTGCCTTTGTTTCTTTTTGTTTTGTAAGAATTGTAAAGTTTAGCACCCACAAATGATCTCACTACACTTTAAAATCAGTTTGAAAACATTACATTCTAACCACTTCCAATATTTGTATGATTTTATATTCTTTTTATTTAAATAACTTAAAATGATAAATTTTGATCTTTGAATAATTTTTTTCTTTTTTTAAAAGATTTATTTGTTTGTTTGTTTATTTATTTATTTATTTATTTATTTATTTATTTATTTATTATGTGTGCAGTGTTCTGCCTGCATGGATGCCTGCAGACCAGAAGAGGGACCAGATCTCATTACAGGTGGTTGTGATCCACCATGTGGTTGCTGGGAATCGAACTCAGGACCTCTGGAAGAGCAGTGTGTGCTCTTAACCTCTGAGCCGTCTCTCCAGCCCCCTTTGAATAATTTCTAACCATATAGTTCATTTAATTTTCTGTTACTCTTTTTAAATGAGCATCTGTGTAAACTCAGTCTTTTGTTTGCACATGATAATATGGCACCACACAGATGTTTTTATTGCAGTGGTTGTTGTAATTCTGACAGATAGTGGAGGTCCTTTTTGCATTGTTGTTGAAAATTTTATCTTTGAGAGTTAGATCTGGTGGCATACACCCATAATCCCAGACTTGAGAGGCTGAGCCAGAAGCAATGTGGAAAATCAAAGTTCAGCCTGGATTGCATAGTATGTTCTAGGCCAGCCTGAACCACAGTGTGAGAGATCCTGCCTCAATACAAAATGAGGGCTGATGAAATGGCTCAGCAGGGAAAGTGCTTGAGGAAATGAGTCCTGTTCCAGGAACCTTGAGGCGGCTTCCAACCATCTGTAAGTGCCTCTGGTGCCCCCTTCTGGCCTCCATAGGTACCTGCATACATGGGGTACACAAACTTATGCAGGCTCACATACATACACATAAATTAAAAAAAAAAAGGAGCTGTACATGGTGGCACACACCTTTAATCCCACCTTTTCAATAGGCAAAGACAGGTAGATCTCTTGAGTTTGAGGCTAGCGTGGTCTACACAGTGAGTTCTAGATCCACCAGAACTAAATGGTGAGACCCTTATTTTAACAGAACAAAACAAAAAAATTTTAAATTAAAATACCCAAAGCCTGGTGTGGCTATAGATGCCTGTACTTTCAGTACTTGGGAGTAGAAGCAGGAGCATTGGAGCTAGAGCTCACTATCTGGCACACAGCAAGTTCAGAGATAGTCTGGGTTACACAAGACCCAGCAGCAAACAAAAACTAGAGAAATCAGTATGAACTCTATGACTTGACCACCCTGAAAATTTCACTAAGTAAGCCATAGAATGATGGTATGCCCTCCGTTGTTCCTCCTTTATGCACCTGAGCCTTGGAATTCAGGCATCTGCTAGTTGGTATTCATGAATCAGCCTTATTCAATGACCGGATTTTATACAGACAGGCATACCTGCATTGTTTTAATTGTCAGTCTTGTTTATTTTACTTGCCTGGTCTTAGTTTCCTAATTAATAGCAGGGACAATACCATTCCCCTTGTGAGATAATGAGAGTGTTGTTGAAGGCCTGTGGTCTCCACACTGTGCTGTCATGTGGTGTGTGGTCAGTAATGTTCTCTCATACACAGTCCCTTGTCTTTTAGTGATAAATGATCTTAGTTCTGTAAAATGCCAAGAAATGCCAATAATACTTTCTACTAGAAAGCATTAAGAATTTTATACATTCTTAATTAAATAGTGTAGAGAGATAGAAAGACTCTAGGCAAGGACAGAATGGGCTAGGTGGTGTAACATCTCCAAGTAGAAACAAGATGCAGATGCCATGCAGAGAGTTAGTTTGCTGGTATCTTTTATCATAAAATAGCTGTGAGCTGAACTGTTCTGTGCTATTGCCTTGTGTTTCTTAACAGTTTGCATTCCTAGACACTCTGTCCTGTTCTCCCATGTTCAGTAGCCCATAGCTGATGCTGCTTTAACAGGGCTTTTCAACTTGCTGCATTTTAAATGTGCTGGTCTGCGATATTAGGACAAGATCACTTGTCCTGTTTCAGCATGCTGTGGTTTGTCTCATTTTACTCACCGCCTGTACATGTGCTTTTTACTGTTGTGTTTTTCTCTTTAGCTGTGCTCATACCACCCAAGGCAGTCCTCCACCTGGACAGTGTCTGGGCTTCCAGGAGCGCTCTTGTGCTGGATGGGACGGGAGCTAGGCCTTGCTGCTAGACACGCAGTGCCTTCCCTGTGAAATACTGCATATTTGTAGCTGCACTCCAGGCTCTGGTCTCCCAAGTCACATTCCTACCTGCCGCCCAAGAGGAGCTCACTGCATTGGGCTTCTACTAGCCACATCATTTCATCTGGAAACATGTTGTTAAATAAACACATCGTGTCATGTTGTCATTGTGAGCATGCATTATTCATCGAAAGGCTGAAAACTAACCTTATGGTTTCTTCTGACTAGGAGTTAAAGGCCAGTATTTTGGCTCTTGCCACCCAGATCCTGACTGGATGTGATGAAGTACTAGAGATGCTGCAGCAGGTCACTACTGCCCTCATAAACAGTGACATAGCTGACCGAGAACAAAGGTGAGCATGGGGATTGCCCACTGCAGCTTATCAAATGAGATCTTTTAGAAATGACCATCTACTGTACTAGCATGCTTGCCAGAAGGAATTGAAATGCTGCTGTAATGCCAAGGGCAGTCATATACTTTAATATGCTTTTACCTAAAAGACTGAGCCTGCACTGAGCTGTGATAGAGTTTTTGCAAAGTTCTGTTGGGCAACATGGCCTCCAACACTGCCATTGCATTCAAGTTGACCTTGCTTCCTTTTCTTCTTTCTCTTTCTCTTTTTTCTTTTATTTCATTCATTCATTCATTCATTCATTCATTCATTTCTGAGGCAGGGTCTCTCTACATAGCCCTGGCTATCCTGGAACTCACTATACAGAATAGGCTTGAACTCACAGAGATCCACTTGCCTCTGCCTCCGAAGTGCTGGGATCAAAGGTAGGTGCCACCATACCCAGCTCAAATTTGCTTTTTAACCATTTACCTCAGTGCTGTGCCTGGTTCCTTTTGGTAGGAAGTGACATGGTGGTACAGATAATTAGGTGCTGCACTAACGGTGGCACTGGCACAGGTTCACTGTCTTTGACTTCTCCAGACAGCAGGTCCTCACACGCAATCCCTGCTATGCTTGCTTTTCAAAATGAGTTACACACTCTATTTTTTATGATATGTTGACATAATGTGACCCTGCAGTGGTCTTTGCTTCAGTGTGCATGTCCCGTGTCCTTGGTGGTTGTCCATTTGAAGATGGTAGATGGGAATTTTGGCTGAGAACACTGTAACCACAGTAGGCATCGCACCAAGGCTCAGGAAGACATTTGATCTCCACTTGCAGCGCTTGGGACTAGGTGGAGTGTAATGGGGGACTCCCACTTCTCCTTCCAACTCCAGTATCCTCAGTAACCTTGGAGAACACACGTGTCTCACTTCTTTCTTTGAGAGACTGGCAGGCTTTGATCCTTCTAGCAGAAAAATGAGATATTAAGAGAGTAATTTGAAGTTAGACTTTAAATCTGCCTAGTTAGTAGTCAAAGTCATGCACGAGGAAGTTGAATGGTAGTCACTGAGGCTGGAGGAGGGGAGCTGTTGCCAAATAGCTGTAGAGTTTGGGTTTGCAGGATAAATAGAGAGATGGACAGTGGTAATGGTTGTACATCATTCTAACCCTGAAATGTATGCTTCAAAATGGTTTGGATAATATATTACATGTTAGGTATATGTTGCCACTGTTAAAATTATTAAAACAAGTCTGCCTGTTTTTAAAATGCACATGGGGCCTCAGTCGCTACTCCAGTAATGAAGGTCTTGGCCTATGAGCTGGCAAATCCACTTTGTAGCCCTCCATCCCTACTTTCAGAGTCTCAGCACAGTACAGAGCCAGCAGACCAGAGGCCAGAGACCTGGAAGGGCACTGAGTACTTAGAGAGGTCATAGCATCTCAGGACCTGTTTATGAAGTGCCAAGAGGGCCTGAAAATGTATAACCTGGACTTAAAAGTGCTCTTTTCCCCTCTCTCTCATCGATGGGAATGTGGGAAGTAGACGAAATGGACTGTTTTAAACAAATATGTTTTTGTTTTTTTGGTTTTTTTTCCTAGACAGGGTTTCTCTATATTGCTTTGGAGGTTGTCCTGGAACTTGCTCTGTAGACCAGGCTGGCCTGGAACTCACAAAGATATCCCCCCTCCCCAGCACCCCCCTCCTCCACAGAGGCGGGTGGATCTCTGTGTGCTGCTGAGTGCTGGGATTAAAGGCGTGCACCACCAAGGCCCGGCTAAAGAAATATGTTTGAGGGTATTGTCAGGCATGGGACTTGATGGTTGCTCTTCTCCATGCATGCACTTGCTTAGGCTGTGTGCTCTCCTGAACTTGTAGGTTAAAAGGCTTGGAACAAGTTACCAAGGCCACTATGCTTGGTCACCTTCTCCCAGTATTGCTGACCTCCTTGATGCACCCCAATCTGCAGACCCTGACCATGGCCGATGCTCTGATGCCTCAGTTGGTGCAACTGGTGCTCTACACCAGCCAGGTGGGCCCTACTCCTGACCTGCTCTCTACACATCTCACTTTGCCACAGAGGGCACAATAACATAGCCGGTTCTTTGCAGGAGCCAAGAAAATCTCCATATCCTAAAAAACAAACAAGTGTGTTAGGGACAGATTTTATTTGTTTGTGTGTCTTAATGACTGGCTGTGGTCCAAGTGTTGATTGCTGACCAACTGTAAAACTGCTCATATGCAGCATTGGACAGCCTACTTCACATCTTATGTCCTGAGTCCTCAGCTGAGAGTAAAGCGCACACAAGGGGTGGGGGGGGGCTCACTAGTGAGCATTTCTAAGAGAAGAAGGGCAGCCAGGACTGTCAGGCTCCAAGTGTGACTTGTAAGTTCATGTCTTGAGCCATCCCAGTTAAGATATGCAGATGTTTTTGTGTTTCAGACGGCCTTACTGCTTAAAACCCAGTGTCCGGTTTTTGCTGAGGTGGGCTGTTCCCCGTGTGGCACCTCAGACCAGAAGTGCAGGTTGTTCCCTGATGAGAGGTAACATGTGCATGGGGCTCCCTTATTTTCTTCTGGTGAATGCCTTGTACTCCTTTTACAACAGTCACTTTTACCTAGGATTAGCTAATTGTAAAAGAAAATACTTCAGGTCCACAATTTCACAAGTAGCTACAGAATTGTTTTAAATTTATAGGGATTCCCATTCAAAATTGACTTGAAACTCTCATAATAGTAGGCATGCAAGTTGAATTTGATAGATTTATTTATTTATTTATTTATTTATTTATTTTTGGTGTGTATGGTTTTTGTTGTTGTTTTGTTTTTAGGCAGGGTCTTACTATATAGTCTTGGATGGCCTGAAACTCACTATGCAGACCAGATTGGTTTCAAATTCACAGAGGTCTGCCTGTCTCTGCCTCCTGAGTGCTGGATTTGAAGGTGTGTGCCACCATGCCCTGCTTGTTTTTAAGGGGGCAGGGATTCAAGTGATCCTGCTATCCCGGCCTTTCATGGAGATGGGACTGCAAGTAGAAACTTCCCTGTGTGGTTGGCTGTTTTCCTTCCTTTTCTCCCTCCCAACCTCCATTATCTTTTTGAGACATTCTCCTATGTCCCAGGCTACCTAAAAACCACTGTATAGCTCAGGCTGTCCTTAAACACCTGACTCTCCAGCATGTATCTCCTCAGTGCTAGACCTAGCTTTTTACTCAGCAGTGAGTGGCTGGCATCAACCCAGCTCTGCATTGAGGCTGAAGCAAAGGAAGTGAGTTCATGCAGCCAAGTTCAGATTTTAAGTTTGTGTTGTATAGCCTAGGGCTCCATGGAGTTACGGCAAGTTGGATAAGAATGGAGGAGATGGGGGGTTTCACGGGCGCCTTTCCTTGGTAAAACTGCAGGGGAAGCAGCTAGAGACTTGTGGGGTTGCCTCAGCTTCACGGGCACTGAGACTGTGCGATTGGGAAAAGTGGCCACCTTCAGCCACCCCCACCCCTCCCAGGAACTTCTGGGAGAATTATCAGAGGTCTTCTCCTGGGCATTAGTTGCATGTCTCCTTGAAAGAGTAGTGAATGCATGTGCAGTGTTCTAGGCTTGTTTGTGTGTGAGAAATAATTTAGTGTCTACCAACAGGAAGATAAAAACATGACTATACAGCATTTTCAAGTGCTTTCCATTGCTACTTAGTACTTATATGGGAGGTGTTGTCATACTGTTTGCTGTGGGAAACTTAAAACAGCTTCTTAACTGGTTCTGCATTTCTTGCTTGTTTTCCTTGTTAAGCTTCACCACTTTCTTTCTCTGGTTTTAGAATGCTAGAAGAAAAGGAAGAACCAGGCTTTCTCACTGGCTTAAAGATCCCTGCCCCGTGGGCTGCTGGGAAGACCGTGGAAACAGTACACCCTGTCAGAGATAACTATAAGTTTAAAGAGACTGTTCATATCCCAGGAGCTCGATGCTTGTATCTACGATTTGATAGCAGATGCTCATCGCAATATGACTATGACAAAGTAAGCAGGAGGGGGTTGTCACTGCTGCCTCGACTTAGCTGCTTCTTATTTTCCTTTGCGCTGGCCTCCATTCTTGACTAATTTCTGCTTATAGGTCCCTCTCAGAGGAGACTCCCCTCAGATAGTGCTTTGGAGGGTAGTGACTGAAGGATTGCAAAGCCACAGCTCTGTGTCTGAGAGCAGGACTGTTAGGGCATGTAGACACTGTCTCTGTAAGTGTCCATGAGCTTGGACAGAGGACCTCCTGTGACTTGGCTGCCTCCTGCCTCCCCCACTGAGAGTCGTGTAGATAGATGTGTGATAGCTGTTCATATGAAAAGGTCTCACTGCCCAGTTCTTAGGGCTTCTCATGTGACCTATGGAAGACGGTGGCTTTTAGAAGGTTCAGATGTGCCTGAATCTGGTTTGTGTTTTCTTCTTTGTCATTATCTCTGGCACCTTCAGATTCTGAGGAAGAGCAGTTTCCAACTGTGGCTTAATGGCCATATAGAAAGGCGGGTTTTCTTTTGTTGATATTGAATTATAAACCAACTCATTGGATTCATGAAGAAAGGCTAGTGAAAGATCACACACAGTAGCACTGCACATGCTGTCTTCATATCACTGCTTGGCTGCAGATCATCTCTGTCCCCTGAGAACAGACTAGGCAAATGGTCTTACATCTCGGGTGGCTTTTAGTGTAAAGGTAAAGGACTTAGCCACATCTGCCTTGAGATGATGAGACACATGACCAAGAGATGTGAAATGCTCTTCTCCATTAGATTTTAGGAGAGTCAAAAGTCCCAGATGTATGGAAGAGTTGAAAACATGCCTTCTAACCTCATCTTTGCCTTTAGCTAAGATGCTTTGTGGAGCCTGGCTCCAGCCCGCTTGTCTCCTCAGTCCAATTGTTGTGCCTGAAGTGTCTCATGTGCAAACAGAGGTTTTCACTTTAGTTGGTATCATTTTGTTTTTTCTTTAAAAATGATAATCTGCATCTCCTAGTGTGTACTGACTAGTGGCTGCCCTATATATTAGAATTACAATGCACAAGGAGGCTTACTACATAGACAAACAAATTTACTTTCCCCTTTGTCCCTGGGTGCTGTCAGCAAGATGTCTAAAGGGTAAGAGCTCACTAGCTGACAAATATCTGGGGTTAAAGATGCAGCTTTCACATCTGAGTTTAGCTGCCAGGTATGGCAAAGTGTACTGTTATAGAAGTCACATCTCTGTTTCCTCTGGACATACTTGAATGCCAAGTGAGCTGTCTTTTTCTTTTATGTTAGGAAAGCAGCCAGTGAGGGCCAGAGGGCTCAGTCGATAAGGCTCATGCAGCAGAAACCTGACGACCTCACATACAGGTGTAAGGAGGGGACTGACTGACCTCACAAAGTTGTCTTCTGACCTGCCCACATGGGTTGTCGCTCACATAGGAAGGTCAGAGGACATGCACACATATGCAGACACAACTTTAATAATAAAAAGCATCAGCCAATTGGATATAAATAAGTGATAGAATAGTATTAACAGATGAAAATTGTCCCTACAGTTAGCAGCCACCTTCCTGGCCCATACTTGTGTCATTTCTTTTTATACCATTAAGCAACATTGTAAGACTATGTGGCTTGTTTTCACTTTGTTGCATTTTTATATCCTTATTAATGATTTTTTTTTTGTGCTTTTATTTTGTATTAGGTATTAGAACCTGCCTGTATTGGCTCAGTTTGTTAATTCTGGGGAGAACTTAAGAGGACTCTTGTTAAAGAGTTCAGATAACTGTGATGAAGATAGTTATTTGAGAAAGATACATGCACAGTAGCCAAGTCTAACTAGTTAAGCCTTCATGTCCCTGTGACAATAGAGATTTGAAAATATAAGAAATATGCCTGTTAGTAATTTTAGCCATTATTTTTCTGGGGCTATCTTATAATTACCAACAAGTGATTGCCTCCAAATTCACATCAGCCCTTAAATATGAGGATCTATTAGTTATGTTATAATAATACCCGTGTGGCTATAAATGTGTTTTTTTTCAAATATTTTTTTCAGCCTCTTTATTTGTAGATGTTGTTTTTGTTTTTCTTTTACAGTCTAACAGTCTATTTTCTGTTTTGAAGTTGGTGATATACGCGGGGCCTAACACAAACAGTAGGAAGGTTGCTGAGTATGGAGGCAACACTCTGGGATATGGCAGCCGTAGTGTCTTAGGAACTGGTTGGCCGAAGGACTTGGTGAAGGTATGGTATCAAGTCATAACCTCTTTCTAGAAAAGAAAGGTGACCATAGGTTCTTCATAGGCCAAGGACCATGCAGACTTTAGTTAGTTAGGGTGGGTACAGAAGGCTAGGCCTACCACCTTCCTACTTCTCTTCAGAATTACCTCCTTTTGCTTGCAGGACATCAGACCCCTGTCCATGCTAGAGCTTGGATCCATGTGTGGGGTACTTTGTGGCCAGCAGTTGTCATAGCTAGTTCTTTCTTGGGGGCCAGGCTGCTAGTCCTCCCAGAGTCCTGCCCTAGATGTGGACTGAGGGATGCTGCAATTTAAAAGTATAACAATCTGTTCTCAAAGTGATATGACTAGGGTCATGCTTTATAATCTGAGCCTTTGATCTACTCACTGGTGTGTGCCCAGAGCACAGACAGGGATAGAAGCACACAAACCCCAAACATGCTTAGCATATTTTCTGAACTTGTATGGTATACACACAGTTAGCATGCTGCACACTTAATTATCCAGTGACAGCAGTCTGTTGGGGTGAACTAAATCTCAATCTGCTGCTCTTTGCCTCCTCATTAACACAGTGAGGCTGAGAAGAGACAAGAGGAGAGAACAGAGCACAGACAGATATATCTCTGTGACTTTGAGGCCAGCCTGGTTTACATAGTGAGTTGCCGGCTAGCCAGGGCTGCATTGAGGGACCCTATCTTAAAAGAGAGAGAGAGAGAGAGAGAGAGAGAGAGAGAGAATATCTGTAAGCCAGAGATTTGGTGGTAAACTCCTGTGATCCGGTCCTCTAGAAGCTGAGACAGGAGGATCATGAATTCAAAAGACCACCTTACCTCAAAAAAAAAAAAAAAAAAAAGTCAAAAGTCAATCTCTGAAATACATTGCTCTCTTGGAAATTGTTTGTCCTTCTTAAAATTCATTTTCCCCCTTAAATCTTAAGGTTGAAGGCGATACAGTCACCTTCTCCTTTGAGATGAGAAGTGGCCGTGAGCACAACACTCCTGACAAAGCCATGTGGGGCTTTGCTTGCACAGTTCGCGCTCAGGTACTGAACCTAACTCTGTCCTGTGTGCCTTGGTGACATAGATCATATTTGCCTTGGAAACAGGGCAAAATATGTGCCACTCTTTCATCTGTCTCTTCATCAACAAATAGGAACCTAGCAGGAGTAAGTGGTCGTCTTATGGACTGAAAGTAGCTGGGACCTAAAGTCAGTTCAGCAGCAGAAACTTGTGCTAGGATTCTTTGAGGCCTGGAGAGGTGCCCTGGCTCTAGCATGTTCTTGCAGGGCAAAGGCAGCTGGAACACTCAGCTGACAATAGGCATTTGAGTTCTGGGTTAGGAGTTGGACTTCCCCCTCAGGTTATCCTGTAGACTTGGAGGTTACTAGAACTTGACCCACCACAGAGCCTCTCGGCTGAGCTGTCAACTAGCATGTGTATCCTGTGAGTCAGGGGTCTCTGTTTGTCCTCTATCAAGCAACCTGGTAGGCATGCAGGTGTTTCCCATAACTTCAGTGCACTCATTGGCAGAATAATGGTCTGCACTTGACTAGGCATAAACCAGAACAAATAGCCGACCTTCCTGCATGGGGTGCGTGCTGTTTCTAATGTGAAGTCTGATAGCTGTTCACTCCCCAGAACTGTGTTGAGACCTCATTCAGTGGTCATTCCAGTGCCACCCTTTGTTCCTGGTGTTGGCACTGTGCTGCTCTGTGAAGCCCAGTGGGGTGGTCCAGTGTGATACAATGCAGCTTGCAGTGTTCTGCTCATGTCCACTGACACTGGGTGTGGTTTGCTCCTGTCTGCATTATAGGAGTCCTCGGAGGATGTCTCTGGAGGCTTGCCCTTCCTGGTAGACCTGGCTTTAGGTCTGTCTGTGTTAGCTTGTTCCATGTTAAGAATCCTGTACAATGGACCAGAAATTACCAAAGAAGAGGAAGCCTGTCAGGAGCTATTGAGATCCAAACTTTTACAAAGGTAATAGAAAGTCTGCATGGAGCCACTTTTGCCCACAATCAGAAATACACTTCATGTGGAGAGCTGCGTTCAGTGTATTTTCAGTGAATTGTGCCACTACCTAGCCTCTCATTGGTGTCTTAGTATCTGAGGACTGAGATGAAAATGACACCTCCTGCCTTCTCATCTCAGCCTTACTTTGTTGAATTTCTTGGAAATTCATAAGCTTTTCTCCAGCCAAACACAGTACAGTTGAAGGATCCTCCACAGGGAGCGTAGATATATGATGAGCAAATCAGACATAATGGGGGGTTGTAACCGTGTGTTGCTTTCAGCTTTTACCCTGAAGCACCAGGATTTCCTCAGAACATGTTAGAAAGGATGTAGATTCCCAAGAAAAAAGGAGGTAGATTCCACAAAGTGTTCAGTGTAGCCATTGGAGAAGGTTTCCAGAATACACACTGAACACATCATGGGAGCTTTCTTGTGTCTGATGTAGCTGTAACCACTCAAGTAGCTTTTCAGAGTCTTAGTTAAGAGGGAGTGAAGAGCCTCATTTCTCTCTTCCCAGGTGCCAGTGGCAGGTGGAGGCCAACGGTGTTATCTCCCCTGCCCTTACTCCAAGTCCTTCTCCACTGCCTCTGACCATAGAAGAAGACAGAGAGTTTACCTACCCCTCGGACGTCCTTGTGCCTCCTGTTGGGAACTACTTTGACCTGCCTCGGATTAGGCTGCCTCCAGGGATCATGATAAAGCTCAGGGAAATTTCTGGGCGTGCACGACCTCAGTTTAGACCAAGTATAAAGTATGTCCAGGCATTGGCGAGGCCCATGCTACACATGGGTTGGGTGTAGCTCAGTGGAAGAGTGCTTTCCTATTGTATATAAGTCTCTGGGTTTGAGTCTCCCAGCATCATAAAAGAATTAGATCAATTGTATGAAAATCTTATGTTTAGTTAATGGACATGAGCTGAGTATTTAGTAAGCCAACCAAGGAGCACTGCAGCTGGTGGTTCTCATTGTGTGACCCTCCAGTGACACCCAGGTGGTCCTGGCAATGTTGGTGTGCAGCCCACTTTGCACTTGTTGAAACTGAGGGTCTAAGGGTGGAACTGTTAGCTGTGTCTTAACAAGTTTTCCATGGGATTCCAGTGCCTGGTAAAACTTGGCAAGCTCTACATTTTCCACATGACCTCAGCATCTACTTTGATTTCCATACAGCCTAGGAACTTCTGATTCCCAGAGAAGAGACAAATTCCAAGTCTTGGAGTCACACGTGTACTTGTACTGCTCTCACCTGAAGTGGTCTTTGCAGGCCTCCATCTTGCCTATGCACACAGTGGCACACATGTGGAGGTCGGAGGACAGCTTGCAGGAGTTGGTTCTCTCCTTCCACCATGTGTGTCCTGGGAATCAGACTCGGGTTCTTAGACTTGGCAACAAGCCCCTTTCCCCAACTGAGCCCTCTCATATCCATAAACACTATTCTGCTTAACCCAGTATCAGAAGACTCTTTTTTTTTTTTTTTTTTTTTTTTTTTTAATTTTGTGTATGTAGGATCCTGTTCACGCACCAATGGTTGAGTTCACAGAGGCCAGGAAAGGGACATACTGCTCTATCACTCCCAGCCACATGCTCTTGAAATGGGTTCTTACTGAACAAAGCTCCATAGTTGGCATTGCTGGCTGGCCATCAAGTGCCTGGATCTTTCTGTGTGCCCAGCACTGAGACTGCAGCCATGTGCAGTCTCACCTGGACTTTTTGTTTGTTTGTTTGTTTGTTTTGTTTTTCTCTATATTGTTTTGGATGCTGTCCTGGAACTCGCTCGGTAAACCAGGCTGGCCTCAAACTCAGAGATCTTCCTGCCTCTGCCTCCCGAGTGCTGGGATTAAAAGCATGTGTCACCAATGCCTGGCTCTCCCCTGGCTTTTATGTGACTGCCAGGGACTGGCACTCTGGTGCTCAGGCTTATGTATCCAACCCAGTGAGCCAGCTCCTCAGCTTCCCAAGTGTCTGGTCAAGAGCTTTAGACCTATTCCAGCTGTAATATGACTCTGTCTTAAAATATGTAAGTCTTACTAAGGGGGATATCTTTAATTTTGATTTTCAGCATCATCAGCCAGTGTCAGTTTTATCAGCTACTATACTAAGCTGATTGCTAGCATATACCACCTGCAATGCCACCACCTCTTTGTAATACAAGGGTTGTGGTGAATCAGTGTTTGAGTCAAAGCCTGTGAGTTCCAGCCTGTTGCATAGGGTACTGCTAAATTAAGTTTACCATATACCTGACTGGTTTCTGTTGTCACCAGAGAAGTGATTCAGCCCGATGTCATGGAGGAAATGGTAGTGTCCTGCGTTATTAAGCACTTGAACTTGGTTGATGCACTGCAGTCCCTGATCAATTTCCAATATCAGGAAGAACATGCTGAGGAATATGATTTATTGTGTAAAATTATGGGAGAGACCTTTAAGAAACTCAATGCCATGGAGAGGCAGCTGCAGGTAAGTAAAAAAGGAAGCATGTATCAACTGTTAGAAACAGTTTCTTTCCCTGCAAGTTAAAGAAGTTTCCAATAGCTGTTACCCCAGATTCCAAGCTTACAGATTGTCCTGGTTTTTGTCTTGCATCTACATACATGCTGTGTTTTCAACCCCCCTAGAGTGTAGCTGAACTGGAGCAGAAATGGCAAAGTGAGGTTGAGGATGCCATGCAGGGCAAGCTGGAGAACAACATGCCTTTCTTCTATGATTACCATTTTAATGAGGTGAGTGCAGTGAGAGTCCCCACTTGAGTATGCTGCTTAGAGAGCAAAGATGCTGTGTGTGCTCGAGCTCATGTGTGCAGAGAAAGGAGTGCTACTTCCAGAACCTTGCACACTGTGCGATACACCCATTCTCCAAAGGGTTAAATGAAAGTAGCTAGATTGACATGTTAGTGTACAAGTACATGACTTTAACTGGTTGGTAGCTTTGTAAAAAGGCTAAGGAAATGCCATTATTCGGCTGGTGAGATTCTTAGTGGTTGAGGTGCTTGCCACCCAGCTGAGTCACCTGACTTTCAGCCCTGAGAACAATATGAGGTGTTGTCATTTTACCTCCACACAGGCACTGTGGCATACGTGTACACACTCCCACACTGTCACAGGAGTTAAGTAAGCAAATAAGTAAATAGAGGGGAAAAGATATTACCATTATTAGCAAATTTTGCTTTCAAACCTTAAAAATCAAAACAAAAGTTTTAAAATACAGTTTGAGTGGAAATCCCCAGAAAATAGACCGTGCAATTTTTAAACTTTATCCTATCAAATAAAAGTATATAATTGCAGCACTCAAGAAGACAAGGCAGGAAGATTGTATTATAATTGCTGTCAGCCTGCATTACAAATCAAGACACTGTGTCAAGAGTTAGGTCCAAGGTTCTAGCCCCCACCCCACCCCCCAGCACTTGTGCAGCATGTCTAAGAACTGGTTTAATTCTTGCAGTGTGGAAAGTGAAAACAAGAGCAGGGATCACTTCAGTTTCTGCTAGCAGATGAACGTATAGTAAGCTTGGTTCTTGCCGATCATGCCTACCATCTTGTCTTACTTTTTCCTTCTTTAGAACAAAATGAAAGAACTGGAACTTTTGTGTTCACTGAAAGAAGTCTCCTTTGATGGAAATGATCTTGAAAACATGGTCCTCTCACTGAGGTTAGTGGCGTTACTCACTCTCAAGCTGGCTTGTCACCTTGGTGCTCAGGACACTGCAGGTCCAGTTCTTGCTAGGATTTTCAGGGTTGTGTGTTCACCAGATACTCAGACTTACTTACTGGTAAGTCCACAGCTCTGAATGCTCAGAAGGTAGCGCAAGCATTTGAAACAGAAAAACAGTGAACAGCATCACAGAGAAGGGGCAGGCGAACCGTGTTCACTAGGTGACTGCTTAGCTCGTGTCCTCGTCCCTGAAGGCTGAGTGGGGTGAGCTGGAGAACAACTAAACCCACCCCAGTCTTTCTCTCTAGGGAGAAGTTCCTCCAAGAAGTGAATTCTCTTACTCAGAAGCCCCCTCACCCCCTGGCCAAAACAAAGACACTGGTGAAGAGTCTGATGAACCGAGCCGAGCTCTTGCTGCACGTCACCATTGCAGCCCAATCCAGCCTCACCAGGAGCATCTCTGGGACACCGGCAGAGACGCCTGGTACTGCCCCAGGCTCTGACTCTGTTCATAAATAGACATCAACTGTTGTTAAACAATCCACTCCTGGGTTTTCCTAGAGAACAAAGGAAATATAAACATTTCCTTCTTGCCTTATTTTCTTTAGTCTCTTTAATCCTCATGGAGTCATCATGAGTGGCTTTGAAGGTTCTTTCAGGGGCATCTGAGGAGTACAATGGCATGTGTTTGTGTAATCAGGGTTCCTGTGCTCCCTGTTTTAAGTTCATGGTTTTAGTAGTTGTGTGTGCAATTGTGTTTCTGAGTAACAGAAGCATCTATGTAATCAGCATTGTGAATCTTATAATGTGCCAGTTTTCCTTCCATCTTTCCTTCCTTCCTTCCTTCCTTCCTTCCTTCCTTCCTTCCTTCCTTCTCTCTTTTTCTCCCTCCCTCCCTCCTTTTTTTTTAAGTTTTTCAAGACAAAATGACAAGAGTTTCTCTATCTAGTGTTGGCTGTCCTTGAAATCTCTCCGTAGACCAGGCTGGCCTTGAACTCTCAGAGATCCATCTGCCTCTGCCTCCCAAGTGCTGGGATCAAAGGTGTGTGCCACCACCACCCGGCTCAGTTTTGTTTTGTTTTCTTTACTCAACACTGGGTTTAAGTTACATGGGACCTTCTGGCCGAACGTGCCATGAATTGATTATTACTGGAAATCTTCAGATCCACAGTTTTTTAGTTTATTTCTTTTTTCTTTTAACAATTATTTTATGTGTATGAGTGCTTTACCGGAATGTATGTGTGTGTCTGGTGCTGGTGCTGACAGTGACTAGAAGAGGGCATTGGATTCCCTGGAACTGGAGTTACAAATAGTTGTGAGTTACCATGTGGGTGCTGGGAATCAGCCCAGGTTCTCTGTAAGAGCAGCCAAGTACCTCTGAGTCATCTCTCCAGGCCCCTCTTCCAGGTCACATTTTAATTCTTAGTCTGAAAATGTGTCTAAAGGGAAATCAATGCATTATCAACATGGTCCACTATATGCATCCCTGGCCACAACTGTCTTTGTTTAATTAAAACAGACTATTTTTAATAATAATCTCCAGGGGGCTCGAAATCATAGTTAACAGACTAGTAAAGGTAAGTTTCCCATATTGTAGATTTAAACTGTCTCCTCTTAAGTTGTGAAAGGACTTTTCCCTACAATTTTCACCTATTTTATTTCAGATTTTTTTCTTTTCATATGTGTGTACAGGGTGCATGTGTATGGGTATACATGTGTGCTTGTGCCTTCAGAGGCATGAAGTTGAGAATTATCCTTAATAGCTCTTTCACCTTATTCCTTGTGGTGGGACCTAGCTCAGACCCAGAGCTCACCCACATGGCTAGTATTTCTTGATAGACAGCTTACTCTGGGGCCTCCATACCCACCTGGCATTTACATGGCTTCTGGGGATCTGAACATTGGTCCTCAGGCTGCTATGGCAAGCTCTTTCTTTAATGTTTGTGCCATCTCCTCAGCCCCTCAATCCGTTATCTATCTATCTATCTATCTATCTATCTATCTATCTATCTATCTATCTAATCTACCCACCCACCCACCCACCCACCCACCCAACCACCCACCCACCCACCACCCACCCACCCATCCATCCATCCATCCATCCATCCATCCATCCATCCATCCATCCATCCTATCTTAAAGGAAACAACTCGGGAATGGAGAGATGGGTCAGTGATTAAGCGCACTGGCTGTTCTTCTAAAGGTCCCAGGTTCGTTCCCAGCACCTACACATGGCAGCTCACAACTGTCTGTAACTCAAGTTCCAGTGAATCTAACTCCCTCATACAGATACACATGCAGGCCAATACCAACACACAATAAAATAAATTAAATAAATATTACTTTTTAAAAATGTAAAAAATAGCCGGTAGTGGTGTCCTACACCTTCAGTCCCAGCACTCAGGAGGCAGAGGCAGGCGAATCTCTGTGAGTTCAAGGCCAGCCTGTTCTAAAAAGTAATTTCAAGCACAGAAAGAGCTACACAGAGAACCCTGCCTCAAAAAACAAAACAAGACAACAACAAAAAGAATGCTTATATTGAAGTGAGCACTGATAGTCACTAAATGGCTGAGCCCTGATATAAAGTGAAGATGCACTGAGGGTGATTTGTTCATTATAATTAGCTGTTGCTGTTCCTCCCTGCAGATCAGACAGCATGAGTATTAAGTGTTTTTCCTTCTTCTTGCAGCATGCAAGTCAGCTTCAGAAACAAAGGTGGCGTCTCACGCTGTCCGCCAGCCTGTTTTCCTTCGAAGCATGTCTGCACCTTCTGACCTGGAAATGATTGGTAATGAAGACCTGGAATTTACTAGAGCCAATCAGAGGTAAACGATCTTTGGTCAAGGCAGGATCCCAGTGTGTAGTTGCACGCATTGTCCATACGGCTTCCCTGAGCATGGTTGTTTGCTCATCTATTACAGCTTTGTTTTCTGTAGGCGTCGTCACGTGACCAGCCACCGCAGCAGCTCCTTTACACTCCTGCAGTCACTGGCCATCGAGGACAGCAGGGACAAGCCCACTTACAGCGTCCTGCTGGGGCAGCTGTTTGCTTTCATTGGCACCAGTCCTGACCAAGCGGTAGGTCACAATGTGATGATTTCCAGTGAGTGGCTCCTGGCAGCTGAAGTGTCCATCACAGTGAAAGTCAATGTCCTTTCTTCTGTGCATTTCAGGTGTCCAGTAGCAGCTTCCTTTTGGCTGCACAGACAAGGTGGCGGCGGGGCAACACTCGGAAGCAGGCCCTGGTGCACATGCGGGAATTGCTAACTGCCGCCGTGCGAGTTGGGGGAGTGACACACCTGGTGGGGCCGGTGACAATGGTTCTTCAGGGAGGACCCAGGTCAGTGGTTTCTGTTAAGTCACCCTGTTCTATCCACCATGGACCAAAGCATACAGTGACATTTGCTAATGTTGTTCCTCAAAAAAATGGTTTCTTGAGACAGGGTTTCTCTCTGTGTATTCCTGGCTGTACTGGAACTTGCTCTGTAAACAAAGCTGGCCTCAAACTCAGAGATCCATTTGCCTCTGTCTCCTGAGTACTGGGATTGAAGGTGTGAGCCAGTACTGCCCAACTGTCCTCAAATATTTTTATTGTGGTTCACAATTTTAAAAAACATCTCAGGATGCAAGCAGAATGTGAAGGTTCTTTCATACCTTCCATCCTAAATTGCCTCTGGTTTTTTGAGTTTGTTGTACCAACCATACATACATACAGGTCTCCTTAGTTCTCTTTGTCTGTGTAACTGTACATGTGTGATGTTTTCACATAGATGAGTTTAGGTTACATTTGACACTATAATTATTACTGTTTTTCTCAGTATATCTAGGGATCTGTATCCTCATTGTTATAAGCATCATAGAACTCCACTGTACTTTTGTTGTTATGCTTAACTCATGTCTATTCATGGACACATAGGGTCATTAATTATTTTCTTTCAGTTTTGCATTGAGTACAATGATGCAGTCAGCATGCTTTTTATATACTTTAGTGATAATTTTTATTTGATCAATTTCTAAAACTGTCTTTATAGACCCTAACTCAGAAGGCCTTGGCATATGTTTGGGGATTTTTTTCATGCTGGGTGTCGGAGGCCATCAGTAGAACAGGAAAGGCTGGAGCTACCACTGGGGCTTGTGCCTTCTGGTGGTCTTTGATGCAATGTGGCCAGCAAGCAGAGGGTCAGTGGCTGCTAAAGCGAATGTTAGAGAAGTTTCTGTCAATCAGGCGAGTTCGTGCTTTTTTTTTTTTTCAGAAACATCTTTAGCATGGTAGAGGCTTGAAAGGCAGGATTTTAGGTTTTGCTTCAGTACATGGTGGGTCCTCCCTGGCTGTTAGTCAGAGACCACCATGTTCAGAGCCAGCAATCCCTGTGACAGACCTGGGTGACTGTGTACATGCCCACCCATTTCCAGGGTGCCTGGAAGGAAATATTCTGACACCAGCCACCCCTACTTTGATTACTATTTCCCTATTTTCATTTTCGCACAGTCTTTAATATCACTTATTAAAGATTTGAAAATATGAAGAAAATTTGGAAGAATAAAATTCTAACCTACAATCTCCTAACATTTTAGTGTATGTTCTTGTTCTAACTGTGGGTTTCCACTGTGCTGCTTCCACAGCTGGAACTATATCATACTCGACACCCAGTTCCCTTTGTGTGTGTGTGTGTGTGTGTGTGTGTGTGTGTGTGTGTGTGTGTGTGTGTCGCATGCACGAGTACATGCATGTGTGCAGGCAGACACACATATACAATACAAAACATGGCTCATGTGTGGTAGTCACAGGAGAATTTTGAGACTCAGTTCCATCTTGATGAGGCAAGGTCTATCTTCTGTCACTCCAATATGTCCCTGTGAGCTTCAGGCTGGTCCTGCCTCTGCCTCCCCTCTCTCTGTAGTCTGTAGGTGTGTGGATGTTAAAGGTGTCACCACATCCAGCTTTTTAAATGTACATTCCAGACAGCAAACTCTGGTTGTTAGGCTTGTGCAGACAGGGCCTTTACCCCCTAAGCTTTCTCCCAGCCCAGTGCCCTATTTTTTATTTATTTATTTATTTATTTATTTATTTATTTATTTATTTATTCACTTATTTATTTATTTATTATTTTTTCGAGGCAGGATTTCTCTGTATTGCTTTGGAACCTGTTCTGGCACTCACTCTGTAGACCAGGCTGGTCTTGAACTCACAGAGATCTGCCTGCCTCTGCCTCCAGAGTGCTGGGATTAAAGGCGTGCGCCACCAATGCCCAGCCACCAGTGCCCTACTTTTAAACTCTACATTATTTATTTCTTTTATTATAAACAGTGTTGTGTTACAAATCTTTGTACAAAAATCTTTATAACTTCAGCTCTCAGTTAATATGAATTGAGGTAGACTCAGCCCCATGTTTTGTTTTTACATTGGGAAAGGATTATTTTTCGTTACCTGAGCTTTCATCCTCTGCTATTTATTGGAGCATGAACTTGGAGGAGACACTGTCTAATCTGTCTAGACCTTTGCTTTTGCATTAGTATCACTGCATTTCCAGTCCTCAGCACTGCACACACTATGATAGACATGTCTTATGGCTTGTTGTCAAATACATTCCCTGCTCTTAAAACTGCAGTATGTTCTAGTTTCATCACAGGTTTCCCTAAGCCAAGATTGCCTGGGGTGCTTCTAAGTGTGGAGCATCTTGCTTGAGGAACCCCTGGGAATCCTTCCCAACACTTTTCTATAGCCCTACAGCTTTTTTTTTTTTTTTTTTTTTTGGTTTTTTGGTTTTTTGAGACAGGGTTTCTCTGAGGCTTTGGAGGCTGTCCTGGAACTAGCTAGCTCTTGTAGACCAGGATGGTCTCGAACTCACAGAGATCCGCCTGCCTCTGCTTCACGAGTGCTGGGATTAAAGGCGTGCGCCACCAACACCTGGCTTAGCCCTACAGCTTTTGACAGAGCTTGGTGATCTCCAAGATCCGTTTATCTCTGGATTCTTGGCACTGGGCTTCTCAGAAGGATTCCTGTGCTGCCCTGTTGATGTCTTTAGGAAACCTCAGCTTGGTTTTTGTCTCATAGAATTGAAGAACTCACCTGTGGTGGGATGGTGGAGCAGGTCCAGGAAGCCTTTGGTGAGACCATGACCTCTGTGGTATCCCTGTGTGCTCGTTACCCTATTGCTTGTGCGAACAGCATTGGACTCCTGTGTACCATACCGTACACCAGGTGAGGAGTGTGGACCTGTCATTTCCATGTGTAGACATACCCAATATGGTCAACTAAGCAGAAGACAATTTTTTGTTTTGTTTTGTCTTGTTTTTTAATTTATAAAATTGGATTTGGGGGAGCTAATGAGATGTCTCTTGCTGAGGGTATGAGTTCAGTTTCTAGCTACAGAGGATCCAGCACCTTCTCCTGGTGTGTGCAGGCACCTGCACATATAGTATACATCATACCAGACACAAATACATACACATAAGTAAAGATAAAACCTTAAAATTGCATATTTTTGTTTTGGTTGTCTAACCTCCTAAAGATTCTGTTCTACTGACAGGTATCTAAAGTTCTTTGGTTGTGTTGCTATCTGACCAAATGTTGCCATTAGGATTATATTACTGTGCAGATTTGGAAGTTAAAAAAAAAAAAAACATATCTGGATAGGATATTTTGTCTTGGCACAATTATTTTGTTTCTTGTGTCGTTTAATTAGTAGCTTGGAGCTGTTAGATGTTCATGGACTCACTTGAATGCTCTTACAGTAAGATAATTACTTGGGGGAAGGAGGCTAGAGAGATGGCTCAGCGATTAAGAGCACTGGCTGCTCTTCCAGAGGTCCTGAGTTCAATTCCCAGCAACCACATGGTGGCTCACAACCATCCATTATGAGATCTGGTGCCCTCTTCTGGTGTGCAGATATACATGGAAGCAGAATGTTATATACATAATAAATAAATCATTAAAAAAAAAAAGTTTTTTAAAAAAAAAGGTTCCTGTATATTCAACCCATCTCTGATAAACCTGAACCTTCCTGAAAGCTTCACAAAGGCAGGTCAGTTGTGGTTTTTCATTCTGTTTCTGTTCTGCCCTAGGAGTGAAGAGAAGTGCCTGGTCCGCAGTGGCCTTGTGCAGCTCATGGATCGACTCTGTAGCTTGAGCAGTCAGACCGAGTCCAGCTCCAGTGAAAAGCAGACCAAGAAGCAAAAGGTAGCCACCATGGCCTGGGCTGCCTTCCAGGTGTTGGCCAACCGCTGTGTGGAGTGGGAGAAAGAGGAAGGTGAGCAGTGGGCCCTTTCCATCCCTGTGAGTGGCAGAGGAGAGGGCAGTATTAAACTACTAATCAGGTGGCCCTCACCAGCTGATGAGTTCACAAGTCTCCTCCACATGGCTGTGGCTCTCTGGAAATGCACAGCTGCCCTGTGGTACCAAGCAACATCCTGCCCAGTAAGAAAGATGCTAGCCTCAAAATTGAGCTCATTTCTCTATAGATGTTCCTATGGCACTAACAGTCTCCATATTTCTGTGAAATGATTGTGCCATTGTATTTTAAAGAGGATATTTTCAAATTCTACTTTGGGTGTCCAGTCCAACTTTAAAAATTAACTAAAATACTAAAGAGGTGACTTAGTAGCTAGGAGCACTTATTGCTCTGGCAGACGACTCAGGTTCGATTCCTAGCACCCGCATGGTGACTCACTGCTATAGGTAACTCCAGTCCAAGGGGATCTAACACTCTCTTCTCCCCTTGGGGGTACCAAGCACACATGGTGCACATATGTACTTGCAGGAAAAAGACTCATAGGTTTAATTATTTATTTAGTTTTTTAGTTTTTTGAGGCAAGGTTTCTCTGTGTGGACCAGGCTGGCCTCGAACTCACAGAGATCCACCTGTCTCTGCCTCCCGAGTGCTGGGATTAGAGGCCTGCATCATCAGTGCCCAGCTGTATTCTAATGTCTTAAAAGCCTATTATACTATATAGTAGACAGAAGAGGAGTTAAGTCAGTGTTCCTTTAAAAACTGTGGTCTGGGGCTGGAAAGTTGGCTCAGAAGTTAAAAGTACTTGCTGCTCTTTCTGAGGACAAAGTACAATTTCCAGCACCCACATCAGGCAACTCACAATCACCTGTAACTCCAGCTTCAGGAGACCTGATTCCCTCTTCTGGCCTGTTTGGAATCTGCACACACATGTGCATATATGCACACACATACACACACACACACACACACACACACACACACACACACACGTGTGCGCGCGCGCACGCGGACACACGGACACACGGACACGGACACACGGACATGTGCACACACACACGCGCATGCACAATAAATCTTTTTTTTAAAAAAAAAGAACTAAGGTCTGGCAAACGAAATTGGTGAACAAATAATGATAGTTTTGCGGGATCCAGAGACCCAGTGGAGGTGCTTACTGAGAGCTATGGAACAGACTGACTGAGCTAGAGATCAGAAAAGCTTCTCAGGAGAGAGAATGTGAGCAAGAGGACTGCAGAGCTGAACAGACAGCATTGTAGGTGCAAGGAGCTAGACATGCATAGGAAACTCAAGACATACTGTGGCTTTTAGAAAGGTTATTTGGGAAGTGGAGTTAGAGTAAACATGGAAATTGGTGTTACTCCTCTATTGTACATGAATTAATTGTATTTCTTTCTTTCTTTCTTTCTTTTTTTTTTTTTTTTTTTTTTTGTTTTTTTTTTTTTTTTTTTTTTGGTTTTTCGAGACAGGGTTTCTCTGTGTAGCTTTGGAGCCTATCCTGGCACTTGCTCTGGAGACCAGGCTGGCCTTGAACTCACAGAGATCCCCCTGCCTCTGCCTCCCGAGTGCTGGGATTAAAGGCGTGCACCACCAATGCCCAGAAAATTAATTGTATTTCTCATGAGAGGGCCTCTCCTCAGCATTGGCTGTTACGTGTCTAATGAGACTCCGACTAGTTAGTGGAACATTGAACAACATAAAATGAGTCTGAAGGATGCTTTAATGCTGGGATACCAGGGAGGACTCACCATTCTGGGAGACCAGGGAGGATTCACTGAGCAGGGAGACGGAGAGGGAGGACTCATCATGCAGAGAAACCAAGAGAGGACTCACCATGCCTACAGGTTGGTGTGCTCACTGCTCTTTTTTCCTTCCTTCCTTCAACTCTGAAGGTGGCTCCACAGAGGCTGTGCACTCGGGGCTGGCCCGTCAGGTTTCCAGTCTCCTCACCAACCACCTTGCCCGAGCCACTGAGTGCTGTGGCAACCAGGCTGCTGGGAACGACGCCCTACAAGATGTCCTGAGTCTTCTCAATGACCTCTCCAGGTATGGAAGACCCTGGAGCTGGAGAGTAGCCTGTACCCCTTCAGTGGCTAGAGTTATTTATGCTTCTGTTGGTTTTGGAACATCCAAGTTCCCAGACCTTTTGATACACTGGTGCTTCCAGAAAAATAGTAGAGAAAAAAGTCATTGAAACGTAGTATTTAGTTTCAAAATGTCAGGATTATCTAGAGAACAATGCACTGTTGTTTGCTTTATGAATTGGTGGCACCAGCCACTGGGCTTGCAGGCATGTGCACCTGCATTTCAAACCCAAATTTCAGTCATCTCAGGGTAATGTAAAGGATCAATCAAGCCTGGTGGGTAGTTCAGTGGTGGATGCTGTCTGATGTGCACAAGACCCCAGCAAGATTCCATTCTCCACACCACGCAGCCATCGAACCAGCCAGGGCCTATAATGACTTTGTTCTTTTTCACTGTATCTTTAAAAATGAGTGATTCTCCTTGGGCTTAATTACCCCATGTTCCCACGTGTTCTTTGGCTTGTGCTGGCTCAGTAGATTTGGCTGCCGCAGGTCGCTGGTGTTGGGAACTGTAGCTCTGTGACAGCTTTGCTCTTGGCACACATGTTCTGAGTGTGGAACTGCAAAGTTTCTGGTTTCTAATCTTGGTGCTCAGTGAAACGCTGTTGACACATGAGCTCGAGGCACCAGAGATGGGAAAAGATAAGGGAATCATGCTCTGCAGGTGATATTGGTTAGATTTAGAAACACTCATTGCATGTTTGCTCCAGACTGCCATTCTCTGCACACATGGTGTCAAGTCCATGCCTTCCTCCTGAGGTCTGAGCTCACTGGTTTGTCTAGTTTCACCCAAGGCCGGTTGTTGTGGCGCACACTGGTAGGATTTGCTGAAGGAGGCAGAGTCAAGAGGATCACGTGTTCTAGTTTCACCCAGGGGATACTTGTTTCTGATGTTTGTGGGCAACCTTCTCAGCCTGACACACTTTTGTCCCTGTCTTGTAGGAGCCACATAGGGAAAGCCATCTTGAGCCAACCAGCCTGTGTATCCAAGCTCCTCTCACTCCTGCTGGACCAGCGTCCATCCCCAAAGCTGGTACTGATCATCCTTCAGCTGTGCCGTGCAGCTCTGCCTCTGATGAGCGTAGAGGACTGTGGGAATGTGGAGCTCCCACCCTGGAGCTACTCTGTCCCCTCCCTCAACAACGAGCAGGAGGACCCTAGTGACCCTGCCTCCAAGATCGCCTCTCTGCTCTTAGCCAAGCTGGCAGACTACGTGGTCCCAGGTGAGGGGTGCCTGGACAGGAGGGTGGTGCTGGGAGCTCAGCTTCTGCTTATGGCCAGGCCCCAAATGTACCTGTGTGTTCCCATGATAAAGGAAAGAGAAGGTTGGTGAGGGAGGGGCTTTTTGTGTGTGGGGAATCACACAAACAGTGCTGCAGTGTTTCTGAGCAGGCCTTGATTTTTGCTTTAAGGATGCCAGACGGTTCTTTCTCCAACTGCCTCTGAACCTGACACCACACTGACAAAAACCAGTCCTAAGAATCCCTTGAAAGGAGACAAAGATCCTGGAGAAGAGAGTGAAGCAGTGGATGGCAAGCTCTCCATTTTCATCCATAAGCGGGAAGATCAGTCCTCCCACGAAGTCCTCCAGCCTTTGCTGAGGTGACTGCAATGACTATAGTAGCGATGCCACCAGAGAACACCCATGTCACAGACACTGTGTTAAGCCATGTGCATATGGTGACTGCCTCAGCCCTTTTGACAATCCAAGTAGGCACACACTGTTGCTTCCACCCTTGGAAGCAGGCCTAGGCCTCTAGAAACCAGTGTGAACTGTGACTTGGTGCTCCTTGTCTAAGCCAACAGAGGGCTCAAGTATGTGGTGAGCCAGTCACTTCTGTGTCACTCCTTTAGGGTCCACAGTAACTCTAGCTGTGGGAAAGACAGTACTTCAGATGTTGGCACTCTTCAACCAAGGCCGAAAACATGAATGTTTTAAAACATTAATTGACTACAGTATAAATATTACAGTGGCTCAACAAGGAAACAAAAACATGTAATTATCCTTACAAGGCAGTGGGGAGGCCTGCTGTATAGCACAGGGGAACTTAGGCCAGTGTCTCCCTTCATATGAGTTATCTGTGAAGTCATCCTCATGGTTGGGTCTCTTGTTTGCCAGGACGGCACATGAAAGCAAGTGGTCTCATCTGAGCATGGCTGTAGTAAGTGCTCAGGTGAAGAACTCTCCAAGAAGCATCACAAAACCAATATAACGAGGACCATTCCGATTGAGAGGGCACTGGATTATTAGGACTGAAAGCCAGGCCTTCCCTGCAGGCACTGTATTCATGCTGCTGTTGAGCCTCCTGACAGACTGATGTGGCATTCTGTATACCAGGCCACCTGCTTATAAGCTGTCTTTAAGGTGTCATGTTTGTTTGAATTCTTAAAAACAGACATTGTTTTGAGTACTAAAATGTCTATAATTATGAAAAAGTTATTTCTTTTTTGAAAAAGGGAGCATCTATGGATTTTAAAAGCTAATTTTAGGTCCAGCAAGATAGCTCAGCAGATAAAACCCATTGCCACTAAGCCTGGTGACTCGAGTTTTGTCTCTAGAACCCACTTGATGGAAGGAGAGAACAGACTTCTATAAAATGTCCTCTGATATGTCCTCACCCATGCCGTGGTTTACACACACACACACACACACACACACACACACACACACACACACACACATTACACTCTCTGTCTCTCTCTCCCTCTCTCTCTCTCTAAAGAGAGCATTAGCATCTAAACAGGGCCTGAGCACATGCTGGATGACACATGCCTCCTTCTAACAATCTCCTTACAATGACTCAGCCCCTCTGCCTTTTTTTTTTTTTCTTTTTCTTTGTAGTAGCTCGGAAGGACGACCCTTTCGACTTGGTACTGGTGCCAACATGGAGAAAGTTGTGAAAATGGATCGAGACATGACCAAGGTAACCACATGGGAAAAACTGATGGAAGAACATTTACCACACTTTGTGCTTTCAGAAGAAATCACCTTTTTAAAAGTTAATTCAGTTGGGTGTGATGTCATAGCCTGTAGTCCTAGTTAAAGTTCAGTTTAAGGCCAACCTGAGCAATATAAATAAGACATATTTGACGTCAGCTTAAATTTACTAAGTAGCCAAGGATGACTTTCTACTGCCTCACTTCCCAAGTGCTGGGGTTACAGATGTATACAACCATGCCTGGTTTTGCAGGGCTGAGGATTAAACCCAGAGCCTCATGCATGCTTAGTAAGCTCTCCACCAACTGAACTATATTCCTGATTAAAGAACTTAATTTTGGCCTATAAATTTTTCTTATACTCGTAAAATAGTTATGAAATTGAAGAGAGATGAAAGACTGCTAAGAGAATAATAGTCAAGGATGACCAGCGCTGAGGAGGTACCTCAGTTGGTAGAGTACTTGTCTAGAATGCCCTGGGTTTGATCCACAGCACTTTGTGAATCAGGAGTGGTGATACACTCCGGTAATCCCAATGCTCGCTCAAGAGGTGAAGAGGCAGGAGGATCTGAAGTTTAAGGTTTCCTATCTTGTATCACAAGTTGGGAGCTAACCTGGGATACACAAGCACCAATCTCAAAAAGACAGACAAAGATTTATAGACAAAAAGATCATGAAGATTTAAAAACATGCTTGCATTCACAACTCATTAAAGGAATAAAAGCAACAGTGGTGAACACTTTTTTAAAACCGGGTATTGTTATGAAACGTGGTAATACTCATTAGTGTCAAGCATGGGTGAATAGACATCCCAAGATCTGGTGGAACTGAGACACACAGTGGGGCTGTGCACCTTTTACCCAAGCACTTGGGGCAGAGGCAGGCATTAGCCAGGGCTACACCGTGAGACAACAGCATGTTTTTCCATTTTATTTGGAGACCAAACAGAATAGAATTTCTGTGTCTGTAAATAAAAGATGGTTAAAGACATTAGCACATTTGAATAATGAGATGGCAGGCATCTAGAAACAAACTCAAAACCAATCAAGCATATTGTAAGGTGTGTGTAGAGCAGGGCCCGGTAATCACAAAGTCACCATTTACAAAGCAAAATCTGAGGGTTAAGAGTTTATGGAAATGTGTATCCTATGTATATGTTTATGTTGTTTATGGTATTCATCCCTTTGGTGATGAGGAAGAGTTTTGAGAGCATGTGAGCTGGGAAGAATGAAATGAGCAATGCAGTTGTCTTCACCCCAAACCCCAGGGTGGCTGCTGTGAAGTGATCACAGAAGAGGCCTCAGCCGCCCTCCGGAAAGCAACCAAGTGGGCACAGTCAGGCCTCATTGTCAGTGTTGGGCCACCGGTAGAATCTATCAACCCAGAGACTGTGAGTGGGCTGTCTACAGGTGACAAGAAGAAAACTGCCCAAACCTCCATCTGCCGAGAGAGGAACTCTGAACTTGCTAGGTAAGCCTCTCAAGGTTGTGCTGCCTGTCGGGACTCTCCCAAAAGCACTGCATAATGTGTTTGTTAGTAGAGTTCTAACTATATACCATCCCTTAACCTGCTGAAAATAAGGAGGAGGGGCAAGAACCACCGACAGTAGGATGCTCCAGAGGAGAGCCACAGAGGCAGTGCTGAGGCTGCTATGGCAGCTAAGGGAGTCTTCTGAGTGTTAGTGAGCGGCCTTGAATAGAGCTTCCTCAGTGTCCCAGCTGACCACATACCTCTCTTTCTGGGGTAGACTCAAAGGGAATGTTGCCTTGAAGGAGCTTTCCATAGTGTTTTGTACCCACAGGTGAGGAATGGCTGCAGCCTGTGTCTGTCTTTGATTCCCTAGGTTTCTGTGGTTAAAATAAAAGCAACTTGGCATCCATTGTTGCAGAGTGTGCTAGTCAGCACTTCCTAACTTAAGAAGCTTATTTAGCTCTGGTTTGGAGGCTCAGGGGCATTCGGTACTAGTACTGTCCCAGTGCTCAGTTGTGTCACATCATCACAGATCCTGTCCGGAGCAAGTGTTTACATCTCAAATTAGGAGCTAAAGGAGAGTTAGAACAGCCAAACTCAGGCTTTTATATAGCCCTTGCTGGAAATAGCTCTTGCAAAGGCAAGTCCCCAATGACTTAAGAACCTCCCATAGGTTTCAGTGCCTACCATTAATACCACCCTGGAACCACATTTTCAATCACTGTGAACCCTTGGGAGACAAACAATATTCAGATCATAGCACAGAGGATTCTCCATATACCACAAAAAAGTTCAAGAATTAGTTTCTTCCTACTGTTGATTTTGCTTGTTATTTGTCAGTCAGCAAACTCCCCATCACATGTAAGTCCTTTGTCATGTATAAGCAGAAACTCTTTCCATCCCCATTAACTCTGAAGTCACTTTTCTGTATTTTTAAACGTCACTGAGCATTGAGTTTTCCATGTTGACACTTGTAGGACTGACCCCGTGCGACCCTTCATCAGTGGGCATGTGGCAAACAGCATGGCTGCAGAAGTGATCGCCTTGCTTCATAGCCTGCTGATGGCACCTGAATCAAATGCTGCTCAAATTTGGACCACAACAGCAGAAAAGGTTAGTGTGGGGCTGCGCCCAGCCGAGGGAGCAAAAATGAAGCAATGTTATAGTCGTGCAAGCAAGGGTCATCCTAGGATAGTGCTCCCCACTAGTCAGACACTCCTACTCTCCTAGAGTCTCCCTGCCCCTGCTGGTTCTGACTTTGCAAACTTATAGACTCAAGGACAGTGTGTCAGGGAGACAATGGCAGTCCTTGTTTCTTTTTGCTTGCATCAGACTGGTACTGACATTATGGTGTCATATATCCTTGACTCATTGGCCATGTTCAGCATACTTGAAGTCCTAGGGAGACCAAGTGCTCTCTCTTGCACTGTTCCATCACAACAGCAGTCTAGTTGCTTGAACTGCAGCTCTATAACCAATTCCTCTTTCCACTGCCACTCTTCAGGCCAGGGCTGAAACCTGACCTTAGAGCTGAACAGAGATGCAGACACTGCGGGCAGTTTCCCCTCAGGTGAATGACTGCTTGATTTTAATGGGTTTGTGATACAGTGTTAGATTCTCCCATATTATGAAGTTGTATTTTTCTAGTTCTGATTATACAAAGGCACCTATGGGTAGAATGTCACTGACCACACCTAGTAGTTTTTGTCTCTTCCATATCCAGAGTTTATGTGATAGCTGGGCCCTGGGGAAATTCCATCATTCTTGGGACCAGTAGCCAATGCTTTACCTCCCAGTGCTTACCCTCTTTTTTTTTTTTTTTTTTTCTCCTTAAGATTTATTTATTGGCCAGGCAGTGGTAACACACACCTTTAATCCCAGTGCTCAGGATACAGAGGCAGACAAATCTGAATTTGAAGCCAGTGTGTTGTTCTATAGAGCAAGTTCCAGGACAGCTGGGGCACACAGAGAAACCTGTCTCAAAAACAAAAAGCAAACAAGCAAATTAAAAAGATTTATTTTATCTTAGTATGAGTGTATTGCCTACATATATGTATGTGTACCACGTGCATGCCTGGTGCTTGTGGAAGTCAGAGGAGAGTGTCATCAGATCCCCTGGAATTAGAGTTAAAGATAGTTGTGAACCACCATGTGGGTGCTGGAAACCAAGCCCAGGTCTTCTGCAAAAGCAGCTAGTGCTCTTAACCATGGAGCTATCTCTCCAGCCCGTGCCATCCTCCTAATTCCACACAGGTTCTGTCCCGAGCACTGATGTACATTCCACAATTGGGGAAATATGCCGAAAGCATCCTGGAAAATGGGAGCAGCAGTGGCAGGAAACTCGCCAAACTTCAGAGGATCGCACGCCAGGCTGTTGCTGCACTGTGTGCACTTGGAGGCTTTAAAGAGACAATCAAGATAGGCTCTGAGGTTCAGGTAACCCACCACTGCTTTCCCCAGGCATTGCTCCCCCTCTCCTGCTAGCTTTAGACAACTATCATTTACCCAGAAGGACAGCAAACCTTGTTCCTAAGGATGCTAAGGAATGAATCTGAGAGACTCCTGGGTTCTCATCGACATCATTATGTGCATTATTCAAATGCTAAGGCATTTCTGTCCGATGTTAACTACAGTCCTTGTATCCTAAACTTTTATCTTTAATGGTGAAGGTCTGAGATGAAGCCATGTCTCATATTGCTGTAAGGTTGCAGGCCTGTTATGTTGATCATGTCTTGGGCTTGGATCCCCATCAGAATTAGTGATTATTATACCATTGGCAATGACAGCTGCAAAGCCCTTCCCTCTTGTCCTTTTAGATAGCTGCTCCCACGTGGCCATGGTTGGTGGTGCTGATAATTTCCTCTCTAGGTTTTAGGTAGAGGAATATCGGGAAGCATCGGAGTTGTGGCTTCTATCAATGAACAGGAAGGTATAGCTACAGTCAGATTCCCTCCTGTAGACTGCCGAAGGACATCTCAAGCATCAGACACATTGACTATTCCCTTGTCTAGACTTTGCGTTCCAAGGTCAGAGGTAAGGCAATGCTTGCTGGCTTTGTCAGGCACCCATGTAGATGCTGACTGTGTTGCTCTGGGGCAGGCAAACACTATAGAGAAGCAAGGGGCTTCACTTTTCACCTATGATCATGTTTATATACCGGCTGTAAAGATTTCATAGTAACGTTGGTGGGAAAGTTCATTGAGATGATAGAACTCATTTGTTAGCTGGGAATATTCCATAGTACATGTTATTTTTGGTTGCCTTGACCTGGTTTATGATTTTTCTGCAGTGATTTTGATAACCACATATTCTTAATACTGTTGTTCCTTGTCCCTTTTGCGGGGCCTTCACTCCCACTGCAGGCGCTGCCTCTTCATAAGCTGTCTATTACTGAGAAGGTAGTCCAGGCCGTGCAGTCCATGCTGCTCCCTCAGGAGGGAAGCCTCTCTATCCACACCTCACTTCCTTCAACAGGAGATGGCTCAGCACCTGTTATGGCAGTTGTCCGGCTCCTGGCTGAAATTAGAACAAGGTAAATTGGCCTGGCCTTAGAGGAATCATAGCCTGAAGCTCATGTCAGCTAAGTAATAAGCACCATTGTCACGCACCATTTATCAAAGTTTTTGTCCCAGCTCCTGCAAGTCTGATTGCCTCCCGTAGTTACTGTACCTCACAAGAAGGCTGAGCCATTGCCCAGTGAGGACCAGCTGCTGTGGTGTGCTGTGTGGCTTATACCTGATGCTGCACTGGCTACTCTGCTTAAAGAACCTGGTTTGCTGCAGGATCACATAGCCAGTTTTCTTAAATGACTCAGGTCCATCACTTTCCAACCTGGTGATAGGAAAATGAGGAAATGCTTTTAGTACTGTGTCAGAGAGGAGCTGTCTCTGCCTACAAATATGTCTACTCTCCACTAAACAAGAGTAACACAAAACTGGGCGGTGATGGTGGATGCCTTTAATCCCAGCACACGGGAGGCAGAGGCAGGTGGATCTCTGAGTTCAAGGTCAGCCTAGTCTATAGAATGAGTTCCAGGACAGGCTCCAAAGCTACAGAGAAACCCTGTCTCAAAAAACAACAACAACAAAAAAAAAGGAGTAACACAGTTCTCTTGACAATGAACCTCTCAGAAATGTTGCAAATGTATGGGGACTTGAGTGAGAGATATCTATCAGGGCATAGATTTTCCATTTCTGGTTCCCTCTTACTTCCAGAGCTCTGTCATTGCTCGCAAGGCACAGTGAGGAAGAGCTTTGACAAATGGTCACCCAACATTTTGTGTCTCCTTCTAGTAGAAACTGCATTATAGCAATGACTGGGAAAAGGGCTTCTTAGACAGCCATTCCATTGTGTCTGTGGAGAACTGGTCACAGAGCCATCCTCAAATGCTAAACCCATGGCTACTCACATCCTTGTATAGAATGGAACGTCCAAGCAGGGGACCCATATGTCCTCCATGGATTGTAGGGAGTCTTTGGATTTCTTAGACTCCCTGTGCAATGCCTGTGCTGTGGAAGGATTGCAGTGTTAGTCAATGTTGTTCAGGAGATGGTGCCCAGGAAAGAATGTCCATACACACTCTGTCAGGGGAAACTTTTCCCACATGTTTTCAGTTTGGATGGTCATGAATATGGAGGGCCAACTGTATATTACCATGCCAGTCTGCTGTGGAAAAATAAGATGTAAAAATGACAAAGTTGATTGAAATATTTCACAGTTGATATCTTAAAGAATGAACATTGATGACGTTGAAATGTTGTGGATCTTTTAACATTAAGAGCATGCCTGGTCATGGCGCAGCTTTTAGAAGACAGCCTGTTCTGTGAGGAATTTATACAGCAATGTCCAGCAGCCGTGGAAGTTCTGAACCTGGTGGCCCAGGAGTGCAGTGCTGGTGAGTGCCCAGTGAGCGCCTGTGCAGTGCCATGTGGAATGCTGGTCGTGTCACACTCCACACTGGCTGGGCTCCTTTCAACACCATTCCCCCACAGGGCTCCCAAGCCTTGCTCACCAGGAAGGCAGTGCTCTTCAGTGAGCACCAGGGCCATGCCAGAGTAGTTTTCTGTTTTCTTTTCTACATTGACATTATATGAAGAGTTTGTGGTGACATCTTTCCTCAGGACAGCCTGCATTTAAGACGTGCAGGGGCTTTTGTTTTGTTTTATTTTTGATCTGGGGCTATGTAGCCCCAGCAGGCCTGGAACTTTGTTAATATTTTAAATATTTGTTTGTATTTTATGTGTCTCACCTGAATGTGTATCTTAGTGAGGGTGTTGGATCCCCTGTAACTGGAGTTACAGACAGTTGTGAACTGCTTGCTATGTAGGTGCTGGGAATTAATTAAACCCAGGACCTCTGGAAGAGCAGCTAGTGCTCTTAACTGCTGAGCCACCTCTCCAGCAAGTAGAACTTTGATGTAGACCAAGATGGCTTCAAACTCAGATCCACCTGCCTAGGTGCTGGGATTAAAGGCATGCACCACCATGCCCACCCAACATTAATATTTAAAATCAGCTTGAATTTTAAGTGTAATGACCTTCATCTGGCATGAGTTGGGTATTCCCACAATCCTGTAACTTTGACAGTTAGGGCAAGAGAATCAGAACTTCCAGGCCAGCTAGGCTAAATAGTTTTAGGCCAGCCTTAGCTATAGACAAAGGCCCTGTTTTAACAAGATACAATAAAGAGGGTGGGCTCCATTTTTCAGATGATAAGAATCATAGGTGTCGTTTGCTAAATGTTTGTCCTGTGCCTGAGGCTTGTCTAAAAGCTTGGCTTGAGTTACACCATCTCATCTTCAAAACCCCTGTAGGCATGGGTGTCCTCACTGCTCTGGGTTGTGGTTGGAAGACATGGAGAATACCTTATCCTTGCCAGTGTTCCAAGTCTAGGCCACTCTACTCCAGAGCCAGGCCTGTGCCCACTGTGCCTTGATGCTGAACTTTGTGAGGAGATAGATGGCTCAGGGCATTTTCTCTTTTGTAAGGATGGAAATGGTCTCTGTAGGTGAATGTTGTTGTTTTGGTGCTACTCCTGGAGCTGTTTCACAGATTTTCTGTGTCCTTCTACAGGAGAGCGGCTTGCAGTTGTAGAGGTGCAGTGCGAGCGGCTCAGAATGCTCTACCGGGACTGTGCTCGGCCCCCTCCACCTCCACTGCAGGCTGACCGGAGACAGGTGAGACTTCAGTGCCTCCCTGCAGGCTGTGACTCTGCCATTAAAGAAGGACAGGCAGTAGGGTATGGCATTAGAATAAGCATGTGGGGGCTGGGGGCCGGGCAGTGGTGGCACATGTCTTCAATCCCAGGACTTGGGAGGCAGAGGCAGGCAGATCTCTGTGAGTTCGAGCCAGGACATGCTCCAAAGCTACACAAAGAAATCCTGACTCGAAAAACCGAAAAACAAAACAAAACAAACAAACAAAAGAAAAGAATGAGCGTGTGGTTCTGGGGGACAGTTTGGAGATGGGGCGCCTGCCTAGAACGGGCATGGCAGTCCTTTGGTAGCTATTCTGTCACCTTTACACGTCAGAATACTGAGATGACATTCTGAATGTTGAAACATTATACCAAGGGTCAGAATTTATTAATTTATTTGAATTATGAGTGACAAAAAGACAGCATAAAATTTTTGGGGAACTGTAGAAATGGTAAAGTGCTTACCATGCAAACTTGACCTGAACTTGGCTTCCCAGCACCCATGGAAAAACCAGGCATGGAGACATGCACTTGCAGTCCCCATACTGGGTATCAGAAGCAAAAGTACCCTGGGACTCCCTGGCCAGCCAGTCTAACCAAATCAGTGAAAGACCCTGTCTCAAAAAATAAAGCGAACTGAGGAAGACACCCAGTGCGTCCACATGCATGTGTCTCGAAAACCCCAAAATAAATAAATATGTAAATAAAACAAAAAAATTTAAGTTCCTGTTGGGGGAAAAAGCTAGACTTAACAAAATAAAATAAAATAGAAATAAAGCTTTCTTTCCTCTTGTAAAGACTTTTATTTTGTCTGTGGGTGTTTTGCCTGCCTATATATGTACCACATGCATGCAGTATCTGAGGAGAGCAGAAGAGGGCATCAGACCCCTAGAACTGGGTGCTGGGAAGTAAATCCAGGTCCTCTGCAAGAGCAGCCAGTACTGCTAACCTCTGAGACATTTATGTAGCCCAAAAGATATACTTTTAATATAACTTGTATTTTGGAGCAGGCAGGCATGGTGTAGTTGAATGGGAGGCCTTGCCTAGTAGGTATAAAACTTTGGGGTCCATTCCCAGCACTACAACACAAAATGAAAAAGAAAGAGAAGAGAACCAATATTTTTTAACCATGTCAAATAAAAATTACTTTCTTCCCTGAGAGGGTAAGGAGATTTGTTTGCTTTGTTGAGTGAAATCCTCCCTCCTTCCCCTACTACAGCCCAAAGAGATCACCTGGAGCCCTTCTCGAGTCTTCCCTCCAGTTCGTGCCTGCATGTTCTCATCTCACCTCACCTCTGTCACCTTTCTGGCTGACCCCAGTGCTGGAGGAGGTCTTCCCCGGGGAACTTTCATCTATGCCACCTCCCCCCTGCCAGTTCAGGTGAGAAGGTGCATGGCAACCTGCCTCTTTCCATACTTCAAACTGAAAGGAAGCAGCAGGTGGTATTCTCTGGCCACTTGTCACCTTCTGATGGTCACCCTCTGCTGGTGTTTCTTCAGGCTCCATCTTTTTACTGGGAAATTGAGATTGTTTCCTATGGAGATACTGATGATGACACTGGACCAATCGTCTCATTTGGCTTTGCTACAGAAGCTGAGAAGCGTGATGGGGCCTGGACCAATCCAGTGGGCACCTGCCTTTTCCACAAGTAAGTGATTGTTCCTGGTACAGCTGGAGAGAAAAAGTGTTGCTGAGTGTGGTTGGGCTCACCTTTAATCCTAGTTGATCTTTGTAAGTTTGAGGGCAACCTTGTCCGTATAGCAAGTTTCAAGCCAGCCAGGGCTTCATAGCGAGCCTGTCTTAAAAGTGGGTCAGTAGTCTACAGAAATGACTTCCTGTAGGTGTTTATGGGTATTTAGGGAGCCAAAGTGCAGTTGTGTGTTTGAGGAAGTGGGGACAGCAAATTGTTATCATTTTCCTCTTTGGATGCTTATGGTTCCTCAATATGATTCCTTCCTAGTTGTCCAGCAACAAGAAACTTGTTTTCTTCGTTTCCCAAACATGTTGGAGCCATATACCATGGTGCTATGATGTAGATTAGGGATCTGCTGGGCTGTTGTAATAGTAATGGCATAGCAGAATATCCCCAAGCCACGTGTGGACAGTGCCAGTTGGAAATCTATTAGTGCTTAGGAAAGCATTGCTCATGACTATGGGACCCCCCTTGCTTGCACCTTCCTTCCCTTCTTTCTTCTCCCCCTCCCTCCACATGGCTGGTGAGTCTCAGGCTTGCCCTCTTGTTCTCCTCCCAGCAATGGCCGAGCCGTACACTACAATGGCTCCAGTCTGCTACAGTGGAAGAGTGTCCGCCTAGATGTCACCCTCTCTCCTGGTGAGTGAAGTGGGGCCTTCTGACTCTGCATGCTTCTGTGGGAGCCTTGGATCTAGACTGCTTCAAGTTAAAATAAACTTGGCTGTTGGAAATGGGCCATTTATCTCTGAGTGAAAACCAAGCACCTGCCCTTGTTGTCTGCTAGTTACACCACAGCTCTCACATTCTGAAGCCATTACCCTTAGAGGTAATGTAACTCAGGAGACAGACACATCTGCTTTTTTCACTCAGTCACATGGCTGCAAATTAGCAGTTCACTCGTCAGTAAAATGGGAAAAATGTGTGTGCCCTTCCTGTTCACTGCTGTAGGTGATGTGGCAGGAATCGGCTGGGAAAGAACTGAAGGGACTCCGCCCCCTCCAGGGCAGCCAGCCAAAGGTCGAGTGTACTTCACTTACTGTGGGCAGCGCCTCACACCATACCTGGAAGATGTCTCTGGGGGCATGTGGCCTGTGGTTCACATTCAGAAAAAGGCAAGTGACTTTGATTAAAAAGAAAAGTAAATTCTTTTTTTTTAGATTTTATTTATTTATTATGTATACAGTTACCTGCATGCATGCTTGCACACCAGAAGAGGGCACCAGATCTCATTACAGATGGTTGTGAGCCACCATGTGGTTGCTGGGAATTGAACTCAGGACCTCTGGAAGAGCAGTCAGTGCTCTTAACCTCTGAGCCATCTCTCCATCCCCAAAAAGTAAATTCTTTAAAGAAATGTCTTCCTGACCAGAAGGAGAAGAAAAGCTTTCGCCTAACCATTCTCTGCATGGTGATGGGGCATGGCGGGTATTGACAAGTGTTTCCTTCTCCTGGTGGACCCCACAGTCTGGGATTCAGGGGTGCTATGTCCAGAATTTAGTATGAACCTGCTCTGACCACCAGTTAGCCATCCTTCCTTAACAAGGAAAGGAACACCAGTGAAATGTCTCTGAAGATAGCTTGTGAGCTTCTGAGTCACATAGTATGGGAGAAACTTGGAGAGTTGTCCTCTGGTGAAGACTCAAAGTTGAGCACTCCTTCCCCCAACACACACACACACACACACACACTCTTCAGGGGCTTCTGTTGACTTTGAAAGAGTGCCTAGGAACACCTGCTGTTGGGGGCATTGTTACTGATGACATGCTGCAGCCCCTAATCTGTGTCCACTTCCCAGTTCATAGTCAGATGCCCATTTCATGTACTGAGCAGCTAGGCAGCCCAGAACTCATGTTCAAGAGGAGCTGCTTCCCTGGCCTGCCTGTCTCACCCTGTCCCCTGCTTTCATTCATTCAACAAATATGTACCCAGCGTCTATATGTGCATATTCTGAGTTGAAGCAGAGAACAAGGTATTGATGCTGTCTCTCTCACACTATAATATGTTGGAGGTTGGACGTTAGTCAAATAATCACAGAAATATATGTATATAATCACAAACTAATAACTGCTTACAGTGGGAATCTAGTCTCTAATTACCAAGCACATCACTGCCCTCTGAAGACATGATGGTTAAGCCAGGCCTGAACGTTAATTAGACTTGGAAAGTTAGTGGGAAGAATATTGCTGGCAGATAGATGAGTAGCACCAGGCAAGATTAGAGTATTAGAGACAGTGAATGTCAAGGAACCTGTGGTGGGTTGTGCAGTACCTCTGGCACACAGCACACACATGCCTGCTCCTTTGATGGTTTGTCCTACTTCCCACTCCTGTGTTGTTCTTTAGGTTCAACACTCACTGAAGTGCACTTTGTTGTTTAAAAAGATAAAAGAAAATCTAAATAATCCTAAATCCTTTGCTTTTTCTAGAACACAAAAACTCGAGCCAATTTTGGCTCCCGCCCATTTGCGTATGCGGAAGGACAGGCCCATCGTAATGCTGCGGACTTGTGCACTGACCTGGCAGAGGAGATCAGTGCTAACTTTGAGGCCCTGCCATTTGCTATGGCATCTGATAGTGACAACGATGCTGGCACCAGTATTGCATCAGATCCAGGCACTCATGGGCCACCATGCCGAATTGCTGCAGTGGCCACAGCCCAGCAACGTAAGCCATATCATCCTTTTGCCCAGCTGCTAGTGCTTTGGGAGTGAATTTCACAAGTCCACATAATATGGGCATCTGCAGTGCAGTTCTCATTGCAGTCTCATAAAGAAAGACTTGACAGGGGGCAGGGGAGTATTTCCACTATATAGTGCTAAAAGTGTTGGTACAGGAAGTATAGTGTAGGAAGCTAAAAACCCAGATATTTGTATGAAATCACTTCACCTTACAGTGTTACTCATTTTTAAGAAAATATCTTTAAATGAGATCATCAAGTAATAATAAAAATGGCAGAATTAGGAACATGGGTAGAAAGCTGTGTGCTACAATGTTTCCTGATCATTTTTTAAAAAATCATATTAAGCCAGGTCAGGTGATTCAGGCTGGAGGCTTCGGCAGGAGGATAATAAATTCAAGTCCTATGTGAGCTGTAGAGTATGTTCAAGGCCTATCTATTCAACTTAGCAAGACCTTGTTTCAACATTTAGATAGACCATACATAAATACATACATACATACATACACAGACAGAAGCTGGAGCCATATCTCAGTGGTAGAAGCGATACCTAGAATGGATAAGGTCCCATTCCTAGACCTGTGAAAGCAGACAGAAGGAAAGGAAAGGAAAGGAAGAGTCTAACCATGTTTTGTTACAGAATATGACAGTGACACCTCCTGCCATTATAAAGTGGAGCTCAGCTATGAGAATTTCATCACCTCTGGCCCAGACCCCCATCCCCCTCCCATTGCGGATGATGAAAGTGATGACGATGACGATGATGACATCCCACAGGCAAGAGCCAATAGCCTGGGTCAGGACTCTTAGGGACAAATCGTATGATGTTAGCTTTCAACTGTGTCCTTGTGTGATTAGTTACCTTGGCACATTTATCACTCTGACCTGCCCATGAATAGCCATGTGTGCTAGGCTGGGCTGCCCCAGAGAGGTCAATGTGTTGAAGGGTGAAGTACCCTGATGGTAGCTCAGCAGGAAATCCAGGCTATAGTGAGAATGTTTTGGTAGAGGCTTTGAAGGGAGGGGAGCACATGCTGGGGAGGACGGCTTGTTGGGGGTGGGGCTTGCTATGGTGGGGGATGAAGGGCCTGCTGTGGAGTATCTAAGGTCTTATTTTTAGGCCAGGCTTGAGCAGGGCAGGTCCTTGCACAGAGCTGCAAGTGCCTGCATGAATCTTTTCCTCAGCTCAGAAGCTTCCTCTCTCCACAGGAAGACCACTATGCCCTGTTGGTGAAAGCTTGGGAGACCAAGGTTTTCCCTACCATCCGAAGACGCTTTCGAAATGAAGCTGAGCGGAAGTCAGGCCTGGACCAGATCAAGGGTGCTTTACAACTAGGTCTGCTGTGTTTTGTTCTCCTGAAACATCACTGGAAGTCTTGAGGGATGAGGGAGTAGAATTGAGGAGAGGTGCTCCTCAGATGGCACATCTGGTTTGATGGTGTCAGTGAAGTTTAGTCCTTTGCCTTCATTGCTAGTGTCAGTGTGACTTAGAAGCTGGAATAGTTGCCATGGGAGGCTGAATGGCCCGGTGTAGAGTGCACACATCTGCAATCATAGATGGGCTATTTATCAGCTGATGGAGCTTGGGCTGCCCCATCTTGAATGGAGTCAGTAGTGAGCTCTATCTCATCTGCATGTGTGATGCACATGGCATTCCTAAGAGCACAGTGTGGTGCATAGAAATGCTCTCAATACAGTGTTCAATGTCACAGCAACAGTGATAGTGGTGGTGCCATTTCCCCTTCAGCAGAGCAGTGGCAAAGTTGAGAAGAAGGGTGGGGGATGGCTTGTAACACCCAGAGAACAACTGCTGTCACCAGATCCCATGGGAAAGGCTAACAGGCCACCTACAAGGTCTGCAAGGTTTAAACTGGAATCTCCCAGTGTCCTGACTTGTTCCTTAAACAGTAGTTTTCCTCTTCTGCACTATTCCTTTTGAAAAAGTTGCAAAGATTACTGTTCTGTTACCTTGTAATCCTGAGCCCAGCTTCTTTGCAACCCTGGCAGCTGTTTCTTTCCATGGCATTCTTCTGTAGGTTCACCTTTCTTTAAATTGTGCTCACATTGCTACACCTTTTCATTACAGAAAGGCCAGCAAATGGGACATTGTAGCTGTGAGATGTCTGTTTAAAAGCAGTCTCCTGTCAACCCACATTGTCTTGTCTGTGCTGGCTAAGCATTATGGGTCTGAAATAGCTACTACAAAAGGAAACAACCCACTGAACTCCACACAGTGTTTTCCTTTTTTGTTTTGTTACATCTCTTTATTTGGCTTATTAGTATAATTAATATGATATTGCCATTTTGGCTATTAAGTGTGATCATATCCTCTCCTTATGGGAATGAAAAACAAAGCAGATGGATATAATGGTGCAGGCCAGTGATACAGACTGTGTGGCAAGTTCAAGACTATCCTGGGCCATATAGTAAGACCTTGTCAGAAAACAAACAAAAATCCCACAGGACATCTCAGTAGTGGATAGAAGGTGCTTAGTGCTGCTCTCTGCCTCTCTAAACTGTGTTTATTGTAGCATAAGATACACAAAGTCAGAAGCAAACACTGCTCTCACATTCTTCACCTCCCATTTGCCCTGTTTTTCTTTAGTTAGCTTGCTTAAATGCAGCACAGTTGTGTGCCTTGTTACAATCCTGGACTGGAGCTTCAGCTCTTTTTGCACTGTTGATGCACACGGGCAGTGCCAGCTCAGGAGCTCTCGCTTTGGCACACCTGACAAGGTAGATCTGCAGCTCCTAGAAGTGATGCTGTTAGTATTTAAACTGGGTACAAACTGTCCTCCCAGCAGGGGCATGGAAACACTCTCAGTGTCCTGTTGGTCTGAAGATTGTGTTCCCTGAGGAGTTACTCGTTGTGCTATGTTTGCAGGCATGGTGGATATCGCCCGGCAGACAGTTGAATTTCTCTATGAGGAGAATGGCGGCATCCCAAGAGACCTTTATCTTCCCACCATTGAGGACATTAAAGATGAAGCAAACAAGTTCACAATTGACAAAGTTCGAAAAGGTTTTGCTTTTGCTTCCTCCTTTCTCTGTGTGTGACATTTCTTCTGAAGGGAGTGGCTGCTGCCTCCCTTAGTGTGGTCTTTCTCTGAGTGACTTGACCTCCTCCAGACTAAAGCTCTCAGGTGTCCTGGTGGGCCACAAAAAAGCATGTGGCCTCTGGTAGTCTCTCCCACATGCTGAAAACTCACTAGCAGAAGCGGCTGTGGCAGAGCTGAGAGTAGAGGAAGGAAGTGGGGCTTCAGCTAGGCTTCCTGGCATGGGCATGGAGGTAATGAGCCCCATGCTTAGCTGGGCATGGTGGCAGTCTCTTGGAGGAAACAAGATCTGTTCAAGGTCAGCCTTGGCTACATATTGACTTTGAGGGCAGCCTAGGTTATGTGAAACACTGTCTCAAAAACAAACAACAAAAACCCATAAAACACCCAAACCACTTGTCCATGGTTTGTAAGCTTTTTAAGAATTTAAATGTGCAGGCTGGAGAGATGGCTCAGAGGTTGAGAGCACCGGCTGCTCTTCCAGAGTTCAATTCCCAGCAACCACATGGTAGTTTACAACCATCTATGATGAGATCTGGTGCCCTCTTCTGGTGTGTAGACATACATGCAGGCAGTGGGGCTGTATACATAATAAAGGCTGTATACATAATAAATAAATCTTAAAAAAAAAAAAGAATTTAAATGTGCTTTTCACTAAAATAATCTACTATACATTTCCAAGAAACAACAGAAGAACACAGACACAAAGAATTTTAAGTCGCTCGTTTTTTTAGCCTAATAATCTTCACAAAAATACATCATAACTGGGATGGAGAAATGGCTCAGCAGTTAATGACGGGGGCTGTTCTTCCCTGTGTTTGGTTCCCAGAACCCACATGGCAGCTCCAGGAGATCCACCAAACAATTTCCTCTGCCTAATTCTTTAACATATTCATATCCACAATGAAATTCTGTGCTCTCCCATCTGCCTGTCCTTCCCTCTCCCTAGACTCTGAATTGTGTCTCTGCTTCTTGACTATGGGTTTACCTATTCTGGACATTTGTTACAAATGGAATCATTTAACATGTAAACTTTCAGGCCTGGCTTCTGTTTCCAGGCGCATCTCCCTTATTTTGTCTAAATAATAAAAAAAAAAGTTTTAACATTAACATAGTAAGACTATATTCAATAAGAACAGTTATCAAGCCAGGCGGTGGTGGCGCACGCCTTTAATCCCTGCACTCTGGAGGCAGAGGCAGGCGGATCTCTGTGAGTTCGAGACCAGCCTGGTCTACAAGAGCTAGTTCCAGGACAGCCTCCAAAACCACAAAGAAACCCTGTCTTGAAAAATCAAAAAACAAATGCACAAACAAGCAACAAAACATAACCGTTATCAAGTAAGAATCACATTCACAATATCCAGTCCCTTTGCATTTGGCATATTCAGAGAATTCATTCTATTATATACCCTGTCTTGATGAGTCCAAAACTCTATACCTAATTTACCTTCTATCATAACTAAGGAAAGCTGTAATTATAACTATCTAGTCTTCAACTCCATCAAAGACCCCAGAAGGATTTAATATCACCTGAGTAAACAGAAAGTTCAAGCTACTTCCAAAACCATAGAAATGACAGAGATATCTGGCTGTCTAGACAGTCACCCAGGGTTCCTCTGCAATGTTGGAACATCCTTTTCTATAAAGCAAGGATTTTCAAGGACTGTCCTGCCTTGTTTTGGCAAAGTTCAGCTGTTGCTTTCCTTTATGTCCTGCATGCTATTGACAGTGGAGGCAAAAGACGACGTTTCTTGCCCAAAAGGCTAGCTTTGCCACATTGAAAGGAAACTCCATATGGAGATGACCATCACTCTTTTGTGTTTGTTTCTTTTTTGAGACAGGGTTTCTCTGTATTGTTTTGGAGGCTGTCCTGGAACTCACTCTGTAGACCAGACTTGCCTCGAACTCACAGCGATCGGCCTGCCTCTGCCTCCTGAGGGCTGGGATCAAAGGCATGCGCCACCAACGCCCAGCACATTACAGTTTTAAATGACCTGCATAAGCACAATATCCCAACCAAGAATAGAAACACATATTCAGTATAACAAAAACAACTTCAGATTTGTACCAATATACCAATGTCCATAACAATATAAAATATTTAAGGTTGATAGTTGTCTTTTTAGCCTATGTTCCTATATCCCCCAAAATGATGACAAACATCCATAACCCACCGAATAACCAAAAACCATGCTCTGCATCTCTTGAGAATGTGGGCATCGTGTTCTCTAGACTAGTTCCTGTTGTCTGTGAGCGATGGCATCTTTAGAGAACCTGGGAAATTTGAGATAATGGTCAAATCCTGGGGAAACCAGCTATATTTGTTGTCCAGTCTCTGTGCAATGGGAAAACTCAAGGCTTATCTGAATTCCTGGCAAGAATAGTATGTGAGGCTGGACCATCTCAGCCAGCAGCCTTGAAGCTGTTCTGGATGCAGAACTCTGAGGAAACTGCAACAGAGGCACTCTGAGAGGCTGGATCACCTGGACTACCAGTTTTCATTGCTGTCTGGTCCCCTTGCTCTGAAAACACACAAACTCTCCAAGGTAACATACACATCTGCATTAACACAAGTATGGACTGTGCTTTGTATACAAGCCTGCCAAGAATGATTTTTTGTTTTATATTTGACCAGGTAAAACATATATAACCTATCTTGTAGCTTTTCTAGATTTATTTCTTTATATAAATCAAGATTTTTTTTTATATGTAGCCAAGATTTTCAGGAGATCTCCTGTGATCAAACCTGATCGCTGTTAACCTTGAACGAATCCACATACTTCCATTTCTTGTGGAAACAAAAGTATAACCTCTTCCCCAGCACAATATATTTTTTTACTTCCATTTTAAAGTTCAGGCATTCATAAAGTATCTAGGGTGATTTAATTCAGCAGTCCCTGTTATAATCCCATGTCTCTCAGCAGCTGTCATTTGCTCATCAGCAGTCAAAAAATTCAAAATCAACAAGACACCATACAGGATCCACACTTCTTATGTATTTCCCATCTTTACATGGCTTACCCTTTTTATATTACTTTATTCTTTCTTTAAAGACTATACTTTATTATTTTTAAATTATTTTTTTCTATGAATGTCTATACCCATTTTCTTTTCTTTCTTAAGCCTATACACATTTTTAAACACCCTGTAACCTGTTTAAAGGGTTTTTATTTTTCCCCATTTGAACCTGCTCAGTTAAGTGTCTGCATCTAGGCCCTCCTCCAGTGGCTCTGGTGGCTGACTCTGCCCCCTTCTGGGGTCTGTGAAAGCCAAGCCTAAGCCCATAGCCCCAGTCCAGGGCTGCATCATTCGACTGGGAACTGCATTCAACCACACCAGCTCTAGGAAGTTGATGCCCACATTGTGGCAGTTGTTTTTACTTAGCTTGCTGTTTCTACTTAAGGTGCCACCTTTTTCTTTCCTTTTCTTCCCTTGTCCTTTCCTTTCTTTTCCTTTCTTTTTTCCAGCTATCTCAGGCCCTATGAGAAAATTCAGTCCCCATGTTGGGTCCCAAATGTAGCAGGCTTTTCTTTTGGCCACTAACCAGCTTCCAAATCATGACACAAAGACTTATTATTAGTTATGAATGCTTGGTCTTAGCTCTTGTTTTAATCTGTTTCTCTTTACCTATGTTTTGCCTTGGGGCTTTTTACTTTTCTTTCCTTCTGTATGTCTGACTGACCTCTTTCTTCCTTGTTCTTTCCTTGTTAAACCTGTCTCCCAAGCCTAGATTCCTCCTGTTTATTTTCTCTGCCCACCAGGCCCACCTATCACTCTACTGCTTAGCTATTGGCTGTTCACTTTTTATTAGGCCAATCAGGTGCCTTAGGCAGGCAAGGTGAAACAGCAACACATCTTTACATAATTAAACAAATTTAGCATAAACAAATGTAAGAAACCTTTGCACAGTTAAATGTTCCACAACACTCATCCATGTAGCACCTATCAATACTTCATTCTTTTTATTGCCAAGCAATATTCCATTGTATAGATATGCCCTTTAGTTGTTTTCATTCATTGTTGATGGACAATTGAATCGGCCCTACTTTTTGGTTATTAGGAATACTGTTGCTCTAAATACTTCTGTACATACTCTTGGATGGGCATATATCTTCATTTCTCCAGGAGAAATACATATGTATTATAATAGATTAGAATCCATAAGCATGAGTAGAATTGTTGGGTGATATGATAACTGTAAGTTTAACCTTTTGAGAAACTGCCAAAATACTTTCCAAAGCAACTAGACCATCCTACATTTCCAGTAGCTCACCAAGCTATGCATGAGTGTTCCAGTTTCTGTACATGTGTGGTAGTGTGTTCCATCTGTCTTTTTACACCAGCCATTGCTGATGATTGATAAGTAATAATGACATTGTTTCATGTGCTGTTTTTTAATTTTATTTATGTATTTATTTATTTTTGAGAATTATTTATCCAAGTTCTCTGCCTATTTTTAAATATCTACTTGTCTTCTTAACTCATGAATCAGGAGAGTTTACCATTTTGTTATTACTTTACAGGCTGAGCTGTGTTCATTTTTTATTGTCACATGCTGCAGAGCTATTTTAGACTCTACCGTACAGTCTCCCAAGGTGACATGGTACTTCCTTTACCTCCTCAGGTCTCACAGTTGTAACCCGATCTCCAGACAGCAGCAATGTAGCCAGCAGTACTGTGGGAACTGCCTTGCCAAAATTTGCCATCCGAGGGATGCTAAAAACCTTTGGCCTTCATGGAGTCGTCCTAGATGTTGATTCTGTAAGTGAACAGCCACTCTGGCTGCTCCAGTCCTGTACCTGTAGAGAGGTTCCTATGGCCAGGTACCATACACAGGGATTAGAGGCAGGGAGGCTTAACATGTGCAAATGTGCAAAGTCCTGGGGTTCTATCTTCAGCTCCACAGAAACACTTGAAAAAGGGTTTGTGCTTTGAGATTTCTCTCCTAGTTAGAAACAAGGCAATTGGGCTGAAGGTGGCACAGTGATTACAAGCACTCACTCTGTCACTCACTTTGTTTCACTCTGTCATTGGGAACAGAGTTCAGATCCCAGCACCCATGTCAGGCAGTTCACAGACACCTTAACTACAAGGGATCAGAAATGTCATTCAGACACACATATGTATATAGTCACATGGACAAACACACATAAATAAATATAAAATAAATCTTACAAATCTTACGTGATGCTGCCAATCATGTCCAAACTGTCACTGCCTTACATCTCCTCAGTATGGAGCAAAGTAGGCACTATCCTTGAGAAACAGCATCAGGGTTGTTACACAGACAGAAGTTAAAAATTTAGGCTGGGCCTCTGTGGTTCTGGAGATGGTGGAAGTGCAAGGAATTGTTCTGATCATATTATCCCATGGACTGTTTCAGTGTTGGTCTCCCCTCTGCCAAGCAAGTGTCTTAAGCTCATCAGTAGTCGTCTCCATTTTGCAAAACTCTCCTGAAGCTCAGAAGGATTCGAAGGGGCAGGAGCCCAGGAGAGACAAAGGGAAGGGGGGACACAGGGGAGGCTGGAGGCTTGAAAGATGTGGCTGAGCTTTGTTTCCAGCCCCTATGCTAATATCTTTTTTTAAAATAGTGTTTATTTACAACTAAGAATTTTATTTGGGGGGAATACTGTAGAATGGCTCAACAGTTAAGAGCACTTGCTGCTCCTACAGAGGACCTGGGTTTGGCGACTAACAACTGTCTGTAACTCCAGTTCCAGGAACTCTTGACACCCTATTCTGGCCTCCAAGGTCAACTGCTCTCAGTGTGCATATATATGGAGAGACAGAGAGAGAGGGGAGAGGGAAAAGGAGAGAGAGAGAGAGAGAGAGAGAGAGAGAAGCACAGGCATACATGTAATTAAATGTTATAAAAATGAATCTTTTAGCCAGGTATAGTAGTACATGCCCTTAATTCCAACACTCGGAGGCAGAGGCAAGTGGATCTCTGTGAGATTCAGACCAGTCAGGAATACACAGTGAAACACTTCCTCAAAAAATATTTTTTGGGGAAAAATCAAATAAACATATGTATTGTTAATTCTCATTGGGTTCATTAATTCTGTTTATAAAATAGCAACTAGATACAAATTATAGCATAATATCTAAAAGTTTAATATCTGTGTATGAACTTGAAAAATAAAGTCAATTCTCAGAAAAGCAGGTTGAATGTTTACTTTTCCACTGCAGGTGAATGAACTAGTACAGGTGGAAACATACCTCCGAAGTGAAGGGGTACTGGTGCGCTACTGGTACCCCATTGACATGTTGGAAAGACCCCCTGCAGGCTACCGGAGGACGGCCACTAATGGGCTGGTCACATTGGACAATACCAACCTTCAAATTCACAGGTAAAACTGAGCCTTTCTTTCTGTGGGGCACAGAGATCTGTTAACTGTGGTTTCCACGTGTCCCATTTATGCTTGACTAGAAGGCTTTCCTTCAAAGCTAAGTGTTGAAAGGAGGGGAAGCAGTTGCACAATTGCAGGTGTTGGGAAGACAAGATGGGTCTAGAAGCACATGGCCTATGTTGCAGGCACTCTACTGTATGCTTGGGACTGGAGCCAACTAGAGAGGCAAAATAAAGACACACAGAGGAAAGAAGTCAGGAGGGAACAGCAGAGACATCTAGTTCATCCATGTGAGGGGAACACTGGCTGTGTGCACAGTACAGGATTCTGAAAGGGACAGGGCTACAGTGGAGACATTCCTGCTCTCTACAGACAAAAATAATGATGAGCAGTTACCATTCCTTGCCATGCAGTGTTAAAGAATGCCCTGTGGGGCTGGGAAGATGGCTGGAGAGGATAAGAGCATTGTCTGCTCTTGCAGGGGTCCTGAGTTCAGTTCCTAGCAACCACGTGGTGGCTCACAACTGTCTATAACTCCAGTTCCAAGGGATTCAACACCCTTACTCAGATACACATGTAGGCAAACATCAGTGCAAATAAATCATTAAGAAAGGAAGGAAGGAAGGAAGGAAGGAAGGAAGGAAGGAAGAAAGAAATCCCTGTTGCAGTTGAGATGAAGGCAAAGTAACAAGTGCAGTTCTCTACTAAAAGCCTCTACACACTATTCCATGCTATCTTTCCTTTAACATCACAGTTCCTTCTCAGGCAAACCCACACAGTCTATGTCCATGCTTCCAACACCAGGGAAGCTGAGGTGGAAGGATCACCTGAGCTTGACACATTGGGACCATAGCCAAAAAGCAGTAAAAAAAACCCACAGCAACAAATTTCTCTCTAGGGTGTCAATTTGGACTTGGCTTGACTATGTCTCTAGCTCCCCTCCCCTTTTTTTAAGACTATATAGTCCTGGGCTAGAGAGATGGCTCAGCGGTTAAGAGCACTGGCTGCTCTTCCAGAGGTCCTGAGTTCAATTCCCAGCAGCCACATGGTGGTTCACAACCATCTGTAATGAGATCTGGTGCCCTCTTCTGGCCCGCAGGGACACATGCAGACAGAACATTGTATACATAATAAATTAAAAAAAAAATCTTTAAAAAAAAAAAAGAAGAAAAGAAAAAAGACTATATAGTCCTGGCTGGCCTCACACTCATGTTGTCAGTCCTCTTGCCTCTGCTCAGGTGTAAGGGCCAGACCAGACGGTCAACACAACACTCAGTATGTCTCACCGTTCTTTTCCCCAGAGAGCTGCTGCGGTGTGAGGCTGCACTGGCCAGGCTGTACTGTCGCATGGCCCTGCTCAATATCTTCGCCCCCAAGCTACCTCACTTATTCACTCGCCTCTTCCACATCCCTGCCATCCGTGACATTACATTAGAGCACCTGCAGCTCCTGTCCAATCAGCTCCTTGCTCCTCCCCTCCCAGGTAAGATCCCCAAGGTTGAGCCAGGTCCCACAGGCTGCCTAGCATCCTAGTTTTCCATGGTGGGGTCAGGCGGGCCTAAGATAGCCATGCCGTCTGCTCTTAGACAACTGAATGCACTCTCATCCTAGTCATTCAGTAAACATGAGACTACTGTCACAGATGTTCTGCTTGACCCTGGAGAGACAGACATGGGTTCCCATGGCAGGCCCTGCTCATCTGAGTCAGCTAAGCCCAGGAGACTTCAGGCAAGGGCTCTCTCTGTGCATCTGGGCAGTGCCACTGAAGGTGTTATTTGCAGAAATGTGTTACTGTTAGAAAGAAAGCACAAATTTAAAGGCCACAAGCTCTTGACTTCCCCACACTACCCAGGACTTTCTTTCCATCCATGCCATCCTTTCTGGTGGGTCATTCCTGTTGTCTGGACGTTGGCTGCTGCAGTTCTGTCAATGCCCCTTTCTTTCCCTATACATAGATGGCACCATCAGCTCGAGCTCCATCCTCCTGGCACAGTCTCTGCAGCACTGTATCCACTCACAGAGCTGCTCTGCCACCGACCTTTTCTACCAGGGCAGCTCCCAGACGCTGAGGGAGTGGCTCAGCGTGGCCATCACCCGCACCCTGCACCAGGGCGAGGATAGCCTTCTGGAGCTGACAAAGCAGATCTGCGCTTTCCTGCAGGTACAGGCTTGAACTCATGGATCCCAGCTGTGGACACCATTGAACTAGGAGTCTCAGTGGCTGGCTGAATAGTGCTCTCCTATCAGTCACCCTGGGCAGCCATTCTTGAGGAACTCTTCTGCCTCTGGTGGCCTCTTCCTCCCCCTCCAGAGGGTGCCAGCCTCTCGTGCCTGTTTCAGCATGTGTCCTGAATGATTCCCCTCCCTCGTGAGATGAGGAGACAGAGTATGTCCCCTGTGTCTGTCCTACGCTTGCTTATTACACATCTCCTTTCAGACAGCACCAGAGCAGTTCCCCTCTGAAGAATTCCCAATCTCCGAGTCCAAAGTCAATATGGATGTGAATTTCCCCGGAGCCGCTTTTGTTGTTGTGTCTTGCAAGGAAAGCCAATCTGGATTCCGCAAAGAGTAAGTTGTCCTTTCTCCAGAAGACGGTGCTGGGGAGAGAAAGCTAAGTGGATTCATTCCAGCAGCATTGCCCCAGGAACATGTCTCCAGCTGTCCTTGCCCTCCAGGACACACTATCGTTAATGCTAACTTGCAGTTCTTCTTGTATCTCCTTCTGTGGGGAGCTAGGCTTTATAGAGAACGACCTTCTAAAGGTGGTGGAAATGACTTATGCCCAGTACATGGCCTGGCCAAGTCTGTCTTAACCCCCACTTCCTCTCAGCTCCTCTCTGTACAAGGCCCCGTGGGCACGTGTGCTCGTCTATGGGCTTGGCCACAAAGTGAAGCGCACCGGCCAGCTGAACCTCATCGAAGCTGCCTGCTACCCAAGAGATGCCTCCCCAGCCAACACTGGGCTCGCCCCTCCACCCACCGCTGACCAGTACCCTTCTGTGGTTCTCTCCACAGACAAGGTCCACATCAAACTAGGTGAGTCTTCCTCAGCTCACAGTGATGCAGGTGGCAGGCAGCTGTGCCTTGCTGGCCTTCTTTTGGGAGCTCCCAGTCCCATTGCTATGAGTGAAGAAAAGGACTGCTCACAGCAGTGTGCTGGATAGACAGTCGATTAAATGCCTGGCAGAGGCCATCCAGGCACAGAGGGATCCCTTCCTTCTCGGGCACACTGAGAGCCACCTTCAAAGAGCTGCAGGAATCACAGCCTGTAGTAATCTCAGGTGCAGTTTGTTCCTGGAATCCCCCCACTTTTTTTTTTTAAAGATTTTTTTTTTTTTTTTATTTATTATGTATACAGTGTTTTGCCTGCATATATCCCTGCAGGCCAGAAGAGGGCACCAGATCTCATTACAGATGGTTGTGAGACCCCATGTGGGTCCTGGGAATTGAACTCAGGACCTCTGGAGGAGCAGCCAGTGTTCTTAACCTCTGAGCCATCATCTCTCCAGCCCCTGTTCCTGGAGTTTTTGTTGTAACAATTCTCTGGTGTCTGGTGTGGTCTGTGAGCACCTGCTGCTCTTATCTCTGGCACCCCTAGTAAAGCCTCAGGGATTACAAGTCTTTTTTTTTTTTTTTTTTTTTGGTTTTTCGAGACAGGGTTTCTCTGTGTAGCTTTGGGCCTATCCTAGCACTGGCACTGTAGACCAGGCTGGCCTCAAACTCACAGAGATCTGCCTGCCTCTGCCTCCTGAGTGCTGGGATTAAAGGCATGCGCCACCAATACCCAGCGGAATTACAAATCTTGATGAAGCTGTCACTGCCAATCCTTGTCAAAGCCGGCTGAAAGGAAAAAAAAAAAAATCTTAATTCCAGACTTGCACTCTTCCTCAATATATTTAACAAGAAAAGAGCATCATGTATCTGCCCAAGACAATCATTTGCACTAGCTGAACTTCTAGCCAGAGTGATGAGCACTGGTCCCCAAGCCTAGCCCTTGAGTCACTGTGTCTTTAGGGGACAAGATGAAGGGATATTTCTTTAGTGATTTTGTCACCACTTCATAGTCTCTACTTTCTATTTTCTCTTCCTCTTTCATTTTTTAAAAAAGATTGTTTATGCATCCCTAGCTGTCCTAGAACTCTCTATGTAGATCAGGCCAGCCTCAAACTCATAGAGACGCACCTGCCTCTGCCTCTTAAGTGTTGGGATTAAAGCCATGCACCACCATCCCTGGCCCTTTTTACTTTTTTTAATTTAAATTTAATTTGATGTGTATGGGTCTTAGTATCTTCAAGCTGGGCAAGCTTCAGGAAAGCTCCTTTTAGCGTAGCCTATCTCTAGTTCTGGGCTTGAGGCACTTGGTATCTTGCCCTGTCTTCATTCACTTAGTTCTTTGGTTGTTTTGCTGTGTAGCCCAGACTGGCTTCAAACTCAAAGTCTTTCTGCCTCAGCCTTGTAAGTGGTAGGATGACAGATTTGAGCTACCACGCCTGTCCTGTCCATTGACACCTCACTAGATAGTTACTGGTGCTGCCCTTTATCCCATTGCCACACCAACAACAAATGTAGTCCAGGGTTGGCTTCTGATTGCCATACCCATTGATGACTCTGTCTGGAGACACTGGGCAGCCGGTGCTTTCTCAAATGTACCTGGGTCAGTTGCTGCCAATCACACATGTTGTTTCTGGGCCCTTCTCTTAGGAGTGTCCCCACCTCCTGGAGCTGTGCTGGTCTTACACTCTCTGCCCCTGGAGTTCCCCCTGGCGATGGCTTTTGCAGAGCAGCTACTGTCCTGGAAGTCAGAGGACAGTAATGGGAAGTCGGAGGATGAGCCTGATGCCATTCCTACTGCAGTCCTCCTGCACGTGGTGGAACTGCTAGGTGAGCAAGTGTTAGGGGTATGTGGAGGTTGGGCAGCTGCAACCTGTCAGAGCACTTCCACTGAAAGTAGGCTTGGGAGTCCTGACTCTTAAGTCCGAAGTCTTCAGGGTATCACCACTGTACTGCCTGGTGGCAGCTACCCATGAAGCAAAGAACATCATTAACATGCTTTAAAGTGTGAAATGTGTGCCAGGCATAGAGGCAGAAGCAGGTGTATCTCTGAGTTTGAGGACAACCTGGTCTATACAGTGAGTTCTAGGCCAGCTAGAACTACGTTGTGAGACCCTGTCTGAGAACAACAACAACAAAATGCAAATGTTTGCCTCATATTCTGTTTGCTTTAACTCATGGTGAAGGGTGTCATGGACATGAACAGTGCTACCAAATGGAATGTTAACCACAGAGCTGCTGGCTGACTTAAGCATACAACACTTACAAAATGGTCAGCTTAGATATCAGATTTTTAACTAAAAGCAAACTTACCACCAAAACATTTGAAGTACATATTGAACTTTAATCCACAATGTGCCTGCTCACTGTTTATAGGGTGAGTCATACTGATGGTTCTTTAGGACATAAGGTAGGGGCTGGATGGCTAGATAGAGGTGAGTGTCCACTAAAGCAAATTCAGTGCCTTGTTAGTGGTGGAGTCTGGCTGATGGGCATATGGGAATAGACCCTGATGAAAAGGAAAAAAAAAAAAAAACAAGGTAGCAATCCCAGATGCCTCAGGCGCCACATATGTCACTGAAACAAATAACCAGAAGAAAATGAATGTTCACATATGTCCACCAAGTCTTGACTGTTCACTGTCAAATGAAGTCTGATCAGAGTTGTGTATTTTTGTCATTTTACTTTGTTTTGTACTTTGTTTTGTTTTTTTATGTAGACAGCAGTTCACTTTGTAGCCTGGCTAGACTGGACCTCCCTGTGAAAATCAGATGGTTTTGTACTGGCATTAAAGGTGTATGACACCATGCCTGGCCAGAATTTTTGTATTTATTTCAACAAAAACTAGAAAAGCAAATTTTTTTTGTGATCCTCCCAATTTTTAGACATTGACAACTAGGTCAAACTTGTAGGACATTTAAGACAGTCTGGGTGGTACTCACTGCAGGAACAGATGTCCATGCCACTGTGTTCAGTTTGGTGAAGACTTCCCTTTGAGGATGTCTGTCCTCTTACATAGTGTCCTATGGTACAGGAAAGACTTGGTGGGGATGACATAAGCCTTGAGCCTATTGTCAAGGGAACTTTAACCTTGGCCTTTGCAGGCTTTATGGGAACCCATGAACTTATTTTCAGTGAGAACTTCCAAGCAGCCTCCTCCTGACAGAGCAGGAAGCTCACTGCCTTCCCTGGAAGGCATTGCACTTAAGCAGTAGTCTTGGGAGCCCCAGGAAGAGTTCTACCCAGTGCACATCCCATGTAGATGGAACCAGCTACAGCCTGCTCTCTTGCAGCTCTGGGCTCAGCTGCCTCCTTGGAACTGGACCAAAATGTTCACCATCCTCAGCTACTCAAATACTACCTGAGCTTTCACCACCATCCTCTCCCAGGCAACATGAACAGAAGCATTTGGGAGCTGGGTCTATGGCACAGCTAGTCAAGTATGTGCCTAGCATGTACAAAGCCCTGTGTTCCATCCCTAGCACTACATAAACCAGAAGTGCATCTAGTGTGAAGAGTTTGGGACTTCTTTCTGGTTTTTGTTTGTTTCTTGGTTTGTTCTTGCTTAATCATTCACGGTTTCTTTCATATGCTGGATACATTTCTTCAATCATACATTCACCTCCCCATATCATCTCTTGTTCCTGCCCTTTCCCATAATCTTTTTTCCCTTCTGTCTTAGTTAGGATTTCTATTGCTGTGAAGAGACACCATCACCACAGCAACTCTTATAAAGGAAAGCATTTAATTGGAGTGGCTTACAGTTTCAGAGGTTTAGTCCATTATCTTCATGGTTGGACATGGTACTAGAGAAGGAACTGAGAGTTCTATATCTTGATCCTCAGGCTGCAGGAAGTGAGCTGAGACACTTCTTACAACAAAGCCACACCTCCTAATAATGCCACTCCCAATGAGCCTATGGGGGCCAATCACATTCAAACTATCACACCTATCAAGTAGGATTTCTTTCTTTTCCTTTTTTTTCTTTTTTAAGATATTTATTTATTTATTATGTATGCAGTGTTCTGTCTGCATGTATGCCTGCAGACCAGAAGAGGGCACCAGATCTCATTACAGATGGTTATGAACCACCATGTGTTTGCTGGGAATTGAACTCAGGACCCCTGGAAGAGCAGTCAGTGCTCTTAACCTCTGAGCCATCTCTCCAGCCCCCAAGTAGGATTTCTTTAAACCAAGATCTCATGCAGTGCAAGCTAGCCTGGAACTCACTATGTAGGCGAGGATGATCTCAAATTTCTGATTCTCCTGCCTCTACCTCTTGATTGCTGAGATTACATGTGTGGAGAACATTGTATGTCTTATTTTGGATGTGTGTGCCAAGACCTTATTCATACTAGACAGGCACTCTACCATCTGAACTACACTCCCAGGCCAGGACATCTTTTTTTCTGCAGAGATAGTCACTGTCATGTACTCTTCATGAAGTCTTGTAACCATGAATTGGGCCTGGAGAATATAATACTATTATTCAGGTCAGTTCCTTTCTGGTTTGTTTGCTCAGGTGAATTTTGTTTTGTTTTGTTTTTTCTTGCTGTTGCTTGGTGGTTTCTTGTTCTTTTATTTTTTGAGACTGAGTCTTGGTTTAACTAGGCTGATCTTGAACTTGCTACGTAGCCTGGGATGACTTTGAATCCCTGCTCTTTCTGCCTGTACCTTCTGAATGCTGAAATTATAGGTGTGTACAACCACACTTGGTTCCTTTCTTTGTGTGCATATATGTGTGAGCCCATGTATATGTGTGCATGTGTGTGCAAATCCATGCGCATGTGGAGAGTAGAGGTCACTGTTAGGTATTTTCCTCAGTTTTTTGCCAATTTGAGGTTGTTGTTGTTGTTATTGTTGTTCTTTTGCTTTTGTTTTCATTTTTTGGTTTTGTTTTGTTTCTTGGTTTTTTTGAGACAGGGTTTCTCTGTGTAGCTTTGGAGTCTGTCCTCGAACTCACTCTGTAGACCAGGCTGTCCTCAAACTCACAGAGATCCGCCTGCTTCTGCCTCCCGAGTGCTGGGATTAGAGGCCACCACTGCCTGGCTCTGATCTGTTTTTTTGACACAGTCTTTTATTGAATCTGGAGGTCACTGGCTTGGCTAGGCTGGCTAGCCAACAAGCTCCTGGGAGCCATCTGTCTGCCACCCCAGAACTGGAGTTACACTGTGCCCAGCTTATATGTGGGTGTGAGAATCAGACTCAGGACCTCATGCTTATACAGTATCACTTTACCAACTAAGCTGCCTTCCCAGCCTGTCTTTTTCTAAATTTAATTTTCAAGGAGGTATTTATATCCTTGCTGTAAATGAGACGTTAGTATACCTTGCCATAACTGTAAAATGTAACTATAACAAAAATAAAAGGAAAATAAAGACTGTTGTGGAGCTACATGTTGTAGCCCATCAAAGGCTACTATGTTAAAAACAAATGCATCACAGTGGGAGGAGGATGGCTCATTGGTTAGGAGTTGCTGCTCTCCAAGAGGACCTAGATTCGGTCCCCAGCATTCATGTGTAGTACCTTACAACTGCCTATAACTCCAGCTCCAAGGGACCTGAAAACATCTTCTGGCTTTCTGTGTACCAGCTCACAAATGGCAGATAGGCACATAGACACAGCACCTTCAAGTAAGTAAAATAAAAACTGATCTGGAGAGATGGCTCAGTGGTTAAGAGCACACACTGCACTTTCAGAGGTCCTGGGTTCAGTTCCCAGCACCCATCAGATGACTCACAACCACCTGTGACTCCAGTTCCAGATCTGACCTTCTGACCTCATGGGCACTTGCACACATATGCTACAATAAAGTTATACAGGGGCACACACACATAAATTAAAAATTGATAAATCTGATTTTTAAAAAATAAAACCAAGCCAGGTGGTGGTGGTGCACTCCTTTAATCCCAGCACTCAGGAGGTAGAGGCAGGCAGATCTCTGAGTTCGAGGCAAGGCCAGCCTGGTCTACAGGGCGAGTTCCAGGACAGGCTTCAAAGCTACACAGAGAAACCCTGTCTCGAAAAAAAACAAAACAAAACAAAATCTTAAAAAGATGTGGATTTTGGCCGGGCGTTGGTGGCGCACGCCTTTAATCCCAGCACTCGGGAGGCAGAGGCAAGTGGATCTCTGTGAGTTCGAGACCAGCCTAGTCTACAAGAGCTAGTTCCAGGACAGGCTCCAAAGCCACTGAGAAACCCTGTCTCAAAAAAAAAAAAAAAAAAAAAAAAAAAAAAAAAAAAAAAAAGAAGCTAGTAAACAAGGAGGACCCTAAGAGAGACAAACATTTTCCCCTGGAGAAGGGGAAAGGGTCAAGATCCCCTGAGCAAACTGAGAGCATGGGAAGAGGGGGGGAGAGAGCTGCGAGAATGAGAAGGGAAGAAAAGGAAAGATGCAGAGGTCATGAGGGAGCAGAAAGGTTGAGTCGGGAAGAATGGAAGAAAGGATATGTGATAGGTAGGATTTTAGTTGGGGGGAGGTGGTGGTAGGGGAGAACAGAAGGGAGAAGGGACCTGGGATTGTCATGTAAAACAATCTTGTTTCTAATTCAAATAAAAAAAAAAAATCTGAAAAAAAAAAAAGATTATCCCAAAGTTCTTTACTCCTTTCTCTTCTCTTCCTTTCTTATACTCCCCTTCCTCCCTCCTTTTTCTCTCTACCTCTGTCCCCTCTTTTCAGTCCTTTCTTCCTCCCTTTCCTGCCCCTGGCAGTACTGGGGTAAAACATAGAGCCTTGAATATGCCAGGCAAATGCTCTGCATCTGATGCCCTAACCCAGAGTAAGCCTTCTTGTTGACTAAGTTAGGGCAGTTTTAATCATTGCTCAGTTGTGCTTTGGAATAGAGCTGAGTTATTCATCCCCAGTGGCAGGCATCCTGTATCTTAGGAAGCCTTCTGATGGCTTCTAACTCTGCAGAGATGTCTGGCCTGAGATCCAGAAACAGACAACATGTTGTCAAAGGCATGAGCTAAAGGCCATGGCCAGTCCGCCAGCGGGCACTGGTCTCTCCATCTCTAAGTTCCATCACAGTGCTCAGAGCTGTTTCTGGGAAGTGATGAGCAGTGACATGGTTACTCTGTTTTCTCTCTGTCTCAGGAAACTTCCTGTGGACCACAGACATGGCAGCCTGTGTGAAGGAGTTGGTCTTCCACCTCTTAGCTGAGCTTTTGCGTACAGTCCACACCCTGGAACAACGGAAGCACCCAGCTGGCCTGACCTCCTCTATCGCCCTCCAGCTCAACCCCTGCCTGGCTATGCTGATGGCCTTACAGTCAGAGCTGCATAAGCTGTACGATGAGGAGACCCAGAGCTGGGTCTCGGGCAGTGCCTGTGGTGGCTCTGGAGCAGTAGCTGTGGGTGACCAGGGCAGGTTTTCCACCTATTTCCACGCTCTCATGGAAGGCTGCCTGGCAGTTGCTGAAGTAACCCTGCCTACCAATATCAGTGTCACAGCTAGTGGGGTGACCTCAACAACCACCCCAAACCTCAGCGACTCATCTTCATCCTCCTCCTCCTCTCCGGGACAGACACCACAGAGCCCTAGCCTCCTGTCCAAGAGGAAGAAAGTTAAGATGAAGCGGGAGAAGGCTTCCTCCTCCAGCAAGCGCCAGTCATCCCGTGCTGCAGATGCAGACTCCACAGTGCTCAGCATAGGAGGGAGCAAGCCTGAGGACATGCTGTGGTTCCACCGTGCCCTCACCTTGCTCATCATCCTCCGTCACCTTACCAGAAAGGATCCACAGGGACTGGGTGTGACAAGTGATGCCATTGCTGATGCCTGCCAGGCCCTGGTGGGCCCCACTGCCCACAGTCGCCTACTAGTGATCTCAGGCATTCCCACACACCTGGATGAAGCTGTTGTCAGAGGTGCTATCCGCAAGGCCTGCAATGCCCATGGCGGTGTCTTCAAAGATGAGATCTACATCCCACTGCAGGAGGAAGACCCCAAGAAGCCAAAAGACAAGGCTGAGGGTGTTGACAGCAAGGTTGAGTCTGAAAGGTTGCTGGGGTTCACCAGTGTGGACAGCTTGGAGGGGAGCACGTCCAGCAGCCTGGCCCCCGCCATGAGCATCAGTGCCTCAGCATCTACCAGTCAGGCCTCAGTCTGCAGCTCCCAGGGTGTTTCACAGACTGCTAGTGATCTCTCAGTGGATCCACTGCCCTCCGGCCTGGAGCTGCCTGTTCCTCCTGTCCTGTTGGAACCCCATGTGGTGTCCAGCCAGGAGAGCCTGGACATTTCCTTGTGCAGCACTGGCAGCCTGGGTAGCCTGGGCAGCCTAGGGGAACCTCTGGACAATGCTGAGACAGCGTCTGTGTCAGACGTGGGCTCCATGTACACAGTCACTTCCCTGGATACCCAGCCCCTCACAGCGCGCCCTATCAAAGGCTTTGCAGTGGTGGAGGTAATAGCTCTCAGCCTTGAAAGCCACTCAACCTTGACCTGGCCAACATGGCTTCTCCAAGCTACTTTCAAGGAGTTAGGCAACATGGGGTTCTAGGGAACTCCTGGGCAACTCTCAGCAGCTGCTTTTCTTGAGGTCAACTCTAAGAGGGACATCCAGTTTGGTGTTGGTGTTATAAGGCACAGGCAGTTCATTGCTGTGAGTGGGGTAAGGGTCTCTGGCAGGTGCACCGGAGGACCATGGCAGTGTTGTGAGAGGCACTGTGTTGGCAGTGTGAGAATCACGCACACTGTACTCCAGGCATGCTGAGTGCGGGTGCTGTGTGTGTGACCAGATGATAGCCACTTCAGATGCCACACGTTTCTTGGGCCACCTTGTTTAGAAATGAGGCATCTAATGACTTCCTACACTTTTGCAAGAGTTAGACTCAAAGGTAACATCCAGCACTGGGGTGCAGCGCTTGCTTAGTGTGTATGCATAAAGTCCCAGGCACTTGACCCAGCATCACTGTAAGAGTAAGTGCTACATAAAGCCCAAGGGCAAGAACTTCCATCAGCTGCTCTTCCAGCTGGGCTGCCTTCCTGGGGACTGGCCAGCCTTTAGGCTCCAGAGCTTCCCAGGTGAGCTGTTCTGTAATGGCCACAGTGGCGTTGGGAGGGAGCCGCTCAAGAAAGCAGGCCAGCATGCTTCAACGGGGCATATCCATCCAGAGCCCAACCTTTCTCTTTGTTCATACAGATAAGGTCCCGAGCAAAAATCGAGAAAATCCGAGCAAGTTTATTTAACAATAACGATCTGATTGGCTTGTCAAGTCTGGATGGTGAGGATGAGTTGATGGAAATGTCTACAGAGGAGATTCTCACAGTGTCTGTGGTGAACCAGAGTCTGTTTGACACTCAGGGGAGCCCAGGCCTAGAAGACTACTTCAACGACAAGTCCATTAAAGGTGGGCTGGAGAGTGTGTGTGCTTAGTGTTTGTAGTCTTTATTTTTTAAGTCTGTATATGTATTTGTGTGTGACTGTGCATGCCCATCATGGTACCCATGTAGAGAGGTCAGAGGACAGCTGTGGTGGTCCATCTTCTCCTTCTACTATGTGAGTCCCAGGAACCAAACTCGGGTCTTCAAGCTTGGTGGCAAGCCCCCTTATCATAGGCCCATATTTGGGGTTTTGAAAGAGTCTCATATAACCTAGGTTGGCCTTGAATTCCCAATATAGCTGAGGCTGGCCTTGAACTCCTTGTTCCTCCTGCCTCTCCCCTTCAAGTGATAGGATTACAGGTTTGAACTATGTTCCTTTTGAATTTAATTTTTACTTATTTCTTTGGTGAGCAGTTTTAAGTATAGAGTAATTTTTGGGCTTTCTGCTGGCTTATGGTGGCCATAAGTCTATGCATCTCTGTAGGATGTAAGGGACACTTGAATTCAGCCCCAACTCACAAGGCTTTGTGCTGGGGGTGGGCAGGGAGCCACAACCCATGTTCTAGCTAGAGACCCTGAGAAGAGCCCTCCTACTCTAAGCTTCACTGTGGGCTTTCTTGTCAAAGTGTATTATTGTGCTCTGTCCTGTGTAGTCACAGACGGGACTATTCTCGTTTAAGTGTTCATATCTCACTTTTACAACCAGCCAGGGGCTGGAACATAGGCTCAGTGCTTTAAGAGTACTGCTGCTCTTCTAGAGGACCTGAGTTCAGTTCCCAGCACCACCCACATGGTGACTCACAACAGTCTGTAACTTCAGTTACAGAGGGTCTGATGCCCTTTGACCTCTGTGGGCACCAGGTACACATGTGTTATATATACATACATGCAGGCAAAATATTAATACACATAAAATAGTAAAATCTTTGAAAAGAAAAAATACTGGCCAGAAAGAAACATTCCAGTATCTTGCAGTCCCAGCACTTGGGAAGCTAAGGCAGAAGGATTGCCTGAACTCAAGAGTTCAATACCAGCCTGTAAGACCCCCCATCTCAAAAACAAAGGCAGAGAGAAGTGCTGCCAAGATGGTTCAGTGGATAAATGTGCCTGCATCAAAACTGATTATCTGTGTTTGATTTCTCAGTAACCACACAGTATAAAGAAAGAATCAATGTCCACAAGTAGTTGTCTTCTGACTCACATACTTGTGTTGGTGCACACACCAATGCACACATGCACACACCCAAAAATAAATGAGTGAATAAAATGCTAGTGCTTCTTCATCCCAGGCCCCAGCAAATGTAAGACAGAGCTGTTGTTATGGGAATATTTTGTTAGTCACAGGGTTTGACGGGAGGTGCCTTACATTTTGTGCCTGAGCAGCTGCCTGGCCCTGGCCGCCCCCAAGGTCCTGCACCATTCCTTTCAGAATTTCACCTTTCACCTTAGCTGTCCCCTTAGAAGATGGGCAGTAGAGGATTTATTTACAGAATGCTCAAGAGGTTGCTGTCTTTATTGCTTCCTAGACTCCCCAACTCTGAATCCAGGATGCACTTCTAGCTCCTGATTCTATTGCAGTCAGCCCTTCTGCTGATGGTGCTCAGGTCTTTGTTAATGCAGTTTGGGGCCTCATTTTACCATATGTCCCTGCCCCAACACACACAGTGGTCTCATGTAGTCCAGGCTGACTTCAGACTCACCATGTAGCCAACACTGATCTTGAATTCCTGGTCCTCCTGCTTCAGCCTCCCAAGTGGTGAGATTACCATGTGTGGCCCTATGTGCTGCCGAGGAGCCCCCTCTTCTCTCCCTGGGCCCCTGCCAATTTCACATGCTCTCTCAGCACGATGACTCATTTTCTTGCTCTGTCATGCTGCAAGCCCTAACTGCCTGTGTGTTCTTTTACTGCTTTGGATTCTCTAGTACACCTGTAATGTTTAAATTACGATAAGCTGGGGATGGAGAGATGGGTCAGTGGTTCAAAGCACTTGTTGCTCTTGCAGAGAGTCTAGGTTTGGTTCCCGGTGCTTACATGGCAGCTCACAACCATCCATAACTCCAGTTCCAGGGAATCTAGTGCTCTTTTTTTACCTCCTCTGATACCAGGCATTCATGTGTTGTACATATTTAAATGTGAAAATTTAGGCAAAACAATGGTGCACATAAAATAAAAATAAATAAATCTAAAAATAGAATCACCAAATGGTGATGCACACCTTATAAAAATAAGAAAAATAGTAATAAATTAAGATTAGCTAAAGCAGAAGCCAGCCCTGTCTACAGGGCGAGTTCTAGGTTAGGCTCCAAAGCAATACAGAGAACCCCCCCCCAAAAAAAAAAAAAAAAAAAGATTAGCTAAAGCACTGGGACAAAGTAGGCCTGAGAGCAAAGCAGCTGTAGAGAGGACAGCAGCCTGGCCCAGAGCACATGCTCAGACTGCTACACCTTACTGCAAGGGAGTCTGGGTATGTAACTAAGGTGAATGCCTGAGGATGAGGATCCAGGTAACCACTTCCACCTCATTTAGTCTATCATTTACCTACAAAAATGTATGATTGTGGACAGAAATAGCTCAGTGAGTGAAGGAATTTGCTCTGCTGGGTGGTGGTGACATACCTTTAATCCCAGCACTTGGGAGGCAGAGACAGGTGGATCTCTGTAAGTTCAAGGCCAGCCTGGTCTACAGAGTGAGTTCCAGGACAGGCTCTAAAGCTTTATGGAAAAACCCTGTCTTGAAAAACAGAGAAACAAAAAGTGTCCCCCTGAGTCCAACTAAACCCATAAAATGTTGAAGAGAGGAAACTGACTCTACTAAGTTGTCCTCAACTCAGCACGTGATGTGGTACACACACCTCCATTATGCACACATACACATTCACTCATTAATCTTTAAATGTGTGGTTGTTAGCCAGGCAAGAGGATCAGAACTTGAAGACCAGCCTCACCTACATGAGACCTTGTCTCTGAAAACACAGCACACAGTTGCTAGAAAAGATGCTTGCAGTGCTTGCAATGTGTGTCCTAGCATAGTATGTTTATTTGGCCTTGTCCTCTTTTATAACAGGTGAGAAATTGGTGCCTGGGGCCAGAGAGGTCCTGACAGAAATATTTAAAAGCTGCGCCCACTCAGAGCAGACGCTGAGCCTAACACCAGCGAAACCCATCAGGGTCTCTGACATCTATCTTAGCAAAGAGCAGATAAACTCCCAGAGCCCAGGCAACCTCTTACACCTCTTCTTCACCAACGTCCGGCCTCCAAAGAAGGTGCTGGAGGACCAGCTCACACAGGTAGCCACATTCTCCACATAGTCTCTGTGCTTAGCCTGGGCTCCTCATCTGGGCTGGCCTGAGAATCCCCATCTCCACGTCTGTGTTCCACAGATCCTGAGGAAATATGGCGTGCCTAAGCCCAAGTTGGATAAGAGCAAGTACAGCAAAGCCGGGAAGGAGCAGCACCCCGTGAAGGTGGTGAGCACCAAGCGGCCTGTCACCAAGCCGCCTGCCAAGGACAAAGCCGTGCTCAGCAGTCTCAGGTGCACACCCAAGAAGCTCGGGAAGAGGGTGGCTGTAGTGTGGCCTTCCATGAGAAACTGGGGCACCCCTGGGATAGCCAGGCATGCCAGTTGTCTTCTGCTCTGCTGCTGAGGGCCCTTCAGTCCTCAGCCTCATCCATTGCAACTTAACGGTTCACCTCACCTGCAAGTGCAGTAAATCCTGGTCCTTGTGGGCTGTCAGGCAGACAGTGTACACTGAGAAAACATTGCAATAAATAATACTTGACCCATACACAGAAAGCTTTTATAATGCATGCAGGGAAAGACTGATGAGGGACATAGCTCAGCAGCAAAGTGTGCATTCAGCATGTGCAGGACCCCAGGCCCTATGATTTATATGTATGTATCATTTTCTTTTTCTTTCTTTCTTTCCTTTTTTTTTTTTTTTTTTTTTTTTTTTTTTTTTTTTTTTTTGGTTGGTTGGGTTTTTTTGTTTTTTTGCTTTTTTGTTTTTGGTTGACCAGGCTGACCTCAGACTCACAGAGATCTGCCTGCCTCTGCCTCCCGAGTGCTGGGATTAAAGGAGTGTGCCAACACTGCATGGCTGTATGTATCATTTTCTGTTTTTTGTAACATCTTTTTAAAAAGATTTATTTATATGTATACAATGTTCTGCTCTGCATGTATCCCTGCAGGCCAGAAAAGGGCACCAGATCTTATTATAGATGGTTGTGAGCCACCATGTGGTTGCTGGGAATTGAACTCAGGACCTCTGGAAGAGCATCCAGTGCTCTTAACCTCTGAGCCATCTCTCCAGATCCAGTGTATCATTTTCTTAACTGACATGAAATTCAGAAGAGGCTAAGGCAAAAAGATCACAAGCTCAAGGCCTACCTGACCAGAGAGTGAATTCCTAAGTTGCCTGTCTCAAAACAAAAGGCCAGAAGAGAACTGGGGATAGCCAGGCATGGTGGCACACACGTTTAATCTCGGCACTCAGTAGGCTGAGGCAATAGGATCTCTGTGAGTTCGAGGGCAGCCTGTTATACATAGCAAGGCCCAGGCCAGGGAAAGCTACATAATGAAACCCTGTCTCAAATAAATGAATAAATAAATAAACAAATAGATAAATAGGGCTTAGTAGTAGAGCATTTGCCTAGTGTGTGTGAGGCTCTGGGTTCAGTTGCCAGCACTACGTTAGTAAATGAATGAGTGATGATAACTCACTTCAGAGTCCCTTCCCCGAGACTGATGCATTGTGTTAGAAGCCTTCCAGAACTGTCTGTGGCACACTAGTGAATATGCTTCTGTGCAAATGTGGGTACTGTGCACAGTATAAGCACCCTGCTGTTTCTGTTTTAACACTTGTCTTGGCTCAACACAAAAATAAACTCCCTGTCTTTTTTTTGTTTGTTTTGTTTTGTTTTGTTTTGTTTCGAGACAGGGTTTCTCTGTGTAGCTTTGGAGCCTGTCCTGGCACTTGCTCTGGAGACCAGGCTGGCTTCGAACTCACAGAGATCCGCCTGCCTCTGCCTCCTGAGTGCTGGGATTAAAGGCATGTGCCACCAATGCCCAGCTGAACATCTAACTCTTGAGCTGTCTTTCTCCCCGCTATTTCCTTTCTGTTGGTTGCTATATAATATTCCATATTTGAGTATTCATGTATGTTTAGTGTAATTTTTTTTGGACAGGTTTTTTTTCCGGCATAGTTCTGGCTGTCCTGGAACTCACTATGTAGATCAGGCTGACTTCAAATTCAGAGATCCACCTGCCGCTGCTTCCCATACATTTTCTTAAGGCAGTGTCTCAAGGCCAGTGAGGGCAGAGGGTGAACACTTAGGAGTGGAGGCAGGATCAAGGATTCAAGGTCAGACTTGGCTACATAGTGTGTTCCATCTTGGACTGTGTGAGACCCTGTCCCTAGAAACAAAAAATAGGGACTTACTGTGCAACCCCAGCCATGCTCCGACTAGTGATCCCCCTGCATCAGTTCAGGAACCCTGGCACTCCCTGTCATGCCTGGCTGTAGTTTATAACTCAAATCCTCACTGTTCTGATAGCCCTTGTACTGCAAGTGTGTCTAGAAGAATTGTATGAGTGAACAGAGAGATCCTACACCCTTTCATTAACCTTCTATGTGTAAATGGCCCTGTCCTGCAGAATTCCCGTGCCAGCAGCACTCAGGGCTGCCCCTGTGCTGCTCGGTACTACTGCCCTGTGGTCTCTCAGGAGCATTGAGAATGTGAGTCAGTTGAGAACCTGAGCTTGTGAATTACTCAGTGTTACTTAACTTAATTGTAGGTAGCTAATCTTGGTACTAGCTGCTTTACTAAGCCATGCCATTCTGAATATATAGAAAATGTCAGAAAAGTTTCATGGGTTCTCACATCTGAAAGCATTGCTTTGTCTCTGTAGTATGCTCAGAACAAAGCCTTACACTCAGCCCTAGTGACCCCTGTGCCATAGTTGGGGTGTGTGAGGTTCCGTGTTTCCTGTTGGGAGGTGGTGTGGACATGCACATCCTAACTGCAGTGCTTTGGTCTGTAGCAGGACTGCGTTAAGTGAGAAGAAGCCAACCGTGAAGGCAAAGTCACCCGAGAAGAGCAAACCAGATGAAAAGGATCCAGAAAAGTCACCCACCAAAAAGCAAGAAGGTACATTCATGGCTGGTGAACCTGCTTCCATCCTGGGGACAGCAGCCCACTCCAGGACCAGCCTCTGGGCCAAGGCCTGCCTGGATGGGTCCACCCACCCAGATAGCCCAGCTCTTTATGCCCTTGCTCCTTTGAGTCACAGTTGAGATGGGACAGTGTTTGTGCAGACAGTGGGAAGTATCCCTGATTGCCAGCTTTGTGGCCGTCATCTTAAGGCAGGTTAAAAAGAAGAAGAATGGATAGTGAAGGTGTGGAAATTTGCTTGGGGTTTCTAGATGGCATTTGCCTGAACCAATGAGGGAGGTAGACAGAGGCTTCCTGATAGCTTAAGCACAGACAGAGAAAGCTGTTCCCTGTGTATTAACTGCTTTGTCACCCTTGTGCTTCTGAGACTTGGTGAGATAAGGGAGATGGGAAGCCATAGCAGAGCCTGGCTGGGAGGCTGGGTATTCAGAAACTGACTGTGTCACACTGTGACAGGGCTGAGGACCTCAGAATTAACACTGGGAGCACGGGAAGGGGAGCTAGGCAGAGGAAGCCATGGACAAGAGTCCACAGTGAATGACAGTGAAGGGCCACAGTGTGCAGGCTTCCCACCCTGACTGTGACACTCTTGTTCCCACTTCTGACTGCATGCGCGTGCTGTGCCATCAGTTCCTGAGGAAAAGTACCTGACCCTAGAAGGATTTCACAAATTTGTCATCGATAGAGCCAAGCAAGATATCCGCAGTGTCTGGAGGGCAATCTTATCCTGTGGTTATGATCTTCATTTTGAGAGGTGAGAAACTGGCCTTCCTCTAGGTTGAGTCCAGGATAGAAGTGGTTTTGGCAGGCAGATGTCTCAGCTGTTGTCCTGCTGAGGGTCTGCTCTGTCTGTCTGTGATGCTTTGGCCCATGAAGCTGCTCCCTGAGTTTACATGATTGTCACATGATTTTTTTTTTTTTTTTTTTGCCCATTTGAAAACAAACTGTTCTTTTCCTTCAAATCTTGACTTTTGGTGCCATTACATGCATGGCTTAAACAGCAGACACTTCTCCATACAGTTCTGGGGGTTACATGGGGCCTCCCAGTGACCAGCACATGGTACCCTGCTCATTTCATCTCACTCAGCCTCTTTCTGTGCTTGCGTGACCTAATCTCTGCCTGTCTGCTTGTTTGCTTGCTTCTCCCTGCCTCCCTCTCCCCTCCCTTTCTTTTTGAGATAGTCTCACTATGTTGCCCTGGCTGTCCTAGAGCTCCCTATGTAGACCAGGCTGGCCTTGAAAGCATAGAGTTCCATCTGCCTCTGCCTCCTAAGTGCTGGGAATAAAGGTGTGCACCACTATGCCTGGCTTCACTCTTTTCTTAAAAACACATCAGGCCTGGGGAGCAGGAGAGATGACTCAGTGGTTAAGAGCACTGACTGCTCTTCCAGAGGTTCTGAGTTCAATTCCCAGCAACCACATGGTGGCTCACAACCATCTGTAATGAGATCTGGTGCCCTCTTCTGGACTACAGGGATACATGCAGGCAGAACACTATATATATACACAATAAATAAGTCTTTAAAAAAAAAAAAAAGACATCAGGCCTGTTGGATTGGGGCCCACTTGCATGATTTTTTTCAGCTTTTTCTGGGGTTCTTTAGGGTTTTTGTTTGTTTGTTTGTTTTGGTTTTTGGTTTGTTTGTTTGTTTTTGTTTTTTAATTTATTTTGGAGACAGGGTTTCTCTGTGTAACAGTCCTGGCTGTCCTGGAACTAGCTTTGTAGAACAGGCTGGGCTCGAACTCACAGAGATCCTCCTTCCTCTGCCTTTAGTGCTGGGATTAAAGGCCTGTGCCACTACTGCCTGGCTCTTTTAGCTTTAATACTATAATTAACCATAATTATATCTCCAAGTGTTATTACACTACAGTTTTGTCTGTGACGAGGACACTGCTTATTCTAAAGTCTTCCTCAGATTTCCTTGGGTCCCCATGCTCCCCTTCCCATGAAGGCAGCAAGGCAGGTCTTGGACAGGTCCCATGGACCCTGCAAAGCAGGGCTCGCTCCTGTCCACAGGTGAATCCCAGGCAAGCAGGGAGTCTGCAGAACCAAGGAAGTCACCTCACTAAACCACACTCAAGTCCCTCAGCCTTGTCCACAGTTGAACATGCTGAACCTCAAAAGAGGGGCTGCCCAGTACTAATGTCCTGAGAAGTCAGACTTCAGACTTACAGGGAAGAGTATCCTGTGCTCACAGAGTGCTTTTCCTAGGGTGTGGCTTGTCCATTGCACTCTGAACATGCTGACCCCTGTAATCTCGCCAAGTGTGGGAAACCCAACCCCATCATTTGTGCTCCTTGGGGACTGTGTTTGCATTCTACCCTGATTTGAGAATCTGCTTATTATTGTAGACATTAATTAGGTTAGAGGGACTCTTTGGACTAAGAGCTATAGTCTAGGTGGGAGGGGACAAGTGGGACCATCAGTGGAATCTGTAGTGAATGTTCCTTGTGCATGATAGTCCTCCCTGGACTGTCCTCCCTGCTTATCACTGACTGGTCTAAGGACAGATCAGCCCACCAAGTGGGGGCTGGGCAAGAACTCTGCAGTGAGAGGGACTTGGGTATCTGAGACCTGTAGTATGGGGCTGAGTTAGTCTCTAGTGTAAAGAGAACAGTGTCCCCTCCTGCCCCCTCCCGAGATGCTATGGCCAGCCTAGCACATGAGCCCTGGATGCTAGGCAGCCCTGCCTTTCCCAGGTGACAGCTATGGGTTTGTGAGAGAGGGATATGCACACTAACCACATAGCTGTTCTGGTGATTATTGCCTTGACCAGAAGACACCCTGTGGCTCTGCGTAGGGTAGCAGCTTATAATGCTTCTGCGCTATCTCACCCCATGTGGTTTTGAGGTTGGTGTCTTCAGCCCTGTTGAAGTCACTGTCAGCAGTGTGAGTTTTCCAGTTTGTCACACAGTTGGTGTTATGGGGTTCCACACAGTCATCCCTGTGATTGCCCAGAGTTCCGTTGCTAGGAACAGCACAAATTAGGCAGGCAGCAGTTTCTGGCATGGCCATGTAGGTTGCTCCCAGTGTTACTGCAACAAAACAGCCTTACAGTAAGCCCTTTCCAGCACACTTAGGTCTATCTTCCTAACGTCTGTGCAGGTAAATGCTGGAATGGGGTCACCTAGCTGAGGGGAACCATGTTGGCACCAGCAGCAGATGACTAGTACACGGATGACATAGGCACCATGCCATATGCCTTACAGGCATGAATTCTTGTGACATGCTGACACCAATGCCATTCTGAACTCATATTACGGAAAAATAAACCTGGGCTCAGAAATGGGTGTGCTTTTACCCCCGATCACTGAGTGTTCCCCATTTCTCCCCAGGACCACACACCTCAACCTAATAAGAGGAAAGCACTTGTGCATGGCATGTGGGCTTCCAGACTCCCCACAAGACTCCTCCATGCCCATACCCCTGAGCACTTGTACTTTGAAAGAGCTTTCTCTCTTGAGGAGCAATCTGATCTGCCCCAAAAATCCCTGAAAAACTGGGGTTAAGTGTGGCTCTAAACAGTGCCTTACCTGGTGCCTCTCCTGTTCTGCCCCAGGTGTGCCTGCATCGACGTCCGACATGCACAGAAGGCCTCCAGGAAGTGGACCCTAGAGATGGATGTGGCTCTTGTGCAGTACATCAACAGGCTGTGCCGCCATCTTGCTATCACACCAGCGCGGCTTCACCCTCACGAGGTGTATCTTGACCCAGCCGATGCCACTGACCCCAGGATGGCCTGTCTCTCAAGTATGTGGCCTCTAGGGGTGCTCCCCCATGCTGTAGAAATACTTAGGCCTCCCATGTGCATCCACTGAAGGGGCTGACGGGGCTGCTACTCTGGCCAAATTAGTCTCTGATCTTTGTTTGATGCTCATTAAAAGAAAGCCAAGGTGGGATAATGAGCTCAGAGTGGACAGAGATTCCTGCCACCACGCCCACGAAGGTCAGGCTACTGTAAGAGGGTTAGGGCTCTGCTGACCATCAGGGAGGGCAGTCCATGGACAGCAAGAAAGCTCTAGTGAGTCACCAGTCCTGCAAGGCTGCGCACAGGCACCACAGGGCCACTGCCTCACCTGGCAGCAAGGTCAGGACCCTTGTTCTTCTGGATGCAGGAGACAAAGATGGGCAAGTTGTCCATGATGTGAGTCTCTCACAGGGGAAAGGACACAGCTGTGTGGGGGAACTAGCAAAAAGGCAGTGTGCCAGTGGCATGGTTTTGTCACTGTTGAATGCAGCTGGGTGAAGAGCATACTAGACTCTGGCCTGCTTTTGCCACTTTTTGTTTGTTTCTTTGTTTGTTTGTTTTTGTTTTGTTTTTCAACACAGTGTTTCAGGGTTTCTCTGTGTAGCTTTAGAGCCTATCCTAGCACTTGCTCTGTAGACCAGGCTGGCCTCAAACTCACAGAGATCCACCTGACTTTGCCTCCCGGGTGCTGGGATTAAAGGTGTGCGCCACTAACACCCGGCCAACTTTTGCCACTTCTTATACATTGTAATTATTTTAAAGTTTAAAAGCCTTGTAGGGGCTGGCTCTTGGGACCCTACTCCTGGGTTGCCTTGCCCAGCCTGAATATAAAGGGAGGTGCTTAATCTTACAGCAACTTGATATGCCATGCTTTTTTTATACCCATGGGAGGCCTGTCCCTTTCTAAACAAAAACAGAGGAGGAGTGGATTGGGGGAGACAGAAGTGGGAAGAAGGAATGGGAGGAGAAGGAGGAGAATAAGAAACTGTCAGGATGTAAAATAAATAAATAAAATTTAAAAAGAAAAAACAACAAAACACCATGTAGGGCCAAGGGTGTAACTCAGAAGCAGAGTGATTGCCTGGTATGTATAAGGCCTGGGTTCTGTCTCCACAAAAAAACACTGAGGCCATATGCAGTCGTGGCGTGGCCCAAGGGAAGGATGGGGTAGGCTTGTATTCCCAGGGCCTCACCCCCTGTACCTGTTTGATACTGGCTTATGTTCCTGGGGAGCCCCCCACTCACAGTTTTTCTGGGCTCCCAGGGCTAAAGCCCACGGAAGGGAGGCCCCGTCCCACTCCATTCATCCTTGCTAGGTACAGACACTGTCTGGCTTGGCTGGCATTCATCCTGACCACCCCACCTTCTCTCTGTAGATGTGCCGATCGAGAGCTTGCGCCTTCGCTTCGCACTGCTCCAGTCTCTCAACACCACACTGGAGACCTTCTTCTTGCCCCTAGTGGAGCTGCGTCAGACACCCATGTACACACACAGCATTGCTGCCCTGCTGAAGGAGGCAAAAGGTCAGTGCTGGGCCACCCTCAGAGCCAGCAAGCAGGAAGGCCCACCCCTCTCTCACTGCTGGCTGGCAGGCAGGCCTCTGTCAAGCAGCAGGTTCCCTAAAAGAAGCTAATCAAAAGTAGCCTGAACCCGTAAAACAAAAAAACAAAAAGTTCAAAGCATTCAGAAATGAGGTTGGTGCATCTGCCCAGGGCGCACTCAGGAACTAGTTAGTGCAAGGCTGTCTTCCCAGCTGTGTGTTTATGCACAGCACATCGTGTGGGCGGGGTGGGACAGAGACTGGTGGACTCAGGGAGCTCGCTGACCAGGCAGCTTTGCTAAATCAGTGACCTCCAGGTTCAGTGAAGGACTGTCTCAAAGGAATAAGGTAGATGGTGACAGGAAAACACCAACAGCCTCCTCTGGCCTTTCTGCATGTATGTACACCCACACAAGAACATGTGCGTGTGCGTGTGCATGCTTGTGCATGCATGCGTGAGCGCGCACACACACACACACACACACACACACACAATAAGACAAGCAGTGATAGAGGTACCTGATGTTGACCTCTGCCCTCCCCATAGGCACATGTGTGTTTCCTGTACCACACACATAAAACAGATGGCACTTTACATGGTGTGTTTTTATCTCCCACTTGTCTATGTTTCTGTGATACCCAGGGACCTGACTAGAAGACATTCCAAAGGGTTAAGGGGTGAACATGGCCTTCCCCAGGTTGCAGGGGTGATTGGGAACGAGAAGCAACTATATCCCACCCCTCCCACATTTCTCTCTTCAGGACTGATCTTCTACGACACAAAGGTGACTGTGATGAATCGGGTGCTAAATGCCACTGTGCAGAGGACAGCTGACCATGCAGCACCTGAGATCACCTTAGACCCACTGGAAATTGTAGGAGGTAGGGCGGACAGCTGGCCCTTGAACCCCCAGGAAGGGCCTGGAGAGTGGTGGTGCTCTTCGGGCGGCCTGGGTCTGTGTATTAGGCTCCTGGTAGGTGAGGGGTGGTCCAAGGAGGGGCAAGCAGAGGTGCTTAGCACTCCCTGCTCCAGGGCCTTTCCTCCCTGGCTATAGGAGGGTACAGAAGCCATTCTACCTGGGAACAGGCCCTGGTTCTGTAGTTCAGGACAGGTGTGGTGTAGCCCAGAACAGACATGAAGTATTCAAGGGAGGAGCCATATACCAATTTTGGGGGCAAAGCCTCTGAGAGCCTCTAGGTGAACTGCACAGGCGAAAGGTCTACGTGCAGACGGAAGAAAAGCCAGCCTGGTCCGACCAGGCTTGAGTCTACTGGTGAACAGGCAGGGCACTGGAGCTTATGATCTGCTCCTTCCACTTCCAGGGGAAATCAGAGCCTCAGAAAACTCCTACTTCTGCCAGGCTGCCCGGCAGCTGGCCTCCGTGCCATCCTCTCAGCTCTGTGTCAAGCTGGCCAGTGGTGGTGACCCCACGTATGCCTTCAACATCCGCTTCACTGGGGAGGAGGTTCATGGCACCAGTAAGTGGCTCTTGGGCTGGGTGCAAATGCACAGACTCAGGCGTGGGAGGACTGAAATCCCAGGAGTGCTCTGCTAGTGAGAAGAAATGCCACAGTCAGGTCTGTCATCCCAGTCATTTGGGGGACCAAGGCAGGAACATCACAAGTTCAAGACCAGTTTGGGGGTACAGAGTGAATTCAAGACCAATGTTAGCAATTTAGTGAAACCTCTCTCCAAATGTAAAAAGGAGGGTAAAGGAGGGCTGAGGGTGGAGAGGACGTAGGTGGAACGAGCTGGATGTATAGGGATCTGGCAGTATAGACGGCTGGAGATATAATGGGGCTGGAGGTACAAAGTGACAGGAATGGAGAGGACAGGAGGCATGTAGAGGGATGGGGTGGAGAGGATGGGGTGAGGTATGGCTTAGACTCAATCCTCAATACAAAGTAAAAAAAGTAAATGCCATGTTCTTGTTGTCCTGGGCTATGGAAGTCAGGCTAGTTTCATTGACTTGTCCTGTCACCAACCATATGGGAACTGGTACCTGCACTGGTTTGGGACCTTGGTCAGTCTCTCCAGGTGTGTGGACCATACTCTTCTTAGCACACTAGTCCCACTCATACATCTTTCCCAGCAAGAGGCACAGATAAAAGCAGCTGCTTGAGCCCCAAGCTTGAGCTGCCCATGAGACATAGACATAGACATTGGGGTCTGTCCATTAAAGTGACACCTGGGATCATGACACTCCTTGGCAATGAGGAAGAACAGCTGAGATGTCCCTTGGCCCTGTCAGTCATGTTTGGAACTTTTACCTGCTGTAAGTGGGTGAAGAACCCTCTCTGACCCCCATTTCCCTCTGGACACACATGAAACAGCCTTAGTCAGGGAACCCTTTAGACACTCCCCTGCTTCTGTGACTGCCAGGTGCAGGCTCCATGCCTTGCTATAAGACCAGCATCTTACCATCCCACAGATGGGAACCTGAACTCCAGAAAGCTCAGCAGTGTCCCCACAGGCAGCCAGGCGCTGCAGCCCCAAGCTGAGGCCCAGCTGACCACAGGCTCCAGGCAAAAACCGGGCTCCTGCCTCTCAGGCTTTGACAACCTGCCCCAGACTGGGCTTCCCCAGCCTATAGTGTCCTGAACCGCCTGTAGCTTCCTGAGCCATGGGTACCAACAGGAACATTCTAAGTGGGAGTGGACAGAGGGATCCCAGCTGTCTGCAAGGATGCCACATCTGGCCATTCTCATCTGTATTTACTGAGCCAGTGCAGCTCTGAGAGATGGTGGGAGGCAGCACTAAACTAAAGCAACCCTCTCATCTGGGGACACTGGCACAATTAAGCCAAGCTTGGGACTGGCCTCATTTACTCCTCAGGCTTCAGGTTCTGTTTCTTACCCCTGTATGACAGGAGACAACTAACCCTGGGTACAGGTATCTTTGTGGAGAGCTGGGGCCAGCAGCTGAGCAGACCCACCCTCAGGCCTCCATGCTCAAGCAGGCAAGGGTTCTTTCTACACCATAGGAGTTGGCAGTGAGTTGACCTTGTGGTCCCAGTGGCAGACGGTTGTATGGAGGAAGTGATCTCCAGGGAACTCTCAGCCAGTGCTGAGACCTGATGGTCTGTCTGCTCTGCAGGTGGCTCCTTCCGTCACTTCCTGTGGCAGGTGTGTAAGGAGCTGCAGAGTTCCTCACTGTCACTGCTCCTGCTATGTCCCAGCTCTGCTGTCAACAAGAACAAGGTAAGGCAGGGGCAAGTGTTCTTGTGGTCCCATACCCTCCCCACAGACCTACCTGGCCCAGGTGGGGCAGTGTTGATGCCCAGCTGACTAAGCATGGGAACTGGGTACATCCTCACAGCATCTTCCCTCCTGCCTGGGACATATGCTCAGAGTTGACCTGACCTCACTCTTACAGGGCAAGTACATCCTGACGCCAAGCCCCATCACCTATGGGGAGGAACAGCTGCTGCACTTCTTAGGCCAGCTGCTGGGGATTGCCATCCGTGCAGATGTGCCTCTCCCCCTGGACTTGCTGCCCTCCTTCTGGAAGACGCTGGTTGGCGAGCCCCTTGACCCCGACCAGGACCTACAGGAAGCAGACATCCTCACCTACAATTACGTCAAGAAGTTTGAGAGTGTGAGTAAAGGCATATTTTTGGGAACAACAGGACCCCATGGTCATCTGGTCTAGCACTCCTTAAGGACCCAAGATTCCAGGGAAGGGGGACTGGGATTCTCCACAGAAGGCTTATCTCAGGGGGCAGAGAAACTGACAGAAGCAGACAGATGAAGCTGCCACTCCATGGGGCCCATTTACCATGTCCGTAACCAAGGATACAGTGGAGTGTTCCAGGCAGCTGAAGGGCCAGGAGTGTATATATGCATGCACATAGACCAGGTTGGGTTTCAATGTTGAGCTGTTTGAGAGCTTGCAAAAGGGAGAAAGAGGTGATCATGGGGTCCATGCAGACAGCAGGGACTTGTGGAGATAGCATCCTTGCTTCCTTTTTGCCCTCCTGGAAATAGTCAAACAAGTGTAAATGGTCAAATCATAGCCCTCCTACAGGAGGAGATGACCGGTACTTGGCTGAAGCTGGGCCTCTGGAGCCACTGGAGAGTTTCATTGGTTCTGTAGAGCCACCCCGTCCCTGCTTAGGCCAAGTTGTGCCCTCAGGAGCTCCAGGTTTCCCTTTCCTGTATACATATCACACTGAGGGCTTTCTTCTCCTCTTCCATCCAAGGGAAGAATGTGTGGGAGAGATGACAGGGCAAGCTGCCAGAGAACCCCTGCTTTACTCACCTTCAACACTTGAGAGAGAAAGTGGGGAAAGGGACTTTTAGCTACATCTCCCTCCAGGTTCCCTGCCTTGCGTGTGTCTGAGGCGTGGCAAGGCCATGCTGTATAGGACCTTGTCTGAGGGAGTTTGGGCTGATTCTGGTTCTCCCTGGCCACCTGGCAGCCTATTGAGGCCTCTCAAGAACAAGTGATTTGTTGTTCCCCTCAGCCTCCATTGGAGGGAGCAACAAAGCCAAGACTATCAGTCTTTATAAAAACAGGACCACTGTCCAGGAGGTGGTGGCTCAAGATTTAATCCCACAAGCCTGGGGTTGGTGGCGCATGCCTTTAATCCCAGCACTCAGGAGGCAGAGGCAGGTGGATCTCGGTGAGTTCGAGACCAGCCTGGTCTACAAGAGCTAGTTCCAGGACAGCCTCCAAAGCCACAGAGAAACCCTGTCTCGAACCAAAAAAGAAAAAAAGGGGGGGGGGGGCAGGGTTTCTCTGTGTAGCTCTGGCTGTCCTGAAACTCACTCTATAGACCAGGCTGGCCTCAAACTCAGATTTTCCTGCCTCTGCCTCCTGAGTGCTGGGATTAAAGGTGTACACCACCGCTACCAGCCTGTATAAGAGGGCCATTCTTAATGTGACCACCACAGTGTGGCTACTAGGTAGTGTCTGCAGAAAGCATCCTAATGCTCTAAGTGGGAGCAAGGGGCTGGGACAAGCAATGGTGTACAAGCTAGGCAGGACCACAGAGAGACAAACACTGGTGCCTCTCCTGAAGAACTCTCTCTCAGGGTTGTGAGATGGCACAGTGGGTAGCACTTGACACCAAGCCTAGCCATCTGTGCTTGATCTCTAGAACCATGCACTAGAGAGAAAACCAGTGCTTGCTCACTGGGTGTTAAGTGCTCTTGCTGGGTGCTCACTGCTGACCCTGACCCCACTGTCACTACCTTGAGCTATAGGCTGCTCCAATATAACTTCTTGAGAGAGAATTAAGTCAGAACTCTGGTAGCCAGTGACAGAAAGCCCAGTTCCAACAAACTAAAGAAAATTACAAAAGCAAAAATGTCCACTCTGAAAAGTCATGGATGCCAGACAGTGGTGGCACATGCCTTTAATCCCAGCACTCAGAAGACAGAGGCAGGAACATCAGTTTGAGGCCAGCCTGGTCTACAGAGTTAAGGTCCAGGACAGCCAGGACTACATAGAGAAATCATCTCAGTTGGGGTGTGGTGGGGGGGGGGGGGGGGGTGGGGAATCATGGGCATACTGGCCGGCAAGATGGCTTAGAAGGCAAAGGTGCTTGTCACCAAGTACACCCCCATAAATAAATCTAATTTTTTAAATTATTTTTTATTAGTTCAAATTAGAAAATATATCTGATTTTAAAATTATTAAAATTCATGGAAAGGGGATGGGGAGATGGCTTAATAGTTAAGAACATTCAGTGTTCTTTCAAAGGAACTGGGTTTGATTCCTGACACCATGAGTCAGTTCACAACCATCTGTAACTTCAGTTTTAGGAGGTCCAGCACCCTCTTTTAACTCCTGCATGCACATGGTACAGACACATGCAGGCAAAACACTCATACACATTAAAAATTTTTAATCATGGGGGGAAAAAAACAAAGGTTTGACTTCAGGCAGGTCTGAATCAAGGAGTTCAAATGATATCATCAAGTATCAGTCTCACATCAGACATGATGGCACACACCTTTATTCTAGTACTCAAGAGGCAAGTGGATCGCTGTGAGTTCAAGGCCTGTTTGATCTACATAGCAAGTTCTAGGCTGTTCAGGCTTCCATGATGAGACTATCTAAAAAGCAAACAAACGTCTGCCTTGTGGCCCCTGGGATGGCTCAGACTGGAGTTCTATCCCGAGGACCCACATGGAGCATGGAGAGAACTGACTCCTCCTAATTGTCCTCTCAGCTCCCATGCTCACTGTAGTCCACGTGTTATCCCTTCCCTCACCCCCTGTACACACACACACACACACACACACACACACACACACACACACACACACACACACACGTACGTAAACAAATAAAAGTCATTTTTAAGAGGCAGTATCCTTGGGCTAGAGATATGGCTCTGGGGTTAAGAGCACTGACTGTTCTTCCACAGGTTCTGAGTTCAATTCCCAGCAACCACATGGTGGCTCACAACCATCTGTAATGTGATCTGGTGCCCTCTTCTGGCACACACTGTATACATGATAAATAAATAAATAAATCTTAAACAAAAAAAAGAGGCAGTATCCTGGGCTGGGGAGATGAGATGGCTCAGTGGGCAGGAGCACTGGCTGCTCCTCCAGAGAACCTGGGTTCAATTCCCAACTCACAACCATGAGTAATGTCAGGGGATGGATCTGATGCCCATCTTCCTGGGCACTGCTTGCATGTGATGTACATACACAGATGCATGCGAGACACTCACCCACATAAAAAGTCAGTCACAGAAGCACACACCAGAACACAGCAAGCACTTCAGAGGTGGAAGCATGAGTTCAAGATTGCTGCGTATGCTGGTGGCGCAAGCCTTTAACCCCAGCACTCAGGAGGCAGAGACAGGTGGATCTCTGTGAGTTCAAGGCCACCCTGATCTACAGAGTGAGTTCCAAGACAGCCTCCAAAGCCACAGAGAAACCTTGTCTTGAAAAAAAAAATACTCCCCTGCCAAAAAAAAATGTTCAAGATAATTTCTAGCTTCATGGGGAGTGAATCTAAGACCATAGTGAGACCCTGTCCAAAAAAGTAAACCAGACCCCATCCCACCCCCTCCAAAAACAAAAACAAAAAACAGTTATAGCTCAGGTGTTTAGAGCAGGTCTTTAATCCTCATTACTTTGGAGGCTGTTGGGAGGATTATGAGTTCAAGGTCTGGGCTACACATCAAGTAAGGCAACTTAGAAAGGTCTTGCCTCACTCTGCTAAAAAGTGGCAGCAATCTGTGGAAGTGGACAGCAAGGATCATGAGATGCACACAGGGAAGAGGACTGCCACCTCCAGACAGCCTGGGCTTTGGGTTCCATGAGGCTGCCTTGTGATGCAGGCACAAGCTTGAACTCATGGCAATTCTGGCGAGGCCTATCACAGGCCTTTGAGTATACCAATGTTTGCCAGGATGTGGTTCCACTGCCCGGGGACTTGGCAGCAGACCAGCAGTCAGCCTCCCCGTGCCTGTGCCCCACAGATCAACGATGAGAGCGAGCTGGAGGCCTTATGCGCTGAGATTGCCTCCCAGCACTTGCCTACCGAGAGCCCTGAAGGTCCCAAGCCCTGCTGCCGGTTCACCTACTTGACTATGACTGGAGAGGAGGTGGAGCTGTGCAGCCGTGGCCGGCACATCCCTGTGGCGTGAGTGTGTGACTTGGAGGGGATGAACTACACCAGTGAGGGGGATGTTCCCAGGGGAAGGCATAAGATAAGAAGTGGGGATACTAGACTTCCCTTTAAGCAGTGCTTCTCATCCTGTGGGTCATGACCCTTTGTGGGGGTCAAATGACCCTTTCACAGGGATCAAATATCAGGTACTCTGCATATCAAATATTTACAATTCATAACAGTAGCAGAATTAGAGTGATGAAATAACAACGAAAATAATTTTATGGCTGGGGTCACCACATCATGAGGCACTGTTTTAAAGGGTCACAGGATTAGGATGGTTGCGAAACCACTACCTTAAGGCAATAGCAGCTCTGAAGGAGAGAGGTGAACCACAAAGCCAGGGCTCGACCGCCTTGGTGGGTGTGACTCTCAGGCCCAAGAGCTGTGCCATCACTCTCCCCCAACCCTCACTGATGGTCCTCAACCCAGCAGTTGGGAGAACAAGGATATCTACGCAGCAGCCATCCGGAGCTTGCGGCTACGTGAGCTACAGAACATGGAGTGTGTGACAGCTGTGCGTGCTGGCCTAGGCTCCATCATCCCCCTGCAGTTGCTCACCACCCTCAGCCCACTGGAGATGGAATTACGTACCTGTGGCCTCCCATACATCAACCTAGAGTTCCTGAAGGTAGGCAACTGTTCAGGCCTGTCTCGGCATTCTGCCTTTGCCACAGTTGCTTTGTGTTTTGGCCCACACACAATCACTGCCTCACTCTACCTGGACCTGGGCCAGGCCTGCTCACACCTGGACCTTTCTTCCCCAGGCTCACACCATGTACCAGGTGGGGCTGATGGAGACTGACCAGCACATTGAGCTCTTCTGGGGGGCTCTGGAGACGTTCACCCAGGAAGAACTGTGCAAGTTCATCAAGTTTGCCTGCAACCAGGAGCGCATCCCTTTCACCTGCCCTTGCAAGGATGGGGGCCCTGACACAGCCCATGTGCCACCGTACCCCATGAAGATTGCCCCTCCAGATGGCACAGCAGGTATTGCCCTTCCCAGCTCCTATTCTAGGTGGGACCCTTGGGTCCTTGTGGAGCACAGTGACCGGGGCTCATACATATGTGATGGGGAGTTCTGCTACAGTTCAGCCCTGATGCTGCACACCATCCAGAATCTTAAGAGTCCAAGGAGCCATGACTTGTCAATTTCTTACCATAGTTTTATTTTTAGTTCTACTAGAGATTAAATCCAGGGACTCCCATGAGCTAGGGTGACTAGATACCTCTGAGACACACCACTAGTTTCTGAACTTTCAAGTGCAGAAAGATAATTTGTTGTTTTTTTTTTGTTGTTGTTGGTGGTGTTTTTTTGACAACATCTTATGCTTCAGTCTGGCCTCAAACTCACTGTGTAGTTGAGGATGACCTTGAACTGATCCTCCTGCCTCTACCTCCCAAGTGCGGGATTATAGGTGTATACCATTGTGCCCAGTCAAAAGGATGACTTGCCTCCCTGTTGGGGAATCAAACCCTAGTGTGACAGATGGGGATTTTTACCACTGTACTTATGAGGACAGTAGGAGTTTGACTTCCTTTCAAAATGTGGAACACCAGCAAGATGTCTCAAATCATGAATTCTATCCCTGGCTCCCATATGGTGGAGAGAGCTGACACCTGCAAGTTGTCTTTTGACCATATGTGGACCACCACACATAAAACCATTTTTTTTAAAGCCAGGCACAGTGGCATACTTGTGGTCCCAGCACTGGAGACAGACAGGCTCACTGTGGCCAATCCAGCCTGCTTGGCTAGCCCCAAAGTGAAGGGGATAGACTGCTCCTAGGGAACAGCCCAGAGCTGTCCTCTATCCTTCAAACATTCAGGCACACATGCACAGAGACCACACACACGCACACAGCATTCGCTCGATAAACAAATGGGTACCCAGGAGCGCAGCCTGTCTCTGAAGTGAATGTTGTGTGTTTGTGTCTTGTGTAGGTCCCCCCGACTCCCGCTACATCCGAGTGGAGACCTGCATGTTCATGATCAAGCTTCCCCAGTACTCCTCCCTGGAGACCATGCTGGAGAAGCTGCGCTGTGCCATTCACTACCGAGAAGACCCCCTAAGTGGCTGATGGGAGTGAACCACAGTATTAGGCTATCACCAAGGCACCATTCTGCCGGCTTGGGAAGCTTGCCAGTGCAGGCACATCCCGCTAGGGCCCCAAGTGAGGAGCTGGCGACATTTTGCTTTTCTGAACTTTCGTCAGTGTCCCAGGGCCACCTGGAAGACACCTTTTGTATGTGTCTGTGTTGTGAGGGTCTGTTCCTTTGCTGCCTGTTTGTGGTACATTTGTAGGATAGTTTAGTTCCCAGACAGTTTATGTCAAATTTGATCTTCCTGGACACTGTCTTCAGTGGCTACCAGATTCTGATGCCACAAGGTTCCAGCTGGTTCTGCATCACAGATCCACCAGCGGAAAGCTGGGGGTGAGATGACCTCAGCCACACCAAGTGTCCTGTTCTCTCTCTCTACAGAGTGTCTCCACAAATGTGTGTGGCCAGTCCTGCCCTCCTGCCCTGAGCTGGCATCATTCCCAGAGGCACCTTCTGCAGGCCTCCCTCCTTCCATCTTGAAATGGATGAGCCAGTGCTCACACATTCAAGAGACACACAGGGAGCTCATGTGTTAATCTTCCTGCTTTACTGTGTGTTCCTGGTCTTTTTATTTTTATTTTATTTATTTTTATTTTTATTTTTTTATGAAAAACTCACAGAGGCCCCTTGTCTCATCCCGTCCAGGCAGCCCTATCTGCCACCTGTCTCTTCTGGGCCCCTGTCTGCATTTCTCCTGAGGACTCCTCAGGAGCAAACACCAGGGGCTACTCCAGGCCTTAGTTCCCAGGGACAGGTTGGGTACCTCCTGGTGGCTGGAGTTGAAAAGACAGCAGAGCTGGAGGGATAGTGCTGAATGGTCCTTTTCTACAACTGACTGCACAGGAAAGCACATGGTGTAGCCTGTCCTACTCTGCTCACAGAAGGCCCCTCCTCAGCACAGTGCTGGAAGGAGCCCAGGGAGGGCTTACAGTACAGCCTGTCTTTAAAGACTGACTGAGGTGCTCTGCCCAATGAGGGCTGCATCAGTGACCCAGATGGAGACTGCAGGGGATTCCTCTGTGCCCTGGTTGACCTGCCCAGCACCCTTTGTGCCCCAAGTGTGTGTGTGCACCAGGGCTGAGCTGCCTGCAGGCTCACCCACTACCCCAGTGCATCTGTGCCCCAAATAAGTCTTTGTCCAATGGTACTTTATTCAAGAACAGCACATGCCACCTGTTGGACACTGTCATTTGGGCCTTGCCAGTCATCACAGAATGGCAGTGCTGTAGTTATTGTATGATATTGTGCACACAGAAGTCATAAGGAGGATATGCTCCTCTCTCTGCAGCACCTGGCCTGCTGGAAGGTGTACAAGCTTTAGGGCTGGCATGCCAGCATCCATCTCTTCCCTGTTACGCTTAGCAAAAGCGTTGTGGACCATTACAGAAAAGACCCCCGACCCAACCTCACCCAACCCTACCCTACCCAAGGAAGAGACAGACCCAGCTCAGTGTGACGGCCACGCCAGTCACTAGGCTGCAGCACTCACTTGGAGGTAAGTGCCCGAACAAGCCCTGCTCCCACAGAAGACAGTGGCTGCTGCTCGGGACCACCCTAGCGACCTCAAGGATCCTGACTCCATTCTACAGAAGGAAGGAGCCCCTGAATTTACTAAAGTGGGTTTTCATCCCTGTACCTTCAAAATCTTGGTTCCCCTTCAATCCTCTTCCCATGAATGGACTCTGGATTCTGTCAGCTACCTCCCCAAGAGGGGTTCTGGAAGTTTCTGTTGGCCCATTCCTTGATTACATGACAGCTGTGAGTGAGACGTCTGCTGCTAACTCAGCTGTTTCTCCTAGAGAGCACACTGAGGTCCAGACAGATTCCCAACCTTGGCCCTGAACAATGTGTGCTGTAAAGTTACTTGATGTATATTTATTATAATTATTTATGATTGCATTAACAGACTTCCCATTCAGTCTGATGCTATTTACACTATGCTGTGTAAAGAAAGCTCACTACAGGAAAAAGTCACACCAATAAATAACCTTCATCTAAGTGATTGACCCTAAAAGTGTATGATCATGTCCTCTTGCTGAGTTAGCTCACAGGCGGGCACTGCTAGATGGCTCTGATCCCTAATGTTACAAATGGCTAGGAATTCACATTTGTGCTTAGCAGGGTCTCTCTGCACTCGATGTGATTCGTGCTCCATTAGCTTATGAACAGCGGCATCTTGTTCCACGAAACCCCTCAGCCTGCACATTCCACATGGGTAAAAAGTAGAACCATGGTCAGAGCTCAGCCTAGCCCTGCATGTGCTGCCCACTCCGTCCTGGTGGCTTGTCTGTGCTCTGAAGCCTGGCATGGGCCTTTTCCAGAGCAACTGTTACCCTGGAAGAGTTTGGCTGTTCCTAAAAGTCCTTCTTGGGGAGACATCTAGACCTTGGGCATCTAGACCTGCTTGAACAGGGACCACCTACTCAGGGACCCCAACTCCATTCTAACTTGCTTGTCCCCTCCTAATCCTCCATGATCATCATCACCCAGTCTCCTAAATACATCTTCATCACAGGGACAGAAAGGACTCATGTGGGTGCCAACCAAGCAATTTTCCTTCCTTATCCTGTCACTCGAAACAGCACAAGCCAGCATTCGCTCACGGCACAACAAGCACTCCCCACTCTTCAGTGTCACCTTACAAAGCACGTTCAGAAGACTCCTTGGCTGGAGAGCACTGCTGGGACACCAGGAGACATTCTACAGCATCATTGGGTAGAGACATGTGATCTGGACCATGAATGTTGGAGGGGGGGAGCTGTGCACCATGTATCCATGGCATCTCTAGGAGGTGGGAAACCAGTAGAGAGGGATGTGTGTTCAAGACCCCCTTGAGAGACTCCACAGACAACAAACAGCCCCAGTCCAGCCAGCAGGTGAGGTCTGCAAGAGCAGAGTGAAGCAACCCAACACCTCAAACGTCTGAAGCATTGGTCCCAGAAAGAAGCCAGCGCATTAGTGACTGGAAGAGCAGCTCTCCTGGGTGTGCACAGGCCTTTGTGCAAGGAGGCACCACTGTGAAGGGATCTCGTGAGGACCAAAAAACAAAGGAACCAGGGGCACACATCTGCAGTATAGAACCATGAAATAATCTGTGAGGTGGTTGATAATTCAGAGTTTCTGAAAAAGGCCAGCTTGTGGAAATGACTGAGCTGAAGGAAACATTCATAGGACTCGGGCTGTTTCCTGTTTCCATTTTAAGAAGGAATGTGGCTGGGCAAAGTGGCACACACCTTTAAGCCCAGCATGTGGGGGGCAGAGGCAGGTGGATCCCTCGAGTTCCCAGACAGCCAGGGCTATGTAGAGAGACCCTGTCTCAAAAAAAAAAAAAAAAAAGGAGGGGGCAGGGAGAAGCTGTGTACCAGGAGAAAACAGCTGTGTACCAGGAGAAAACAGCTGTGTACCAGGAGAAAACAGAATTTCAAGTAGGTGGGAGGTAGGCTTTCAACTGTCCTGAAAGAAGGAAGACCTGCAAGTACAGGCTTTTGGGGGAAGTGCCAGCTGATTGTCATAGTAAAGACTGCTGGGAGCTGCCCTAGGGTTTAGTGCCCATCGTGACATGGTGAGTGGGAGTCTAAGCAGGAAGTAGACAACAGACACAAGACATCCCAAACCCAGAAACAGACCTGAGAGGACAGAAGCATCAAAACAGTTAAAAGATGAAATCTATGGAGAACAAAAAGACAAAAGGACATTTAAAATTGTTAGGATCAGTCCAGGAGTGCATTGAAAAAGCCAACACAGTCTAAATGAGTCCAGAAAGTTCTGAAGAGGTGTGGGACATGGGTCTCCAGCAGAGGGTGCTCTGTAGATGGATGCAGCACAGGCCACAGACAGTGGACTTCCAATCCTAGGAGAGTGCAGAGCTTCACAGGAGAAAATCAGCCTTGTGTCAGAGTGGGAAACTTTGTAACCTAGAAAATGACAGAAGCCTTCTAACCCTAGCCAAACCAGACTGCAGCAGACAGACAACTGGAACAGGCTTCCAGTCATCATCTACCAGCAAAGGACTAAGCTCAAATGGGGTGAGGGATGGTGGTTCCCTGCAGAGGAAAAGGGAAAGCACAAGGCCAACCTACATGATGCCCTGTCTCTCACCACCACCACCCCCAGAAAAAGAAAAATAACATGGATGTAACTATGATCAGAGTTCATTATATGGCAGGGCATAGGCACTACTTATATCAGCACTCAGGAGAGCAAGGATTGCCACAAGTTCAAGGCCAGTCTGGTCTACATAGTGAATTCCAGGCCAGCCAGGACTACACAGTGAGACATCAGTTCAGCTCCACACAAAATGTACATTTTATGTATGAAAAAGTTGTAAGTCCATTTCCTATAACTAATATATACTTAAAAAAAAAAGGATATATAATATCTGCACCTCACTGGGCGATGGTGGCACACTCCTTTGATCCCAGCACTCAGGAGGCGGAGGCAGGCGGATCTCTCTGAGTTTGAGGCCAACCTGGTCAAGAGCAAGTTCCAAGACAGACTCCAAAATACAGAGAAACCCTGTCTCGAAAAATATAAATAAATAATGAAATTTGGGCTGGATGGTGGTGGCACTCGCCTATAATCCCAGCACTCGGGAGTCAGAGGCAGGTGTATCTCTGTGATTTCGAGGCCAGCCTGTCTACAGAGCGAGTTCCAAGACAGGCTCCAAAACGACACTAAGGATACACGAGAGTTTGGACAAGAACAGGAATGGCTTGGAACCATGGCTGTGAATACCAGATGACTGGGATAAAGCACAGGCTCCTGAGAATATGGGAAATCTTTATTTGTAGCTGTCCTCAGCTTGCTTTAGTTTTTAGAAGTACTTACACATGAAACTAAAAAGTGTATCCATGAGACATTCAGGACAGCAGATTACAAATCATCCACAAACCTATCTGCTGTCATTTTACATGTCTCATCCACATGGCATCCTGTGGGGTGAGAGTTCTACTTCCTGGCAGGCTCCAGCCTCACTCCTCTTTGAAGTCACAGAACAGCAGTGACACAGAAGCCCTTCACCTGAGAACGGCTTTTGTGAGCTAACCACCTTTTGTGGGTCTGGTGAGGTATGACTGAGTGGCATATCTGGCTACAGTATGTCTCACTGAGGACTGCTGACATTAGTGGCACAGTCACATGGTCACCCATGCTCCATCTATGGAGGTGGCAGTTCTTCCAGGAGTGCTGTAGCAGGACTGGTTGTCCTTCAAAGGCAGAGCTCCCTTTGGGATTCAGGATTTGTGTTTTGCTTCTAGGCCCCAACTTCCATAGTTGCAGTGAACCTTTGAGTTTGATCCAAAGGACAAATTTCGGAGGAAACTGCCAGCAATTAAGTTGAGGAGCAAAGGAGCCTATGCTGGATATCCAACAAAGAGCCCACTTCCTACAGTAGATTGTGAAGACTGCAAGTTCAAAGCCAGCCTAGGCTAAATGAGACTGCACACTCCACCACCTCTATAAAAGAACCACAAGCCTCAGTTGAGCTCTGGATACAAACTTTATTTCTATTACAAGGAAATAGATAATTAGAACAGTAAAATAAAACGGGAAGGGGCTGGAACCTCAGTCCTCATGAGGGCAGGCGTGGCCCTGGTGGGGGCATCGAGAACAAAGCAGTACATTCCCCATCAGGAACAGGGTGGTGAGTGACCCACAAGCACCAAAGTGGCCTCCAGTCCATGTGCGTGCATCTCAACTTGTCCCTAACATGCTGCAAACCCAAGCTCAGGCCCTTCCAGGGAGAGAATTGATTCACTGGTAGCTGAGATTCCCAGAACCCTCCTCTCTGTCCACCAGGACCACAAAGCACCAGAAGCAGTGGTGGTGATAGTCTGTCTAAGGATGGAGCCCTTATGAGCCAAGAGGGCCACAAATGCACTCATCTCACTACTGTCAAACAGTAGCAGCCAGGGTCTCCCAGCTAGCCCTCCCTCAAACCCAAACACGCACAGCACAATCTCAAAGACACAAAATGGCCATAACCTGGGAAAAATGAAAACCTGGAGTCTCTCCTCTTGACGAGCCTAAGAGGCAGTTGGACACTGCACCAGCACGCACGTGCCGCTAAGCATAGGGGTGGGCGGGAAGGGCCCCCATAGTCAGCATTACTCCTCCTCTTCCTCTGCATCCCCCGCTCCCTGTTGCTTTGGAGGCTTTGCCTGTTGCATATACAAGGGAAGACTAAGCAAGGAGAGTCCCAGACAGCTTTCCCCACAAAAAGCCATTAGGAGTTCAAGTTCTCAACTCACAACCCACCAGCCCCACCCATGTCTGCATCTGCCCAAGTTACCTTTGGGGCTCTGCTGTGGTAGCTGGCAGCTGTAGGGGTAACCCGAGAGCTCTGACCACCTTCACTCCTCCCGCTGCAGAAAAAGATCAGGAGTCAGCTTGCTGAGTGAGATGTGGGGACTGGAGGAGGAGACATCAGCACAACAAACCCCTGTGCACAGCAGATGTGGCAACACAGGCAAAATACAGACCCCGCAATGGAAGTGGGAGGAACAGTTAAAGCATGAGCCAAGCAAGCATGCGGTCTTGGGTTCCACCCCCAGCACCACTGCAGAAAAAGGCAAAGTCCTTTCTTGTCCTGTGGACCACGTTGGACTCATTGTATTAATTACTCTGCATGTGTGCAATGTATGCTGGTGTATATGGCGTTCAGAGGACAATTATGTGGACCTGGTTTTTCTGTTCTACCTAGGTGAATTCTGAGGATTCAACTCAAGTCATGAGGCTTTTACAGCAAGTGTTTTTACCCACTGAGCCATCTCGCTAGCCCCAGACTGCCCATTCATGCTCTCTTCAGCCACTATCAGCCCCCACCCATGCTGGGGCTGCTGCTTACCTAGCTCCATATCTCCCAGAGGGCCCATGAGGAAAAGAGGGCACAAGGTTTTCTGGATAGATATTTCGAATAGAGTGGATCACTGGAGCATGCCCAGATGCTACAGGCCCATTCTGGCTGCCCCGACTCTGCCCTCTATCCTGGCTGTCTGAGTTGTTGAGTTTCAGCACACGAGGAGGGCTAGGCTGGCACTCAGATCTGGGGTTACAGGTAGTCACATTGTTCATCGTTCTGCTGGGAGACAGCGAGCAGGTGGAGCCTTTTGCTGCTTCCTGCTTGACATCCATGTAGCCTGAAGATGGGTCTCCTGGGAAGAGAAGGCGGTGATGGCTTTAGGGGAAAGGCTACTCTAGCTGTTAGTGCTAGATTCAGGGAGACAACAGACAACTGCTCCCCATTAACAGCTGCGACTCTACATGCTGACTTCCCAACCCTCAAAGACAGCCTCCTAGATGAACAGCAAATGGATGCCACCAAACTCTGAAGGGTAATTAGTAACTGGCTTTGTGCTGGGATGTTTCAGAAACAGTTCTGTGCCCAGACAGACAATAATAAGGCAGTCAGGAGTCACATGTCACCACATTGACTCACAGCTATCTCTGAAGCCATAACCCTATAAAATCTGCACTGAGGACAGCTAGGGGTCATGTGGGGACCACTTAGCCTCAGAAGGTCCCCAGGAGACCTTCATGCATGCCAACTAGTGATGCAGGTAAGCCCCTAGAGAGATGAGAACTGGGAAGCAGGCCTGAGCCAGCAGTGCTGTGTAGCCTAGCTCAGCCCCAGCTGATACCCTGATGTTTGACCAGCCTCTTGGGCAGCTCTGGTGAAGTGTCTTCAGGCTGGGAATCCTGTGTAGGGATGCCCTCCATTGCATGGTGGTTTCCTGTGGCTGGGCGTTGATCACATTGGTCCTAAACAAAAAAACAAAAAATGAATGCTGAGATTATTGGGGAGAACAGCAGCAGGCTGTCCCATGGGGACACTGAGACAAAGAGGAAGCCAGACCCTGGGAATGGACCACCATTAGGGGCTCCCGAGGCTGGTTGAGAGGTGAGAAAAGGGCTTTGGCTGGAATGTTGGAGTGGTAGCTTATTCCTGTCTCCTAGAGGACAAACAGAAGGTGTGCCCTTGAAATCTGAGGTGTACAAAAAGCAAAGAAAAGTGATGCCTGCACTGCTGACTTCATAAAAAATGTGACTGAGGAGGAAAGAAAAGTATATTCCACAAACAGCCTGGAGCTCCAGACTGGAAAACTGGAAAAGGACTTTAGAGTATGTAATGTAGCCCCTTTCCTTCCAGAGGCTCACGTGAGTAGAACCAGGCTAGCACATGGAAAGCCGGAACTGGAGCCCAAGTCCCATGGACACAACTCTCCAATAGCATGACAGGAGAGCCTCCACTCTCAGGGGATGCCCCTCATCCCTCTGCTCAAATGCAGTCTCAGATGCAGATGCCATGGTCTCAGCTGCTAGAAATCAGGGCTCTTGAGGGCAAAGTGAGGGTGGAGAGCATCAACTGCCCTCCCAGATGACCCACAGGGACACCAGAGGGCAGCCTCCAGGGACTCTCACCTGATGGTGGAACAGCACCTCCTCTTCCAGCTGCACCCCACAGAACTCACAGGGGATGATGATGCTCTCTTCCACAGCAGCTGTGTTGCTCATGCCCACTAAAGTGTCTAATTGGTTACTTGTGGCCTGCTGTAGAAAGTTCTGGAAGATGACACCAGGATCCTCTACCCCCCTGATGGAAGAGCTGCCAGTATTGAGTGAACGTAAGGCATGTGAAGGGTTGCAGCTTGTCTGTCATTCAAAAAACATGTTAAAAAATGAAAAGAGGTTAAGGAAAAATTATACTGCTAAAACATTTTCTCTAAGAAACTCCTTTGACCCCCCTAAGTGTGGTGCTGGAGAGGCCAGAGAGCACCACAGCACCTCCATGATCTGCTGTTCTCTACTGCACCCGCACCATCACACACCGCCCATGACCACATGATAAAACAAAGGCCAAATAGTCTTTTTATCCTTGTTAAAGGCCCAAACAATAGATGTATTCAAAGTGTTTGACACAATTTCTGAGAGCAAGGTATGTCCCTTTACCAAAGCTGAGACTAGTTGGCACCTGATAAATGCGGGCCTAGGCTCAGTACACAGACCAAGTACAAAGGGAAACATGGCCCCCTTATAACCAGGCACAGTGCTATATGCCACTTGGGACGATTCGCAGAAAGGTCATTTGAGCCTAAGAAGATGAGGCTGAGTGCTGCAGCCATATGGTAGCAGTAGTTACACCTCACCATAGGCACTGTGGTCACAAGGCCTCTGGTGGCTTGTGCCAGTGAGCACAGCCTGCTCACCTTCCTGTCTGAAGCTGTCAAGAATACACACCTGGTGGTCAATGAGCAGCTCCTCTGGGTACAGCTCCTCACAGAACTCACAGGGCAGCAGAGTCTCGTCAGCTGCACCTGCCGCCACAGGAACAAGAAGTGCAGTCAATCTTTTCACCTTAGGGGATCTGTCACACAAGTCTGACTTGGGGCAAGAGGGCTGCTGAAGTGCCATGAAAAGGACACAAAATAAACTCTTGTTTCAGGGGAGGGTTCACAGGACAAAGAAATTCTCTAAGTTTGGGAAAGACTGTGTGGAAAAAGGACGCTATTTTTGTTTTGTTTTGGTTTTTGGTTTTTTCGAGATAGGATTTCTCCTATCTCCTTTGGAGGCTGCCCAGGAACTCACAGAGATCCGCCTGCCACTGCCTCCCTAGTGCTGGATTAAAGGCATGCGCCACCAATGCCCAGCACGTGCTGCAATACCCAGCACTAATACTCTTATTTATTTTAAATTTGTGTTTGTACTGGGAGATGGTACAGCCATGCCATGGGGCTCACGTGGTATCAAAGAACAACTTATGGGAGTTGGTTCCAAACCCAGGACCCTGGTCTTGGCAACAAGTGCCTCTACCCACTGAACTATCTCACAGCCCAGTATTTCAATTTTATATGAGTAATGTAAGACTAACAGAAACTGTGGTGACAGGGAGGGGCTGGAGAGACCCCTCCATGGTTAAGAGCACTTGCTCTTCTTGCAGAGGACCTAGGTTCTCTTCCTGGCACCTGAACTCCAGTTCTGGGTACTTCTGGCCTCCCAAGGCACTGAATGCACATGGTGCACATGCATACAAACAAGCAAAACAGTCATAAAAATTAAATAACAAAAAAATGTAGTCTATGCAGAATAAGCAAACCTACCCTTTATGTCACTCAGAGAAGTGGGCCCACCATGTGCTGGGTCAGCCTCAGGCACAGACCCCCAGAAGCCCTGTTCTGCCATGCTGGAGGCCTGTCCTTCATTCTGCAGACTCAGGGCCAACATGAAGTCCAAGTGTGCATTATTTTCACCACTCTCTTTTGGGGACTGCCGGCTTCTATTCCTTTCTTGCCTTTCTTGTTCTTCAACTGGGAAGAAAACGACTCATTAGCACATTAGAGATTGCCACCATCCATGCCTGACAAGCTGTCAAACTAACAGAAACCTGCAGGCCCACTAGCAACCTCTGCCTTCAGAGACCTCTGAACCTGACATCTGCATAAGACAACACTCCATTAGGATCAAAAACAAATGACTAGTCAGCAGTGTTACTTAGACAGGCACTGTGCTAAACACTGCTCACATCTTATCTGCACTATGATTAAACAGTCAGGCTGCCTAGACAACCTGAGCCTCACCACTCCCTGTGCTGGTGAGCCCTGCTAACAACCTGAGGGCATGCTGCAGGTGCCTCAGGGACTAAGGACACTGTGAGGCCTACCACATCAATCCTAACAGCAATAGCATATGACAAGGTTCCATCATTCCTGCTGTACAGGCAAATCTGGTATCCTTGCCAGTGTCACCCGTGACTGTCATGTTTCTAACATCTAGATCTACTGGCTCCAAGGTCCTGTTGCCCTTTGTCTAGAACTGTGGCCTTACTCCCATTTTCTATGGCTAAGCCCAACTCACACAGATTATTCTGAATTGGAAAATGGGCTGTAGTGTTCCTCTGGCTGATAGGCCTACTGTGGAAAGGGTCCGACTCAAAGGCTCTCAGGGGCCTTCCAGGGAGTCTCATGGGAGGGTCCAGGGCCTCAATTTGTCTGAGGAGCTGGGATGCAATCCAGATTCCATCCTGATTCCAAGGCTCATCGTAGGCATCAGGAGGGAGGGCAGCCTCATTTTTCTTTTCCTCCTCCACTCGCCCACAGACTTCAGGGTGAGTCTTCAGCTCTTTCACAAGCACATTGCGCCCACAGCTGCCACACAGCTCTGTCCGGGCACCACAGTAATCTTCGTGCTCCTTCAGCTTGAGAACAGAAAGCTCCAGATCACAGTGCTGGCAGACAGCAAGCCGCAGAGGACACTCAGTTTCCTGCAAGGCAAGGTGGGAAGGCACTTATTATATGCAGAGATGCTGGAGTTCAACACAGGGCAAGAAAACTAAGTATCTACTTCAGGCTTCTCCTCCAACCCTGGCTGGAAGGCTATGCTGTCTAGGAATTATGAGCTGCAGGACATGTGTGATGGATTTGCAATAAAGGTGCTTGCGGCCAAAGCTGGCAGCCTGAATTTGAGATCCAGGACCTACATAGTAGAAGAACCGACTCCCACAAGTTACCCTGACACCACATGTGCACTGTGGCACACACACAGCCCATTACACACACTAACTAAAAACAACTAAAAAATTAAAGGAAAAGCCAATTTTCAACAGAGAATAAGCCACAGAATAGGTTAATCCCATTGGACAGATAGACTTGGTTCCAAAGGGGGAAAAACAAAGTTCCAAAGGGAGGGAGTACAGGAGCTAGACAATCCCATCTGGCAGGAGTCAGCCAAAGTTTCACCTGGGCCCTGAGCCTGGGTCTACATGAGAGCTGGTGAGAACAGGCTGTGTACAGGGTTTCTTGCTGCATGTGGCTCTGGTCTCAGCAGGCCTGGCCCCAGAAATCCCTCCTTCCCAGGGTGAGACTAACCATATGCTGCTTTAACTGTCTCTTCTCCAACTTCTTGTTACATTTGCATGTCACCTAGGATGAAAAGAATCAGTCAAGTGGCTCTGTAACAACATGCTCTCCCATTGCACATCTGGGAATGGGCAGTTCACCTGACAGTGTTCTGTGGCCATGTGAACGTCCATGTCGGATTTGGGGAATGGCTCCTTGCAGACAGGGCACACACCAATGTTCCTCTGACAGTGGATTTCATGGATGGTAAAATTAAACACGGGGATTTCCTTTTTGCTACAGAAATAAGCCAAAGAAAAAGGCAAGTATTACTAAGTGATCGATGACTTTTCTCACACAGTGGCAGCACATGGACACCTGTCCTGTAGGTCTTTGTCTCCATTAACCATTTGGTTTTGTGTTTGTCTTTTCACAAAGGATCTCATGTAGCCCAGGCTGGCCTCAAGTCACTATGCAGGTGTGGACCACCATGCCCTGTTTTTTTTTTTTTAAACATGTTAACCAGTTTATTAGAGGCCCGGTAGAGTAGGGAGACTAAGAGAGAAGAGAAACAGGGGTAATGGCTGACCGCCATGGCCGGTCACCATAGAGAAGCAGAGCACGTAGGTGAAAGAGAGCGAAGAAGAGAGAGAGTAAAGAGTGAGTGTAGAGAGCTCCCTGCTTGTTTTTTGAGACAGGTTCTGGAACACAGACTGTCCTCAAATTCATAGTAACCTTCCTGCCCTAGCTTACTGAGTATTGAAAATGGAGGTATTGGGGCTAGAGAGATGGCTCAAAGGTTAAGAGCACTGGCTGTTCTTCCAGAGCACCTAAGTTCAATTCCCAGGAACCACATGGTGGCTCACAATCTGTAATGAAATCTGGCACCCTCTTCTGGCCTGCGGGCATACAGACAGATGCTGTATACATATCAATAATTAAATCTAAAAAATGTTAAAAAAAAAAAGAAAATGGAGGTATGGCCTACCTTGCCTGGCTAACAATTTTTATTTCTGTTTATTTGCTACTGTTTTACTTTTGAGACAGGTTCTTGTTAGTGTAGCTTTGGTTGGCCTGGAACTCCTTCCTCAGCCTCTTAATTTCAGGGAGCCTTCTAACCCTGATACTTCCATGTCCTGGAATGTTAGATACCATATGAAAAGAGGTAACCACAAGAAATTTCAGGGGCTGATGAGATGGCTCAGTGAACGAAAGTATTTGTTGCCAAGCCTAGCAACCTAAATTTGATCTCCAGGATCCACATGGTAGGTAGAAAGAGAACTGATTCCAAAAAAGTGCGCCACCATTGCCCAGCACAGTTTTATTATTATTATTATTTTTTACATGCATGTATGTATGGGTATGTACACATGAGGGCAGGTGCCTGTGGAGACCAGAGGCGTGTGATTCCCAGAGCTGGAGTTACAGGCGATGAAAACAATTCCTCACACAGGCCAGCAGGTCAGTTTGCCATGCTAAGCTTTTTCTTTTAGTTGCTCTGCTCTGGGTAACCTTGTTTTCACCAGCTTCTCCCTTGTGCTGCTTGAACTCCCTTAGCACAGTTATTTATACACAGTCCCAGGCCTCAGACTCCTTCAAATTAGAACAGACTGAAAATCAGGATGTTTCAGCCAAATGTCATTTTGCTTCTCAAATCACATTTTCTTATTTTATCCATGCCAATGATGATGGAGCCACTGACCTACACAGATATGCAAATGATGCTTGGAGTCTAAAGTGGCAGGTAGGGAGCGCCAGTAGAAAGCCACTCTCTAAAATGTGCCCTTTATCCCTGAGGGCAGGTCTAGCAGCCACAGCTCTGCTCAAAGCTGAACAGAGGAAAGCAGCAGAGAAGTGCTTTGCTCACACCCTCGCCAGCAGAGCAGTCTCTCCTTCAGCATCCCCTCCACCGCCTTGTGGTATGTGAAGCACAGAACACACACACCGTGATGCAGCTCTGCTTGGTAGCTACAGTGCTTGCTGTGCCAGCACAACACCTGAGTTTAGATTCCCAGGCACATGTAAAAGCCAGGTGTCATGGCAGAGACAGGCATATTTGGGGCTTGTGACCAGCCAATCTTGCTGAAATGGCAAGACACCCGCCACACATGTACACACATGCACACATCTTCTTTTGTTTTCATAAGTGTTAGTGAAGAGGCTGGAACAATGGCTCAGAGGATAAGATCGCTCACTCATTGCTATTGCATAGGACCCAGGGTCAGTTCCCAAAACTACAGGGTAGCTCACTATCACATGTAACTCCAGTCCCAGGGGATCCAGCACTCTCTTCTGGTCACCATAGGCACGAGGCACACACATATATGCAGACAAACCATTCACACACATAAATTAAACAAATCTTGAGAGAATGTATGTGTATTAGTGGAGCCAGGAACAGTGATGCATGCCTATAATCCTAGCACTCAGGAGACAAAGGTGAGAAAATCATAACTTGCAGCTACACTAGGCTACAAACCAAACTCAAAGCTACTCAAACCTTGTTTCAAAAGAAAAAAAAAAAAATCCTTGTCTCAAATGAAGAGGGAAATTCTTGAGAAAGCCACACCAGGAAGCAGCTACTCTCACCTACCTGCCTACTTCTTATTCCAGTAGGCAAAGGCACAGCAAGATGGAAATAGAAAACCAAGTCCCACAAGATGTCCTCTGACCATGGGTGTGAAGTAGCACTCACATCTCACATAAAAAATATACATACATACATACATACATACATACATACATACATACATTTCTCTTTCAACATTTGGGTTAAAAACATGAAAATACTAAGCTTAGCATTCAAGACTGTGTGGCACAGACCTCACCAGAGTCTTTAACCATGACATGATAACAATTAAACATGGCTGCCTTAGGAGTTTGTTTCCTGTCCCAGGTTTAATGCCCTGCACGGAAAGGAAAAAAGGGGGGAGTGAAGACCCATGGTGTCATATGTCTTTAATCCCAGTCCTCTGGTCTGCTGCTTCCAGAGAAGCCCTGGGTTTGCTGCCCAGTACTGGAAAAGAAGAGTTAATACTGTAGCTCCAAACAGTAGGAAGCTAACACCTTCGAAACCAGAAAGTAAAGATAGAAGGTCTATATCTTTGGCTATTTGCTGAGTTTGAAACTAACCTGAGTTACATGAACCACTGCAAAAAGAAAAGCCCAGCATGTGACTCATTGTTGTCATCCCAAGAGCTCTGGAGGCTACATGTCCAATCCCAGACCAGCCTGGGCTACATAGCAAGACCCTGTCTTCAAACACTCCCCACATCAGAAAGAAAAGAAAAAGTCCATCCTGTTAACTTTTCCACCACCCAAGCACTCCAAGCCAGCATCTGAGACCACTCAGGGAAATCCTTCCTTTCACCACACTGGCAGAGAGAGATGGACTTTTGAGTTCAATGCCATCCTGGTCTGCAGAGAGTTCAGGCCAGCCAGTGAGACCCTGTCTCAAAAAGAAAAAAAGAGGAGGAGCAGGAGCAGGAGGAGGAAGAGTAAGAGGAGGAGGAGGAGGAGGAAGAGGAAAAGAAAGAAGAAGAAGAAGAAGAAGAAGAAGAAGAAGAAGAAGAAGAAGAAGAAGAAGAAGAAGAAGAAGAAGAAGAAATAAAATAGCATACTTTGGGGACATATAAAAAAGCAGTTGGCTTCTTATATGTGTATAAACGCTGTAGGGGCTCAATAATAGAGTGTGCCTACCAAACATAAGGCTGTGCACAATCCCAACCTCTACCTTTCCCCACCTTCAAAAAGAGTGAAGATCCAAACGAATCCAATGGGCTTTTTGGGTTTTTTGTTTGTTTCTTTTCTTTTGAGATGGGACTACCTGTATAAGCCTCTGTAGACCAAGCTGTCCTGGAACTCACAAAGATCTTGCTGCCTCTGCCTCCTGAGAGCTAGGATCAAGGCATGTACCACTCAGCTCCAGTGTTTTTTTTTTTTTTTTTTTTTTGGGTGTTGGTTTTTTCGAGACAGGGTTTCTCTGTGTAGCTTTGGAGCCTATCTGGCACTCGCTCTGGAGACCAGGCTGGCCTCGAACTCACAGAGATCCGCCTGCCTCTGCCTCCCGAGTGCTGGGATTAAAGGCGTGCGCCACCAACGCCCGACTTTTTTTGTTTTGTTTTGTTTTGTTTTGTTTTTCAAGACAGGGTTTCTCTGTGGCTTTGGAGGCTGTCCTGGAACTAGCTCTTGTAGACCAGGCTGGTCTCGAACTCACAGAAATCCGCCTGCCTCTGCCTCCCAAGTGCTGGGATTAAAGGTGTGCGCCACCACTGCCCGGCTCTCAAGTTGTTTTTTTTTGTTGTTGTTGTTGTTTTTATTCTATCTATGGTTGCTTTACCTGCATGCATGTCTGTACACATGTGTGCCCGGTGTCCAGAGAGGCCAGAGGCCTTTGGATCTCCTAAAACTAGAGTTTCAGATGGTTGTGACCCACTGGGCACTGGAGACCAAACCTGGGTCCTCTGCAAGAGCAGGCAGTGCTCTAACCACTGAGCCATCTCTCCAGCCCAAGTCCTATCTTGCTAAGTCAAAATTCATTAAGGGCAGGACAGAGCCCCAAGTCCCAGCTCCATCCATTCCAATCTTTAGTACACCAGAGAAACTTCCCTGTCAAGTCCTAAACCATTCACCCAAATAGTTAAAAGGCTTGAGTTACAATGACTTACACCGTTTAGGGTCACAACCTGCAAATAAAATACCCAAGTCTTTACAGAGCTGCCATGGCCTCATGTCAGACCTTCAGATTCCATGTCTTACCAGTTGTCACACAGCCGGGCAGCCTGGTCATCTGCAAACTCAGCCATCTTAGCTCTTCCTGACAAATGCAAAGGAAGAGGTATCACTTTCTGTTTCATTTCTGCTTTAGGGATGACATGCAAGAGAATGAAAACTTGGGGCATTCCTTCTCATTTTTCTTGAATTTCCAACTTAAAAAATACTTACAAAAAAGCTTACAATACAAAGACCTCCTTTATGCCCTTCAGTCAACTGCAGCAAAAGTTAACATTCTTAAATCCTAATATTAACTTTAAAAATAACTAACTAATCTACAGACTTTATCCAGATGGCAGTGAGGCCACCAACCCCTTTTCTGGTTCAGTTTCAGCCCTGGGACAAATAAAGCACTTAGATGTTGCTCCTCACTCTGACTTCAAAGTGCTCTAGTTTTTCTCTCTCACGGCTAATTCAGCTAGTTAGTACTAGCTATTGGCTAGTTATTTTGTAGAAAAACCTTCAGTCTGGGTTTGTCTGATGTTTTCTTGGGATTAAACTCATGCTATACTTTTGGCAGGGGTACATCGACGTGAGGAACCTAGGCTGGGGCTCAGGTGGTACAGGGCCCTGTGTTCCCTGACCAGCCATAAAACTGGGCATGATGGTACATGCCTGTAATCTTACCACTAGGGAAATGGGGGCAAAAAAAAAAAAACAACAAAAATCAAAAATTCAAAACCTTCTTGGCAACATGGTTAGTTAAGTTCAAAACCAACTTGGGATACATTATACCCTATTAAAAAAATAAAAGCCAGGCAGTGGTGGCTCACGTCTTTAATCCCAGCACTCAGGAGGCAAAGGCTGTTGGGTCTCTGTGAGTTCGAGACCAGCCTGGTCTACAAGTGCTAGTTCCATGGCAGCCCTCAAAGCCACAGAGAAACCTTGTCTCAGAAAACCAAAAAAAAAAAAAAAAAAAAAAAAAAAAAAAAAAAAAAAAGCAACAGAGAGCTCATGTTGGTACATCGTATTAAAAGGAAAAAGGAACAGGATGACTTGTGACGCTACCTACTTAGTTGAGATGGGGCCTACCATGTTTTTTCTCTGTCAAATTTGAAGCCCTCCCACCCGGGCACGCCAGGCAAAGGCGATCCGCTCCAGCCCTTTCTCTTGCAGCGCCAATGTTTACATCACTCCTTCCCTTGACACAAAAATAGATGTAGGTACTGACTGCTAACAAGGGGCCAGGCTGATCTGGACACTGTCAAGTCACCTGCCATTCTCGGTACCCTGGCAACTGAGCCTATTTAACGAATTAAAGAGTCCAATGTAGCAGAGCCTGGAAAACAAGCAATGAAACTAGGTAACCTAAGGTGAGTGTCTAAGTGAAACCTCGCAGACAAAGCGGGCTGCCGGGCGGACGGACCGACGGACCTCTGTCGACAGCGGGGAAGGCTCTGCGAGCGGGAGGCCCGGGGAGGCGGAGGCAGGCCGGGCCACACGCCACGGCGGCGCCTCGGGGAGCGGCCGCTCTGCTCTCCGCGGGCCGGAGCGGTTGGAGCGGGCCGGGCCTCCGCCTCCGCCCCCCGCCGCGAGCCTCGGCCTCGGCCGCCGCCACCCGCCCCGCCTCGCCCCACCCCCCGCCCACGTTCACCTCGGAGCCCAGCGGGAACGCCGCCGCCACAGCCGCCTCGGCCGCCCCGCGCCAACAACGGCCCAGCCACCGGGCCGCTTCCCACCGTCGCCGAGGGGCACGCCCATTGGATGGCCGTGAGGCAATACAGGACACCTACTGGACGGCAGCGCTGCCGCTCTCTCTGGTCCGCCTCCTCATCCCCCATTGGCTCACGGCGCTCAGGGGCGGGGCTTCTCACATCTGGAAGCCGACCTCTCTGCCGGCTCGTGCATTGATTGCCTGACTAATACTGGGCAAACATTCCCGATGTGCCCAATAAGACGGTGAGTGGCGTTTGTGCTTTGTCATGGGCTGTTAATAGCCACTCGCCATCCTTGTCATTAACGCTTCCTCGTGCCAGACCTCTTGGAGGCGCCGGAGACTCCTATGTGACAGCAAAGTCTCCTGCCTTGGTGGAGCATCTCATACCTAATGGATACAAAAGGGAAAATTCTAAGTCTAACCTGGCATATAAACTGCAAAGGGCACACCTAAGCTGTGTGGATGGGGAGATGATGGCTCCACAGTTAGGAGCGCTTGCTGTCCTTATAGAGGACCCGACTTTGGGTCTCAGCACAACAGGTGCTTCACAACCTCCTCAACCTCCTTTTTTTTTTTTTTTTTTTTTTTTTTTGGTTTTTGGTTTTTCGAGACAGGGTTTCTCTATGTAGCTTTGGAGCCTATCCTGGCACTCGCTCTGTAGACCAGGCTGGAACTCACAGAGATCTGCCTGCCTGGGATTAAAGGCATGTGCCACACGGTCTGGAAATAAAATGTTTTTAAAATGTAACAGAAAAGCAGAGCACAGAAGCTCGAACCTTTAATCCCAGCACTCTGGCCTCAACTGCCTATGCACCAAGGATGACCTTAAACTCAATATCCTCCTGCCTCCATCTCCCAAGTACTGGGTTTGCAGGCTTATGCTACCTCACCCATATAATTGCTGTATGTTTTTATTTCTTTCAAATATTTGAAATTAGAACTGTGGGCTCAGCCAGGTTGGTGGCACACACCTTTAATCCCAGCACTTGGGAGACAGAGGCAGGTGGATCTCTGTGAATTCGAAGCCAGCCTGGTCTACAAGAGCTAGTTCCAGGACAGCCTCCAAAACTACACAGGGAAACCCTGTCTTGGAAAAAAAAAAAAAAAAGGAAAAGAAAAAAGAACTATGGGCTCACTGTTGGCTCTGCTGCTGTCATTACCCATGTTTCTGGGGTTTGTTTTGTTTTGTTTTTAACTGGCAAACCTTTTCCGAAGGTGACGGCAACATTTAACATTCCCATCGGGAGGGGAGGAAAGTTCCAGATGCCCCACATGTTCCCAACGTGATATAAATACATTCAGAAGAAATAAACAAGAGAATGGCAGCCCTGTCTCCTGGAAACAACTCACTACCCTCCCTGTGAAAGTGACTCAGAGGCTCCTTTGAATTCCGAGTTTACAGGGGAAAGAAAGGACAGCCCAGGACGCAGACCAGCCCAGGCTCTGCTTAACCGTTTGGATTTGTTAAAAATTAAAGTTGTGGGCTCAGTGTGGTGGCAAACACATTTAATTCCAGCACTAGAGAGGCTGAGACAGGAAAATCTCTGAGTTCTAGGCCAGCCTGGTTTACATAGTGAGACCCTATGTCCAAAATAAATAAATCAACAGCCTGAGCTGGTGGTGCCCACTTTGTTCCCACACTCAGGAGGCAGAAGCAGAGGAGTCTCGGGGAGTTTAGGACAGCCAGAGCTACATAAAGAGACCCTGTCTAAAATAAACAAACACATGAACGGAGAAGGGGGCTGGTAGAGAAAAGGAAAGGGAACAGTAGAAGGGAGGTTGCAAGAGGGTAAGCCAGGGTGGACATGATCAAATACAAATACACGTGTGAAAATGTCAAAACGAAACATATGCTACTAAAAGCATTTAAAATTAATATCTGGTCTTGGATAGCCCTCTGTCTCCACATGTGTAGCAGATTAACTGAATCTGAATGTCATAATCTAAACATCTCTCCTGGCTCTGCCTGCTTCAACACTGACTGTGGAATTTGGATAAAGCCCCAGGGTAGGTGGTGCCCTGCCTTTCCCAGCCCAGCCAGGCTCAAGGCTCTGTCACGCTGAGGGAGGGAGCACCTAGCCAAGGCTGTCATGCCTCCTACCCCCCACACTGGCTACTATCCACCCCAACCCCCACCTCAGCTCAAGGCTCCAGGCTCTCCCTGACAGGAAGCTTCTGCTCCTGGTTCTTGCTGCTGGCCACTTCCCTTCCTCCCTCTGACTTCCCAGCAGCTGCTGAGATTTGCAGACCGCTCGCTGACCTGGTGCCCAGCTTGGACTGGACAAGGACTCACTTCGGAAAAGTCTGTACCCTCGACGAATTACAGCAAGGTGCCTGTGGGGTTTAACTCCAGTTTCTTCCAGTTGATGCTTTTGTTTTTTGCTGCCTTCGAGATAGGCATTAAAAGTTACGTCCTGCCGGGCGTTGGTGGCGCTCGCCTTTAATCCCAGCACTCGGGAGGCAGAGGCAGGCAGATCTCTGTGAGTTCGAGGCCAGCCTGGTCTCCAGAGCGAGTGCCAGGATAGGCTCCAAAGCTACACAGAGAAACCTTGTCTCGAAAAACCAAAAAAAAAAAAAAAAAGTTACCGTCCTAGCCAGGCAGCAATGGTGCATGCCTTTTAATCCCAGCACTTGGGAGGCAGAGACAGATGGGTCTCTGTGAGTTCGAGGCCAGCCTGGTCTACTGAGTGAGTTCCAGGACAGCCAACGCTGTTACACAGAAAAACCTTGCCTTGAAAATAAGAATAAGAATAAGAATAAGAATAAGAAGACATGAACCACCATGCCAGACTTCAGATTTGTTATAGAACAGAATTCCCTTTTTAAATGTATTTTAGAAGCTCAGTGGTTAAGAGCACTGACTGCTCTTCCAGAGGACCTGGGTTCAATTTCCCGCACCCACATGGCAGCTTATAACTGCTTGTAACTTCGGTTCCAGGAGATCCAACACCCTTACACACACAAACGTGCACATAAAATGAAATAAAAAAGAAATACCAAATTTTGATGTATTTTATTCATTAGTGCTTGCGTTGTGTGTAATAAGGATGATGTTGGTGTGGAGTTGGGCATGAATGTGGAGGTCAGAGGACATTTTTTATGAATCATTTCTCTCCTTCCACCATGTGGCCTGAACCCTGGTCGTCAGGCTTGGCAGCAAGCACCTTCATCCTGGGAGCCATCTTGCCAGCCCCAGATTCCTTTGTATTCTCTATCAGGGAGTGACTTTCTGGATCCCTGGCAATGCAAGTAGTACTCCACCCTAGAGACCTTCTCATCTTCTACCTGCCTTCTCCAAAACTGCTGGGACAAAGGTACGATTGGTTTGTGTTATTTTACATTTTATTGGAGCATAATTACAATAAAGTTCATAACTTTTTATTACATTTATTTATTTACATGGCAGGAGCATGTCCATGGTATATCTGGAGGCCAGAAGATAACTGCCGGAGTTGCTTTTCTCCCTCCAAGCCCTTTTACCCAGGGAGCCAACTTTGCTAGCCCCCTATAGTACATAAATTCTTAGTTTAATGCCCAATGCAAAATTTACATAAAGGCTCCATTGGGCCATATTCATACCATATAATTTCACCATTTCTGGTGTGCCAAATGTGACAACCTTTTTTAGGAAATGTATTAGCTGAGCAGTGGAGGAAGGCAGATCTCTGAGTTCAAGGTCAGCCTTGTCTACAGAGTGAGTTCCAGAACATCCAGGGCTACACAGAGAAACCTTGTCTTTTTTGGGGGGTGGGGGGTGGGGAGGTGCTCAAGACAGGGTTTCTCTATGGCTCTGGAGGCTGTCCTGTAACTTGCTCTTATAGACCAGGCTGGTCTTGAACTCACAGAGATCCCCCTGCCTCTGCCTCTGGAGTGCTGGGATTAAAGGTGTGTGCCACCACTGCCTGGCTAAGAAACCCTATCTTGTAAAACCAAAAAAAAAAAAAAAAAAAAAAGAAGAAGAAAGGAAGAAAGAAATGTATTCACAGTAACGTGTCCAAACCATTCCTGTTTACAATCTAATTGTAAACACTCTTGTTAGCCCCCAAAGAAAGTGTCCATCACTGCCTTTGCCCTTTATCTCCATTAACTTCTGCTTCTCAGGGCTTGCCTGTACATTTCTTATGAAAAGCATAAAACCAGCACAACTTTGTGGCTGGATTTATTTGATTTATTATTATTTGTGTGTGAGTATATGTATAAGTATGTAATGTGTGTGCGTGTGTGTATATGTGTGTATAAGTATGTGTGTGTATATATGCACACATCCATGCCTTTATTCTTAATTACAAAAAAAAATAAGAGCTGGGGGCCTCAGATCTCTGTGAGTTCGAGGCCAGCCTGGTCTCCAGAGCGAGTGCCAGGATAGGCTCCAAAGCTACACAGAGAAACTCTGTCTCGAAAAACAAAAAACAAAAAACAAAACAAAAAAAAAAGCTGGGGGCCTTCTTACTTGCTGTGTGTGGTTGCTGCTGTTTTTGTTTGTTTGTTTGGTTGGTTTTGGTTTTCCTAGACAGGGTTTCTCTGTGGCTTTGGAGGCTGTCCTGGAACTTGCTCTTGTAGACCAGGCTGGTCTCGAATTCACGGAGATCCGCCTGCCTCTGCCTCCCGAGTGCTGGGATTAAAGGTGTGTGCCACCAACGCCCGGCGTTTGTTTAATGGTCTCAATCTGTACCTCAGGCTGGCCTCAGACTCAAGGCAGTCCTCCTGCCTCAGCCTCCCAGACACTGAGATTCCAGGTGTGAGGTACCATGCTCAGCCTGAGCACTTCATGATAGCAATGTATCACATCCATCGCACTTATCTGTCAGACCTTTGGGTAAGTTCAATGTCTCAGTCGATATTTGTCTCTCTCTTGTCTGTCTGTCTGTCTGTCCCTCTTTCTCTCTCTCTTTGTCTTCCTCTTTGATTTCTCCTGAGGTGCTTCTATATACAGCCTTAGCTGGCCTGGCATTCACTATGTAGGCCAGGTTGAACTTGTTGAGAGCCCTCTCCCTCTGCCTCCCAAGAGCTGGTGGTACATGTGTGTACCACCACAGCTACATAGTGCTGGGGCTTGAACCCAGCTCTTCACAGCTGCTGGGCAAACACTCTATCCACTGAGCTGCATTTACAGCCTCTTTTCCTCCTTTCTTTTCTGTGCTGGAGGTCACAAGCTATGCAGTGCACTGAGTGCCTTCCTCAGCCCTTGTTATTTTCATAGTCATGGGACTATCTATTATTGCTGGGGACATAGTTGGGAAACCACTACTAGAAGCCGGTTTCCTTTTGGAGGTGCTAAGCTCTGGAACATTCTATGGGTGTGTCCTCAGGCCCTGAAATGCAATATGAACGTTATTTTACCAGTTCTGAAGCGTAGAGCTGAAGATGACGCCAGCTATTGGGGGAATGAGCAAGGAAGAAAGAGAGAGAGGATTTTGTGGTGTTTGAGCAGGAAGGAGTGGGTTCAGCTGACATCTGGGGACTCATATGTATTCATGAGGAAGACAGGGATTGGACCACAGTTCCCTGAGGAGCAGGCTAGGACACTCTCCAGGCTGTCTGGTTACTATGCAGAGTTCCCAGGAACTGTGGCTCCATCCTTTTCCCTGAAGGCTTCATCCTTCAGTGGCTACACAGAGCCTTCTGGGGTCTGCAGCAGGGGACAGCTTACAATCACATGCATCTTAATTTTTTTTTTATTTTAGAAAACTCTGTTTTTTCTCCTAGCCCTACCTAAGAAAGTACATACCCCTGCCCAGCATGGTGGCACACTTGTGTAATCTCAGCATCTAGCAAGTGGAGGCAGGAGGATCAGGTGTTTAAGATAATTCTCAGCTATTGGGAATTCAAGACCAGCCTGGGCTACACAAGACCTTACTTTAAAAAAGAAGCTGACAGGGCTGAAGAGATGGCTCAGCATTAGTGAGCACTGGCTGTTCTTCCACAGGACCCAGGTTCAATTCTCAGGACTCCCATGGCAACTCATAATTGTCTGTAACTCCAGTTCCAGGGGATCTGACACCTTCACACCAATGTGCATAAAATAAAGTTAAATAAATTAAAAAAAAAAAGCTGGGCATGGTGGTGCATAGCTTTGATCCCAGGCAGAGGCAGGTGGATCTGTGATTTCGAGGCCAGCCTGTTCTACATATTGAATTCCAGGACAGCCAGTGCTACACAGAGAAACTCTGTTTTGAAAAACAAACAAAACAACAACAACAAAGCAATTTGTTTACTGGGAAAAAAAATGAAATGCCCACTGTCCTGGTTAGATCTCAACTTGACACAAGCTAGAGTAGAGGGGACTTCAACTGAGAAAATGCCTCCATGGTCTGTAATGAAGCCTATGGGACATTTTCTTGTGCAGCCCATTGTGGTGGTAGGTCTAAGGTATAAAAGAAAACAAAGTGAGCAAACCATGGGAAGCAAGCCAGTAAGCACCTCCATTCATGGCCTCTGCATCAGTCCCTGCCCTCAGGAACTGCCCTGATTTCACTATGATGGAGTGTGACCTGGAAGTATAAGAAGAAAGAACCCTCTACTCCCCAAATTCCTTTGGACATGGTGTTTATCACAGCTATAGAAACCCCAACTAATGCCCTGCATTGGTGGCAGAGGCAGGCAGATCTCTGTGAGTTTGAGGCCAGCCTGGTCTACAAGAGCTAGTTCCAGGATAGCCAGGCTACAGTGAAATCTTAACCAAAAGAAAAAAAAAAAGAAAGAAAGAAAAAGGAAGAAGGAAGGAAGAGTGTAAAAATATACTTTACAACAAGGGAACTCACAAACTTTAATTTTAGCACTCTAGGTGGCTGAGGCAGGATTATTGATGTAATTTGAGACTAGCCTTGGCTACATAGGTTCCATACACAGGGCTAGGAAGATGGCTAAGTGGGTCAGATGTGTGCAGAGCAAATGCAAGAACCTGACTTTGTAGAAAGTCATGCATAGAGACACAGGCTTGTTATCCCCAGTGCTGCAGACCCTTGGGGATCTCTGGCTAGTACCATGTCCCAATGGGGACCCTGTCTCAAAATATAGTAAAGATAATGCCTTGAGGATAAAGTCAGGAGCGCACATACATGTGCACCCACACAAACATGTGTCTTTCTTTTTTTTTTCGAGACAGGGTTTTTTCTGTATTGCTTTCGAGCCTGTCCTGGAACTCGCTCTGTAGACCAGGATGGCCTTGAACTCACAGAGATCCACCTGCCTCTGCCTCCCAAGTGCTGGGACTAAAGGCATGCACCACTAACGCCTGACAAACATGCTCTTAACACACCGAAATTCCAAGAACACATACAAAAATAATAAAATTTGACCAAAAAAATCACATTTGCTGTGTTTTCTTAATTTTTATTAAGACTCATCCTTTTGCCGGCGGTGGTGGTGGACACCTTTAGTCACAGCACTCAGGAGACAGAGGCAGGTGGATCTCTGTGAGTCCAAGACCAGCCTGGTCTACAAGAGCTAGTTCCAGGACAGCCTCCAAAGTCACAGAGAAACCCTGTCACGGAAAAACAAAAACAAAACAAAACAAAAAAAGACTCACCCTTTCAAATCTTGAAAATGGCCAAGGCAATTTCGTGCTCATGTGCCACCTGGTGGACACGGTTAGAATTGCAACAAACAACCTGGGCTTCGGATTAAACTGGCAAGGGGATGCAGACCTAGCCTCTCCATTTTCGTGAAGAAAATTCATTCCTTGAATATTTGCAGAGCAAGATCATAACCAGTTTATCCCAACTCTTTTTTTTTTAATTTTAAAAAGATTTTATTTATATGTATACAATGTTCTGCCTGCATGTATGCCTGCAGGCCAGAAGAGGGCACCAGATCTCATAACAGATGGTTGTTAGCCACCATGTGGTTGCTGGGAATTGAACTCATGGCCTCTGGAAGAGCAGTCAGTGCTCTTAACCTCTGAGCCACCTCGCCAGCCCCTCAACTCTTTTTTTTAAGATTTATTTTTAAGATGGGAGGTGGTGGCTTGTTCATTTAATCCCAACATTTGGGAGGCAGAGGCATGGAGATCTCTGAGTTGAAAGCCAGTCTAGTCTACACAGCGAGTTCCAGGACAGCTAGGGCTGTTTTGTTTCACACACACACACACACACACACACACACACACACACACACACACACACACACACGGGGCCTGGAGAGATGGCTGAGCTGTGAACACTAGCTGCCTTTGTAGAGTACCAAGGTTCAATTCCCAGCCCCTACATGGTGGCTCACTTCTGTCTGTAAGTCTAGCTGCAGGGGATCTGATGCAGCCTTTGGACCTGTGCAGGCATACACACCACCTTTCTATTTATTCTGGGGTGGGGGGGTGAAAGATTTGGAGGAGGTGGGTACCAGGACATCAAGACCAAAGAGAAAAGTGGAAGAGGCCATTGGGCAAGACATGCAGAACCGCCATGCCCAAGTCCTGCAGCCACGTCACTTCTTGTACCCCAGCTTGTGATGCACAGTGCAGTGCACCCATCAACCTCTCTGTCCATTGGAAAGAAGGCCTCTCCTATAGACGTGTGGATTGAGATTCACGGGACTAGGCTCAATATAGGTTAACATAATTTTATTCGGGGAGAAGGTACTTACACAGGAAACAGATGACCGCCTCAAGTTCCTGCTCCAAGGATCCACACAGCTGCAATCTGCGACCCGACCGGAAGCAAGAGAGAGCCACCTGTGCCTGGACCCCAACCCTAAAACTACTCTCCACGAAATCCACACCTGTGACACCTGTGACCACGCCCAAACGGGCTTGGTCAGTGCTACAATTGTTGGCAGGGTGGATATCTCACTACACTCTCCCAAGATCAACTCTGCCTCCCCAAATGAGGCAATTCTTCTGGTCTAGGTGGGGAAATTAAAGGCACCATTTAATGACCACCTGCTGTATACCAAGTACCTTCTCATAATGCCGATAGTGTCATCTATGGGTGTTCTGGGTTCTCAGCAGTACAACAAACATGGGTATTTACCCTCCTAGGGAGTCTCTTCATGCCCTGAGATGACTCAGGCCTTTCTCTGAAAGGGAGTGGACGTTGCCTTCTGCAGAGCAGGTAAGAACAGGCCCACAGTTAGCTCCTGGCTTCCTTCTCAGTGTCTGAAGACAAAGGATGGGAATGGGAAACTCAGAAGGGATGACTACTTAGATCCTAGACATTCAGGGTACAAGGAAATGTATCCAGTAAGGGCTGACCTAATATTTTGGAAGCTTCTCTTAGGAGGTCCATGGCACCCCTAGCCTTGCCAAATCTGGAGATCTAGCTTTCCAGGTTGGCCCATGTTCCCATGCTGTACTGACAAGAGAGGTAACAGTAAGGACAGAAGTGAGTGGCCACAGGCCTGGCCAAAAGCCTGCTCAGCACGATGCTCTCTCCCTACACCCAAAAGTGGTTTGTTTCTCCACTCTATAAATTCTTTTTTGTTTATTTTTTGAAACAGGGTTTCTCTGTGTAGCCCTGGCTGTCCCGGAACTCACTCTGTAAATCAGGCTGGCCTGGATCTCACAGAGATCCACCTTCCTCTGCCTTCTGAGTGCTAGGATTAAAAATGTAGACCACCGTACATGGTAGGGATAGTGGGGTTTTGTTGTTGTTTTTTTTGTTGTTTGTTTGTTTGTTTGTTTTTTGAGACAGGGTTCCTCTGTGGCTTTGGAGGCTGTCCTGGAACTAGCTCTTGTAGACCAGGCTGGTCTCAAGCTCACAGAGATCCTCCTGCCTCTGCCTCCAGAGTGCTGGGATTAAAGGCGTGTGCCACCACTTCCTGGCTATTGTTTTTTTTAGACAAGGTCTCAGGTAGACCAGGCTTCTCTTGAGCTCCTCCTCCTCCTCCTCCTCCTCCTCCTCCTTTTCTCCTTCTCCTACTTCTTCTTTTTCCTCTTCTTCTTCTTCTTCTTCTTTTCAGGACTATGTGAAAGCGCCAGCATTTGAGAGGAATGGGAGAGGACCCTTCAAACATGGGAAATGGCTTTCAGCAACTCCTCTCCCTGAATTCTGGATGACCAGAGCACAGGCAGTCTGTGGTGACTTCTAAATGCAGGTCTGAACTGTCCATCTTCAAAGGAAGGGATTACAGCCAAGTGTTGTGGTGCTTGACTTGGGGAACCCTATCTTTGGGTTATTTACTTGTTTGGATACCATTCAACAGTCTAGAGCAGGTTCAGCAAAATTGATTTTAATTAGTATGTGTGTGAGCACGCTCGAGTGCTCACACACTCGCTTTGCACGTGCACACCTGCTTCTGTGTGGAGGTTAGAAGTCAACTGCAGCTGTTGTCATCCATTTGTTATTTGTTGTTCTTTTTATTTTATGTGTATGAATGCTTGCTTGTATGTATGTCTGTTATCACATAGGCCAGAAGACAAGAGACCTGATGCCTCTTCTGGGTGTCTTGTGTGCTTCGGCACACTCCTGTCATACACACACATAAATAATAAAAGTTTGAGGGGTCTGGAGAGATTGCTCAGTGGTTAAGAACACTGGGTGCTTTTCAAGAGAGGACCTGGGTTCAATTCCCAGCACCCACATGGAAGCTCACAACTGTCTGTAACTCTAGTTCCAGGGGATCTGACACCCTCACACCAATGCATATAAAATAAAATTAAATAAAAAAGTTTGAAAATGAAAAATAATTAAATAAATAATGGTGCTAAACACCCAGTGCTAGAGAGATGGTTCAGCAGGCAAGAGCACTGGCTGTTCTTGTAGGGGATTTAAGTCTGTTTCCCAGCATCCATGCTGAACAGCTCACCCCCACCTGTACCTCCGGCTCCAGAGAAAATGCAATGCCTCTGGCCTCCTTGGGCTCCTGTACTCGCCTGTACAAACTAAAAGAGAAACATACACACACATGTGTAATTTAAAATAAAATTTTTCTATATAGTTCTGGCTGTCCAGGAACTTGCTGTATAGACCAGGCTGACCCTCAGTTCAGAAACATCTGCCTGCCTCTGCCTCCAGAGTGCTGGGATTAAAGATGGACACTGTCACATCCAGCAAGAATGGCTTTTGTTTTTTATCATTTTACAAATAAAACCACATTCTTAGCACAGGGTTTGCACAAAGAGTGTTAAGCTTATTAGGATTTGGCGAAAGGTTTGCCTACTGTTGATCTAGGGTCACAAACTTCCCTGTGAATCATGCTGGAAAGGTGGGGCAGGCCTGTAGTTCCAGCTTCTTGAAGAGTAAGTTAAAGGCCAGCCTGAACAACTCAATGTGGGCCCCTGTCTAAAAATCAAAAGTAAAAAGAGTGCTGGGAGGTTGGAGAGATGGCTCAGGGGTTAAGAGCACTGGCTGCTCTTCCAGAGAACCAAGATTCAATTCCCAGCACCCACATGGCAGTTCATAACAGTCTGTAGCTCCAGTTCCAGGGGACCCCAACATCCATGGCAAAACAGCAGTGCACATAAAATGAGAGAGAGAGAGAGAGAGAGAGAGAGAGAGAGAGAGAGAGAGAGAGAGGAGACAGAGACAGAGAGAACTGGGAATGTAACTCTGTGGTAGAGCATTTGCCCAGCATACATGAGAACCCAGGTCCAAGTTCCCAAACCACAAAACCAAAACAAACCACCACCAACAGAACCCAAGCCAGCCAGTGTGGTGGCATACAACTGTAATTCAAGAATTGAGGAAGTCAGGGCAGGAGAATCTGGACTTTGAGGCCAGTCTAGGCTACTAGAGACCCTGTCTCAAAAATCTGAAACTAGAGTCTGGAGAGAGAGCCCAGCAAGTAAGAGCACTGTTTGATCTTCTGAAGGACCAGAGTTTGGTTCCCAGCATCCACATCGTGGCTCAAAACCTGTTTTATGTAACTCAAGTTCCAGGGAAACTGACACACTCTTATAACCTTCGCTGGTGCCAGGCACATACATGTGGTGCACAGGCTTACCTGTAAGCAAGAAGTCATACGCAAAAGAAAAAAAAAAGAAAAAAACAACTGGGAGGTGGTGGCGGAGCATGCCTTTAATCCCAGCACTCGGGAGGCAGAGGCAAACCCAAAAACAAACAAAAATGAAAAAGAAGAAAAGACAATAAGGCAGGAAGCTGATTCAATGATTAGGAGCTTGATGAACAAGCATGACTACCTGACTCCCGATCTCTAGCACCCATGGAAAGGCCAGGCTTGGCTTAGTGCTTGGGGTGGGGTTTCCAGCTGATGGGGATTTCAGGGGCTTGCTTGTTGGCCACCAGCCCAGCTCCATGTTCATTTGAGAGACTGTGTCTCAAGGGAATAAGACAGAGAGGGATAGAGCAGGGTAGCTGACATCTTCCTCTGGGCTCTTCAGGTACACATGCCCACACACATACACACACAGCTATTCAAAACATTCTGTGTACTCCCCCAGACCTACTGAGTTAAAAAAAGCTGGCCTAGAGCAAGTACTGTGTGTGGCTGCTGATTTCGGTGTGTGTTTCATTTGGATGTAAACCCTTTTTTTTAAAAAAAAAAAAAATTATCATGTATACATTGTATGCCAGAAGAGGACACCAGATCTCATTATAGATGGTTGTGAGCCACCATGTGGTTGCTGGGAATTGAACTTAGGACCTCTGGAAGAGCAGCCAATGCTCTTAACCTCTGAGCCATCTCTCCAGCCCCCTAGAACTGACTTTTCTAAGTTGTCCTCTCACCTCCACCCTCACATTTGCAAGTGGTACTGGAGAGCCCACCCACCTATACACAGACACACGCATGAAATAACTAAAGGTACAGTTATACAAATGTATACGATACTATGTATTGTTGTGACAGCAGTATACATTGTGCAATGTTTTAAATAACCAAACCAAATCAACTTCAAAACTTCAATATGTATCATTCTCTCTCTCTCTCTCTCTCTCTCTCTCTCTCTCTCTCTCTCTCTCTCTGTCTTTTGAGAACAGGGTCTTACTGTGTAGTTACGCCAGACTGGCTTTGACTCTGTCCTCTTTTCTTAACTTCCTCAGGTCCCAGTTTATAAATATACACCCTACATACCACTACTTTGTGGCTTTGAAAAAAGCTACTAGATTCACCTTTCTGTGCAAGTTATGATGTCGCCATGAATTGAGGGCAAATTGTTGGTGTGAAGAGGAAGATATATTTGCCTGTGAGCAAACAAGGTGGCAGGCAACCACCTGGTAGGAAATCTTTGAAACAAACTCACAGAGATCCCCCTGCTTCTGCCTTCCCAGTGTTGGGATTAAAGATGTGCATCTTTAGCCAAGTGTTGGTGGCACACACCTTTAATTCCAGCACTCGGGAGGCAGAGGCAAGTGAATCTCTGTGAGTTCCAGGCCAGCCTGGTTTACAGAAGTGAGCTCCAGGACAGGCTACAAAGCTACACAGAGAAACCCTGTCTTGAAACCCCCCCCCAAAAAAAAAAGAAAAAAGAAAAAAGAAAAAAGAAATTAAGATAGAAAGGAAACCCCAAAACATAAACATACAAAAAAAAGTATGCACCTTTAGTTCCTTGTAGCTCTTGACGCCTAAAATGACTTCGTAGATAATTAGCTTTCATAACCTTGTGTGCCGTGACTAGATCTGTAAAGAAAGGTAATGATAACGTCTAGCGCGTTATGAATATTACACTATCTACTTAAACTGCTTGCACTAGTGTCTAGACTCACGGAATCGAGTCCAGGGCAGGGGCTCATAAACTTTTTGCAGTTTCACTGTTGGGCAAGATCTCTTTCCCAGGGCTCACACTCCTCCAGGAGTTCCCCGCAGCTCCATAATCAAAGCCAAGACCAACTGGTTCTTCAAGATGTAAAGTTAAGGGATTAAATGCTTTTTCGCTTTCCACGCCTCTCCCTCTCAAGGGGAATAAGCCTTCCGCGGCAACAACCTTCCCTGGGGTCCAAATTATTCTACCGGCAAAAAATCAAACCACAGCGCCAATTAAAGGGGAGGCGAACTTCCCTTTCCGCGCAGGCGCACCCCATTGCAGCGCCCCTCCACTATCGCGATACGCCAGCGAGATCGACGCTGGCCCTTTAACGGCCCCTTCCCGGGGGCCTGCCTGGCGCGTGCGCACTGCGGTTCTGCGCTTGTCATCATGGCGACGCGGGGCCATGTGCAGGATCCTAACGACCGGCGCCTCCGGCCCATTTACGGTGAGTACCTGGAGCCGGCCTGCTGGCCAGCGCGACAACCCGAGGCCTTCCCTGCCCCGGGCGAAGGCCACGGAGGGCCACCGGGGGTGCGCGCAGTATGGGGCGACGATAGGGCGGGCCGCGCGGGGCGCTAGGCCGCAGCCTCGGCCTCGCGTAGGTGCCTGCCCGGCGAAGCTCGTCCCTGAGGTGGCATCGGCGGGTGCATGCAGCTGTCAGAAGACGCGGGACGCGCCTTCCGGCCAGACCAGGGCTAGCACTAGGTCGCTTTATTCCAGCGGCTCCCAGGGAGGCCGTGGTCTTTCTTGCAGGTGACAACCGGCTTCGGCATGAGGTGGGATGCTCTCCGAGAGGAGATGCCCCAGTGATAGCGGTTCTGTTAACGAGGATGAGGATCCGGGCTTTGTCTGAATGGACGAAGTCTGGTGCACGTGGAGAAACTGAGGCCCAGAGAAGGGCTGATGCAAGGTCACTCAGATCGAGCCCTATCCTGATGCTACTCGCTGCAGGAACAGCTGCTCTGGGCACACGTGGGAGGCAGGGGGATGGGGTCGCCTGGCCCAGAATAGCGGGGAAGAGATGGTAATAGCTGGTGTCGGAGGTGCGGGCCGGGCTGCTGGAAGGTTTTTCCTTTCTGCAGCTTGCCTTCGGCGTGCTTAGTGTGGCTCCCTCTTCACGGCGCTCGCCCCAAACCCACAGGCTTTAAAATGAACCTTGATGTTATATCTTCCTACCTTGATGGAATAAAGACTCAATGAATTGAGTCAGAGAGACACTTTGAGATAACTGAGCTGGTCTGTTATTGCAAGTGGTTCCTTTTTGCGTTGCCTTTCCTTATTGATGGTTGTATGTATGGTCTTGTCTCCTGTAATGATGAGGAAGAGTCAAGGTCAGGGGTTCTTGCTGAAGTAGACCTCAGGTTTTCAGTGTGGCTCCGCGTTTTTTTTTTCCCTTGGCAGAGTGGGTGCTTGTGTTTCTAGCAAGTTGGTACAAGTGCTCCAGTTTTTGTTTCGTTTCTTTTTTTTTTTTTTCCCCGTCCTTTACTTTTTTTCCCCCTTTCCCCCCACTATTTTACTTCTGTAAGTATTTTGCCTTCACGATGTCTGTGCCACATGCGTTCCTGGTGCCTAAAGTGGGCATTAGGATCCACTAGAACTGGAGTTACAGCACCATTCTGTGGGTGCTGGGACTCGAACTGGAGTCCTGTGGAAGAGTAGCAAGTGCTCTTAAAACCTGAGCCTTCTCTCCTGCCCCCTTTCTTTTTTCTTTTTTTTCTCCCTGTGAGAAGATCACACTATGTAGCCCTAGGGTGGCCTAGAACTCACAGAAATTACTTGTCTTGAGACAGGGTTTCTCTGTGTAGCCTTGGCTCTGTAGAGAAGGCTGGTCCCGAACTCAGACCTGCCTCTGTCTTCCGAGTGCTGGGATTAGCACTAGGCTGCTCTTTTGTAAGACAAGGTTTCACTAACTAGTCCTGGGTACAGTAGCCTGGAACTCCTTCTATAGGCCAGTTGGGCTCAAACTTTCAGCTATACCTCTTCCTCCCAGCTGTTGGGTTTACAAGCATGTGGCCCTATGCCCAGTGTTCATAATTTTATATATGTGTTAGATGCATTTTTTTGATTACATTTGTATGGTGGGGTGTGGTCACACAACTAATACTGTGTCCCTGTGGAGTTCAGAGAACACCTTAGTAGAGGGAATTGGTCCTCTCTTATCATGTGGATTCTGGGATTAAATTGAGGTTGTCAAGAATGGCAGCAAGCACCCTCACCTGCTGAGCCATCTTGCTGGCCCTAGGTGCTATGTTGTGTGATGGCTTACCTTCACGTTTCCTGTTTCTAGTACTAATGGCCCTGTGCAGTGGAAAATATCAGGCTAAGAACAGTCTGCTATAAGATTCTTTAGTCAGTGTCCTAGAGCTTTTACCTGGGACATCTCATTTAACTCCTCCCCCGCGACAGCTGGAGAAACAAGTTTTATTGCTCTTATGTGATTTATCTAAAGCTGTTTGTTAGTTCTTCCTGAACTTTAGTTTGAACTCCAGGCACACTGTCTTTTTTTGTTTTGTTTTTTCCAGACAGGGTTACTATGTATTGCCCTGGCTGTCACTCTGTAGACCAGGCTGGCCTTGAATTCACAGAGGTCCACCTACTTCTGGGATTAAAGGTGTGGGCCACTGAAGCCCAGCCCAAGCACACTGTCTTAACTGCTGTGCTAGAAATCCATACCACTTTGATTTACCTAAGAACACAGAGTCAATGGGCTAGCAGAAAGAGGACTCAGATTTCCCATTGCTGTACATCCTCCTGCCTTTGCAGAAGGCAGAGAAGCCCCTATGTAGACCAGGCTGGTCTCTGGCTTGCAGCTGCTCTTCTGCTTCTGGGTAATAGAAAGTAAAACCTCAGTTTAGGTTTCATGGTTTGTGAATCACATCCTTATACAGACACCGCCTGCAGACTTCTCCTTTTTTTGCACTTTTACAAAAGACTCAAAACTTAAGAATAATTAGATTTATAACATTGTTCTTGAAGACCAAGAGAACGATGTTGGTCCTACATTCAGTTACAATTAATAGTGTTTTAAATTGTTCAATAGAGAACACATTGACATACGTCAGATGTATTTATTTATTTATATTCTCAAAGCTGAAGTCTGAATTAATGTAGCTTTTGTTCCAGCTAATGGGGATAGAGGAGAGCTTCTGAGGGCCTAATATAAAGTGGCAGGAATAGAGGCCATGCTTCAGCCTTCAGCCTTTAGACCTCCTGAATTTTGTTGGTCAAACACATGGATGCTCCTAAACAACTGCTAATCCTTAAATCCAGGCTGTACTAGCTGACCCATGAGCAAGTTCATCATTGTGGAGCTCAGCCATGGCCTGATGTTCCCTTACTGCATTAACTGAGAGCTAGCCACTGCAGGGAACTGAAGGCTAAACAGATTAGCAGACTTAGGTTGTAAGGAGTGAGTTGTAGGGCTGGGGTTGAACACAGGCTTCCATAGTCCAGACCTGGAGCTCCCTAAGTTGCTCATGCTGGTTTCAAACTCAAAACCCTCCTGTCTCACTCACGTGAATGCTCAGATTAAAGGCTAGTGCCACCCCATCCTCCTGCTTTCTTGAAATGACCTCTTGCTGGGTGGTGGTGGTGGTTCTCACCCAGTGGCTCTTTGGTTTGAGTGGGTGAACATAGTGCTTTTTACCCCTGCCAATACTACTGCTGTTGGGGCTGTGAGATGATGGCTCAGTGGGTTAAAGCACTGAGCTCCATCCTGGGGACCCTCACTGTGTTAGGAGAGATCCAGTTCTTGAAAGTTGTCCTCTTAACTTCCACATGCACAGCATCAACCCGTGAATACACATTTTTGACTTGGGGTCTCTTTATGGCCTGGTACTTGCCAGATAATTTAGATAATTTAGGCTGGCCAAGACCCTCAGGGACTGTCCTGTCTCCGCTTCTCCAGCACTAGAATTACAAATGTATGTCACTGTAGTCAGCCTTTTTACTTGATCCAGGGATCAAACCTAGTCCTCATGTTTGCATGAACACTTTACCTCCTGAGCTATCTTACCAGCTCCTGTTTTGACTTTCTGTAGAAATTTCACTTGGCACAACATCCTTTCTTCTGTAGTGAAAACATAACCACTTAAAAGCTGTGTCTAAATGGGAATGTACTCAGTGATAGTGTCTGACTAATGTGTATAGGCCACTGTTTCAGTCTCTAGCACTGGGGCCCAGGGGAAAAAGAAAATTCATGGTCATGAGAGATCTACTTGTTAACCTGTACAAGTGGTTTTTACCATAATGTGTATAACTACTATAATGTGTGTGTGAACATACACACACACACACACACACACACACACACACACACACACACACACATTTTTTGAGAGTGTCTCAGAAAGCCCAGGGTGACCTAGAACTTGCTATGTAGATTACCCTGAATTTCAGATACTCTTGTCTACTGTGTGCCAGGATCATAGACTCTGCCACCACATGTGGTCTTACGAGCTTTTGGGGTCTACTGAGCTCCACTGGCAGCCCAGACATTCAATAGCTGTGTTTGTGCTGAGGGCTCTGAAAAGTGGCTTGCCCTGAGATCATGCAGTGTGGATACCTGGGCTTTAGGAGCAGGTCTTGAAACAGCCTTGTGGATGTAATGTTCTATTTTGAATGTGGAATGAGGGAAATACTGATGAAGACCCCTAGAGTATGGCCCACTTAGGAGACACAATCAGAAGACTTCTGTGGTGGGATTTCTATGTGTTAGAACGGGAGCAGGACCAGACAGCAGAGGAATAGGGACTCGGCCTTGTAAGCTGTTCAAAGGACTACGGAGGTGTTTTGGTTTTCCTTTCATAGGTTTGCCTTTTTTTTTTTTTTTTTTTTTTTTAGATTTAGTCTCATGTAGTTCAGGTTGCCCACAGACTAGCTTTTTAGCCAGGGAAGACCTTCAAGTTTTGACATTCCTGCCTCCACCTCCCTGAGTGTTGGGGTTGTAGGTGGCTGAGCTCTTGTTCTAGTTTAAAAGGCAGCAGGAACCATTCATTAGGCTTCTGTTTTTAAGAGAGCTCAGAATATTGGGTAGGAAATAGGGTTAAATTTTTTAAATGTATTTTTATTATCTTAATTACCATTGAATGTGTTAGGGTGTTTGTTTTTGGAGACAGGGTCTCACTGTGTGGCCCTGGCTAGTCTGGAACTTAAAATGTAGACCAGGCAGGCTTTGAACTCACAGTGGCACATTTGTACTCCACACATAAATAAATAAATACATAAGTGTAACTTTTTCCCTTTAATACCAGTATTTGGGAGGTGAAGGCAGGTAGACTTCTGTGAGTTCAAGGCCAGTCAGGTGTACATAGCAAGTTCCCCCTAGACAAGGCTACACAGAGACCCTGTCTCTAAAAGAAAAGAAAGAGAAGGATAAACAACAGATCAGAAAAAAAAAGTTGAAGGTCATCTTTGGCTGCATAGTTCTGACCCAGGATACCTGAGATCCTATGTCACCTCACACCAATAATTATAACATATATCCATATTAGCAGTGGAAACTTGTATCTTGCTGGGCAGAAACAATGAAACAAAATGTCATTAAATTCCTATCTGTACCCTCCTTCTTTAAAAGAAACAAAAAGACACTAGTAAAGATAGCAAGAAGGTGAGAGAAGGCAAGGTGGGGCCAAGCAGGCCGGAGAAAAGCTATCATGTGGGTTCTAGTCCTCTCTGCGATCTTGCTGTGGGATTCTCTAGTCCTGTCTGTGAGGACCAGGTACCCAGCCTGTCTTTTGGGCTGGTGCTCACCATACTCAGTGAAGCTGCACTGAAGCCAGTGCCATTCCCACCTCTGTCAGGCTTCCCTCTGGCTCATATGTCAGACTCCTTTTACTAAGGGGTAGCAGCAGTCCCTCGCCAAACCACAATTACTTTTGAATACGTTTTTAAAAGATTTACTAACTTAGGATATCATATTTACTGGCCTGTTTTGTCCAAGGGCTATGTGATTTATATTAGAGACCCAGTAATGTAAGTTAAAAACCAACTTTTTTTTTTTAACTTGGTTTTTCAAGATAGGGTTTCTCTGTGTAGAACTTGCTCTGTAGACCAGGCTGGCCTCAAATTCAGAGGTTCACCTGTGTCTGCCTCCCAAGCACTGAGATTAAAGCTATGCGCCACCACCACCTGACATGAAAACCAACTTTTGCCAAAGAAGTTAGAGGCCAATTAATTAATCAGTCTTTGCCCAAGCTTTAGGGGAGGAGGGTTTGACATCAGGTAGAATGTAGTGCAGTGGCACTGGGGACAGAAACCACAGGCAACAGCCCCTGTTAGGAGGCTTCTCAGAGTTCTTGGTTGGTCCTGAGGGCAGAGTGTAGTGCTCCTACGAAGCTAGGAGGCTGCCAGGGAGTGTCTCTGCCCTGCTCTTCAGACTGATTACCTTTCCTTTTTCTTTTTCTTTTTCTTTTTCTTTTTCTTTTTTCTTTTTCTTTTTCTTTTTCTTTTCCAGACAGGATTCCCTGGTATAGCCCTGGCTGTCCTAGAACTAGCTCTGTAGACCAGGCTGGCTTCATACTCACAAGATCACCTACCTCTGCTTCATGAATACTGGGATTAAAGGCATGTGCAACCACTGCCCGCATCAGACTCATTTTCTTTTGCTGTTTGCATTCTTCAAGGGCAAACCCCGTTGGCTTTGTAGCCATATTAAGTTGTGGTCAGAGGAGGGAGGGTCCCTTATCCTCACTCCACAGACTTCATAAGGTGGCTGCTTCCAAGTTTTTGTATTTTTTAAAGTATATGTGCCTGTGTGGGTGTACCCCATGTGTGCAGTGCCCAAAGAGGCCCGAAGGGGATATCGGATACCCTGGAGCAGGTAATTGTGAGCTGCCATGTTGGTGCGGGACTGAACTCTGGTCCTGTGCAGGAGCAGTCAGTAATCACTCCAGCCCCGCTTGCAGGGAGTTTTGGATAAAGGGAGTTTTTTTTTTCTTCTTATTTCTCTATTATTATTATTATTATTATTATTATTATTATTATTACTACTACTATTATTATTACTACTACTACTTGGATTTCCTTTCTTACAGGATCAGAGCCTGAAGGTGACATTTTCTTTGCCCCCCCCCATCCTGTTTATATCCTATGAAGCTTCTGAATGGAAGTCCTAGAGCAGTCACTGATAACCCTAGACTCCATATATCTAGGCTTTTCCACCTGGGGTTGCCCATGGCTTTCCGATGCAGCCATCTAGTGTTGTAGCTACTGGTTACCAGGAAGAAACCAGATTTACCCAGCTTGGGTCAAATGTCCACACTGGGGTGGGCTGCAGTTCTGTGGTTTACTTGTGGTCATACCGCATTCCCAGCGAAGTGGAGCCCCTTCTCAGAGGTGAGGCCGAGGTCCAATAGGGAAATGTCCTTAGTCCTGACCCCAGCTTTGATTGTTTATCAAATGGTCACCCTAACAAATTGAGCACATGAAAGACAACTAGTTTAAAAAACAAAAAGGAGGGGCTGGAGAGATGGCTCAGCAGTTAAGAGCACTGGCTGCCCTTCCAGAGGACCCGGGTTCAATTCCCAGCACCTACATGGTAGTTCACAAGTGTCTGTAACTACAGTTCCAGTGGCTCTACCACCCTCACACAGACATACATACAGGCCAAACACTAATATGCATAAAATAAATAGATTGGCCAGGCAGTGGTGGCGCATACCTTTAATCCCAGCACTTGGGAGGCAGAACCAGGTGGATATCTTGTAAGTTTGAGGCCAGCCTGGTTCCAGACCAGCCAGAGCTACATAGAGAAACCCTGTCTTGAAAAACCAACCAATAAATGAATATTTAAAAATATGACTAATCTAAGAGAAAGTCTATTAAAAAAAAAGATGGCCTTGCTTTGTATGTAGCCCAGGCTGGCCTCAACCACTCAATTCACAATCCTAAACTGGGGTCTAGTGTGAAAGGATGGGCGGGGTATTACTATACAGTGCACACCCATAATCTCAGCATTTGAGAGTCTGAGGCAAGAAGATCCCAGTGAGTTCAAGGCCAGCCTAGATTACATAGTGACTTTGAAGCTAGTCTGAGCCTGGCCCAGGATGTTTTAAGTAAAAAATAGGTGTCAAAGGGAACTGTGTTTCTCATGTTTGTTGGTGAAGGATTGTGATGCCTCTGATTTTTTTTTTTTTTTGTAGATTATCTTGATAATGGGAATAATAAAATGGCAATTCAGCAAGCTGATAAACTGTTGAAGAAACATAAAGATCTTCACTGTGCAAAGGTAACTGCATTTGCTCTTTACTTACATTTGTGGGTAATATTGTTTATATTTTTTGAGGCAGGGTTTCTATGTGGCCTTGGCTGGCATGAAACTTGATATGAAACCAAACTGACCTCAGACTCAGAGAGATCCTCCTGCCTCTGCCTCCTGAGTTTGGGATTAAGGGCATGTGCTACCACACTGGACTGTGAGTTGTATTTGTAATTCTTTCTCATATTTGTTTTGTGTTTTGTATTTTGTATTGTATCTATGAGACATGGTCTTACATAACTGAGGGTGACTTTGAAGTTCTGATTCTACTGCTTTGCCCTCCCAGGTCCATTTCTTTTTTTTCCCTCCCTCCCTCCCCTGCCCAGTCCCCTCTCTCCCTTCCTTCTTCCCTGTGCCTGTGCAGATGCCACAGTGCAGAGCATGTAGATGTCAGAGGAGAAACAACATTCAGGGCTTGATTCTCTCTGTCTACCATGTCAGTTCCAGGGACTGAATTAGGTCACCAGGCTTATTTATGTGCAGTGACCTCTGCCCATCAAGCTGGCTCCCCAGCTTTCTTACTTGATAGCCCTGCCCCCCCTCCCCGTTACTTACTGTCCTGAGCACTTTATATTGCATAGATAGTACTTAATTGAAGCTTAACTGTGTATATTTTGGGATACTACTTAATTTTATTTTCACAATCATTTTTGTCTGGCACAGGGACAGGGTTTCCCTGTGTGTCTCTGGTTGCCCTGGAACTTGCTCTGTAGACCAGGCTGGCCTTGAACTAACAAATATCCGCCTGCCTCTACCTCCTGGGATTATAGGTATGTGCCACCACACCCAGTTTATTTTCACAGTCTTTAAAAGCAGTATTAGCTGCTTTCATTGTGACTAGGGTAAGAAGGAATTTTGAGTTGCTACTTATTTTTTTCGAGAACAGTTGTAGTTCATCACAGCTTAGCGTCCCTTGCAGCTTCTACTTTTGGCTTTGCTCCTGGTTCCCATTTCCCTGTCTTGTGTGTACATATGTGCACTCATCAGTTTTGGTGCATATGTGCGTACATGTGGAGACAAAGGTAACATTTTAAAGATTTTATAGCCAACGGTGGTGGCCCATTCCTTTAATCCCAATACTAATGAGGCAGAGTCAGGAGGATCTTTGTGGGTTCCAGACCAGCCTGGCATGTAGAGCCAGTTCCAGGACAGCCAAGGCTGTTATACTAAGAAAACCTGTCTTTAAAAAAAGAAAGAAAGAAAAGATTTTATTATTTACATGTCTGTGTATATACCCCCTCCTCCATGTCTGTGGAGACTACAACATGGCATCAATCAGGTCACCTAGAGCTGGAGTTAACGGTGAGGTGTGTGGGCTGCCTAACATGAATCTGGTCTGGTCTTCATTATAGACCAGCAAGTTGAGCTAGCTCTCCACCCCACAACTGTTATTTATTTATTTATTTATTTATTTATTTATTTATTTATTTGGAGACAGTTGCACTGGTCTGGAACCTGCCAAGTAGGCTAGACTGGAAGGCCACTGATCCCTGAGCTCACTTGCCTCTGCCTTCCCAGCACTGGGATTAGGAGCAAGTAGTAATCCTTGGGCAGCAGGCGCAGCTATTGTGTTTCCACAGAGCACTTCACCAGGCTTGCCCTTACCTCTCTCCTTGCTTTATCTCACTATGTAGCCCAGGTGCAGATCTGGGACTCTTTACTCTGCCTTAGCTTTTCTTTCCAAAGGAAGCTGATTTTTCTTTTCTTGCTGTCAGGTTCTCAAGGCAATTGGTTTACAGAGAACTGGAAAACAGGAAGAAGCCTTCACCTTGGCACAGGAGGTGGCTGCCCTTGAGCCCACAGATGACAACTCTCTGCAGGCCCTGACCATCCTCTACCGGGAGATGCATCGGCGTATGTGACTTTCCATGTCTCCCCTAAGCTGTGTGGATGACAATAAAGAGATGAGTGTATTGCCCGTGGCCTTTGAAGAGCTTGACTAGGGTAGTTAAAAGCATGAGCTTCCTTGACTTGGAATGAGAATCAAAATGAGTTTCTTTTTTCTTTGTTTCTTTTTTTTTTTTTTTTTTTTTTGAGACAGGATCTTAGGCTGGTCTGGAACTCACAGAGATCTGCCTGCCCCTTTGTTCTCTACTGCTGGGATTAATGACTTCTACCACCACACTACAGCTTCATTGGAATTTCTTCAACATTTTATTATTAAATACATTGTTTTATGTAATGTTCTAGTAAATTTGATGATCAGTGCTCAGATGGGGACAAAACTTCCATATCCTTTAGTGGCAGGAGGAACCTTTTTTTTTTTTTTTTTTTTTTTTTTTTTTTTTTTTTTTTTTGAGACAGGGTTTCTCTGTGTAGCTTTGGAGCCTATATACGTTACGATTCATAACAGTGGCAAAACTACAGTTATGAAGTAGCAACAAAAAGAATTTTATGGTTGGGGTCAGCACAGCACAAGGAGTTGCAGCGTTAGAAAGATTGAGAACACTTGCTTTGGCCGAACAGGAAAGAGCATTAGGATTTTCTCTTCACAGAAACAAAACCCAGTCTTGCTTTTCTCCTTCTTAGCGGAGTTAGTCACGAAGCTTTATGAGGCGGCTGTGAAGAAAGTTCCCAATAGCGAGGAGTATCACTCTCACCTCTTCATGGCCTACGCCAGAGTGGGCGAGTACAAGAAGATGCAACAGGTAACTGAGTCCACAGGCTTCTGGGCATGGTGTAAAGTCTACTGTGATTGAGCTGCTGTGTGTGTGGTGATGAGCAGTTATTATTCAAGGGTTTGAAATGCTTTACTTGGGGAAGTTGCTTGTCTCTGTCTGGCTGCGGATGTGTTTGCTTTAGTTTGCTTTCAGCTTCAGATTGCTCCCCTGAGTGACATGCTGTTCAGGTTTCAGAAAATGAATAGGCAGAGATCACAGAGCACAAAACAGACAGACAGCTGCTCTGAAGTTTACATTCAGTTAATTGAGCTGCTTTAGCCTTCTGAGAGTTAAATAAATTCACCACGGGAGAAGTCCCCATGGCTGGAATTTATAATTCTTGCTTTCCAGAGGTAGCATTGGACTTTAGGGGTTCTTTGTGTATGTTTGAAGAATGTTATGCTAACATTTATTTACTTTTTTGTTTTGTTTTGTTTTTTTGTTTTTCGAGACAGGGTTTCTCTGTGTAGCTTTGGAGCCTATCCTGGCACTCACTCTGGAGACCAGGCTGGCCTCGAACTCACAGAGATCCACCTGCCTCTGCCTCCCGAGTGCTGGGATTAAAGGCGTGTGCCACCAACGCCCAGCTTTAACTGTTCATTACCTGGAGTATCACACTGTGGCAATAGAAAGTCAGGCATGGTAATAATACTGTAGTAATACAAAACTTTCCTCAGAATCAGTTTATATTTATATCTGTTTTCAAAGTAGAAGAACTTTTTGTGTCTCTCATGAACTTGTTTTCCTTCCTGTCTCATGTTTGGTGCTAGAGATTGAACCTAGGGCCTTTTATGTGCTGGGTGGGCAGCCACCCATAGTGCAAAACTCAGCTTTGACTCTTTGACTTTTCGGTAGTGCTAGAGATTGAACCAGGCTCTCTAGTGCTAGGCCAGTGCTCCACGGCTAAGCTGCTCGGCCCTCTGTAGTTTTCTTTATGTGTGTATGTCTGCCAGTTGGTCCTTTGGAAGGACAGCAGGGTCTATTAACCGCTGAGCCAACCCGTGACTCACTTTGATTTTGTTGAGAGTCATTTCCCCTACTGAGACTTGAGGACTTACCTGTTGACCTCAAAAGCTTGTGCATCATAAATATCTCCAGTCTAGCTTAGAGCTTCACTTTGTCCTTTGAGGTCCATCTGAAATACTATTTTTCAGGGAATTTCATAGTGATACTTCCCCATTTTCTCTTAAGGAGCCACGGGCAACATGTGTGTGATCTCACCTTTCTTGAAATCAACCGGCATGTGATTCTATTTATTGTTACTTTTAGTGTGTGTGTGTGTGTGTGTGTGTATGTGCATGTAAATGCTGGAGGCATCAGATCCCCCTGGTACTGGAGTTCAGGCAATTGTCATCTGCCTGACATGGGCATTAGAAATCAAACTCAGGCCTTCTGGAAGAACAATACATGCTCTTTACCCAAGCCACCTCTCCAGCCCCTTTTGTTTTGTATGTATGTATATGTGTATGTGTGTGTGTATTTTCCTGCTTGTATGTTTGTGTACAGTACTTGAGAAGGATAGAAGAGGGCAACTATAGATCTGGGTCTACAGTTACAGTTGTAGGCAGCCTTGTGGGTGCTGGAAACTGAATCTGGATCTCTGGAAGAGCAACCCGTGCTCCTAACGCTGAGCCATTGCACTCTTAATCATGGAGCCATCTTTCTAGCATGTTTTTATACACATTTCTGTTGCTAGGTAAATTTTAACTGGTTAGATGTGTATTATGTACCTGGGAGATGGGTTAATTGACAAGCCCCAGTAAGAGAACTGGTCTCAAAAAAGCCCTCTGGCCTCCACAGGCATGTGCACACATGTGAATTCATATGTATGAACACACATCACCCCTAGTGAATTATTTGTGTGTGTGGTTTACATTTTGCCTTATCTGTTTCTTGTTTGTACTGGGTTTTGCTCATGCCCGGAAAAGGTTCCCTTCTTGAATTCAAAGGAATTTGGGGACAGCAATTCAGTCTCAAGTATGCTTGAGTAATTTTACTCTGTGTGTCTGCATCTGCTCCAAGTGTGGGCATACTGTGTAAGAGGGTTAGTCACCTTTTTCATGTGTTGTTTGAGACAGGGTCTCATGTTACTCTCTCACTATAGCTGAAGGTCACCTTGGGCTCCTGAGCTCTTCTTCTCTACTGCTCAAGCTCTGGGAGGCCATGTTTATTACAGCCGTGTTCCATTGTGCGGCTTGTGGGGTCAGTTGTAGTTTTTGATATCTTGGAAGGACCTAATGTTTCCCATCAAGCCCATATCCTGTCTGGTGACCCCGCTTTGTTGTAGTTGTTTCATTGTCTTCCATGAGGACTTGTGCTGTGGCTTGTTTGCTTGGAGAAGGTCTCAGCCCAAGCTGACTTCAAACTTCCTGTGCAACTGAGGGTAATTGAACTGCCTCTGTCTCTCAAGTGCCTGAGACTACGAGCATGCATCGCCGGGCCTGGTGTATGCATCGAACCCATGGCTTTGTGAATGGGGGGGGACAAGCACTCTACCAACTGAACTGTGCTCCAGCCTGGAGAGCACATGGATGGACACTCAGTCAAATTTTGTGGGTTTTGGTAGTCTTCCTAAAACTGTACTGTGTCACATCCATTTTATAAGTTTGGACTTCAGTAGTTCTAAAGTTGAACTGTCACTCAGGTTGTAAAACTTGGCATTTATGATTACTCATGTTGCTATAGTGCAGTGATAAGGTGACCCTGTACTGCCACCAAGTAGAATATGTAATTGTGTTACTGGTCTCCTTGGAAATGTATTATCACACACCAAGATTTTGTTTTCATTTTCAGTTTATTGTTGTCTGTCTGATATTTTTTAAATTAAGCTCTTTCTCTTTCAGGCTGGCATGGCTCTGTATAAGATTGTCCCCAAAAACCCTTACTACTTTTGGTCCGTGATGAGCTTAATCATGCAAGTAAGTATGCCGCTCAGGATGGATTGAAGTCTGTTTTTACCATCGTCTGTCATGGGTAATATCCTGCCCCAAGTGTCAGGAGGGTCTTGATGGATCGACCCTTAGCTTTTCAAGTTGAGGATACTTAGTCTTTGTTTAATTAAATTTTATTTTATGTGTATGGGTGTTTTACCTGTATGTATGTCTGTGCACCATGTTAGAACCAGTGGCTGCTGAGGTCACTCAGCAGAGGGTGTCTGATCCCTTGGAACTGGAGTTACAAACAGTTTTTAGCCACCATGTGGGTGCTGGGAATCAAATCAGAGTCCTCTGGAAGAACAGCCAGTGCTCTTAACCACTGAGACTGTTTTCCAGTTTCCTTTATTTAGTGTTTTTTGTTTTGTTTTGAGACAGGATATCTCCTTGTAGTTGCGTTGTAACCTAGATTGACCTCAAATTCAAGCTCCTGCTGCCTCCACCTCTTGAATTTGGGGATTACAGATGAGGTGGCCACCATGCCTGGCTGCTTGTTATATTCTCAGTTGTCCTGTTAGTTTACTCCCAACTCAAGTGGGTACAGAGGACTTGAGTATTGGGATTGCAGTTGTGCACCACATTTGTTCTTACCAAGCCTCAGTTTCCTTTTTTGCATAAGGGAGATGCTTATCTCCCAGAACTCCTGTGAGGATCACAGTGAGGCCCTGTGGGGAAAAGGGTGGGAGGCCAATGGCTGAGAAAACACGGGATGAGACTGGGCGTGGTGATGCAGACCCAAAACCCAGCATAGCAGGAAGATCTTGAGTTTGAGACTGAGCTAGGGTACAAGTGAGATCCTGTCTGAAAAGACAAAAACCCAGCCAACAAACCAAGCTCTCGTGTCAGGACTATCTTCAAGTGTGTGAGGTTTTATCACAAATTGCCAAGATACTGGGGGAATACCTTCCCTTAGTTTGTTTTTTTTCCCTTTCTTTCTTTCTTTCTTTCTTTCTTTCTTTCTTTCTTTCTCTTCCTTCCTTCCTTCCTTCCTTCTTTTCTTTTTTTTTTTTTTTTTGTTTTTATTTTTCAAGACAGGGTTTCTCTGTAACAGCTATGACTGTCCTGAATCTCACTCTGTATACCAGGCTGGCCTCAAACTCACAGAGATCTACCTACCCTCTGCCTTCTAAGTGCTGGGATTAAAGGTGTGTGCCACCACCGCACGACATTCCCCTAATTTCTTTATCTGCGAAGTGAATGTATACCTACTTGAAAGGTTATATCTTCTGTGTAAGTGAGCTCTGAGCAGAATCTTTGCATGGTTCAGTTAACAATGGTCCTGGTTTTAAAATGATGGCTATATGATAATTAGCTAATAGCAAAAGCTGTATAAGTTGATAGAGTTGGCATGTGTCCTCTTCTAGCTGTATTAACATATCAAGACACAGTGTAAACAACTTTCTTCTTGACACCCTAGCTAGTAATGTATGTAATACCCAGCAGAAGCACACCCCTATTTGAGTTGTTCTAGATACACATTACAGCAGCCTGTCAGGGCACTAGGTCATGTGTAGAAGGTGGGATTGTAGGAATGCATGGGGTGCTATGGTGGCCACCGTTACATGTATCCACATGGTAGATCCAGATTAGGCCTGATATGTACCCAGTGGACTGGTGGCCAGAGTCAGGCCATAGTGACGATCTGTGTGGTGATGTGAACAGAGCAAGCAGGAGAAAGATGACAGAGAACACTTACCTTTCCTCTTGTAGTCTATATCCGCACGAGATGAAAACCTCTCAAAAACCATGTTTCTGCCCTTGGCAGAGAGGATGGTAGAAAAAATGGTGAAAGAAGACAAGATAGAAGCCGAAGCTGAAGTGAGTATGAGCCTTCCTCCATTTTCCCCAATGTGACAGTGCAGTAGCCTTGTATCCCAACAGCCATTTCGGGGCTGGTGACCCCATCTGGGCCCTGGCTCAGCTCAGACACCATGAAACCGAGCCATCTCTGGGAAGTGCACTCTGCCGAGATGCATGTGGAAAGGGAAAGTCATCACTAAGTTGTGTTAAATAATTGTAATGAATATACAGGTGCTGTGTCCTGCTGGTCTCTCAGTGCTGTAACTGTTTGTGTCTTCTGAAGGTTGAACTTTATTATATGATCCTGGAACGCTTGGGGAAGTACCAGGAAGCTCTGGATGTCATTAGAGGGAAATTAGGAGGTAATTTTAAAATTTTTTGTTTTGTTTTTAATTCGAAGATGAAAATTATTTGTCGGGGAAACATTTCCACACACATAAAAGTCCTATGACTTGCTATATACTTCTGTGTTCTAAATTTGTATTTTTGGTTTTTTGAGCCAGGGTTTCTCTATAACTTTGGAGCCTGTCCAGGAACTCGCCATGTAGAACAGGCTGTCCTCGAACTCACAGAGATCAGCCTGCCTCTGCCTCCCTAGTGCTAGGATTAAAGGAGTGTGCCATCACCGGCTTGCCTTATTTTTAAACTATTATAAATACTTTTATTCCTAGCCCTTGGGAGGCAGAGACAGGCATGGCCTACACAAGACAGCTAGAGCTGTGTGAAGATACTCTGTCTCAAACAATAACAATTTTTTAAATGAATTCTTCAGGAATTTCATACAATGCATTTTTATTATAATCATTCTCCACTCTCTCCTAACTTCCCCTAGGTCACCCCTACCTCACTTCCCTTGCCCCCTAATTTTTTTCATTGACCTTAGTTTATGCTGCCCATAAACTGCTGGGTTTAACTTTTTGTTTGTTTGTTTGTTTTCGAGACAAGGTTTCTCTGTGTAGCCTACTCTAAGAATGCTGTCCTTTGTAGACAAGGCTGGTCTCAAACTCACGGAGATCCGCCTTCTCCCTCCTGAGTCCTGGGGACTAAAGGCGTGTGCCACCACGCCAGCTCAGGTTAAACTGTCTTTCATTGAAATTGATTGATGGCTCAGACTAAAGGTGTGAGAGTTGTATCCTAGGTTTCTAATCTTGTCACAGTCCTGCTGCTGCTTGTTCTTGCCAGGCCTTATTGTATGTGTTTGGTGTTTTGTTGCATGTATGCGAGTGCATGTTATGTGTGTAGTGCCCTCAGAGGCCAGAGAAGGCATTGGATTCCCCTGAGACTACTGTTAGGAATGGTTGTGAGCTGCCATGTGGATGCTGGGAATTAAACCCTAGTCCTCTGCAAAAGCAACAAGTGCTTGCTCTTAACTGCTAAGCCATCTTTTCAGCCTGTTGCTGCCTTTAATTTTTTTTTTTTTTTGAGACAGTCTTGCAGCCCTTGGTAGCCTGGAGCTCTGCGTGTAGCTCAGGCTGTCCTTAGACAACACTCCTGCTGCCTTGGCCTCATGAGTGTTGGGATTACAGGCCAGAGCCATCACACCCAGGAAAAAACGTCCTATTTTGGATTTTGGAGACAAGGTTTCAATGTATAGCTCTGACTGGTCTGGATTTCATTCTGTGTACCAAATTAGCCTCAAATCTACTTACCCAGGCCTTTGTCTCTTGAATGCTGGCAGTATAGCTATGTACCATCATTCCTGGGCCTAGCTACTGTTTTTTAGGTTTTGTTTTTTTGTTTGTTTGTTTGTTTTTGGTTTTGAGACAGAGTTTTTCTGTGTAGCCCTGGCTGTCCTGAAACTCACTCTGGAGACCAGCCTGGCCTCAAACGCAGAGGTTCACCTGCCTCTGCCTCCTAAGTGCTTGAATTCAAAACTTACGCTGCCACTGCCTGGCCATTTTACTTACTTCTATTTTATAGATATGGGTGTTTTGCCTGAATGCATATCTGCAGCCAGTGCACAGTGGTGACTGTGTTTCAGAAATGTGTCAGTTGAGCTTTCCAGTCCTCAGGTGTTAGCTTTCACTTGTGTATACCACAGCTCAGTGGATCTTCAATGATTATCAAAATTTGTTGTTGGAAATGTAGTTTTCTATTTGGGAAGGGGATCTTTATAAAATAGTAGTGTGTATTATAAGAGTGAGTTTATTTTTTATTTTGGTTTTTGGAGACAATTTCTCTGTGTAACAGTCCTGGCTGTCCTTGAACTTGCTCTGTGGACCAGCTCGTCTCGAACTCACTGAGGTCTCTGCCTCCCAAGTGCTGGGTTTAAAGATGTGTGCCACCACTGCCTGACTGAGTTTATTTTCTTGAGGGAGGAAAAAAATGCAACTTTTTTCAGTGATTGGATTTTATTCTGGTAGACATGAAACTAGCCCATCAACTTACACTTTTTGTTGTAGAGAAGTTGACAAGTGAGATTCAGAGTCGGGAAAACAAATGCATGGCTATGTACAAGAAACTGAGCAGGTGGCCAGAGTGCAACGCCCTTTCCAGACGTCTCCTGTTAAAAAAGTGAGTAGGCGTCACTGCCTCTGAGCTGAGATCCTCTGGAGGTGTCCGAGCCCCAAGACTAATTGCTGCTGTGTGCTGTGAGAATTCTGGGTGTATTTGAGAGGTTTTACAAGTTTTCAGTGAGCTTTATTTTTTGTAAGACCTAATGGTGCCTGAGTACTGAGTTACTGTATCACTTTTTGTTTTTGTTTTTTGAAATAAGATTTCTATCCATAGCTCTGACTGTCCTGGAACATGCTTTGTAGACCAGGCTGCCCTGATCTCTGTGAGGAGATCTGTCTGTCTTTACCTCCCGAGTGCTGGGATAAAAGGTGTATGCCACCATTGCCCAGCAAGTTACTGTGTCACATTTGACGCTGGCCTTAAAAGGAGGTTTCCCTCTTCATCCCAACTCCTACTTAGGGAGAGCTCACTGGGGAATTTTCTGCTAAGAACATTAGTCTTTGAGCACCTGAAAAGTCCTGGGCTCTGACAGCCCTTGCAGTGCCACCTTGGGGGTCCAGGGACATGTGGGCGTGACTTAGAGGATCAGTTGAAGTCATGGTTCCTAAGGCAGTTTTGTCACAATTTGGGTTTAATCCTGTGTGCATCATTCAATCTGATTTTAGCTCAGATGACTGGCAGTTCTATCTGACTTATTTCGATTCTGTCTTTCGACTGATCGAAGAGGCCTGGACACCTCCTGCTGAAGGGGAACAGTAAGTTGTCATCTTTCTTCTCTTCCATATCTTTTCTATTTTTGAGATTTATTTATTTATTATGTATATAGTCTGCATGTATACCTGGAGGCCAGAATCGGGAACCAGATCTTATAGATGGTTGTAAGCCACCATGTGGTTGCTGGGAATTGAACTCAGGACTTCTAGAAGAACAGCCAGTGCTTTTAACCTCTGAGCCATCTTTCCAGCTCTCATTTTCATATCTTAGCAGTTTTTATTTGTCTTTATGTAAGGAGTGATGTATGGGTTACACATTTTTAAATTTTTTTCAAAGATATTTATTTAACATGTTTGAGCTTACATGTGGGTGTTGGGAATTGAAAGCCTACAAGAGCAGCAGTGTTCATAAATGATGAGCCATCTCTCTAGCCTTTATGCTGTTTTTTAAAAGGTTTGGTTTTGGCAGCTTACGTTAAGTGCCACCCTGAGGATTTTTAACCTGTATTCCCAAATGGTTGTCATCTCTGAGTTACAGTTTCACTTTCTGTGGATTGGTTGTTGACCCCAGGGATTACATTAGTATGCAAGCCTTCTTAGTGCCAAACTGCATCCCAGCACAGTGGCTGCTGTTTTGCCTTAGCCTGAGTGCTGGGGTTACAGCCTGTGTCAGCATGTCTGGATTATAGTGGTGCTTTTGAGTGATGGACCAGGAGGCCTTTATTGTGCACCAGTCATCATTTATCTGTCCAAAATGCATTCCTTTAAAATAATCCCTATAAGACTCTTTTTCGTCCCCCTTAACTGTCAGTGTAAAAATAAATCCTGACAGCACCTTGTCACCCCACTTGCTTTTATCCTTTAACACAGTGCTGTATAACTTGAGAGTGGATTAGATTAGACGCAGCGGTTGTTGTGTGTTCCTCCCAAAAATTCCTGTAGGCCCTTTCTTGTGTGCTAGACATCTGTTTCATCTTTCTGTGAGTAGCTCAAGAGCTATCCTTTAGAGATGGTTCATAATCCAATAATGTCTCTGCTGTTGATTGCAGTTATGCTATTGCAGAAACTTTTCTTCCCCCTTTTATAGGTGATATGAAGCAAGCTTATGGAGAATCTTTTAAAAACCGGTTTGTTTTGCTTTGCTTTGACTTTTTGAGACAGGGTTTCTCTGAGTATCCCTGACTGTCCTGGAACTCACTTAGTAGACCTCACTGACCTTGAACTCAGATCTGCCGGCCTCCTGGGTGCTGGGATTAAGTTATGGGCCACTACTTCCCGGCTAAAAATCAGTTTTTAAAAAGACTTCATTTACCCAGGGGTTTGGTGGCGCATGCCCTTAATCCCCGCACACTTGGGAGGCAGAGGCAGGTGGATCTCTGTGAGTTCAAGGCCAGCCTGGTCTATAAGAATGAGTACCAGGACAGCCTCCAAAGTCACAGAGAAACCCTGTCTTGAAAAGTCAAAAAAAAAAAGGCTTTATTGTGGTCACTCACCTCAGTTCTGGGGATCAAATTCAGGGCCTTGCATGTGTTCTGCAAATGTTGTACCACTGAGCTACATCCCCAGCCTAGAACAATGACTTTGGCTAACAGTATTTTTGTTCTGTTGGAAAGTGGATAGTACCCTCGGTAGTAAAGGTAAATTGTTCAAAAATATATAGTGTAAAACTGTCACTATACTTTCCCGTTTAAACTGTTTCTATATCTTGGGTGTGGTTTCTGACATGCAAACTTGAACCTTGAAAAAGATTTTTCTTAAAAAATTATAAAGGATAATGAGCTCCAATTTGCACAGTATATTTTGTTGTACTTTATTTATACCTTGTTTACAATAATTTCCTTTGTTATTAAAAAAAAGTCTTCATTTAGCCAGGCATATTGGTGCACACCCTTAGTGCTAATACTTGGGGGCACTCGGGAGGCAGAGGCAGGTGGATTTCTGTGTTCAAGGCTGGCTTGGTCTATAGAATGAATTCCAAAACGGCCAGGGCTACCCAGAGAAACCCTGTCTTGAAACAACAAAGAAACAAAAAAGCTTTACGTGTGTGTGTGTGTGTGTGTGTGTGTGTATACGTGTGTGTGTATACGTGTGTGTGTATGTTACGGTGTGTGTGTGCGCGCGCGCACGCGCGCGCACGCGCGCGGGGTGGGTGGGGGGGCTTGTATACTACTACATGTGCCCAAGGTCAGAGGTCACCTTGTGGGAATGAGTCCCCTCCTCCTACTATGTGGGTTCTGGCTCATAGAGGCACTTTAACTGCTGAGCCATCTTGCCACCAACAAATAATTTTATAATCTGCTACCTGTTAGATCAGGCTCATCATGGCTTTCTCACATGGGTTGTACCTCCTCAACCTCATTTATAGAGACTGTGCTCAGACATCTGAGTGTGTGAAGCAAGTGATTTCCCACTAATCCACACTGCTAGTCATTGTCTGTTTTGTTTTGTTTTGTTTGAGGCAGGGTCTTTACTTAGCTGTTGTGTATCTATGTAAACCTGGCTGGTTCAGAACTCATAGAGATCCACCTGCCTCTTCCTCCCAGGTCCTGGGAGCCCTTCCTTGAATTGACTATTGGAGGCCAGTGCTGACTTTGCTTAGTCTCCTGCAACCTGCTACAGGCATGGATGGCTGTAGCAGTGGTATCACATTCCACCACTGTTGCTTTATTGCTGTTTTTGTCGTCAGAGGCAGTAATGGTGCCTTGTGTTTCCTCCAGCTCCTTAGAAGGGGAAGTACACTGCTCTGCAGAAGACGCCGTGAAGTTTATAGAGGATAGGATAACGGAGGCAGCACAAAGTGCCCGGCATGTCCGAGGCCCACACCTTGCTAAGTTGGAACTCATCAGGCGCCTGAGGAGCCAAGGCTGTAACGACGAGTACAAGCTGGGTAAAGAACTGTTGGGTATTGGGGAGAACTAGAGAAGATGAGGGATACCCTTCAAATCTTGAGAGTGTAGTCCTCTATCAATGTGCTTATTACCTGAAATTAATTACTAAAGATGGTTTATTTATAAAATCTGTCTTCAGCACATATTTGGCTTGGCTTTATTTTACTTTTATTTAATTAATTAATTCATTTTACATCCTGACTACAGTTTCCCTTCCCTTCTCCCATTCCCTTCCCCGTTTGCTTAGCTTTTCATATGTGTGTTAGATTAGTCCGTCATGTTCTTGCTGACCCAGTATAAAGAGAAATTTCCAGGCTTGCCATTCTCAGTATTTCTCAGAGCGCATTAGTATTCTTTCCAATTTGCTTTTGTGTGAATGGATTTCACTCAGTAGCCCATGTTTGCCGGGAACTCAGACTTCCCATTTTGAGCTACAATGACTACTTTTTATTTTTTAGAAGGTTGGAAGCCTGGAGCTTGCCACTAATTGAGGATAACCTTAAACTGACCCCTCCTGCCTCAGCCTCCCAAATACTGGGGTTATAGGTGTGCTCACCATACCTGATTCTTGGGTTTTGGGGATAGAGTTTCTTTGTGTATTCCTGCCTGTCCTAGAACTCACTCTGTAGACCAGGCTGTCCTTGAACTCACAGAGATCTGCCTGCCTCTGCCCCAAGTGCTGGGATTAAAGATGTACCCCCATCAACCAGCAACACCATCTCTCTCTCTCTCTTTTTTCTTTTTTGTATTTCTTATTTCATTTTATTTTTTTTGAGACAGGAAATGCTGATTTTAAAGGTCTGTGCCACGATGACTGGCTTCAGGCCAAGTTAATGTAAACAAAACAGATGCTTTAAGATTAGAGATGTCACTGAAGCACTCACTCCAGTCTGTGAGTAATGTAGTAATGTATTGTCCTCCTCTTTAAGGTGACCCGGAAGAGTTAATGTTCCAGTATTTCAAGAAGTTTGGGGATAAGCCTTGTTGTTTCACAGACCTGAAGGTGTTTGTTGACCTCTTGCCTGCTGCCCAGTGCACACAAGTATGTGTCTCTCAGAGTTCTGCTAGTGTCTGGAGTGTCTGTGCTTGCATGCAGGAGGAGGTGGTGCAGGAGTGACTGCTGTCTGTCTACAGTTCTAGAACCACTGGAGAACCACACCTAGATGTCTCACTTGACAATAGGCACTTCATTTTTCTGAGACAGCTCACATGGCCCAGGGTCACCCTGCCTCTATCCTCAAACATGGAGGTCTTATGTGAGCTGTTACACCAGGCTGACTTCTCATCTCGAGGCTGAGCAGACTGAAGTCAAGATACTTTTTCCGTCCTGCACATCTTGCTGTGTCTTTACAAGCTGAAGAGCCATACACAGAAGCCCCTAGACCAGTGGTTCTCAACCTTCCTACCACTGTGACCCTTTATTTAAGACAGTTCCTCATGCTGTGGCAACCCTCAACCATAAGATTATTTTGTTGCTACTTCATAACTGTAATTTTGCTACTCTTAGGAATTTTCATGTATTTATCTGATGTGTAACCCCCAAAGGGGTTGTGACCCATAGGTTGAGAACCACTGCCCTAGACTGTTTGATATTCAGAAGTGTTTAGTGCCTGCTCCAGAGTTAGCCTTGCTCATAGGCAGTTGGGGGCCTTTGTCCACTGGGGAACAGTACACCTGAGGTAGGATAGCATCAAGTGCAGAGAATAAACCAATATCTGCCATCCACTTGATAACTGGAAACTTGTGCCAGGGCTGCTGCCATGTGGCCTTCCACAACGCCTTCTGTGCCCATGAGCAGTGAGTGAAGTGGACTGAACACGGTGGAATGACTATGTCTTCACTCTACCTGGACTCAGTACTTTGGCAGACTTTGGTCACCCATCTAGGGCACCCTAACTAATCCCAGCTCCCTAATAAGGATCCAATAGAGAAAGACTCTATTCTTGTCTTCTTGGGGTGTCTGTGCACAGGCTCATGCCAACAACTTCTTGGGTAATTGTAGCACGCAGGGCGGAAGATCCTAGTTTTAGGAACATTTGAAAGTTGTGCAGTAGAAGTTTGGTCTGGGAGGGCATATCTGAACAGCTGTCTTGGAGGACAGGAGGGAAGATAATTTTTTTTTACAAGGAATTCAGATTTTGGTTCAGTGTGGCTATAGCAAGTAGTCAGATTCCTCCAAAAATACAGTGGGTTTTGTTTCTGTCGGGAATTGAAATAGAATCCAGGTGACCATGTGGACCAGATCACGTGAGTGCTGGTGAGCAGTGTGCTGAGCAGTGCGGGGCAGAGCGTCTTGTCCAGTAGTGCTGACCACCCTGCAGAGAGCAGCAAGAGGCCTGCTGCTCAAGAGGAATGTCATGTTTCTTCTAGGTGTGTAGCACCACACCTGATCTGTGTGAGCCAGAGGTTGGACAATAGCTGTGGGTAGGTAGAGAGTCCTCCTGTAGAGCATCTCAGGTGTCATTTGTATTGTGTGGACTTTGTTCTTTCTCTCTGCAGTTTATTAATCAGCTTCTTGGAGTAGTTCCGTTGTCAACACCAACAGAGGACAAACTGGCCCTGCCAGCTGACATCCGAGCCCTGCAGCAGCATCTGTGTGTTGTGCAGCTGACAAGGCTGCTCGGCTTGTACCACATCATGGACAAGAACCAGAAGCTGGGTGTGGTCAGAGAGTTGATGTTAAGGTACCAGCATGGACTGGAGTTTGGTGAGTAGCCATTCAGATATGTGTCGTTCCCCGCCTCACCCCCCAGTTTTGCCATACTGATAAGTCTGTATGTAAAGTACCCAAAGCACACTGGTCTAATGCATGTGCCCGGTATTTCATCAAGTGCTTCCCCAGCCAGAGTAATTCTCAGAAGCCTAGGTAGGCTAGCAGACTTTGTCTGGTGCCTGCTTCTTCTGAGCAGCTGGGTGATCCATGGCTCTTAAACAAGTCCCATGACTTGTCAGGGTTTTTGAGCTCAGGAGCTGTGGCCTTATGTTCTAACTCTGCTTTGGGAAGCAGAGTAGTGTAGTATGCATTGTGAGGTGATGGACCCTTCAGTGCAGAAGCAGGGGTCTTCTGACTGGCTTTAAACTGCTCAATAGAGGTGTTGCTTGAGCACTAAGCTTCTTCATTAAGAACCCTTTGAAAAAAAAAAAAAAAACTAGCCGGACGTTGGTGGCGCACGCCTTTAATCCCAGCACTTGGGAGGCAGATGCAGGCAGATCTCTGTGAGTTCGAGACCAGCCTGGTCTCCAGAGCAAGTGCCAGGACAGCCTCCAAAGCTACACAGAGAAACCCTGTCTCGAAAAACCAAAAAAAAGAAAAAGAAAGAAAGAAAAGAAAAAAGAACCCTTTGGTATAGGAGTCAGATTCTTTTCTTCACCTCAGACTTCTTCAGACCTTTCCCTTTGTAAAGACTGGCATATGCACCTTCTCCCCTGGAATGTTCTGTTCCAGTCGAGTGTGGCTTCTTGGTTGTGTCATGCCTACCCCCCTTTCCTTCTATCCATCCTTTCTTTCTTGCTCCCATCTTTTGTGGTTCTACGGATGATAGCCAGTTGCTCATACTTGTTAAACAAGTGCTTATGTTCATGACACATCCCCAGTTTTTATGGCTTCTATTGTCTTCAGTACAGATCCTATTCTTTTTTTGTTTGTCTGTTTTTTGTATTGTTTTTTTCTGACACAGTTTCTCTTTGTAGCCCTGCTTGTCCTGGAATTCAATCTGTAGACCAGGCTAGCCTCCAACTCACAGAGATCCACCTGCCTCTGCCTCCTGAGTGCTAGGATTAAAGGCCTGCGCCACCACTGCCTGGCTTACTCATCCTATTCTTACTTTCTTTCTCTTTTCCATTTTTTGTGCCTGTCACATACATTGCTTAAAAGGTAAAGAAACAAAAGCCTCCTGTAGCAGCACTTAATAAGTAACAATTAAAAACAGGTGTGATTCCCCCCCCCCCAGGGCGCTCTTGTTTGAAGACAGAGTTGCAGTTCTCCGACTATTACTGTCTCCTTGCTGTCCATGTGCTCACTGATATATGGAGAGAAGCAGGTAGGATGCCAGTGTCAACTCCGTGGGGGTTTTTTGAAGATAGAGGCCACACTGTGGAAATAACACCACTGATCCTTGGGCCCAACTCATTAGCTGGCTCATTAGTTTCTAAATGTGTCTGCATAATGCACAATCACTGTGAAATAAAGCTAGAGTTTAGATACAACCGCACTGATTCAAAGGCAGATGGGCAAACCCACAGAACAGAAGAGCCCTTTTTAGTTAGTTACTAATGTTTAACAAATGATTTTCTTGCCAGGTGGTGGTTCCTTAAAGATGAGTGGATATGTTTTGATTCTAGGTGAGGAGACTGCTGTGTGGCAGGCCCTGACTCTGCTGGAAGAAGGATTAACCCACAGCCCATCGAATGCTCAGTTCAAATTGCTGCTTGTTCGAATCTACTGCATGCTGGGTGCATTTGAGCCAGTGGTGGATCTTTACTCCAGCCTTGACGCCAAGCATATCCAGCACGACACCATTGGGTTGGTAGTATATACTCTGAATACTGTGCAGACAGCCTAGGAAGCTCACTTGTAGATGATAGTGGAACAGGAAGGACTCTATACACCAGTCACTACTGCAAAGCAGCAGGGCCTTATATCTTCAGGCATTATGGAGTTTACAGCTTCAATCATGCTAAGGCTGCATGCCCTCTTTTGTTGGGTGGCATGTCTCCAGGCAGCCATCTGTATATTTTCCACTTTCTCTTTAGCACACTGTATTTTGAAGTTTCTACTTTTCCCTTGCTGTTGCCCGTGACCCAACACTGGGTTTGATTTTTGACTGTGTTATGCAATAGGCATTTTTCTATTCACATTTAGTTAGAGAACATGTTGTCTCACCAGTTATGTTTCTGTTATTACCAGGTATAAAGAAAGAACTACGTTCATTCTTTTAAAAATTTGATCCTGTGAACTAAATAGTACTGCTAATAGTATTTTTTTTTTTTCTTTTATGACCTCCTCTTTCTTGGTGCCTAGTATTAGACAGTAGAATGAGGTAACTGTAACATGTTTTCTCTTTCTTTCCTACCTAGCTATCTTCTGACCCGATATGCTGCATCCTTGGGTCAGTATGCTGCTGCCTCCCAGTCCTGTAACTTCGCACTCAGGTTTTTCCACTCCAACCAGAAAGATGTAAGTGAAACCCATTGGTGCTATGGTTTCCTGGTGAATGACGTGGTTCAGAATGCACCACTCCCTAGGATCATAGGATACATGTCACGTGGTACCTTGATCTATTGCTGGCAGATGCCCTTAGGCTGAGTTGAATCATCCAAGGCCACTAGGTAGAGATTTGCATTTGTTCATTGTGTGTGTCTGTAATTGAATCCTTGGAAATTTACATTTGCAACTGGGCATTAACAGACTGAGAAGTCTTATCATGATTGGAAGCAAGAGGCTGCTGAGTTTGTGCAATTATAGCTGCCCTGGCAGAGGCAAGGGTGGACCTGAGTGCAGTCTTCCCTGCTGCTCACTTGGGCCCATTAGGTTAAAGAAGTTCTCAGCGTGTCCAGGAACTAGTGTGCAGAGAAGGTGTGTTGTTCGAGTGGCCACTGCTGCTGTTCTCCCTGTGGTTTGACCATGCCAGGCTCGGCCTGTAGCTTTCCATTTTCCTGGTCTCTTGATATCATCAAGTCATTTGAGATTCATCTTACTCTTGAGGCCTCTGCTTTAAAGTCATACCTGTCTTCCACTTGCTTCTTGAGAGGCGTGTTAGAGAATAGAGAAGCAGGACAGAGCACTTCTGAACGGTGTGTTTTGAGCTGTTGGTAGAGTGGCAGAGGACAGCTCCAATCCCGGAGAAGGCTGACCAACCCCTCTGCCTCAGCCCACACCACCAACTTGTCTGTCTGCTGTCCTGAACGTATTGGGATCTATGGAGACCTTCTCTCTGATGAGAGAGAAGAGGGTATCAGCATCTAAGACTTGTTTCCAAGGTGCTGGCTTGGCATAGAGACAAGAAGCCTTGTCTCAGACATTGGGTTAGATTTCCAGTGTAAATAGATGTTGAGTGATAAATCTAAGGCTACACAGTGCATTAAGAATCTGTAATCGCCCTCCTCTGTTTTCTAGGAATTTACAGCTTTTCCAGAACTGTGTCCTCAAGTCTCACTATTTCAGCTCTTCTTTCTGTATTTATAAGGAAGAGGTTGAAGACATTTCATTTACAGAAGACTTGAAATTTGGGATAGGGCCTTGCAATGTAGGTGAGGCTGTCTCCAAGCTCCTTCTCTATCTTCTGCCTGACCTCAGAAGGGTCATGGTTTTGATTGATCCCTGATGCAGCTAAATGTACATGATATTGAGCCTGATGAATTAGCGTTTTATTGATCGTGGAGTAAAGTATAAACTCAGAGTTTAGAGTAGCCCATTTAGAGTAGCCCATCTATAAGGACCTGAGGCAGCAGTGCCTGTGTACCCAGTAAGGAAGCAGAGCCCTGGGCCTGTTGGAGTGGCTTTCTGCAAAGCCCAAACACCATGTTCTACAGCTATCATTCTCTGGTTTTGGAGGTTTCCTAATTGCTCTTTCCCTTGGGTAACTAGTATATTTGACTTCCTAATTAGTCTTCTACATAGAGCTTTTTAAGAAGCAAACCCGCTGTTGTTGGTGGGCTTTGTGCTGTGGTGTGAAAATTATCTTTGGATGTCTGTCTGCTGTCATTTACTTGGGAATCAGTGTTAGGGTTCCTCATTGCCAAAAGTCACTTAAATGTTTATGGTTTTAAAAGCTTGATTTTGGGTGACAGAGACATGGCACAGTGGTGAAGAGCTTGCCGGACTTGCAGGGCTTGAGTCTACCTCAGGCAAAATACTACCAGGGAATCTGCCCAAACACACATCACAGAAATAAAAATAGTAAAAATCTTTTCAGAGTTCTCTCTGAAGTCTCTGTTTTAGGTATTCATAAAGGTCATTCTTTAAAATCTGATACCCATGTAGATTTGCTAATTTTCACAGTGATCAGGGTTCATTTCAGGGGTCCTTCTAGCCTCGCTGGTACACAAATGAGTGGGCGTGATGAGGATGCACTCTCTGGTCAGTAGTCCTCAGTGTGCCTGTGCTGCTGTTTGGCTGCATTCCACAAGGCATAAGGCCTCAGCAGTGATGTTCTCAGCCTCCTGCTATGCTCCCTGGGCCCTTGGCTAGCTCTGCAGAGCCACTTTATTGTGGTATTTAAGGGGACTATGTCGGTCGAATGGACAGAAATCTGAAGCCACTCCTGGCTTGTTAACTGACTATATGTATCCCCTGATTGCCCTTGTTTCTCTCTTTGGAAAGCTATTGTCTTTTCTCACAAGTGATGTTCCATGGGCCACTGAGGTTCCCACTGAAAGAAGGCTGGGTCTCATGTTGGAACTGCATTCTGTGTAGAACCACGAAAGTCCTATTTCCATCCTGGCTACTTGGAAGTGTTTTCAAGCTGTCAGTTCCCATTGCAAGGGTCAGCAGTCAACCCTGTGTGGCTTCTAAGTTGGGGACTAGAGGAGAGAAGAGTGTGATAAGTGTGGGCCTCTTGATGGGGCATGCTGTTGTCCGAAGTCAAGCTGGCAGGTAGTCCTAAACCCGCAGGATCACACATAATCTTTTTAATTTTCTTGTGTCCGTCCGTCTTTAATCTCTCCAGATACTGCAGGCAAACAGCTGGCCGAGGTGTCCCCTGGGGGTTTAAAAGCCGCATCGAATGCAGTTGACTTAGCGCCTGTGGCACAACCCCACGGCCTGAAATGAACCCTGCGAGGCTGTGTATCAGAGGGTATGTTGTTGACTATTGGCCTATTTTCCTACTGGGCAAATTACTCAGGCATAGTAGAAATGGGGGCAGAGCAAGCAAATAAGGCTAGGCAAAAGACAGGCTTTTCCAGAAAGTGTCTTCAGGGCAGACATCAGCATTGAGTGAAACACTTCCTTGGCCCACAGGGGTGATCTGTCTTCTGTTCCTGGTGGCTTCCACCCACTCTGAAGCGTTCTTCTGTTGCACCAGTGCTTGATAAGGAACTCTTGTCTTGCCTCTGTCTGCAGGGTTTCATCTGATGATTTTAATCTGTAGTTAAATACATGCGTGTGAGGGCTCCCTCCCCTTCCCTTAGTTGTCTAGTGTAATTTCTAGCAGTTTGTGTGCTCAGGCAACTTGGTTCTTGACATTGTCCTCAGAGTAGGTGGCATTCCTGTTGATGGGTCTTGTTGTTTGTTGTCTTCTTTCTGTCCTGCTGAGAAACTCATCTGCCTATGTCTGATACCGTCTTCAGACAGAACCAACCAAGGAGCAGTCTCTTTCTGAATTCAGGAGAGGGTTTCATTTGGGGCCCATGGGGTAGGATTGTGGACTTATGACATCTTTGAAATCTTTGAACATAGCACAGTTTGTCTTAGAATTGGAGAGATACTGGGTAAGATCTGCATTTGCCACATTTTTGGCTGACGTGATAGAACATCCTCTAGTCCTGTTGCCATGAAAGGCATGAGTGCTAAGACAGGGCTGAGACAGTAGGAACTGCCTCAGGGCTGCAGTGTAGTGGAGGAGACATTTGACTCTGCTGCAGGAAGAAAGAAAAGTAACTTTATTCATGACTGGGACTGTGCTGTGTGGCCCAGACCTTCAGAGATTGGACCAGAGCCTTGGCTGTAGTTTGGGTATTTAGTTGGCTGGCAAGCTTTGCTTCTATTGCCTGAACTGTGGAGTATTTATACCAAGGTGGTGTCTTTCCTTCTCAGACCTCAGAATACATTATTCAAGCTTACAAATACGGTGCATTTGAGAAGATCCCAGAGTTTATCGCTTTTAGGAATAGGCTGAATAATTCTCTCCACTTTGCACAAGTGCGCACTGAACGGATGCTGTTAGACCTTCTACTTGAAGCAAACATGTAAGTATGTGATGAGAGGCCAAGAGGGATTGAGGGTCCAGGTCAGATGTTAATGGCTGTCAGCAGCAGAGCTAAGAGGAAAATGGAGGACAGGAAGAGAAGAGAAGCTGCAAACAGGGAGACATAGAACCTTGACCCTGTCATGGAGAATGCTGGAGGGCTGAGGCTGTGTCTCAGATCTAGTAGAGCCGCCTGCCCTGGGAACTAACCCTCCTCCCTGTAGTGCTTTTGAGGCCTCTTCCCTGGACAGGCTTCAGGAGCAGGGTGTTCTGTATTCTGCTGAACACCAAAAGGCTTTTGCTTGCTGTCATAGCTTGTCTCGGATTTATGAGACCATGTTTTCTAAAGTAGATCCTTTTTCTTTTTCCGGTAAAAGAAAGTCCTGGCTAATGTTTCCATGGTGTATTGTTACAGAAATAAAACCTTAGGGTTGGGGAGATGGCTCAGTAGGTAAAATGATTGTTGTGTGGCTGTGAGGACATGAGTTGTGATCTCCAACACCCAAATAAAAAGTCAGGCATGGCCTTGCATGCCTATAATCATGTGCTAGGGGGGCCAGTGCTGTCAGGAGGGACATGTGGCTCACCGGCAGCCGGCCCAGCCAAATGGTGAGTTCGAGGTTCAGTGAGACGCTTGTCTTCAAAACAAGGGAGGGCAGGGGGAGGGGGATACCTGGTGTGTACTTCTGGTCTCTTCAGGCACACACAGTCATAAAGTCTTGCATGTGCAACACATATGTGCACATGTATGTGCTCAAACACGGTCTAAGCAAACCTTCTGTATTACAGATCAACTAGCTTGGCAGAAAGTATCAAATCAATGAATCTGAGACCAGAGGAAGATGATGTTCCATGGGAAGATTTGAGAGACAACAGAGACTTGGATGTTTTCTTTAGCTGGGATCCAAAGGACAGGTAAGAGGGGCTCAGCTCTGAAAAGTCAGTGTGAATCTAAAACTTTCAAAAAATTTTCCCTTTATACAAATATACATGTTCATTGTTGGAATCAGAGAGCCTAGTTGCCCCGCACGCCCCACTCCAGTGCTGGGCCTGCTAAGTAGGTCTGTCCTTGGTGTGTGTAAGTGCCAGGTGATTCAAGGTATGGGATGACTTGCAGTTCCCTAGGCATCTGAGAGGAAGGTAGAAAACATTTTTATGTGATGTTGGCTCTTCCTAGCACTATATAGAGGCTTATAATCTCTATTAGGCTCTAGAGGGTATTGACAGGTGTGTTTGTGCACTGTGTTTGTGCATATATGTGGTATGTGTATACAAAAGGATTCTTTTTTTTTAAAGCAATACAAAAGGTTGTAATGATATCAGTGTTTATTAGCTAGGTGTGGTTGTTCACTCCTGGAGTCAGAGGCAGGCAGAACTCTGTGAGGATAGAGTTTCAGGACAGCCAGGGCTACACAGTATGATCTTGTTTCAAGGGAAGAAAAGTTAAAACTTCTTAATAATAGATGTTCTATTCTAAGTCACATGCAAACATGAATAGCCCTGGCAGGACAAAAATTGAAGGACTAGCCATGCACTGCCCTCTGCCTACTCAGCAACCTGAGAGGTTAGAGGCAGGTGAATCATGAGTTCAAGGTTATCCTTGAACATGACAGCATGTTCAAGGCCTATTCTACACGAAGCCCCATTTCAATGAAATAATCAAATAAAACAAACCTCCTGAGGCCTCCTGTGATTCTTTGAAAAGAAACTTCTCAGCCACCAGAAGAGCTGCGTTTGCCCATCCTTATCCTATACATTCAAGTGAGTTTCAGATTGTTAGCCTGTATGCCCCTTCTTCAGAGGGGTCAGAGGAGCCAGCAAGATAGCTCAGTGGGGAGAGGGGCTTGCCACCAACCTGAGTTCAATTCTTGGGACCTTTCTAGAGTAAAAGAGACTCATCCTTCGGGTGTTCTGTGCCAGCAAACTGAGCCCCAGTATAGTATATATGCTTATATACTTTTGTATAGAGAATTCTGAAGGGGTTTGTGTGAGTTTGTGGACTTTTGAGTGTTTGAGTAGTTGCATTCTTCACTACCTACCTTGTTTTTCTAGCATTTCTGCTTTTTTGTGTTATTTGTGTTTTAATCATCAAAGCAAATGCTCTGAATGGGGAGCTGACCTGTTGGTAAGGCTGCCATGCCCCGCTTATCTTGTGAAGCAGGCAGGAGTCAGATGTTTGCCCCAGGCAGAAACTATACTGAGGTTTCCTGACAGGTGAAAGGAAACGCTCAAAGCTCTAAAGGCAACAGGCTGAGTAAAATGCACGGTCTGGGGATGTTTTTGTTTAAGGAATGTTTCTGAAGAGCATAAGAAACTCTCCTTGGAGGAGGAGACCATGTGGTTAAGAATTCGCACCTTAACGCTGAGGCTCATCAGTGGACTTCCGAGTCTTACCCACCCTGTGGAGCCAAAGAACTCAGAGAAGACCTCCGAGAATGGTGTGTCCTCCCGGATTGACATTCTTCGTTTGCTCCTCCAACAGCTAGAAGTGGCCGTGGAGACGGGGAAGCGATTTATTGAGAAGGAAATTCAGGTATCAATAAGTATTTGCTATTGGAGGCGCAATAATTACACCCGCAAGTTGTCTTTTAATGCATAGTGAAGAGCACATTTTGGTTCTAGTTTGTGTCTCTGTGAGAAAGAGGGATTTGATAGTTTTGAGCCATTTGAGGGTTTTGCCCTAGACTCATTTGTCTAGACTTACTAGTCAGGAAAAGCAAAATAGCTTTTTGTGGTTTTTATTTGTTTTGTTTTCCTTTTTTCTTCTTCTTCTTTTTTTTTTTTTTCTTCCTCTCTTCTTTTCTTTTTTGAGATAGGCTCTTGGTCTATAGTTCTGGATGGCGTTGAATTTGAAGTCTTCCTGCTTTGGTGTTGGGACCACAGGTACACACCACCATGCCCTGCTAGTATATATGGCTCTTTTGTTGTTATTATGGGAAGGCGGTTACTAGTTTTCTTTTTTTTTTGGTTTATCAAGACAGGGTTTCTCTGTGGCTTTGGAGGCTGTCCTGGAACTAGCTCTTGTAGACCAGGCTGGCCTCGAACTGACAGAGATCCGCCTGCCTCTGCCTCCCGAGTGCTGGGATTAAAGGCGTGCGCCACCATCGCCCGGCTACTAGTTTTCTTAGGAGTGGGTTTTATGCAGTAGTCACCAGTCCTGTTTTCATACTTTGTGTGAATTACACATGTGGTTTTCTCTCTTTTTCCAGTATCCCTTCCTTGGGCCTGTCCCCACCAGGATGGGCAGGTTCTTCAGCTCTGGTTGCTGTCAGTGCCAGGTCCGCTCCTTTCATCTTGTCAGTGATGTGTATGAGCTTGATACCAGTGGCTTAGGTAAGTGTGCACAGGCATTCATTTATCATTAACATTTTAGTAAGTGAATGAATACTGAAATGTTACTAGGATCCTAAACTTAAGGAGAATCAAGAATACCCATAGGCTGAGCCCCACCCCTAGGCTTCCATCAGAGCTGATTCATCTGTGCTTGGAACACAGCTGGCGAGTCCTGCTTAGACTAGAGCCCTTGGACAGAGGAGCAGTCATTGCCCCTCTTCCCTTTGCAGTTCTGCTTTTTTTTCCCCCCCTTCGTTTTTGGTTTTTCGAGACAGGGTTTCTCTGTGTAGCTTTTGGAGCCTGTCCTGGCACTTGCTCTGTGGACCAGGCTGGCCTCGAACTCAAGGAAATCTGCCTGCCTTTGCCTCTCAAGTGCTGGGATTAAAGGTGTACACCAACCCTGCCCAGCTCAGTTCTGCCTCTTTTTCCCCCTGTGTCTGTCTTTCAGTAGTGGACTGTAAATGTCTGGGGTCTCAGGAGGAAAACGCCCCTGCCGTGATTTGATTGTTGATATCAAGTTTACTGTTGCTTTTTAGAATTCTCATTAATTTAAAATGATTATTGTAAGTGTATGGGTGTTTTGCCTGTGTGTATTTCTGTCCATCATGAGCATGCCTGGTGCCCTCAGAGGCCAGAAGCGGGGTCAGTGTCAGATCCCCCTGGACCTGAAGTAACAGTTGTGGGTTAGGATGTGCGTGCATGCTAGGAATTAAACCTGGTTCTTCTGCAAGAGCAGCCAGTGCTCTTGACTGCTGAGTCATCTTTCCAACCCCAACTTTTAATTGTGTGTTTTGGGGTGTACACATAAGGGCAGGTGCCAGTGGAAACTGGAGTTACCAGCTCCCCTGGAGTTGGAGTTAGAGGCTGTTGTGAACTACCTTAGATGTGTACTGGGAACTGAACTCAGGTTCTCTGCAAGAGTAGTATATGCTCCTAGCCACTGAGCCATCTCTCCAAATTTGCTATGGCAGATGTGTGTGTGTGTGTGTGTGTGTATATGTGCCACATTGTTCTTGGAGAGTCACAGGACAACTCATAGGAGTCAGTTTTCTCTTTCTACCATGTGGGTCCCAGGGATTAAATTCAGGTCCTGAAGCTTGATGACAATTGTGTTTCCAGCAAGCATAGCTGTGAGCTGGCCTTGAGCTCAATCCTGCTGCACCAGTGTCTTGGGTGCTGGGATCACAGCTATGTGCAGTCGTGCCCAGTTTGGTTCTTTTTCTTTCTACAAATACAAAGGTTGATTATTTGTTTTTCAATTTTAGAGGGTACAGTCGATATACAGGAACGGATAGAAAATAGTCTTACATCTTTACTAGAACTATTAAAAGGTAAGTTCTTACTGTAGTTTTTTGAATTTTGCCTGCATGTCTAACAATAGCTCAGTGTTTAAGAATATGTAAACAATAGCCATGCGTTGGTGGCACACACCTTTAATCCCAGCACTCGGGAGGCAGAGGTAGGTGGATCTCTGTGAGTTCGAGACCAGCCTGGTCTACAAGAGCTAGTTCCAGGACAGCCTCCAAAGCCACAGAGAAACCCTGTCTCAAAAAACCAGGAAAAAAAAAAAGAAAGAAAGAAAGAAAGAAAGAAAGAAAGAAAGAAAGAAAGAAAAGGATATGTAAAAATATGTAAGGATTTGGAAATAATCATATATCTCTTCTCCCCACCCCACCCCCCCAGCTCATGCATGCCTTCGCTGGCCTCAAACTCACAGAGATCCTCTTGCCTCTGCCTCCTAAGTGCTGGGAGTAAAGGTGTGCACCACCATTGCCCAATAGCATGTATCATTTTAAGGGTACTTTTTATATTTTGGAGACTATAGAACAATCATTAGGACTTTTTACTTCATATGCATTGGGTCTTTTTCTTTGTTTGGAGGAGATTTTTGGTTTTGGTGGTGGTACTAGGGATGGAATCTGGGACATTGATTGGGCCAGGCAAGCAGTGACACTGAGCTATACTCGCACTCCCTTGTAGTATTATTTATTTATTTATTTATTTATTTATTTATTTATTTATTTTGCTTTTTGAAACAGGGTCTCATTTTGTACCTCTGGGAAGCTTGGGACTTAGTATGTACCAGACTGGCCTTGTTCTCAGAGATCTGCCTGCCTCTGCGTCCCAGTGCTGATATTAAAGGCATGGTGGCCACTGTGCCCAGCTTGGGTTAACTTCTTACATCACTTATTTTCAGATTCTACACCATGTTTCTAAAAGTGTGGAAACTTAAGGAGAATAAAGCGTAAAACCTCTTCCTTCCTCAGGTGTCTTCAGCACGTGTAAAGGTGAACTCTTAGAAGTTACAGATGGTAACGTGAAGACACAGCCTGCCATCCTGGAGAATCTGGTCTTCTTTGTGGAGGTGTGTTGTGTCTCCATCCATCCTGAGAGCACAGGCAGGACTTTACATCCAGTTTCACATTGTTTTCTAAACTGGTGTCATTCCTTATGCCTAGGGACAGCTTCCGAGTGGCATGCTTCTTTTCTAAGATTCTCCCAATCCGTTTGTCCCACTTCCTTTGGCTCTTTACTTTAGGTCATTCCTCCAGCTGTTTTTACTAATTACCTTGCATTCTTCATTATGAAGGAGTCTGGAGGATGATAGAATACAACTTTCTTCCCATCTTGCTTTTTTGAGACAGAGTGTTAGTTACTGTGTAGTCAAGGCTGACTTTGAACTCTGAATCCTCCTGCCTCAGCTTCCCAGGTACTGGAGTCATGGACACCTGCTAGCACACCTAGTAGCAAAACTGTTGTGTCTTAGCCAGATTCTTTTTGTCATTATTGGTTTAGGTTTGTGTGTATATGTGTGTGGCCCTGCGTGGGGTTATGTGTACCTGTGCACAGGTACCTACAAATGGCCAGAGGGCATCAACCTCCTCAAACTGGAGTCACAGGCAGTTATGAGCTGTCATGTGAGTTCTGGGCATCAATTCCAGGTCTTCTGCAAGAACAGCCAGCACTTTGAACTACAGAGTGTTCCCAAAGCCAGTAGCCATATTTCTTTTAACCATGTCTCCCTTTTTCCTGTGGCCTGCAGTCTCCTGAAGGGTTTACACTGCTCTGGTGACTGGTAATGAGTGCCAAGTAGTCACTGATCACACTGTGGAACAGGAGCTGACTGAATGCTCCAGGATGGGTTTCTAGCTAAGAATTCACAAGTTTGCTGCTGAGTCCACACTGTAAGGAACTCTTGGGTCCCTTGCCCTGGGGTGTGGACTTAACACTCACAAAGGAACTTAGAGAAGTGAAGTAAAATGGAGTCTAGCAGATTTGAATCGGAAGGAAGGATGAGGACGCTAGGCTGTTGGAGTGAGAAACTGTATGAAGGAATGTCTTCAAAGGAAGAATAGTTCATTCTGGCTCACAGTCACAGTTTTCAGTTCTTGTTGACTTTTCCCATCACCATGGTCTCCGGAGGGCTTCTGCGGAACTGCCAGTTGTCTGTCCCTAACTGCTGTTTTGACACCTTATTGGAATCCATACTGACTAATTTGCACATTTCCTCTTTCAGACTGTCTCTGTCATCCTTTGGGTATCCAGTTACTGTGAGAGTGTCTTGCGACCATACAAATTAAATATACAGAAAAAGAAAAAGAAGAAAAAAGAGACCAGCATCATCATGGTAATAACATGCCTGCCTTTGCCTCATGCTATGTGAGTCTTTAGGGCTTTTCTGAAAAAGCCTGGCCTTTTCTTGACTTTGATCATCAACACCCCAGTAGGTGGGACAACAAGTATGTGTTGTTTGAGACACTCTGTCCTATCTCAGCGTCCTAAGAGCTCTTTCCCCAGTTACACCCTCTCAGTGAAAGGGACAGACTAATGTCACCATAAAGGTCCTTCTCTAGGTTATCACTTGGACAAATCTGCTGTCTTGTCAATTGACACATCTCAAAGAACAACTTCGTACCCAAGGTGCTTACACCAAACCTATGTTGTCAAGGTGTTGACATGGAACCATGGTCTTGGAAGGCTTGAGAGTTCAGAGTACCTGTTCGTCCCAACCACACCCTTGCTTTCCTTTCCAAAGTGCTGGATTCCTGTGATGAGGCCTTTAGTTGCCGTCTCCCCACTGTCTTTGCATCTGAACACTCCTTATCCTTTTGTCTATTTTGAAGAGTTTAGGCATGTGTGTGACAATTGTCACTACTGAAACTTATTATATTCTTAGATACAGGCAGAAATTGAGGTTAGACATAAGCACTGTTACTTCATTAAATTAGGAAACATTAAGGTTTGTGTCCCATTCTTGACATTTTAGTGTTCTATGAAGGAAGTGTCTCCCTGGTTCATCACAGATGTTCCTCTTTCCTTCTGTGATTAAAAATTAGATATGGCACTTGGGAACGGGCTCAGTGGCTAGGAGAGCTTGCTTTGCTCCATAGAACCTGATTTGGTTCTCTGCATCCGCATGAAATGGCTCACAACCTCCTTTATCTCTAGCTCTAGAGGATCAGACACCATCTTCTGGCCTACACACACACACACGCACGCACGCACGCACGCACGCACGCACGCACGCACGCACGCACGCACGCACGCACGCACGCACAGTGTAGATTGCCAGTTTGCTGTTGGGCTTGCCTGTCTCTGCCTCCTGAGTGCTAGGATTACGGCCAGCATTTATGTGGTTGCTGGGTCCAACACTTGTAAGGTTTTTTTACCCATTGTGCTACCTCCCCAGTCCTGAAAATAAAGCCTTGTTTCCCTCCCTATCCTGTACTGTTCTTGCATATTTCCAGCCCGCAGGAGTCATAAACAACTCACACGCTTTTCTGTTAGTTCTTCTCCAGCTCATGCTGGGAAATAGGAAATACAAATTCATTTAAAAAAAGTATAGTTCGAGACCAGCCTCTACAAAAGCTAGTTCCAGGAGAGCCTCCAAAACCATGGAGAAACCCCGTCTCGAAAAATAAAAAAAAAAGTATAAACCCTGGATACAGTTTCCTGCCTAGACTAATCTCCAGTATTTTTTTTCCCATCCAAAGGCTGTCTAAACCATCAGTTAGCAGCTAATTGGTTACTCCAGGCTGTCTTACTATCCCAGTGTGTCCATCCCTGTGGGCAAAGCACTGGGCAGTGGGAAGTTTGCGTTCGTAACTCGTGCTGGAAACAGGAGATGCTCAGAAGGCTTTTTAATATTTTTGATCTTCTTTGCCTCAGCCTCCAGTCTTCACCACTTTCCAAGACTATGTTACTGGACTTCAGACTCTAATTTCCAACGTTGTGGATCATATTAAAGGACTTGAAACACATCTAATTGCACTTAAACTTGAGGAACTCACGTTAGAAGACACGTGTATCTCTCCGGTAAGAGATGCTAGGCTAGCAGCATGCCCTCTGCACATGTTGAAATCTTTTTAGGAGGACTAGTTACTGTTTAGCTCATCATTCTCTTCATCTGTAAGACCCAGAACAAGAGGATGCTTTGGATGTCGCTTTGTTATTGTGGTGGTGGTTTTTAAAAGTACATTGAGGTAATAGGTTTTTCTTCCTCTTCCATCCCCCAACCCAATTTTCTGTGGCTATTACTTTCCAAAGAGGACTAATGCCAAGGGCTGGTGGTGTGGCTCAGTTGATAGAGAACACCTGCCTAACCTTCAGGGAGGTTGGGCATGGTGGCACATGCCTGCTTTCTCGGGACTCAGGACTCTGAAGCAGGAGGATCACTAAAAGTGTGAGTCCAGTCTGGTCTACATAGCATCCTAGGCCGGGGGGGGGGGGGGAGATAGGGTGTATCACAAAAATCCCAGAATCCTTCATATTGAAATGAAATTTGGAAAGTCTCATGGAGATATTTGAAGATTAGCAGGGAGAAGAGGTAGGAGGCGAGCTGTGGGACTGTGGTAGTGGGCTCCTGTTCACCTGCCTCCAAATATGGAATGGTAATTCTGGGTCAGTGCTATGGAGTCCCCTTTTCCCTTTCTTCTTGTAGCTTAGCCTGGCCGTAGACAGTGATGACAGTCTCGACACTGCCCCTCACAGTACAGTACTCTGGGGGGAATTTCCTCTGTAAATGGAGTTCTTAATTGGTCTAGATAATAAAAGCCCAGAGTCATAGAGGGAAATGCTGAGAGATCAGAGAGAAGGAACAAGTCACTGCATACCTTACCTCCTATGTGTCTAGTAGAGAAGAGAACAATTTTCTGTTTCTCCATGCTTATGTCCTGTTTCTGCCCAGCCACGTCCCTTCCTTCTGTCTGTACAGACCTCCAGACCTCTATGGTTAGCTAGTGGCAAGCTCCATTCTCTGACCCTCAGACAGGCTTTATTTGTACAAGCAAGATATCACCACATTTCTCTTTATCCACATGGAGAGGAGAACACCCACCTTTTGGGATGGAGCACAGCAGTTAACTGGCCAGTTAATGGCATTAACTAGTCAAGATCTGCAGAGTCCACCGGGCTACTCTGCACAGGCACTGGCATGTGTGTCTCTGGTTTTCCCTTTGCAGAGCACAGGCTCACTTTGTACTATCCTGCCCCAGCATTCCTAGTATCAGCAATCATGGGGATGAAATGCCATGCCTGGAATGGTCCTCATCTTTTAGTGTTTTTGTTGTTGTTTAACTTTTAAAATAAGTATTTTTATGTAATGTTTGGTTATTTCACCTGCATATATACCTGTGGACCACATGTGTACCTGGAGCCTGAGTCATTCTATATCCTCTGGAACTGGAGTTGTAAGCCACCATGACAGTTCTGGGAACTTAACCTGTGTCCTCTGTAACAGTAACCAGTGCTCTTAACTGCAAAGCCATCTCTCTAGTCCTGTTTTATCTTTAAATACCTCAATTCCATTTCCTTTAAGTACATCTCTTGTGTTTCTAGTCTTTCCTCCCAAACTTGGTAGCCTTTCTTCCTGGTCCTCTTTCCATATGGGGTACCCAACTAAAAAGAGTTGTAGGTAGACAACTTTCTTTGTGTTTATATTCATGAGAGTGTATAGTATCATATTATTTCATAGTTTAAGTAAGTGAAAATACCACTTTCTGCAACTTGGGCTTTCTTTATTCACTCACAGCTATACAGATTTGTTAAGACTCACATGTACAGCCAGCCTTGTGCTTTGATTAGCTGTTTGTATCAATGTAGGAATGAATCACCTGGTGTTCTGGGAAAGATCACTATAAATCAAGTGAATGATTTTCAAGCAAGATTACTTGTTTCTGTTGTAGGAAGAAAGAAAATTTTCAAAGACTGTGCAGGGGAAAGTGCAGAGCAGTTACCTGCACTCACTTCTGGAAATTGGGGAGCTGCTCAGAAAAAGACTTGAGACCACAAAGAAACTAAAAATTTAAGAAAGTATGAACCAGAGGCACTGAAGATGCTCCAGCAGAAGACGACACACCACCTTCTCCAGCAACAGCACCGTCTGCTGCTGGCCATCGTTTTCATCCAGAACTTCCTCACAAATGCATGAAGGACTTTGATCGTGAATTAATTTTTGAGGTATTAAATATATACAACTGATTATAAATTATTGTATATAAACCAGAAGCAGGACCCTCATCTGGGTTTACCACTCTTTATACCTGTTCATACACACAGGACAGCAAGGAGAGCCCCACCTTCCTCCCATCACCAGAAATGTCTGGAGTGGGGTTTCTATACAAGCAGCAATAGAAACAAGTACAAAGCATCAACCTCAAAGCAGGTGATTGCTCTGTCGTGCAGTGGGAGTTTGGGTTTGGTCCTGAGCCACAGGAGGTAAAAAGCAGATGCAGGAGCATGCCCTTTCCAAGGTGGCAGGTTCCTTGTGAGGCTCACACAGAACCAGGGTGGGTCCACAGAGGATCAGGTGAGATGTGGCGTGAACACATGCCACTTCAGGGCACCACACATGACCACAGGTGCTCAGTTTTGGCTTCATAGTCCTGACAGCCAAGACATCCTAGCCCCGCTCTTGGGAGAGCTAGCCCAGCCTCAAGTCAGCGAGGGAAACCCTTGAGTACAGCCCGCTTCACACTTCCTAAGCTGCTGAGATCCCTCCCCTGGTCCTCCAGGAAAGGTGGGAAGAGCTGTTAAAGAGAGGTGTGCATGATTTGTGCAGGCCAGTCTGATATTTGTTTCCTTGGTTTTGAGTCACATTCTGCAGCTGATAAATGAGTCATACACAACAGATACACATTGGCATAAATATGTTTGGAAACAAAGGCTTACCACCCTAATGTTTTTAAGTGGGGAGTTTGAGACACAAGGATTATATATTATGGATTTAACCTAGGTTTTAAGTTTTAGGTTAACAAAAGATATGTTTTACAATGGGCCTGATGTCAGTCTACTTTGTTGACGCTTGGCAACTGTACCAAGGATGTATTTTCTTTGTTCACCTGGAGATTAGAGGTCTGGTCCCCAAGCCTGCATGAGAGTCTGGCCTGAGAGAGAGATGAAAACTGCTCTTGAATATGTTGTGGCGAGCTCTTACAGCTCCTTTGGTAACTGCTGGTGTTTGAATCCTCTTCTGTTCTGGTTTCCTGTCATCTGACTAACTACTACAAGTCAGTAACTATGAGATGAGGACATGAATTTGCTGAGTATTGGTCTTTCCCAAATTCTACTCCAGTAAAAGGTGACACCAGCTAACGAGAGCTGGGTAAATCTCGGGTGTCAGGTTTGCATTTTATCCTTTATCTTGACAGTCTTAGATTTACAAATTGTATTCATAGTGGTTATTAACAGTTTAAACGTCTAAGGAAATCTGTAGAAACCACTTTCTTACTTGTAAGATGTGCTGGAAAGTCTAGACCACATAATAACTTAGTTGCCATAGTATCACATGCTCCATCCCAAAAGGAAAGGACCTTTTGAGTAAGATGAAGATTCTAATTCTGACTTGCCTTGAACATCAACATGTGGCCATTTTCTTTAGCAATGGCCTGTGTCCCATGGGACTAGGTGGGCTTTTGCAAGCACTGTATCTCTTGGAATAATGTTTCTTGGGATATCCAAACTATACTGTATGTGTATAGACATAGAAGCTCTTTGAAACAGCTCTGTCAGCTGACCATAATTGTGCTGGCTCTGGCTCTCAGGGCCCTCTGGCTCCTCCCTCTAGTGGTCTATCCAGTCAGTCTCCTGCCCTGGACACCTGGGATCTCCACTGGTTTTACTGACAAATAATGTCAAGTTGGAGTTATGCTTCCTTTCTTACTTGCTGATTTTCCTACTAAATGTAGCATTTCAATTAGACCCAATTCTTACATTTTAAGATAATTGTAAAAAGAATGAAATTATGAAGAAATGACCAATATCTTTTATCAGTCTGTTCTTTTGGAAGCTGTCATGCACTATACATTGTGTACAGTTAAAGTATATATATATATATATATATTCTTACTGAGTAAAAAGCACCCTCTCCCATGGTTTGTATGTCTTAGTATCTGAGGAGAATGCTCAGTGACCTGTTGCTGCTGCTGCTGTTCTGGTTTATATGGGTTTTGTCCTGTTTTGTTTTTGTGTGGTAAATTGATATTTAAAAAACAAAAAGAAAAAAAAACCACAACTACTGTTTACAGACTGAAAAATCACTGCTTTTTATACTACTGAGATCCTAAGTCAAGACTTTCCACAGCAGGCATTGGGTTCAAGTTACTGCTCTGACGTGGACGGAGAGTCCTCTGTAGTGTCTCCACATAATGGGAGAGTGTGCACAAACCTAGGTGTGCTGCCATCAATTTTGTATATTTTCATAATTTTAATTGTTCAAAATTGCATTATATTTTGCAATCACCACATTCAATCTGTATTTGTCTTTCATTTCAACTTTTTCAATATAAAAAGGGGTTCAATGTATCTTCAGGCTTGTTGAAACTCTTCCTACTTTTTGATGTGATTTATTGGTATGGGAAATCCACTCTTGAGAATTAAGTGAAAGGCAGCAAATTGGCTTTAACTGGACAGGTTAATTTCCTTAAGTGTTTTTATTTTTACTTGGCACTTTTGCCTGGTTCATTTTTGTTCACTCTTAACAGTTAGAGCTTCCTCATCTCAATTCTATACTGAATGTTATCCCTCCCTTGGGCTAGCCCTGGCTGGAGGCAGGAGGATCAAGTCAAGACCATGTGCAGCTATAAGACACTGTCTTAAAAAACAAATGAAAATAAAACCAAAAGACTGAAGGTCAAAACTAATCTTTGTGGCTTAACAGTAGTGCCTTGCACACTTGCATTTATTAACTAACAGGTTCGGCTCAAGCAGTTGTACTACATGCTAGTTACTGTGACCCTACGTCCTGGTTGGAGGCTGTGTGGTGTAGAAAATCTATTACGTGTGATGGAAGTTGTTGCAGTGTGTCTGGAAATCTGAATGAGTCAGTGCAAAGGCTCCACCTAGGAGAGTGACTAGAAGGCTTCAGGCTGTCTTGTGATAGCACCTGCTCAAGCGCACACTAACCATGCAGTGGGAGCAGGAGCTATTTTCCTGATCCTTTTTGTCCTGATAATATATGCCCTTAGTTTTGCCTGCTTCTTCAGGGAGGAATTAACTTCATCTGAATATTTTTTCCTTTAACAAAAAGAGTGCTTGCCTGAACCTCACTACTGTTCTTAACTTTCCCAACATGATTTTGGGAAATGACTTTGCAGACAGTATGATGCCAGCTTTACAATGGTGAGTACAGAGCGAGTCACATGATCAAACACATTATTTGGGATTTTCTATTGCAGTTCATACTTGAGGGGCGCAGCTTTGTGCAACTTGTAACTTCTGTGGATGCCAGGAACATGCGTGGGTCCCACATAAGAGTTACAATCTAGATTGTTTCTTTGTGCAACTGTGCTTCCCCCTACGTACACCCAAAGCTAGCCCTGACTTCTTTGTCTTGCCCTACTCCACCCTTTCAATGGTATTCATTACTAAGAAATGCTCCTTAATTTAATAGGCCCTTTTGGCACTATCTGAGAAAATGTTTAGGTTCTTTAGAATAAAATTTGCTATGTTGGATCCAGTGTTTATTGCTTCAGGTTATTGAAGAATTCCCTTAAACAGTATGTAGCTGTGTGACCCTAAGAAGTCAGACTCTACGTAGCCATCATTAGAGCCTGCTTACTGCCCTGGGCCAGTGTTGTGGAAGGCTGCAGTATGAGGTAGATTGCATTTCTGTGGCATAGGTAAATCTTTTAAGCAGATTTAACTTGAAATAAAAGACATGGTAATTTAGTCCCACTCCAGAGCTCCTGAGATTAGAAATGATAGCAGCCAGCCTGAGCCCATCCTGGGAGAGCCCAGGGTAGGCTGCCACTGTCCTGCTTCTGTCATAAAGGATGAAGAGGCTAAGTAGGTCCTCTACTTTCTACAAAACAGCAAATATTCTGTTCTTTGGAGTTGGCCTGGCCTAGATCCAGGTATAAATTTAGAGCAGCTAAGGCAAGTCATGTTTCAGAAGCACCCAAGGAGACGAGACAGGGTTCTGATTAAAATAAAATCCTAGCAGCTAGAAAGATGGCTTGTTCGGCAGTTAAGAGCCCTCAAGGACCAGAGTTTGGTTCCCAGAGCTCTCAACTGTCTACTACTTTAGTCCAGAGAGCCCCACCCCCTCTTCTGGCCTCCATGTCACTGCACACCCGTGCACACTGTGCGCATCCACGCAAGCACTCTTACACTAGAAATGAAAATACTAGGTTCTCTGGATTTCAGAATCCTTACTGAGATGTGAACTCTGCGCTGGCAGCAGAGGCTCACATGTGGGCTGGTTCACACCCGTCTAAATAGCCAGATGTTCTGCTTGATCCAGGCTTTTATCCATGCTGACAGCTGTACATAGAGGAACAGCATTTTATAACAGGTGGGGTGGAGTCACCTTGTTTAATAAAAGTTGATTTTGCCTGGCAGTAGTGCACACCTTTACTCCTAGCACTCAGGAGGCAGAGGCAGGCAGGTGGAGCTCTGTGAGTTCAAGGCCTGTCTGCTTTACAGAGTGAGTTCCAGGACAGCCAGAACTGTCACACAAAGAAACCCTGACTGGAAAGCAAAAAAAAGAGTTGGTATTGACTCAGTAACTTGGAGCAAAGTGACACTGCTGGAAAGTAATTTATAACTTTTAAATTGAAATGATTGTTCCATTTGGTTGTGTACATTTTTTGTTGTTGTTGAGATAAGGTATGCACCCCTGGCTGGTCCTCAAATTCATTATGTAGCTGAAGCTGGCCTTGGAATCCTGATCCTTCCTTGTGCCTCTGCTTTCCTAGTGCTCAGATTTCAGATATGTCACCACATCTGGCTTTGGTGCATAAATTCTAAATGCCATATATAAGGTACCACTAAGAATTTGCTCTGTAGAGAGAAAGCATGAAAGGCAATGCCCTGTTGCTAACTCACTGATGAGGTCAGAGGGTAGTACCTTGTGCAGGGAAGAGTTCTCCTGATAGGAATCCACACAGCCGAGACTCAAAACTGTACTCAAATTATAGGCCAACATAAATCTGAAAAGAAAACCACCTAACCAAAACAGACCTTTATTTGTTCAGAATGAACTTCTCTGTAGCACCAATTCCTCTTTGGGGGCATCTCACTAGCCTTGACTGAGCGCACAGTTCCACACACTGGCTCAGGGGATGTCCTATGTATGGTCTCAGCAGCATCAATGTCCGGGAGTACTCAGAGCTCAGGTTTCTGGTTCAGGACTGCTTTGTTCCACCACCCCTTATACCCCACAGGGGCCTCACAGCCAGCAGGTGGCTCTCCTCTTCCTGCCCCCAGCAAACCCTGTCACAGCTCCTCCTTCTCAGCCCCCTTCTTCCGGAAGGCAGTCAGGATGTTTAAGCTCTTCTGCAGTTCTTCCTTCTTGCTGTCACTCATCTTGTTCTCAATCAGCTTGCCAATCCGATTCGTTTCTGAGGCTGGGAAGTCCTCACCGTGGTCCAAGATCTTCCCCATGATCTTGAGGTACTGGCTGGCCCACTTCTTCTCTGTCTCCTTCACACCTGAGAGGCCATCCTGCCCCTGTTTCAAGATGGCCTGGCGGGCCTCTATGCTGGAGGCTTTGATGAACTCACCTGCCAGGGCATCATACGCAGGCAGGCAACCAGGCATGCCCAGGTAGACCCCCTGCCCCTTTAGCCAGCGCTGGATGGCTCCGACCTTAATCGCCCCACTGTATGGGATAGGGTTCTCAAAGTCCCCATCCCGGAAGAGGTAGAATACTGGGTAGTTCTCTTTGTCCAGCTTATATTTTTCACTTAGCTCCATGTTCAGCTTGTCACCGTAGTCTGTGAACAGAAACCAGACATGAGGAACTAGCAGAACATCTTAACAAGCCTTAGCTGTGTGGCTTTACTGTGTCATTCAATGGCTCTATGTTTTTTTTTTTTTGGGGGGGGGTTTGCTTTGTGGAGGACAACTGATCTGAATATTGTATGTGCCATGTGCCAGAACCTGTGGTGGGTGTGAGGGCCTAGTCACAGTTCAGATGTCAAGCTCTGATGCTGTAAGGAGCTTGTACTCTATAGGACCGAGAGAGACTACACAGGGCACAGTAAATACTTGTATTGTAACCAATAGGGTGATGGCACAGTTCGTGGGGTGAGGAAGCTCTTGTGGTCCAGGCTATGAACACAGCTGTGGGATCTGACTTCAGAGGAGTCAGCCATATGAAGACGTGGGGTAGTGTGGGGTCTGGACAGGGACTGAGGTTGGAGGTCATGAGCCACATACAGCCATGCTGGCTGTAGCATTAAAGAAGAGTGTTTATTCAATATTGACTACAACACAACACAGACCATGTAGGTAGACATGTGAGGGAACACCCTCCCCCAAAGGGCATGGTAGTCTCCAAGGCTAAAAGGTATGATGGCTGCCAGGTGGGTTCTGAGAATTGAACCTAGGTCCTCTGGAAGAACAGCCAGTGCTGAGCCATCTCTTTAGCTCCCTAGGTCTGGCATTTAACTGCTACACTCAATCTTAAGCATCAGGCCCTGGTCTGAGACACAGGTGACATCCCATAGTACTTCCCCCACAGAGCACACAGGAGATAAAGGATGAATGTTGGCCCCACTGCAGGTATTATTTACCAAGCTCTGAAAAGACTGGAAATTGAATAAACTGCCTAACTACTCTGGAGAAGTATGCCAGCCAGCTCTACTGCTATCACACTGCAGGAAGTTCCTAGGGTCCTCCCAGCTGGAGGTGTGGGTCCTTCAAGACAAGAATGCCAGAACCCAACAGTGGCATAAAATCTGAAATGAAGACAAGAGGATGGCATTTCTCTTGTCCCCTGCCTTGCAAGGTTTGAGACTCAGTTCTCAAGGTAAGTCAGACAAGTGAATGTTTGGGAAGAGGAAGAGTAGTCCCCCCCCCCCCTTTTGAGACAGGGTTTCTCTGTGGCTTTGGAGGCTGTCCTGGAACTAGCTCTTGTAGACCAGGCTGGTCTCGAACTCACAGAGGTCCACCTGCCTCTGCCTTTCGAGTGCTGGAAATAAAGGCATGTGCCACCAACGCCTAGCGAGGAGGAATCCCTTAAGGCAGCTATATGATTATTTCTGGTTCCATGGGCAGCACCTGCCTAACTTGCTATAGGCACTAAGTCTTAACAGACCACAACCAATTTCTCCAAGGAACTGGCTCAAAGGGTATTCCCCCCACCCCCCAGCAGGGAAATGAGCCCTAGCTTCCTTCCCTCCCAGGTCCCTCCCCAGTCATATTGGACTTGTCCATACCTGAGATCCCCACCTCTGCCACCAAGAGATCATCGCTGGAGGCCGAATTTTCAGCCAGCCGCTTGAACTCGTCCTGCTTCTCACCATAGGGATACTGGGTGTCGAACTTCACCAAGACGAACTTGCTTTTGGGGATGACCTGAGGGCGCATAGAGCTGAGCAAGTCGGGTGTTGAGGGACCCTTAGGGCTAAATCCCCTTCCCAAGGGACCCCTGTTTAAGAAACAGAGTGGAAGCAAGCCTACACAGGAGACAAGCTGTCCCATGCTACCATTCACCGATTCCTCTAAAGGTTAGGACATGCTTCCTTGGCTGGGTATCTCACTGGGAATCTGTGCACACTCAAGAAAGACAAAGAGTAGTGGATAAATAGCTGAGGCCTTCCCCTCAAAAGTGTCTTTCAATGCCAAGGGGACTTTAACATGCACTTCTATCCTCAGACATCTCAGAGGGTCTTTCTCAGTAAAGCTCAAACACTCAGAGTGCTTTGGCCATAGAGACCAGAGTTTGAACTAAACTGAGCAATTTCAGGTCAAGTAGAAGGCTGGTGAGAGGCCAGACTTGGGTCAGTGTCATCTCCTAAGACCAGAGTTCCCTTTGCCTACATCTCCGCCTTAAATTGTTGAGGCCAGGATTTTAATTGTGGTAAAGTTAATATAATGAAATATTTCTCAATCTTCTTTTTCCCCCTCTCTTTCTTTCAAGACAGGTTTTCTCTGATTAGACCTGGCTATCCTGGAATTCTGTAGCCAGGCTGGCTCACATTGATCTTCTTGTCTCAGTTTCCTAAGTGCAAAGGATACATGCATGTATCACCATAGCCTGGCTTAGTACTTTGGACATTTCCCCCCAAGTAAACCACATATCAGCTGATAAACTCTTGATTGGCTCCTTCCTCTTGGTTATTGTACATAGCACTGCCCTAAAGGTTCACATACATGTTTTGTTTGAGCACATACATTCCATCCCTCTGGTTTACTGGGTACCAGGGGTTTATAATGGTGAGTACATTTAACTTAGAGCCCAAGACTTCCTTTTGGTGTCTTCTTTCAATGCATACATTTTATCTAACTAGCTTTGATCAGCAATACTGCCTACCCTTCTTCAAATTAAAAAGCCAAAACAACTTACTTTCATTTTAAATTTTGTGTGTGTGGCTATGTGCATCTGAGTGCAGGTACCCAAGGTCAGAAGAGGGCGTTTGATCCCCTGGAGCTAGAGTTACAGGCTGTAAGCTGCCTGACATGGTGCAAAAGCAGTGCTTGCTCTTTTAACCACTATGTCATCTCTCCAGCCGACCCCCAACCTTACATGCTTGTAGTCTGGCAGTCTCAAACTGTCATATTTTCTTCACAGGCCATCATTAGAGGTAAAGAGGCCTTATTATTATTAACATTCACTTGGTTTTTTTGTTTTTGTTTTTTTTTAAAGATTTTATTTATTTATTATGTATACAACATTCTGCTTCCATGGATATCTGCACACCAGAAGAGGGCACCAGATCTCATAACGGATGGTTGTGAGCCACCATGTGGTTGCTGGGAATTGAACTCAGGACCTCTGGAAGAGCAGTCAGTGCTCTTAACCTCTGAGCCATCTCTCTAGCCCCATTCACTTGGTTTTACATATTTAATGACATTAACACTGCCTAAGGACAAAAAAGAACAAGCAAAAAAAAAAAAAAAAAAAACAACCAAACAAAAGCATACACCTTTAATCCCAGCACCCAGGAGGCAAAGAGACAGGCAGATCTCTGTGAGTTCGATGACAGCTAAGGCTGTTAAACAGAGAAACCCTGCCTCAAAACAAAACAAAACAAAACTGCCTAGGGAAATGAAGGACAGAAGCAACTAGAACAGTTACTGACACCAAAAGTTCAGGGCCCAGCAGCAGGGAAAACTGAAAATATAAACCAGATCATATCCCTGTGGCCCCGTTGACCTTGTTTCTCCTCAATACTAGTTCCAACCTGTCTAGAAGCCTCTTCCTGGGTTCTGTCTGCCTCTGTCATTCAAGGCTCAGTTTAAATGTCTCCTTATAGTTTCGAGAAGGATGCAATCACCTATTCGCTTCCTTAACCCTCCCATCTCACTCTGAAACCGTGTTTTATCAGCTCACTTTCTGTCCTTTCCAATAGGATTTGCATTTCCAAGGATAAGGACCATGGCCTGTGTTCGGTATTATGGCACCTACACATAACACACATATGCAACAGCACCATTGCATCCTGTCAGCTAAACTCTCTACTCAGTGTCCAACCACCCTATGGTTACTGGTACTCTGTATTATTACACATGTTGGCCCCCTGGTAAGGGTCCCTGTGTTGTGCTTCTGCCCACCTTGACTCACAACCATGCAGCACCAGCTCCCCAAGGACTGCTAGAGTTCTATTCAGAACATTTCTCAGAGTGTCTGCCATATACCAGATACTGGGACTGGAGGGGTGCACCGAAACACAGGCCATGGTCCTCCTTATCCTTGGAAATGCAGATCAGAGGACAACTGTGGCAATCAATTTTCTCCTTTCACCACGTGGCGCCACAGGACTGAACTCTGGTGGTCAGGCTTGGTAGAAGTGCTTTCCTGCTGAGTCATCTCATGGGTCCTTCACTGGCATTTTTAAAATAAGGTCTCATTAGGTTGCCTAGACTGGCCTTGAACTCACAACCTTTCTGCCTCTGCCTCGATAGTTGTGTGTGTGGCACCACTGTCTGGCTGAAATTATCTATTTGTTCACCGAATAAGAAGCTGGTAGACTTCACTAGATGCACTAGACATCACTGTAAACAAACACAGCAGTGAACAACATAGGGGCTTATCTAACGAAGCCGCCCAGTGATGAGCAAAAAAATAACAGAAAATTTAATTCTGAGTTGGAAACCACTGAAAGTCAAAGCTTGTAACAAGATTCCTGGCAAAACACGAGGAATTGCCCCTTGTTTCAGAGGAGTGAGATTTGGAAGGGACTAGAGACAAATGCTCATTCCCGTAAACACAGCACACCAGATCAACTGTCATAGTAGATGCTCAATAAACAATGTGGTATGCTGTGTAGAGTCAGAGAGAGGATCAGGTACTTCATCAGTATGTAATAATCTACTATGGGACATTTGAAACTGACAAGCTTGGTTTTCTTTTTTTTTCCCTGCCCCTGCTGGGATTAAATGTGTGCACTGCCATAGCCCCTCTTGAAAATGCTGAGTTTAAAAAAAAAAAAAAAAAAAACAATAGTGACAGAGCAACAGGACTGAATTCAAGCCTGGGGGCCTGAGAAAATAAGGAAAGGACCCGAGGGGATAATATTTAACCCAAGACAGAACAATGGGAAATAACATTTCAAAGACCCGGGCAAAGAATGTTCCAGTCACAAGGAACAGTGCAGATGTACTAACAGCTGTGAGCTAGCAACAGTCAGGAGGCTTCTGCTGGCTGGAGTAGATTGAACAAGGGGCATTCTCTATACAGGACTTGTTAATAGAGTCGGATCTCAAGGTGCAGGGATGCTGTTGGTAAACATGAGGAAGCACCTACTCATTAAACTTATGGTACTAAAGGGCCCTTTTCTTCCAAGTTGGACTGCTTGCTGCATTTCTCGATCGCTGTCTAGAGTTGAATGAGTGATTAATAATATGGCCAGCTTCTTCTTTTAAATTCCTATGAACAACACGTGCAAGGGTCCTTTCCAAACAGCAACCCTTTCCAGACGTATTTAGAGTCCTCTTCTGCTTTTCGGTTCCTCACTATGAGAACAAAATAAGAAAATGGACTACTTCTCGCCACGCTTAGCTCCCCCAATAGAGGAAGTGAGAAGCTGCTGGTGGCTGGAGACATGCATGAGGACAGAGTCTGGGTCCACAGAGGCCACTGCATTCAGCCTCCAACATTTCCACCATCTATTTACCCATACCTGGGTGCCAAATTTTGAAAAAAGAGCTGGGGGTAGTGGCGCCTCTTCTGTGCTCTGACCTGGTTGTGTTTATTTCGTTCTCTGCCCCCAAGATGTTCTCTACAGGTGGCAGAACTGAACCTTTTTAACCCTTGCACTTTGTATGGGTCCGCGTGCTGTGTGAACGTGGTTTGCACATTGCCAAGCAGGCTACAAGCCGTCCTCAGAGAAGAGGGGGAGCAGACCTGCTAAGTTCTCTTCGCCACCCCCCCCACCCCATCAGGAAGCCGAGGAGCGTCGACCTCGCCCCGCCCTTCGGTCTTCCACTTGGGACTCGTGGATTGGATCTCTCCCGGCATTGTCTTTTCCCTTTAGACAAAGGGAAGGGACACTTAGTTCCCTCGGCTGCATCTTGGTAGCTCTTTTGTAAAAGGAGGTAGCGAGTACCCGGGCTGCAAAGCAAAGGCAAGGGTGCCGGGTGGTCAGCGTGCTCGCCTGCTCTGCCAACACTGGGCCTATAGGAGGGTGGGATATGTAGGGGTGGTCCCTAAGGACTGTCTGCTGCCACCCCTCTGGACCCAACGTCCTCACGGGCGCGCGCTCCCACGGGAGCCTGGTTGCACCTACGCACGACCCCCGAGTCCTCATTACCTTATAGAAAGTGATTGTGTCCAAGGGAAGGGCGCCCTTCGTGTGCAGGCCGCTGCCGCCAGGCGGAGCAGAGAGGAGCAGCAGGCCCAGGAGAATAGACAGCAGTGGGGAGAGGGAAACGGCGGCAGGGACCGAGGCAGCCATCACAGCAGATTGCGGAAGATGGAAACCTGCGGACCGTGAGCTCGGAGTGGACGCTCACGTCACTTGGTGGGCGGTCCTGCGAGCGCGCATGCGCTCACGTGGCCACTCCAGGCCTAGGGTGAAAGAGATGGTCGCTCGAGGGGCGGGGCGACGTGAGGCAGTTGCGCGTGCGTAGTGGGCGAAGCTCAGGGCGAAGGCGCGGCTACATGATGGGTGAGCGGGTGACGACGCTTGAGCCGCGCGAAGCTAAGTTTCGACAATTCCCGTGCGGCCTTCTCTCTCCTTGGAAGCAGACGAGGCGGGTGTCCCTTCCTCCCCAGCGCTGGGCTCTCATGCTGTCTGTTGGGACCCGCCACCTCCTTCGGTTAGTCAGCTGTCTGTCACTTTAAGCCGCAGGCCCCCTCAGGCTGCAGCGCTGGTCAGGCCCACGGGGTACATAGGCACAGTAGCCTCCTGATGTAGTAGGTGGCACATGCCTATCACCTCAACACAACAAGGCAGGAGGGTGGCAAGACCGAACTGGGATGTGTAGTGAGAAAACAAGCATCCTTTTTGAGTGACTGCTAGGTTCTGATTGCATCCATGGGATTTCAGCCATAAAGTCTCGAAGGAATCCCCTGTCCCAGAAGACATGGGGATCACACCCAGCAGGCTGCGTGTGGTGTGCGGTGCAGGCCTTCAACCTCAGTACTAGGAAAACTAGCAGGCTGATTCTACATAGTGTGTTCCAGGCCTGCCATGACTGCATACTTGCCCCCCACCCCCACCCCATATACGTTCCATCAGCACCCAAGGAAACAGCTGGATCTAGGCCTGGTGTGTTGAGACACACCTTTAATCACAGCACTCCTGAGGCCAAGGTGGGCCTGAGTTCAAGACCATACTGGTCCACGTGGGGAGTTCTAGGCCACCCAGGCTAAACCTAGTAAGATCCTGTGTCAAAAAAGACAAAAAAGCTGAATGTGGCACACTTAGCAGTGCGGGGTAGGCAGACAGGAAGGTCCCCAAATCGAGCCTAACTGAATCAGTGAGTTCCAGGATTAGAGATTTTCAAAAAAAGATGGGGTTATCATTGAGGAAGATAGGCTGGCCACTCTACATGCATATACATGCACACAAACACACACACAAACACACACACAAACACACACACACACACACACACACACACACACACACACACACCATATAGTTCCTGGAAATTCAACTCAGCAAGTACTTTAATATGGGGAGCGATCCATCTCATCCCTTTTTGTTGCTGTTGTTGATTTTGTTGTTTTGTTTTTTCTTCGAGACAGGGTTTCTCTGTGTAGCTTTGGAGCCTGTTCTGGAACTCACTCTGGAGACCAGGCTGGCCTTGAACTCACAGAGATCCACCTGCCTCTGCTTCTTGAGTGCTGGGATTAAAGGCGTTCGCTACCACCACCCAGCCAGTTGGGTATGGTTTTAAGCCTCCATGTGGGTGCTGGAATGAAACCCTAGTCCTCCAGAAGAGCAGCCAAGCACTCTTAACCACGGGACCAGCTCTGCAGCCCCCACCTCAGCAGTCTGTCTCCCTCCCCCCCTTCTTGATCTCTTGTTTATGTGCATGGGTGTTTGGTCTGTGTATATGTTAGTGTATTATGTGTGTGACATGTGTATATCAAGAAGGCCAGAAGAGGCCATCAGATTCCCTGAGACTGGGTTACAAACAGTTGTGAGCTGCCGTGTGGGTGCTGGGAATTGAACCCAGGTCCTCTGGAAGAGCAGCCAGTGCTCTTACCCTTAAACCATCTTTCCAGCCCCTTCAGTGCTCTCAATAACAGTTTGTAGTTTTATAACTGTACTCTTCAGTGTGTTGATTCTACATAGCTGTGCCATCTACACTTGCTGCCCAGTGGCCACCCCTCTAATAGACAGCTAGATGCCCTCCATTTGACTGGCCATGTTTACCTTCACATCTAGCACAGGCTGTGCAGGTATGACATATGACCACTCTGTCAGTGTGACTTCTGTGATTCATGCCTACTTACTTTAAGCCTACCCATAGAAACTCTTCCCAGGAAACACATTTGGCCATCACTATGTCCTAAGAAAGACCTATCGGTCCTTCTCTGTCTGCTTTCTTACTTGTCTTGAATTGTGTGTGAGGTCTTCAGGGCTGCCATCTTCCCAGTAAGTATGAAAATCTTCACTCCTATCTCATCATTTTTCCAATCACTGCCAGGGTATTTCTCCACTTTAAAAGGTCTGTGTTCAAGTCAGTCCTCCCCAAAAGCATCAGCATTGTTATCCTTGATTTATTGCTTGACTGGAAAGGGAGGAAGCATTTGTGAAGCAAAGAGAAACAGTTCCAGTCAGAGACAAATATGGTCAAATATGTTGGGCACCACAAATCTGTGAAAAGGCAAACTGGGGGGCAAAATAAAGGCTTTCACTAATCTAAAGGGTTTAGAGCCACCAGAGGTTTTAGCTGGAGTGCTGTCAGAGGTGTGTAAAAGCATCACTGAAGAATGAAGAGAAAACTGGGCATGGTGGGACACACCTATAACCCCAGTCTTACTGGGCTGTTCTTGGGAAGGAGAGCAATGAAGACTGGAGAAAATCTGAGGAGGAGTTTGAAATAAGCAGTGTCCTGTCATGGACTAAATTGTGTTCCCCACACGCACTGTGATTGCATTTGGAGAGATAGTCCCTTTAAGAAAAAGATTACAGCTGGGCATGGAGGCACATGCCTTTGATATCAGGTGAATGGGAAACCAGCCTTGTCTACTTAGTTTCAGGTCAGCCAAGGTTGTATAGTGAGACAATGAGCAAATGAAAGGAACAGATCAGAAGAGAGAAAGCTGAAGGGAGTTAAGTATCTATTGCAGTATTAAAGGAGGTGACAGAAGTTAAAATCTGGTAATTTAAAAAAGCATACACAGATCTCTGAGTTCAAGATCAGCCCAGTCTATAAAGCAAGTTCCAGGTCAGTCAGGGCCACACAGTGAGAGACCCTGTCACAAACAAACAAAAAGACCCTTTTGTAGTATGGAATTCTGGGTGGTGGTTGCTGCAGTGGTGCTGGTGGAAGCCTTTAATCCCAGCACTCTGGAGGCAGAGACAGGTGGATCTCCATGAGTTTGAAGCCAGCCTGGTCTACAAAGCAAGTTCTAAGAAATCCAGGGCTACACAGAGAAACCCTGTGTTACAGAAAAACAATTGGTTAGATTTTGATTAAACAAATAGATTCAAGTGGAAGTAACTGTTTGAGCCTGCCCTTACTTACAATTGCTGCTCTCGGGCCGTGCAACACATTTTTGAAGTTAAGTGCCAAGGAAAAATGACTCTACAGCATGTTCACACAAGTCAACAACTACTGTCTGTCAGGGCACCAGGATGTACCAGTTGACAAATCATTTCTTTTGTGTGAATAAGCAGAGCTGCCTATGACTATATCAAATCAAAGCAGAGACTCTACATGTGTTTAACAGAAATACCCACGCCTGGAACTGTACAGAGTACCCCATTTTGACCCATCACTGGTCATGAGCCTTATGTAAGACACTGGCTGAAGTGAAAGACTTCTTCCTGTATGCCGAGACTCCAGGCTGAGTGCAGCTTCTCCATCATGTGACCCTTTGGACACTTCAGCATTTGAGATGCCCAAACTCCTGGGCCTGTGCTGACAACTCTGAGCCTGTATCTAGTAAGACTCTCCTTATGGCCCCAGCAGGATTTGAATTTAGATTTTATCCATTCAACTTCAGGACAGTCTCTCAGCACTCTGCAGCATCTGTAACTCTCCTATGGCCATCCTGTAATCTGCATAGGCATGTTATTGTATGACAGGGTAATGTGTGAGCTAAGAGTTAATACCATTAACTAATTCTGGAATAAAAGGAACCATGAATGCTAGAGAACAAACTTGTGACACACACCTGTCATCACAGCACTGGGGAAGTAGAGGCAGAGGAACAAAAGTTCAAGGTCATCCTTGACTATGTAGCTAGTTTAAGAGCAACCTAGAATATGACACATGAAATGCTGCCTTAATAATAATCTTAAACAAAGGCAGCCTAGTCTACAGAGTAAGTTCTAGAATAGCTGGTGCTATACAGAGAAACCCTGTCTTGAAAAACCTATTTTTTTTTAATTTTAAAGAATTAATTTTAAAGACTGAGCAGTAGACACTCATGCCTTTAATCCCAGCACTCAGGAGGCAGAGGCAGGTAGATCTTTTTAAGTTTGAGGCCAGTCTGGTCTACAAAGCAAGTTCCAGGACAACCAAAGCTACACAAAGAAACCCTGTCTCAAACCCTCTGCCCAAAATTTTAATTTTAAGAGGGAAAAATTGATTTTGAATACGTTAGCTCAAGTAGGCTGTAAGTAAAAGAGTGATGCCTTGGTCCTGAGAAGGGTGTGAAGGAGTGCAGTGAATTACCGGCTTACGTGTGGGAAGTAGAAACAGGTAATTCCTCAGAAGAAAGCTCACTGTAGGAGGGAGATTACTAAAAGGGAAAGATACAGAAATGGCTGCTTTAGACCCTCAGGTTAGGGGATGAGTACCTTGATGGGAGGAATTTCTCAAAATAGTAAGATAGCTTGAAGTTAGGAGAGTGTCTTGAAAACAAAATTGAAAATTTCTGTTTTGTCTTACAGTCCATAAGGACTTATTAAAAAAATTGAAAACCTTCAGGCCTGGTGTGGTGGCCCACGCCTCTAATCCCAGCACTCAGAAGGCAGAGGCAGGCGGATCACTGTAATTCAAGGCAGCCTGGTATTACAAAGCAAGTTCCAGGACAGCCAGGGCTCCACAGAGAAACCCTGAGTCTTTAAAAAAATAAAAATAAAAAAGATAAAAGCTCTTTGCCTTCCTTGAAACTCCTTGCCATGAGACTTAAGTGGAGGAAGAAACAAATGAGCAGGCTGAAGGGCAAGAGAAAAAAGATGAGGCAGTAAACTAGCTTGTCTACCCACGAAGGCTGAGGAGCAGAAGTAAGGGATGCTGAAGGCTGGGGCACTGGTACAAGTTGTTGGAGTGTGCTACCGTTGGTGTAAGTCTCAATGAACCTGCAACATCACCATCTATTTGCAGAGACCACCTGAGAGACTTGACTGCCTTCATTATACCAAAACAGTTCCACTGGTCCCCTGCCATTCTGGACTCTCTGCCTCACTAGTTCACTAGTTGCCAGTAAACCCCTCTCTCTTGCTGTCTCAGCTGAAGAATCAAAAAAAAAAAAAAAAAAAGAGCCAGGAGGTGGCGCATCTTTAGTACCAGCACTTGGGAGGAAGAGGCAGGTGGATCTCTGAGGTCAAGGCCATCCTGGTCTACAGAGCAAGTTCCAGGACAGGCTCCAAAGCTACATAGAGAAATCCTGCTTTGAACCCCCCTCCCAAAAATACATTGAAAACTCTTTATAAAATGTTGATTTTTTGACATTGCTCATTTCTGAGTATATGAATACTCTGGGTACACCCCATTAGAATGGTTATCCAGAAATGCTTTTCTGGTTGTGGTTAATATAGAAGTAGGCTTAACTTTTTTTTCTTTTTCGTGTGTGTGTGTGTGTGTGTGTGTGTGTGTGTGTGTGTGTGTGTGTGTGTATGAGAGAGATGTGCAGACGTGTGTATATGTATGCCTATTTGTGTGTGGATACATGGGGTGTGCATGAGGAGGCCTGAGGTTAAAATTAGCAGTCATTCATCTCTATCCTATTCAATGAAGCAAAGTCTCATTCAAACGTAGAGCTCAAAGCTATGGCCAATGCTAACCAGCTTGCTTTGTGGATTCCCTGTGTCCATCTGCTGAAACTACAGGCAGGCCAGCACTGCACACCTGGCATTTTAGGTGGATTCTGGGAATATGAACCTTGGTTATTAAAATTGTGTAGCACACTCTTTACCTACTAACCCTTCTCCTCAGCTCTAGAAGTAGACTTTTGTTTGTTTTTGGTGGGACAGTCTCACTATGTTGCCAGTAGTGAGAATATCCTGGAACTCAGTATGTAGACCTGGCTGACTTCAAACTCACAGAGAACCCAGAGATCTGCCTTCCTCTGTCTCTCAAATTCTGAGATTAAAGATATGTGCCACTACACCGAGGTAGAATTAGGTTTTGGAAGAAGTGAAGGAAGTGGATTAGTCGGAGGTGGCATATTGATACCTCTATTGTGAATTGCATTGCAAAAGTAATTGCTTTATTGCTTTGAGTGATGACCTGATGTGGAAAATATAAGGCTCACCCTAACTATTCCATGGAGGTAAAAAAAAAAAAAAAGGAGGGGTCATGCTAACAGATCCTATAATAAGTCTAAATGCAGAGGGTGGATTGCTGTAGTGGTATAAAGTTTTATCTCTCTTGGGAGGTTGTAGATACATTTTTGTGGTTCTACTGAAGTTTGGGGTTTGTAGTGTTTGTTCCACTGACTTTCCTAGTAGCTATGTGGCTGTGGAAACAAATGAGTTTGAAATGGGAATAATTGCAGTCATTGCTAATGTTTGGTTTTTTTGTTGCTCATGGTTGTGGTGGTTTGAATAAAAATGTCCCCCATGTGGTCATAGGATGTGCCACTTTTAGGAGGTGTGGTGTTGTTGGAAGAAGTGTGTCTCAGTCTATTTCTGCTGCATTCGGTTCCAGATGTAGAACTCTCAGCTACTTCTCTAGCGCTATATATGCCAGAGTGCTGCCATGTTTCCACCCATTGTGGCAATAGAAACCATGATTAAGACAGTGTTGGTTTGTTTTGTTTTTTGTAGGATTCTATTTTTTTTTGTTTTGTTTTGTTTTTCTAGACAGGGTTTCTCTGTGGCTTTGGAGGCTATCCTGGAACTAACTCTTGTAGACCAGGCTGGTCTCAAACTCACAGAGATCCACCTGCCTCTGCCTCCTGAGTGCTGGGACTAAAGGCGTGCACCACCACCTCCCCTCGAGGATTCTGTTTGTTGAAGTACCACTGTGGGAAAAATCCTGGTGCAGAATAACATTCACTGGTGAGGATGAGAACCCTGTTCACTGACTGGGTCTCATTCATATGGATTCAGAACCAGGAGGCAAGAAATGCACACAGATACCTTACAGTTTTGCCCACAGGTCAGGTGTACCCAGAATCCCCATGCTGTAAAGATTCCTGTGACCCCAGTGAAGGCTCCAGGAACCACAAAGCATGTCCTGGCCAAATTATATGGGTCCTGTTGGGAAACCAGGCTGATGTCTTCTAGGAGAGCATCCAGTTGTTAATGCACTGTGTCAAGGGAACAAACAGATTATGCCTGGTTTTTACCAGAGGCTGAAGCCAGGTATAGGCTCCTGGAAACAAGCCTGCTTGAGCCTATGGAAGGGAGGTGGCTGAAGAAATTGGCTTCTCACCTGTGTTACTAAAGCACATAGATGTAGATGGTAGCCAGAGTTTATTTGTGTAGGAAATGATGTTAATTGTAATACTAAGTCTAAGTGTTGTGGGTTGTTTGTTTTTGTTTTTTTGAGACAGGGTTTTTATAGGTACCCTGGCTGTCCTGGAACTCACTGTGTAGACCAGGCTAGCTTCAAACTCACAGAAATCTGCCAGCTTCTGCCCCTTGAGTACTGGGTTTAAGGTATAAGCCACCATGCCTGACAAAGCTTTTTGTTTCTTTGTTTTATGACAGGGTTTCTCTTGTAATAGTCCTGCCTGTTCTAGAACTCACTTTGTAGACCAGGCTGGTCTTGAACTCACTGAGATCTGCCTGCCTCTGCCTCCTAAGTGCCCCTCGCAAAGTTTATTTTTGTATCATGAAATTTCTTACCAGCTACTCTGTCCAAATCCCAGATATGCTCAATATTGTTATTCTGTCCAAAGAGAACATACTAGCCTGGTGTGACTTTTTAAATACCTCCGTGGGTAGTGGTTATGCATGCCTTTAATTCTAGCAGAGCCAGGCAGATCTCTGTGAGTTCAAGGTCAGCCTGGTCTACAGAGAGAGAGTTCCAGGACATCCAGGGCTACACAAAGAAACTCTGTCTTGAAAAAAAAATTGTGAAAAGGACTACATTGTTAGCATATATCTTAGTTAGCGTTTCTATTCCTGTGAAGGGACACCAGGACCACAGCAACTCCTATAAAGAAAACGTTTTTTAAGATTTATTTATTTATTTATTATGGATGCACTCTTTTGCCTGCATGTATTCTTGCACACCAGAAGAGGGCACCAGATCTCATTATAGATGGTTGTGAACCACCACGTGGTTGCTGGGAATTGAACTCAGGACCTCTGGAAGAGCAGCCAGTGCTCTTAATCTCTGAGCCATCTCTCCAGCCCCTAAAGAAAACATTTAATTGAGGTGGTCACTTGCAGTTTCAGAGATTTAATTTATTATCATCATGGCAGTACATGGGGCCTTGTAGGCAGACATGGTGCTGGCTACATCTTGCACAGAAGGCAGCAGGAAGTGGACTGTGACAGTGGGAGTAACTTGAGCATAGGAGAACTCAAACCCTACTGCCACAGTGACACACTTCTTCCAACAAGGCCACACCTCCTAATAGTGCCACTCCCTTTGGCAGCAATTTTCTTCCAAACCACCACATTCTGCACCCTGTGTGATTATGGGGGTCAACTACATTCAAAATACCACAACACAGATCTTTACATAGAAACCACTTAAAAGCTTGTTGTTATTACCACTGTAAATCCTTCAGGCAGGGTATTGTGGCTCATGTTTGTCATCTCAGAACCCTTTAGGTAGAGCAAGGTTGTTACAAATTCAGGGCCATCCTAGGCTGCATAGCATATTCAGGCTAGATAGGGCTGCTGTCAGAGTGAGATCCTATTTCAAAACAAGAACAGAAATGTCAACAACAACAAAACAACATATACACCTTTTACAAGTTAATGAATTCTTGTCATATGATCCATATGTAACATGCTGTGCCCATCATGGCCGTTGAAGGTACATGTACCTGCACTTGTGATAGAGCTTTTTAGAAAAAAGAATGGGACTGGGCTGAGGCAGCTGTCTGGCATGCACAAGCTCCTGGGTTCAATCTCAGAACCACACATGAAGATACACACAAATCAACAGCAGAGCTTAAACACAGAAGCAAAGACTGAATATGACTGATTTCATTGAGTTTGAGTTAACCTTGTAGTGAAAGAAGGCAAAGTTCTATTTCCAAAGGGAAAGTACACATGTGCATTAAGGTGTGCACATCCACATGCAAAGGCACATACAAGCATGGACACAGACACATACAGACACACATGTGCGTACACATATATGTATGTGTGTGCACACATGCATTTGTGCAGGAAGGTGGCATAGACGCTTTAGCAATATGCCAAAGGGAAAAGTTCTCTGAACAATCTGAGATTTGTCTTGAGAAACAGAAGAGTCTTTTGTTCAAGAGCATTCTCTTATCATCCAGTGACACTGTCATTAGTCTCCACACCCTCAGTAGGTAGACATGATTAGAGGCCTCCATATGTTCCCAAGACTTGATCTTTGGTGTGATGTCTCCCAGAACTTTGATTACTTGTTCAAGACAAGTTATTAAATGAAATCTTCCTCTTAAAAATGTCTGATCTTGGGTGGATGGGGTGGGGGTAGGTTGGAGGTGGGGGAGAAGGAATGGGGGTGGGGGGAGGGAGAGGGAGAGGGAAAGTATATGTGAAAATATTAATAATTTAATAAAAAAAGAAAAAAAAATGTCTGATCTTCCATGCTATACTATACTTTCAGTCTGATATGAACACCATTCATTTAAATTATTCCAGCCATGCAAGTATTTGTTACAATATTGAAGAGCTGGACAATGATCAGTGGTCAGCATACATGTATGACATTTGGCAGGCCCTGAGCTCAGTCCCCATAGTCCCCAGCACTTTGACACACAAGAGAGATGTTTGCTGAACACAATGAAAGTATAATTAAAGCAATGAGTGTTCGTGTGTTTGCTCTCCCCCAGACTCTGTCAGACTCCCCCCAAACACTGTCCACATGCTGTTCTATACATCATTGTACTATTCAGACTGTGTCTTGGTGCTTAAACCATTCCCCCACTGTGTTACAAGCTCCTGGAAGGCTTCATCTAGATTTTGTTTATCTTTGTGTCTCCCATAATACATTGATTTATACAAAATTGATTACACTTAAGTGTGCTGAGTAAATGGCATGATATAAAATAGTATTTAATATGTTAGTATTGAATATAACAAACATTAATAACCTCTTCTCTCACCAGGCAGTAATAATGATGATGATGATGATGGTGGTGGTGGTGGTGGTGGTGGTGGTGGTGGTGGTGGTGGTGGTGGTGTGGTGGTGGTGGTGGCAGTGGCTCGGTGGTGCATGCCTTTAATTCCAGCACTCAGGAGGCAGAGGCAGGCGAATCTCTGTGAGTTCGAGGCCAGCCTGGTCAGCATAGTGAGTTCCAGGACAGCCAGTTCTGTGAAGAGAAACCCTTCCTCAAAAAGCAAAACAAAACAAACCCCTAAAACCTATTCTTGATTTTCACTATTACTAAAAGTTTGTTGATTGAATGTGCCATCGTCTTTCTCTTCATTTTATCCCCAAAAAAGGATAAGTTTTAACAGGCCTCTGTTTACCCCATTTCCTTCTCTTCCTTATTTTCCTGTTGTACTCTCTTTTGCAACTTTATCTGCTTTTTTATTACTCCCTCCTCTTGCTCCTTCTTAAAATTTCTAATGTTGCTTTTTCTTTTTTTTTCTCTAATGTTTCTTACAACTTGGTTTCTCCTGTCACCTGCTGTTTCTATTTTTGTTCTTCTTGGCCCTTCTACCTCCTGCCCTAAGGTAGTAGGGGCAGGATTAGATGGGGTGGAGCCCAGCTGAGGCAGGGGTGGAGCTACCTGTTTGGAACCTGCCGGAGAAGGGCCTGGGCTGGAGGGTCGCTGGGACTGAAGTCCTTATGGCCCTCCCACTGGAGACGAGCCCTCTGGAAGGCAGATGGGACTCTGTAAGGTCAAAAGCTGGCTGTCCTTCCCCCTTTCCCTCCTTTCTTTGTACTCTCTGTTCTGGGTGTTACTCACAGTGGCTCTCTCCATACTAATAACTTTCCCCCTCTTCATTATTTCCCCTTTTTCCGTCTTTTTAGCTTTCTGTCAGTCAGCTTCACTTAGCATTCTCTTCCATGTTAAGGCTTCTTTCTGTCATCTGTTCTCCCTTAAACATCAGCCTTTCCTCTCTCTGTTATTTTGTTTTTGTAGCTTTCTCACCTTCTCTTTCTCCTTCATTCACTCCCCGCACATTGCTGTTTCTTCTAAAATTTGACTGTTTTATAAGGAGTTGGGTTGAGGGCAGCCAGGTCCTGCCTTCCCACAGGTCTGTTTAGATTTCACTCCTTCCCAGACCTGGAGTGGATTTGAAGGTCTGTGTTGAAAAGATGGTTAATAAACATTGAAACGGAAGTCAGCTTGAACACTAAATGTAAAAGATTGACTTTTCTCTTTTCTTTAGTTTTTTCCTGCAATACAGTGGATACAATTTGCCACGGCTACTCTGAGGTATGTTTTTTTTTTCAGTCTCATGTCACATGACTGTTGAAATCGCATGAGCAGACTGGAGAGCTGTGTAGCTTCCCACACCTTGCTCCCAAGAGTTGCATGTTACTTTTAGTTAGAAATTCTTTCTTATGTTGGTATTTTTTCACTGGGAAGACGGCTTAGTGAATAAAGCACTTGCTTCCTAAGCATGAGAAGCTGAGTTGGGATTCCAGGCATTCATATGAAAAGTCTGCCATGTTGTTACCTGCCTGTTGTCTCAGTCTTGGGAGACAGAGACTGAGGATCTTGGGGGCGGCTCCAGGTTCAGCAAGAGAGGCTGTCTAAAAATTAAGGTGGGAAGTGATAGAGGAAGACACTGACATTGACCTCTGGCCTTCCAGAGGTTACTGATGGGTCACCACATCTACACCCAGTGGAAGCAAGAATTCGAGCCATAAGAAACAGAGGTAGGGCACTCATTTGAAATAAGTGGACAGCCTGCGAGCAGGACTGGCGCAGACCAGCATCAGGCACTCACCTCAGCACTGCACGTTTTAAACTCTGGGAGGAAGGTGAACATGGTTGTTCACATCTAATCCCAGCACTTGGGGGGACTGAGGCCAGCCTGGTCTACACAGTGAGTTCTAGGCAATCAGAGGCTACAAAGTAAGAGAAATTGGAATGATACTAGACAAGGGTGGCATGAATATTCACAAAGCACTCTAAATTTTAAAATGTGTGGTATATTTTATATCAGTTATGCCAATGAATTATAAAAATGAGAGTCTTACCACTGTATTGTAATGGCCAATGATCTTTGTCTCTCAGTGTTATAGGTTCAAGTTCACTTATTACTTATACTGTGTTCCAGAACCCACAGACATCTGCAGAGGTAAGAGTCTCTTTCCATTGAGTTTGAACTGCTGGTGATTTAGCCTTTGACATAAGTGCCAGGAAAGCACCAACCTATGCACAGTGGGATAATTCTATGATTACCAATAAGTTCCTCATTATAATAGATGGGAATGTTTCCCTCTATCACAGAACTCCTTTTTCTTCTGGGCAGGACTGCAGCTGTAACCTTTGGTTTTTAGAGGTTAGCTATTAAGTATGGCTCTCTTTGTACTGTGAGTTGTTAAGGTTAGGGAAGCTGCTGTCTGAAGTCTGAGGCTTGTATTGACGTTAAGTGTGGTAAGGCCTTCCCTCTGGGTGAGCAGCTTTCTTTCTTTTTATCTTTCTTTCTCTCTCTCTCTCTCTCTCTCTCTCTCTCTCTCTCTCTCTCTCTCTCTCTCTCCAGAGTCTCTCTGTGTATCCCTGACTGTCCTGGAACTTACTCTGTAAAACAGGCTGGCCTCAAATTCAAGAGATGTACTTGCATCTACCTCCCAAGTGCTGGGATTAAAGATGTGAGACACCATGACTGGCTTAGGTAAGCTTTCTGATCTTGACTTGTCTGCTTGAAACACTTGTTTGTTGTCCTGTCCTCCTTAGCAATTACAGTTTCATTAAAAAAATACTTCATAAAAATAATCACACCGAAATGTTCAAGTTAAAAACTTTACTGTTGGGCAGGTTGAGATTCCACCTCAAAATAAAACACACACATACATACACACACACACACACACACACACACACACACACACACACACGCCAACTTGTGTGCTCAACCCACACACACACACTCATGAAGTGCTGGCAAGAGTGGTCTACGTGCCAGTTCAATACATACCTTAAAGAACAGGGAGCAATTATTGCTGTAATTAGGCTGAATGGCTCAGAATTAGCCACAGTGCTGTTTAATGTGTATGCTGGAGAGCTGCTGTCTAAAAAACCATGAAGAATGCAGTTTGGCCCATTTCACACTTGAGGAAACTACAGACATTCAAGATTAAGTTATCCACCAAGTAGCAGAGCTTTTCAGAAGACCAATCCCTCTGAATTAAACAAATATAGTATTTATTATAGTCTAGCTATATTCTCTTGGTGCTTTAAACCCTAAATATTTCTTTGACACAGTCTTGTTATGAATCCCAAGTAGTTTTGCTATAGTCCAGGTAGCTTCAAATTCTTGATTCTCTGCCTCTGTCTGCTGAGCACAACAATCACCAGCCTGTTCTGCCATTTCTGGTTAGTACATTTTTCATACTTCAAGTTAGCTTGTTAAATTCCACAGGGAAATCTGTAGAGAATAAGATACATTTAATTTATAGACCCACTTAGAAAGAACCACCATTTTATAGTATCTTACATCCATGAGCACTACATATTTCTTAGAATTTCTTTGGTGTGTCTCCATAAACATATTTCTTCTGTAGAATAATCAGAAAAGAGCTGGGTGTGGTGGTGCACTCCTTTAATCCCTGCACTCAGGAGACAGAAGCTAGTGGAAGCCAGTCTGGTTTACATGGTGAGACCCTGTCTCAAAAATTAACTAATAATAAAATAAAGTGGTAAAAAACTAATTGGGAACAGGGAGGCACAAAGATAATAAAAAGTAAGCAAGCAGACTGAGAGTGGCTCAGCGAGTAAGAGTGCATGCTGTGCAAGACTGAAGCCCTGAGTTCAAATTCTAGCACTCAGGTCAAAGGTGGGGCTTGGCCATGCACACCTGTGCCACAGTACTGTGTAGCTGGAGATAAGCTGCTGGCCATTCGTCTGTCACAGATTCAGTGAAAGACCCTGCTCAGAGGAAGAAGGTGGAGACTGGTAGAGCAGGAGCCCTTTTTCCCTCTCATGTCCATGCACAGGAGCATACTTCCTCCAATATGAGTTCATGTACATGCCATACTCATACAAATACATAAAAACCAAGAAAAGCCTGGCGTTGGTGGCACACGCCTTTAATCCCAGCACTCGGGAGGCAGAGGCAGGCGGATCTCTGTGAGTTCTAGGCCAGCCTGGTCTCCAGAGTGATTGCCAGGATAGGCCCCAAAGCTACACAGAGAAACTCTGTCTCAAAAAACCAACCAACCAAACAAACAAACAAACAAACAAAAACCAAGAAAATATTAAGACCTCATCAGTGTAGTAAGAAGGCAAAAGGTAGCATATATATCATACTGGCATTTCTCTCACTTTTTAAGTCCTCAACTATATCTGTAAACATGAGACTCATGACATCATTGTCTAATTCTAGAATATGGTGACTGAACACGCCTAGCATTTATGTTATAGCTCCACTGTAAACCTTTTACCTGTCCATTCTATCTGTGACCCTATAGCTGAGGAAGGAGTGTCCCTGTGGGTGAGAGTGCTGAGCTGTTCACAAGCCCTCTTACTCCAGGACTTTGAAGTAGCTGTGGTCACAGATACCTTCCTATCAGAAATCTTCCTTTACATTATCAATAGTCAAACAATGGCAGAAGCCCTGGCAGACTGACAGCAATTTTTTCTACTCAAAGCATAAAATGTAAAGATAATTTGTATGTTCTTTCTCCTAGCTATATCACTTACTGAATTAAGATTTTGTGGCTTTTGACAGACAAAATCACTCTTTTATCTGAGCTTTTCTGACCTGCTCCTGGGAATTTGCTGGCTCATACAGGGACTTCTCTATGGAACTTCAGCAGCCCACAAGGACAGCATATGCTATAACCTACAGACAGTCGGGGAGGTGAGCATTCCTAGACTCCGCCAACACTGTGCAAGTAAGGTACATTCAGATATAAGTACAATTCAGATCAAAGATGATCCATTGTGGAAATACAGACCCATTGTCCATTGTTATACTTTGATATAATAGTTTTATCACTTTTTATCTTAAAAGTAGCTACTGAGGCTGGGGGGTGGTGGCGCACACCTTTAATCCCAGCACTTGGGAGGCAGAGACAGGTGAGTTAGATGCCAGCCTGGTCTACAGAGTGAGTTCCAGGACAGCCAGGACTGCATAGAAAGACCTTGTTTCAAAAATAAAATGAGGGGGTGGGGAGATGAGAGAGGAGAGGAGAGAGAGGAGAGAAGAAAAAGAGAAGAGGAAAGCCACTGCCAGGCCTGTAAGATGGCTCAGTGGGAAAGGCACCTGTCACTAAGTCTGATGACCTGTCTTCAATATTAATAATAACAACCCAGGGAGTGGAGAGATGGCTCAGAGGTTAAGGGCACTGGTTGCTCTTCTAGAGTACTCAATTCCTAACACACACATGGCAGCTAACAACTGTCTGTAACTCCAAGATCTGACACTCCCACACAGTCAAACATGCAAGCAAAACACCAATGCAAATAAAATAAAAACATAAATTATTTTTAAAAACCTGGAGTCAGATATTAGGGGGGTGAAAGCTGAAAGATCAGAGTAGAGCAGCCAGGTCCACTAGAGCTCTTACCTCTGTGACTCTCAGCCCCAAAAGAGACTGAGTTCCTCACTCCACCATGCTTTATCACTTCCTGTCTGTACAGAACTACAGACCTCTATAGTTAACTAATGGCTAGCCCATTCCTCTGATCTTCAGGCAAGCTTTATTTGTAGAGTACAAACAAAATATCACCATAGTCATCCAACTTAGGAGATGGACAAAAGAGGATCTAGAGTTTTAGACCCATCTGGACTACACAGAAAAACCCTGTCTTAAAAAATAAGTCCAAAAAACCCAAAACAAAACATTACTGCTAATAGAATTTTTGAAAATTCAGGAAGATATAAAACAAAAATGTCATACACATAGTCATATAAATGTGTATAATACAAATCTTTCAAATTTTTTCTGAGGATATTTTTAAAATGTAAAAAATAGTAGATTAATGTTTTGTGATCATTTTTAGTCCTATTTTAACCATATTTCTATATACTCAAATATTTTTATAACTTTTGAAATGACTACATAGTTTTGTGCTGTGTGGCTATAATAAACATTCGGTTTTAAAGATACCACTGGTGATGGTGTAGGCTCACATCATGCCTTCCATGAAGTTTATCACAAGTTAAGTTGTACAACACTATCGATATGGGCTGCTGCTTCTGAATCTCTAAGAGTTGCAGTGTGAAAAAAAAGGAGATTAAGATGGACACTGCTTGGAATCTGTTACTTAAGGGGAAATGTCTTCTCTTTTACTAGGAAAGTAACACAAGTTAAGATGATATAATCAGAAAGGGATATTATCAAGAATATGAAATTTTGTAAGAAAATGTACAGTGGACCTCTTGTGGCAGGTCATAGTCAAAATGCAGATAGCCACAGTTTTTTTTAATTACCCTTGCAAAGTATTTCTAATATTTCATATATGCAATATAAGTAAACATCTTGTTTAGACTTGGAGGATCTCCAACATATCGTGTGTGTGTGTGTGTGTGTGTGTGTGTGTGTGTGTGTGTGTGTATTTGTGTGTGCACAGCCATATGTATCTGTTTGTGTGAATATATAAGCACAAATGTACATGTGTGTGCATATATATGCATATTCCCAATCTTAAAATATGCCAAATCTTTTGTTTTTTTCACAGAGATCGGCCTCCCTCTGTCTCCCAAATGCTGGGATTAAAGGCGTGCACCACCACTGCCCAGCAGATATCTCAAGTCTTAAACATTCCCAACTAGTTCAGACTAGATATGGGATACACAGCCTGTGACTCGTGACTGTTTTTTTGTTTTTGTTTTTTTGTTTTTTTGAGACAGGGTTTTTCTGTGTAGCTTTAAAGCCTATCCTGGCAGTTCTCTGGAGACCAGGCCAGCCTCTGCCTCCCTCTGCCACCAATGCCCGGCTTGTGACTGTTTTTTTTTTTTTTTTTTTTTTTTTTTAAGACTTTATTTATTATGTATATGGCATTCTGCCTGTACGTATGCCTGCACGCCAGAAGAGGGCACCAGATCTCATTACCGATGGTTGTGAGCCATCATGTGGTTGCTGGGAATTGAGCTCAGGACCTCTGGAAAAGCAGCCAGTGCTCTTAACCTCTGAGCCATCTCTCCAGCCCCTCGTGACTGGTATTTTAAAATCTGTGTATTTACATGTCACAGATCACAGAAGTTTTCAACTATTTTAGAGACATACTTTGCTCAGCCCTGCCAATAGTCTCACTAGTTAAGTAGAGTCAAGGCCATATTTTTTCAGATGAAGAACTATTATAGTCTTTGAAATTAAAAAAAATAAAAACCCCAAAAATCTTCATTGAAGGGACTGGGAGAATGGTTCAGTTGGCAAAGTGTCTGCCACTCAAGTATGAGGACCTGAAATTGGTCCCCAGTACCTATATAAAAGTTAATCCATTGTTGATGGGGTATAAAGACAGATGGATCTCTGGAACTTGCTAGTCAGTCAGCCTAAACTAATTGGTGAACCTCAGGACCCAGCAAGAGATTTTACCTCAGGAAATAACAGAGAACAGACATTGACTTCTGGCACCCACATACACATGTGCACACACTAAATGCATCTTGTGCGCGCGCGCGCGCGCGTGTGTGTGTGTGTGTGTGTGACTGTGTGTGTGTGACTGTGTGTGTTTCTGTGTGACTGTGTGTGTGTGTGTGACTGTGTGTGTTTCTGTGTGACTGTGTCTGTGTGTGTGTGACTGTGTGACTGTGTGTGTGTGTGTGTGTGTGACTGTGTGTGTTTCTGTGTGACTGTGTCCGTGTGTGTGACTGTGTGTGTTTCTGTGTGACTGTGTCTGTGTGTGTGAGTGTGTGTGTGTGTGTGTGTGTCTGTCTGTGTGTGTGTGACTGTGTGACTGTGTGACTGTGTGTGTTTCTGTGTGACTGTGTCTGTGTGTGTGACTGTGTGTGTTTCTGTGTGACTGTGTCTGTGTGTGTGTATGTGTGTCTGTCTGTGTGACTGTGTGTCTGTGTGTGTGTGTGTGTGTGTGTGACTGTGTGACTGTGTGTGTTTCTGTGTGACTGTGTCTGTGTGTGTGACTGTGTGTGTTTCTGTGTGACTGTGTCTGTGTGTGTGACTGTGTGTTTCTGTGTGACTGTGTGTGTGTGTGACTGTGTGTGTTTCTGTGTGACTGTGTCTGTGTGTGTGTGTGACTGTGTGACTGTGTGTGTTTCTGTGTGACTGTGTGACTGTGTGTGTGTGTGACCGTGTGTTTCTGTGTGTGTGACTGTGTGTGTTTCTGTGTGACTGTGTGACTGTGTGTGTGTGTGACCGTGTGTTTCTGTGTGTGTGACTGTGTGTGTTTCTGTGTGACTGTGTGACTGTGTGTGTGTGTGTGTGTGTGACTGTGTGTGTTTCTGTGTGACTGTGTCTGTGTGTGTGACTGTGTGTGTTTCTGTGTGACTGTGTGTGTTTCTGTGTGACTGTGTGACTGTGTGTGTGTGTGTGTGACCGTGTGTTTCTGTGTGTGTGACTGTGTGTGTGTGTGTGTGTGTGTGACTGTGTGTGTTTCTGTGTGACTGTGTGTGTTTCTGTGTGACTGTGTCTGTGTGTGTGACTGTGTGTGTTTCTGTGTGACTGTGTCTGTGTGTGTGACTGTGTGTGTTTCTGTGTGACTGTGTCTGTGTGTGTGAGTGTGTGTGTGTGTCTGTCTGTCTGTGTGACTGTGTGTGTGTGACTGTGTGACTGTGTGTTTCTGTGTGACTGTGTCTGTGTGTGTGACTGTGTGTGTTTCTGTGTGACTGTGTCTGTGTGTGTGTATGTGTGTCTGTCTGTGTGACTGTGTGTGTGTGTGTGTGACTGTGTGACTGTGTGTGTTTCTGTGTGACTGTGTGACTGTGTGTGTGTGTGTGACCGTGTGTTTCTGTGTGTGTGACTGTGTGTGTGTGTGTGTGTGTGTGTGACTGTGTGTGTTTCTGTGTGACTGTGTGTGTTTCTGTGTGACTGTGTCTGTGTGTGTGTGACTGTGTGACTGTGTGTGTTTCTGTGTGACTGTGTGTGTGTGTGACCGTGTGTTTCTGTGTGTGTGACTGTGTGTGTTTCTGTGTGACTGTGTGTGTTTCTGTGTGACTGTGTCTGTGTGTGTGTGTGACTGTGTGACTGTGTGTGTTTCTGTGTGACTGTGTGACTGTGTGTGTGTGTGACCGTGTGTTTCTGTGTGTGTGACTGTGTGTGTTTCTGTGTGACTGTGTGACTGTGTGTGTGTGTGTGTGTGTGACTGTGTGTGTTTCTGTGTGACTGTGTCTGTGTGTGTGACTGTGTGTGTTTCTGTGTGACTGTGTCTGTGTGTGTGAGTGTGTGTGTGTGTCTGTCTGTCTGTCTGTGTGACTGTGTGTGTGTGACTGTGTGACTGTGTGTGTTTCTGTGTGACTGTGTGACTGTGTGTGTGTGTGTGACCGTGTGTTTCTGTGTGTGTGACTGTGTGTGTGTGTGTGTGTGTGACTGTGTGTGTTTCTGTGTGACTGTGTGTGTTTCTGTGTGACTGTGTGTGTTTCTGTGTGACTGTGTCTGTGTGTGTGACTGTGTGTGTTTCTGTGTGACTGTGTCTGTGTGTGTGTGTGTGACTGTGTGACTGTGTGTGTTTCTGTGTGACTGTGTGTGTGTGTGACTGTGTGACTGTGTGTTTCTGTGTGACTGTGTCTGTGTGTGTGACTGTGTGTGTTTCTGTGTGACTGTGTGTGTGTGTGACTGTGTGACTGTGTGTGTTTCTGTGTGACTGTGTCTGTGTGTGTGACTGTGTGTGTTTCTGTGTGACTGTGTCTGTGTGTGTGTCTGTCTGTCTGTGTGACTGTGTGTGTGTGTGTGTGTGTGTGTGTATGTGTGTGTGTGTTCCTGTGTGACTGTGTCTGTGTGCTCTTGTAAGCATGTGCACATGCTATGGTGCATATGTGGAAGTCAGAGGACAACTTCAGAAGTTGGGTCTTACCTACCTTGATGGTTTTCTTACAAGAACATGGTGGCAGCAGAAATGTGTGCTCCAGGACAGGTTGTTCTCATAATGGCAGGAAATTATAATGTTGACACTCATCTGGCTTTCTTCCTTTCCTTCCTCCTTCCATCGCTGCCCATTTTCTTAGTGTTCTATTGTTGTGAAGAGATACTATGATCACGACAATTCCTATGAAAGAAAGCATTTAATTGGGTTCAGCTTACAGTACAGAGGTTTAGTTCATTATCAGCATGGCCGGACATGGCAACATGCAGGCAGACATGGTGTTGGAGAAGGAGCTGAGAGTTCCAAATCCAGATCCACCGAAGGCAGCAGATTTGGCTTGAGCATTGAGCATTTTTTTGTTTTAGTTTTTTTCAAAATGATTTCTCTGTGTTGCCTTGGCCATCCTGTTGTTAGACCCCCAGAAAACTCAGGTATCCGGGGTCCCAGCCCAGGACCAAGGTCACCCCAATCACCAGGCAGATTCGAACACTTGCTGCAAACTGCATGAGGTTTTATTGTTTTTTTTTTAACAAGCTAACCCCATGTTGGCTCGGTCTTTCACCCACCCGCCATGGCGGATGGCTAGCAAAGACAGCTTGAACTGGCTGCTGAGCGATCTTGTAGGGCAGCGTAAGGGGAGTGTCTAGGGGTATGCACAGGCTCAGAATTGGTGTGCCTCCAGGCTTGGCTAATTGGTTGTTATGGCCCATAGGCCCATAGGACCCAGGGTGGTTGCTATGCTCTGCATGTCATTGCTGTGCACTTGTCCGTAAAGCACACCCAGAGTTGTAAAGCATAGCACCACTAGCTAACTTCTGATTGGTTCCTTGCCACAAGGCAGGCATCTGACCTTAGTAACTAGGACAAGGTCAGACAAGCACGTGTTCAGCTGTAATGGCTGCGGAAATGGGGAGCTGGTCCCTTCACTGTAACTCCCTCTGTAGACTAGGCCTCCCTGGAACTCAGATATCCACCTGCCTCTGCTTACTGAGTGCTGGGATTAAAGTAATTCACCAGCACCGCCCATATATGATTTAGCATTTGAAACCTCAAAATCCACTCCCAGTGATACACTTCCTCCAACAAGGCCACACCTACTTTAACAAGGCCACATCTTTTAATAGGCCACTCCCTACAGGCCTTTGGGGGCCATTTGTTTGCTTGTCTTTTTTTTTTTTTCTTTTTTTCAAAATAGGGGTTCTATGTGTAGCCCTGGCTGTCCTGGAACTTGCAGTGTAGACCAGGCTGACCTTGAACTCACAGGGATCTGCCTGCCAAATCTACACTCAATTTCCACTTGCTTGAAACTGCTGCTTTTCCAGGAAAGCTATTGTTAGACCCCCGAAAACTCAAGTATCCGGGGTCCCAGGCCACGTTCTCGGTCACCCCAATCACCAGGCGGATTCGAGAGCTTGCTGCAAACTGCAAGAGGCTTTATTGTAATTTAATGAGCTAACCCCATGTTAGCTCGGGTCTTTCACCCACCCGCTAAGGCTGATGGCTAGCAAAAGATGGCTCCTAGGGGCTCCCGAGAGATCTTATAGGACAGCGTAAGGGGAGTGTCTAGGGGTACATACAGGCTCACGATTGGTGTGCCTCCAGGCTTGGAGGGCTTGCCCTGTGTTGATTGGTCAACTGGTTGTTATGGCCCATAGGCCCTCCCAGGGTGGTTGCTATGCTCTCTACATCATTGCTGTGCCCTTATCCGTAAAGCACACCCAGAGTCATAAAGCATAGCACCATCAGCTAACTTCTGATTGGTTCCTTGTCACGAGACAGGCATCTGACTTTCTAGTGACTAGGACAAGGTCATAGAAGCATGTGTTCGGCCGCTATGGCTGCCAAAAGGGAAGCTGGTCCCTTCACTATGTGATATGCCAAGAAGCTCAGTGGTTTCCAGACTTCATAATTTTGCAGAAGAATAAAATTAAATCCCTAGGACTTGATAAAATGTCCTCTACTTCTTGGTTTGGGTGAATTAAGAACATTTTAAAAAGCTGAGCAGTGGCACATGCCTTTAATTCCAGCACTGGGGAGGCAGAGGCAGGCAGATCTCTGTGAGTTCGAGGCCAGCTCAGTCTACAGAATGAGTTCCAGGACAACCAAAGCTACACAGAGAAACCCTGTCTTGAAAAACCAAAATGAAAAAAGTTACCATTTATGAAATAAATATCATTTGAGAAAAAAGAAACTTGGTAAAACTATAACCTAAAAGATAGTGATTCTTAGTACTGGGGAGATAGCTCAGTGGGTGGGAGCATTTGTTCTTCAGAGGATCAGGTTCCATTCTGAATACATACTGTGGCTTCCAACCTGTAACTCCTGCTCCAGGGGATTCAGCACTCTCTTCTGGCTTCCCAGGGATCAAATGCAAATGTGATACACACAGAGTGAAGGCAAAACACACATACACATAAAACAAAAATAAATTCTAAGGAAATAAATAGTAAACTTAGCCCTATCAGAAACCCATTATTATTTCGGATGTTTTTCTGTGTGTTCTTAGACCAGCTTAATTATCAGCCAGTGAATGTTGTTCTTGGGTGAGGCTGCTGAAACTCCAAGAAGCATCAGTTTTTCCATTGATTTTCTGTTTCTACCTGGTTGAACAAGGGGTAAAAATTAGACTTGTTCACCTTCTGTTTGCATAGCTTGATCATATGACCACTGTTTCTGAACCTGATTCAGGTAATGGAAGGCTTTCATGGAGCCCAGAGCTGTGAGGGAACAGGCTTGGCCAAGCTGGAGTACCTGAGGCCACTTCACAGAGCTGGAATACAGGAAGTCAACATTTACTCATGCCATTCTGGGTCTTACTAGGAAGTAAAGTGGCTCAGAAAACCAAGCCATCAGGAATAATTTTTTTTTTCTGAGACAGGGTTTCTCTGTGGCTTTGGAGGCTGTTCTGGAACTAGCTCTTGTAGACCAGGCTGGTCTCGAACTCACCGAGATCTACCTTCCACTGCCTCCCTAGTGCTGGGACTAAAGGCGTGCACCACCACTGCTCAGCAATGTCCAGTTTCTATTTCCTGAAAGAGCATGCTGGTCACATATTGTAGTGGTGTCAGTTTGGGTTGCAAATGACATGATGTTTTAGAGTTAAGGTTTAGAGTCTTCAGCCACATAGCCTGGGGAGGCAAAGGCAGGTGGATCGCTGAGTTCGGGCTAGCCTGGTCTAGAAAGTGAGTTCCAGGACAGCTAGGGCTACACAGAAAAACCCTCTCTCTCAAAAAAAAACAGAAATTAAATTTTTTAAAGATGTCTTCATAATGACATATAGCCACGTACTTTCTTTTTTTCCGTTTCTTTCTTTCTTTTTTTTTTTTTTTTTTTTTTGGTTTTTCGAGACAGGGTTCTCTGTGTAGCTTTGGAGCCTATCCTGGCACTCACTCTGGAGACCAGGCTGGCCTAGAACTCACAGAGATCCGCCTGCCTCTGCCTCCCGAGTGCTGGGATTAAAGGCGTGTGCCACCAACGCCCGGCTTTTCTTGGTTTTTATGTATTTGTATGAGTATGGCATGTATGTACATGAACTCATATTGGAGGAAGTATGCTCCTGTGCAGGGACATGAGGGGGGAAAAGGGCTCCTGCTCTACCAATCTCCACCTTCTTCCTCTGAGCAGGGTCTTTCACTGAATCTGTTACAGACGAATGGCCAGCAGCTTGTCTCCAGCTACACAGTACTGTGGCACAGGCGTGCCACCACCGCCCGGCAGCCACATACTTTCTAATCAATCTAAAATCTCTGGATCATAGTTTTCTCACTTATAAATGATAGATTCTTGGTGCAACAGTGAAGACAAGTTAGACCAATGTTGAAGAGTACTTGCAAAAAAGATTCACTGGCAGGTTTGTTGTTTGCTTCACATACTTAGTGGTCTCTTGCTTTCTTCATCTGTCAATAGAGAGCCTGTTTTATTTGAAGCATCTTCTTAGATTTATGATCTTGTTAGTATGTTCTCAGTGTCTGTCTGACCCCTTGGGCTTACCGCTCCTAACTCTAAGCCCTACATTTTACCGGGCAAATACTGCCCTACATTTTGTAGGGCAAATAGCAGGGCCAGCAGAATTCTGCTCCTTGACAGGCAAGAAGGTAATCTGGTTCAACATGCCTCAGTAGCTGGTGCTGGTTCAAACTTCTAGAGTCAGATCTTAGGCAGTTTGTTTTAGCCATATTTAAGCATGGTACCATGTTAGAAAAGAGTTTTCTAATGATAATTAACTCAATCCTGTGTGTTCAACAAAGCTTAAGATATATTTACATTGAAATTCTTTAAAAGTGCACATGACCTCTTTCTTAAAAGATAGGTTCTCTGACTCAGAAACTTAGTGTTTTTTTTAATTTATTTATTTATCATGTATACATTCTGCCTACATGCCAGAAGAGGGTGTCAGATCTCATTATGGATGGGGTTGCTGGGAATTGAACTCAGGACCTTTGGAAGAACAAAGAGTGCTCTTAACCTCTGAGCCATCTCTCCAGCCTGAAACTTAGTGTTTTTATTGCTGTGAAGAGATACCATGACCATGGCAACTCTTTTATTTTATTTTGATCATGTTTTGCCTGCATGTGTGTCTGTGTGAGGGTGTTGGATCCTGGAATTACAGATACTTGTGAGCTGCCATGTGGGTACTGGGAATCGAGCCCAGGTCTTCTGAATTAGCAGTCAGTGCTTTTAACTGCTGAGCCATTTCTCCAGGCCACTCCCTCCCCCACTTTTGATCACAGCAACTCTTATAAAGGAAAACATTTAATTTGGGTGGCTTCCTCATAGTTTCATAGGTTCAGTCCATTATCATCATCAAGGGGAGCATTGCAGTGTGCGGGCAGACATGGTGCTGGTAGTTGAGAGTCCTATGTCTTGCAAGCAACAGGAAGTCAACTGAGACACTGGGCAGTATCCTGAGCATTAGGAAACCCAAAGCCCACCCCCACAGTGACACACCTCCTCTAAGAAGGCCATATCTACTCCAACAAAGCCACACCTCCTGATAGTGATACTCCCTATGAGATTATGAAGGTCAGCTACATTCAAACTACCCCAGAAGCAATGCTCAGGATAAGAGTCTAGGGAGAAAGACTGGTAGTTAGGAGGGGCCTGGCCCTACAGATAACATAGAAGTTAACTAGGTTGTTGTAAAGTACTAGTAACATCTCCCATAAAGATTGGCTTCATTGACTGAGAGAGAATGCTCAGGACAAATGTTTAAGAAGAGTTTGGGATAAGCATAATCGTCTGGGGGTTCAGATGTGACCTGGCCCTATAATCAGCAGGGGTCACCGGCTATTAGCTACATCCACACCCAGCCTTCAGGGTGGACATCAGGTATACATCACCTTCATCAAGGAGACAATTCTGTGTATTTAACATTCCTGGTTTCTTCAGTGATTGTCTGTGAGTACAAGGATCTTGTGCACTCAACATTGAAAACATGATATTCAGATTATTGAAATAACTGGCAAAAATTGAGAGTAAATTTATACTTAATTGGAGACTATTCTCTGTAAATAACTTTAACCTCTATTTTTACTAAGAATTTTAGGTGCATTCATCTTGTAAATAAGCTAGCAAGAATACCAAGATTTGTTTGACAGGGTCTCATAGCCTCACTGATATGGAGCTTACTGTAAGACCCAGGCTAGCCTCAAATGTGTGGCGATCCTCCTATTTCAAAAAGTGCTAGGCTTACAGGCATGTGCCTGATTGAATACCAGGATTATGAGCTGAGTTTGGTTGTTTTTGTCTGTAGCCAGCAGTTTGAAGGTAGAGGCAGGAAGAGGAGTTCAGGGTCATGTTCACCCACATAGTGAGCTCAAGGCTAGCCTAGGTGACAGGAGACCCTGCCTCAAAAACAAAACCAACAAAAGATAAAGAAAATCAAGATTTGGGAATTTTCTGTTTGGACAAACTGTATTGGGTGTTAGGGAAGATGTGGGTCATAGCTCATCCCTCATCACCTTAGTCTAGGTTATTAATTTAATAGTAAATGAGAAGTAGCTTTTGCCGCTTAATGAGCCTTTTAAAAAGCAGTTTAAAAAGCTTTACTGGAAAACAACAACAACAAAGCTTTACTGGGTAGGCTCAGTGGTTGGGAGCAGTGGCTGCTCTTTTGGGGAACCCAGGGTTAGTTCCCAGAGCCCAAGTGACAGCTCATAAAGACATGTTAGCCTATGCTCTAACTTGAAGGCCTGAATGTCCAAATGCAGTTTTTGTGCATGAGGCTCTCCTGCCTTCCTTCCTGAAGTGATGGTAACTAAATGGTCACTTGCCTGATTCACAAGAGATGATGGGTTTGATGATTTCTGAGTCTCTTAAAAGAAGACAAAATAGCCGGGCGTTGGTGGTGCACGCCTTTAATCCCAGCACTTGGGAGGCAGAGGCAGGTGAATCTCTGTGAGTTCGAGAGCAGCCTGGTCTACAAGAGCTAGTTCCAGGACAGCCTCCAAAGCCACAGAGAAACCCTGTCTCGAAAAACCAAAAAAAAAAAAAAAAAAAAAAGAAGACAAAGTAGAGTAGACTTGTCTACAAAGTAGATTTGTATGTAATTCTCTTAAATGCTGAAATGTGAGCATTGCCAGGGTTTGGGGTGAGATTGGTGTCACATGCCTTTAATCTCAGCACTTAAGGAGGCAGAGGCAGGTGAATCTTTGAGTTCAAGGCCAGCCTAATCTACCGATTGAGTTTCAGGACAATCAGGGCTACACAGAGAATCCCTTTCTTGAGAATCCAAAACCAAAACAAACAAACAAAAAAAAAAAAGAGGAAAAGATTATCTTTCAGGCTTTTCACAGATTTTTTTTTAAGTTTTTTTTTTTTTTTTTCTTCCAAATCAGGGTTTCTCCTGGCTGTCCTGGAACTCCCTATGTAGACCACGCTGGCCTCAAACTGCAAGATCCACCTGCTTCTGTCTCCCAAGTGCTGAGATTAAAAGGTGTGCTACCACTGCCCAGCCAAGTTTTTAATTTTTAAAAATTAATCAATTAATTTTCTTCCTCCAACCCCATCAGTATCCTCTCCTTTCATGAGAACCTGAAGGAAGGGGTTGTGCCCAAGTCCAGTCGGGAATCTGTTTCATGATATCATGGCTCCCTCTCCTGGCATTAAGTGAAATTGCCTAGTGTTCATTAAATAGATATTTTCTCACCTAACACAGGTTGGAATGAAACTCAGTATGTATCCCAGGTACATGAGTTTTTTGCACTCATAGCAATCCTCTTGCCTCAACTTCTTAAGTGCTGGGATACAGGCATAAAACTAACAAATTTTATGTGCATTGGTACTTTGACGGAATGTGTAGCTGTGTGAAGGTGTAAGAACTGGAGCTGAATTACAGACAGTTGTGAGCCGCCTGTAATTGAACCCCTGGCCCTCTCGAGGAGCCGCCAGTGCTCTTAACCACTGAGCCATCTGTCCAACCTCTCCACCACATTCTTTTGAGATAGGTTCTCTCACTGAACTTGAGAAAGTTTCTGCTAATGTTTGTTTACCAAGATTGACCTCTGGCCTCTGATTAGGTACTGTTCCATAACAAAAGGAGATAACCCTGATTTACAGCCAGCCATTAGGACCCTGCTTATATCAAAGGACATGTCTCCCAATAGGCAGCTCAAGGAGTCAGTGCAAGGTTATCATGTCATTAAGTCTTTAACAGGAGATGCATAATTCCAGTAGGTAGTCAAGATGACCCTGGGTAATAACTATTTGAAAAGAACACTGCTTGGTTTACTTAAGTAATTATGGCAGTATCTTTGCTGTGTAAGTCTCACATCTGCCTAAGTGGCCAGACTTGAAATCCACTGTCTTTTTAAAAAATTGTTCAGTGTAACCTGAGGCAAGGACCTGAAAGAGATTTAAGGATAACGGTGTGTGTGTGTGTGTGTAATTATAAGCCTCGGGCTTGCTTAGGATGGTACAGTTCTCTGTCTAAAGCTGTTTCTTCTTGTGTATTATCCCAAACTATAGTTAATAGTTTGTCCATGCCCCGTAATCGGTTTCTCCATCAACACAGTAAGCTAGATCAAGCTGAATTGAAAACTAAAAGAACAGGTTTATTTGAGCAAAGCAACACCCAGATGAATTCTCCAGCCCCAGAGATGGAGGCTGGAGAAGTCATATGCCTGAACTAAAGCAGGGAGATTTTATAGCCTGTAGGTGAGGGATGATGTGCCCCACAAACTGGGTTTGTGCCCAGGTATAGTCAAAAGCTGGAATGCTTGATCAGGGACTTGGGCTGCTGGCAACTTCATGGGGAGGAGCTGCCCTAGCAACCAAGAATGTGGAACTGGGCTTTTTGGAGCCTTTTCTTTTTTAGAGATTCTCTGAGAGGGTGGGTTTGAAGAGGGGGAAAGAGAGGGAGATGGGGAGAGAGTAGAGAGGAGAGACAGGAATGGTGCTTTCCAGATCAAGCAGCAATTAGCTGGAGGTTCCAGCCCAACAGTAGTCATGTGCTATTGTTAAAGGATTTTTCCTCTATTAATCTCTAGGTGTGTGCAGTGATCTCACTAGCAAGGCATATTAATTCTGTCACAGCCTGGGATGACCTTGTTCTTAAACATATTACTATACATCTGTACACATTACAAACCAACAATATAGTGAGTGCTAGAATTATCCTTCTTATAATGTGTTTTTTTTTGGGGGGGGTGTTTGTTTGTTTGTTTGTTTTTTAGCTTTTGGAGACAGGGTTTCTCTGTCTATCCCTGGCTGTCCTAGTACTTGGTGTGTAGACCAAGCTGTCCTTGAACACAGAGATCTGCCTGTTTCTGCCTCCTGAGTGCTAGGATTAAAGGTGTGACGGACTTTTGTCAGTGGCTGTTGGGGATTTGGACTTCCCTCCTTGGTATGTATGGTAAGTGTTTCATCCAATGAGCTGTCTGCCCAGCTCCAGCTTTTGCTTATATGAGGTTGAAGAGTAAATCTCTTAGCTTAGCTGTGCAGGATCAGGAATTCATGCCTTATGTGGTGTCATGTGGTTTCTTTTTCATCTATGAGTTAGTGCCATGGAATAATCCTCTGTACACTATAAAGTTCTGTCACTCAAATTGGTTTTAATGAAATGCTGATTGAGCAGTTGCCCGGCAGGAAGTATAGGCAGGGTGACCAAACTAAGGATGATGGGAAGGAGAAGGGTGGAGTCAGGGGTTGAAGAGGTAGCAGGAGATGGCCATACCATGCTGATAAAGCTACCACCACATGGCAGAGTGTAAATAAGGAATATTGGTTAACTTAGATTGTAAGAGTTAGCTAGTAACAAGCCTGAGCTATCAGCCAAACAGTTATAAGTAATATTAAGCCTCCCAGTCAGTTATTTGGGAAGCAGCAGCATAGTATTTGGGAGTAAGCAGGTGGGAGAGAAACTTCTGTTTACAAGTTATCTCTTTGGTTCTTTTTTTAAGAATCATTTTTTAAGTAAAATGATTCATTTTACTTTTATCTATGTATGTGTGTGTGCACATGCTTGAGGGTGCTTATGAAGTTCAGGAGAGAGGGTATCAGATCTCATAGAGCTAGAGTTATAGGCAGTTGTGAGTAGCCTGCTGCAGGTGCTGGGAACTGAATCAAAGCCCTCTGCAAAAGCAACAAGTGCAGCCGGGTGTTGGTTGCTCATGCCTTTAATCCCAGCACTCAGGAGGCAGAGGCAGGCTGATCTCTGTGAGTTCGAGGCCAGCCTGGACTCTAGATCGAGTGAGTGCCAGGATAGGCTCCAAAGCTACACAGAGAAACCCTGTCCCGAAGGAAAAAAAAAAAAAAAAGCAACAAGTGCTTTTAACTTCTAAGCCATCTCTTTAGTTCCCATAAGTCCTTTTCTTTATTTTCTAAATATCATTATATTTATTTGCTTATTTTAGCTACATGGGCTTGTGTGTGTGTGTGTGTGTGTGTGTGTGTGTGTGTGTGTGTGTGTGTAGGTCAGAGGACAACTTTCAAGAACCCATTCTCTCTGCTCTATGGGTCCTTCCTGGGGATCAAATTCAGCTCCAATACCAAGGTTGGCAGTAAATGCCTTTCCCTGCTGAGCCATCTCTCCAGCACCTGATTCTCTGAAAGAGCTTTTAAACATCAGTGCTGAGGCTGCATCAACTGGTAGAGCATTTGCTTAATGAAGCCCTTGGTTGAATCACAACACTCCATAAACTTGAGAGGTGAGGCAGGAGAACCACGAGTTTAAGACCATTTGTGAAGCTGTAGTGGCACACAACTTTACTCCTAGCACATGAGAGGTAGAAGCAAGAGGATTTGTGTGAAGTCAAGAGACCTACCTGGTCTATACAGTGAACCCTAGAACAGCCAGGATTACATAGAGATGCACTGTCTCAAGAAAACCAAATAAAGGACCATTCTTGGCTACATAGCATTCAAGTCCTGCATGGGATACCCAAGGTTCTTTTTTTTGTTTTTAAAAGTATCTTGCCTGTATAGTCCCAGTTGGTTTTTGTTTGTTTGTTTGTTTGTTTGTTTGTTTGTTTGTTTTGGTTTTTTGAGACAAGTTTTCTCTGAGTAGCTTTGGAGCCTATCCTGGCACTCGATCTGGAGACCAGGCTGGCCTCAAACTCACAGAGATCGGCCTGCCTCTGCCTCCCGAGTGCTGGGATTAAAGGCGTGAGCCACCACCACCCGGCTAGTACAAGTTTTGGATGAAAGGTTTAGTTCAAATAGTATGGGATATTTCTGTGACTTGAACACTTTTTGTCCACATCAAATTTATGTAGTGCTTTAATTACCTAAATCTTACAGACATATATGTGTACACACACATAGACACTAACTTTTCTATGATTCCTATGAATGGCATTGGAAGGTTGGAGACTTACTCTGCTGTTTAGTGGGGGAGGGGTGGTCTTCAGGGGATGATGAGAACTATAAGGTTATTAAAGCACACAAATTAGTCCTGGTGGCTTTATAAAGACAAACACATAGGTATAGATAAACATACATGCTCTTCATCTTGTGCTGAGGTAATTGACACCCTCTCCCAAGGATTCTAACATCAAGACAGTATCACAAGATGAGATTCCTGAACCTTGCACCTCCAGAGCTGTGAGAGGAAACTCTCTTCCTCAAAAGTACCCTCCAATATTTTTTTATAGTAATGAAAAATGGAATAATGTATCAACCATTATTGGAAATTGAAATCCTATCTTTTTGTTTTTGTTTTTCAAGACAGGGTTTCTCTTTGTAGCTTTGGAGGCTGTCCTGGAACTTGTTCAGTAGATCCTCTTGTTTCTGCCTCCTGAGTGCTAGGATTTTAGGCTTGTGCCCCCATCACCGGGCTCTAACTACCTTTTTAATTGCAAATACAACACAGAGTCCATGAGATGACTCAGATGATGAAACACTTTCCATATAAACTTGGTGACCTGAGTTGCATCCCTAGAACCCAAGGAAAAGTGCAGGGAAAGAACCCACTCCACAGCTGTCTTCTGACCACATGTGCTGTGGCAATACACACAATAATAATGATAACAAAATAAAAAATACAATAGAAAAATATTCACTAAAGTGGAAAAGTTAGGTGAGAGGAGGTGGCTATTTGTGGTTCTGAACAGTTCAAAGGGTAAAATGAAGCCAACTGGTTCAGGTGAGATCTCTTCTGAAAGTGTAGGAATGGGTCATTTATGATGGGTGTTTGGACTCTCACCTAGATACTGTACATTGCCTCACTCCTCTACACCGTCAATTACATCTGGTATCTGTACTCAGAGCTGAGAATGAAACACAGCCAAAGTGGACAGAGCACAGCTGCACAGGTAAGCCGAGAAGGATCTCCCAGAGTGCTCGGTAAGCTCTTAACACTGAGTGTGTGGAAGCTGATGAAAATAATGTTCCTGCCAGGCGGTGGTGGCGCACACCTTTAATCCCAGCACTCGGGAGGTAGAGGCAGGCGGATCTCTGTGAGTTTGAGACCAGCCTAGTGTACAAGAGCTAGTTCCAGGACAGCCTCCAAAGCCATAGGAAACTCTGTCTCAAAAAAAGAAAGAAAGAAAGAAAGAAAGAAAGAAAGAAAGAAAGAAAGAAAGAAAGAAAATGATGTTCACATAGTTTCCATCTGTTGACATCACTTCCTCTCCTCCCTTGGCATACAAAAGATTTGTTTGTTTGATTGGTGTTTTGTTTTTCAAACAGGGTTTCTCTATATGGCCCTGGCTGCCCTGTAATTCACTATGTAGACCAGGCTGGCCTCAAACTCCAACTAACAAAGATCTTCTTGCCTCTGCCTTCCTGAGTTCTGGGATTAAAAGCATGCACCATCACATTCAATTTAGTCATTATTTTTTGTTTGTTTTTTGCGGGGGGGGGGGGGGGGCGTTCCAGACAGGGTTTCCCTGTGGCTTTGGAGGCTGTCCTGGAACTAGCTCTTATAGACCAGGCTGGTCTCGAACTCATGGAGAATCCACCTGCCTCTGCCTCCCGAGTGCTGGGATTAAAGGCGTACGCCACCAACGCCCAACTACACAGGCCTATTTTAATCTTGTACATCTTACTAAATAGTCTAATCTTACTTCTGCAGTATTCACTACTTTTGTTTTTTTATAAATAGGTTTTTACTTACTCACTTTTTTTTTTTTTGGTTTTTCGAGACAGGGTTTCTCTGTGTAGCTTTGGAGGCTGTCCTGGCACTTGCTCTGGAGACCAGGCTGGCCTCAAACTCACAGAGATCCGCCAACCTCTGCCTCCTGAGTGCTGGGATTAAAGGCATGTGCCACCAACGCCCAGCTATTTACTCACTTTCTAAATATTTATTTTATGTGTATGAGTGACCTGTCTTCATGCACACCAGAAGAAGGAATCAGATCCCATTACAGATAGCTGTGAGCCACCATGTGGTTGCTGGGAATTGAACTCAGGACCTCTGGAAGAACAGCCAGTATTTCTCCAGCCCCCCCCCCCCCTTTTAAACTATTGTTAAGAACATGATAAACGATCTGGAAAGCTGCTCTGCCCATTCCCTAGAGCCTGCAGATTACTTCTTAAACAAAGGAGACTATCCTAGGGAACACATGAAATAGCCCAGTAAATATCTGTTGTATGAGTAGGTGGAAGACTGTGTGCATTAAATGCATTAGTGATTAACTCAGATTCATCAATAATACATCAGTATTGCATTAACAATAGAAATAAAAGCATTTCCCTTTGGAGTCACTTAAACAAGAGTGAGTCCATATTTGAATTCTCTACTTCATGCTCTCTGTGTCTTCTGTCCCTGTGTCTGTCTGTCCCTCCCAGAGGGCTTTGCTCTGTCTTTATTAAACAGCACAGAAGACTCACAGGAGGAGGCAGGGGAGATGCTTTACAGGATCTTTAGCAGAATTTTACGGGGGATGAAGTCACTACCTCCAACTGACCCAGATAACAAACATCATTTATTTTATTTTATTTTCTAAATTTCTTGTGCATTTATGTTTTTTACCTGCAAGTATGTCCATATGTGGGTGCTGGATCCCCCTGGAACTGGAGTTACAGACAGGTGTGAGCTGACATGTGGATGCTGGGAATTGAACCCAGAGCCTATGGAAGAACTGCCAGTGCTCTTAACCACTAAGCCATCTCCCTAGCCTCACAAATGTCATTCTTTATCAACTAATATCCAAATGTTGAGTTCAACATTTATGGTGGATATTAATTTTAGATGGTTGCTTTCAACTTATATATTTTCTGCTTTTAGCAAATGCATCATCTCATATTTTGTTTAAAAGGCTCTTGCTATGTAGCTAATGCTGGCCCACAACTCACTATGTGGCCAAGACAATTAGGCCTCAAGTTTTCATCTAAAATTAAGTATTAATCTATATATTCTATAGTGCCTCTTCCAGCTTCCAGCACCAAGATGCTGTGCTCGTGAAAATATTTATTGAAGATGTTCACTGTTAAGGGTAGGAACAGAGAATTTTATCTCTTCTTTTCTCTGGTCCCTATTTCTCTTAGAACAGGGAAAAATTAATGAAATGTGACGTGAAAAGTACCCATAAGCAGCATCTTAAACAAGATACTATAGTCTATACAAAAGCTATTCAGTGAAACTTCTTGGAGGCAGGTTTTTACTATGTAGACCAGCTGGCCTTGAACTCACAGGGATCTGCTTGCTTCTGCCCTCCAAGTGCTGGAACTAAAGGAGTATACCACCACAATTGGTAGCACATATGTTTTATATCAGTAGCTACTAGCCATGAGTGGCCACTGACCACTTGTAATATGACTGCCAAATGAAGGAACCGCTGCAGGGAACTCAGGCTTTGAGGCAGAGTCTCTCCCACTCTAGCCCTGGCTGGGGCAGGATTAGAATTTGCTGTGTCATTTAGGCTGGTTTCTTTTTTATTATTATTATTTTTATTTATTTATTTTTTTATTTTTATTTTTTTGGTTTTTCAAGACAGGGTTTCTCTGTGTAGCTTTGGAGTCTATCCTGGCACTTGCTCTGGAGACCAGGCTGGGCTCGAACTCACAGAGATCTGCCTGCCTCTGCCTCCCGAGTGCTGAGATTAAAGGCGTGCACCACCAAGGCCCGGCCTATCATTTAGGCTGGTTTCTAACTTGCAGCAATCTTACTGCCTCTGCCTTCCAAATTCTGGGTTCAAAGGCATATGCTATCATGCCTAACAGGAGTTGACATTTTCATTTTATTTAGTTTTAGTGTAAGTAGCTATGTGTGGGTAGTAGCTGTGTGTACAACCAGAACTCCACTCTGCTGCCATTTTATCTTGCCCACTCTGGGCATTCCATAGGCATAGGCGTCTTCTGCACCTTAACATTGCATGATCCCTCCAGGAAGGAAGGACCTGTGACTACTTACCCCTTTACACACTTGTCTGTATAAATGGAAGATACTGCAAAGGACTACGATTTTGTTTTTTTCTCTTTGGGCAGATGAGTGCCTCAAAGCACAGCAGCAACTCCCAGGGCTTTGTCCACAACTTCACTCAAAGCCCTGGGGCTGAGCTGGTGCTCCACTGACCAAGTGTGAAAAGCAAACCCCATAGGCCATGAACTTTCTATCATAATACAAAGTTCATAGCAGTCATGCTGCTGTAAATTGTTCAGTCTCTGATGCAAGCGGGGAGTGTTCATCTGTCTGTCTATCTGGGGGTGCTATGGATTTGAAACCAACTCTTTTCTATAGTAAGTACATATTCCATCACTCTATGTAATACAATATTCTCTGTGTGTGGTGTATGTGTAGTGTGTGTGACTGTGTGTCAGTGCACAGAGGTCAGTAGTTAACACCAGCTGCTTTCCTCTGTTGCTGTCTACCTTTCATGTTTTGTTTGGTTTTCTAAGACAGGGTTTCTCTGTATAACAGTTCTGGCTGTGCTGGAACTCACTCTCTAGACCAGGCTGGCCTCAAACTCACAGAAATCTGTCTGCTTCTGCCTCCCAAATGCTTGGATTAAAGGAGTGTACCAACACCACCCAATGCTCTCCACCTTTTTTGTTTTTTGTTTTTGTTTTTGAGACATTATTTCTCACTGAACCTGGATTTTGCCATTTGTGTTAGTCTGATTGACCTGTGCATAGCCCCCAGGGTTGGTCTCTCTTCCCTTGCCTCCTCCACAGTGCTAGCTAGGGTTGCTGACAAGTGCTGCTATGCCTGATTTCTTGTGTGGGTGCTAGGGATCTGAACTGAGGTTCCTGTGATTGCTCAGAAACCACTTTATCTACTGAAAAATCTCCTAAGTCTCCAGATTTTAAATGTTCCATTCTATAGAATGCAATGTTCTTATATCCAAAGGTTCCTTTGACACTGTCATGTCAACATTGGCCTACTGATATTCTGTGCTGGCCAACTTATGCACAGCTTCATTGACACATACCTTTCTTTTTTAAAAGAATAAAATGCCCTATGATTTCATATATGCTTTTATTCTTAAAAGAATTTGTTTCAGCACTCAAGCCTTGGATTAAATTACTTCCTGTAGTCTTCTGTTTTTGTTTGTTTGTTTGCTTTGCTTTTTCAAGACAGGGTTTCTCTGTGGCTTTGGAGGCTGTCCTGGAACTAGCTCTTGCAGGCCAGGCTGGTCTTGAACTCACAGAGATCCTCCTGCCTCTGCCTCCCGAGTGCTGTGACTAAAGGTGTGTGCCACAAACGCCCAGCTTTAGTCTTCTGTTTTTATTATTATTGTTTCTTTTTGGCACAGTAATATAGTTAAAACTGTGCTCTCCAGTACCATGGCTGACAAAGCAACGGGGCTGCTGGAAGTGTGTGTGTGTGTGTGTGTGTGTGTGTGTGTGTGTGTGTGTGTGTGTGTGTGTGTGTGTTTATTGGTGAGTTTGGCATTGGCCCTAACATTTTTCACATCTATTCTTTTTACAGTTGATAGATCATACTTGCCAAAGTGGTAACATAGTGTTCATTTTGTCAAGGTAAGATTTTTTTCTACTTAGTAAGGTACCAAAGGAACAAATGACCTGTTACTCTTCATTTCCACTGTCACTCCCCTGTCTTTTCAGGGCATTAAATGATAGGAAGCAACAAATATAATCATTTCTTCCTTTCCCCAGTTTGGTATTAGAGAGCTGGGTTTTAGCTACAGCCCTATAACACCAATTCTATGTGACTTTGAACAAACCTCTTTTTTGCATTGGCATGCATGTGAGTTCAGGAGTTTATGTGTCAGGTGTGTGCTTCTGTGCATGCATATGAAGGCTAAGGCTTGGTGTTGGCCCCTTTCCTTTGTCACTCTCTATCTTACACAACAAGGCAGTCTCTCACAGAAGCCAGAGCTCAGCATACCTGCTAGTTGGATCAGCTACCTTGCCTTGTGGGTTCATTTTTCTGGCTCCTGTGTGCTGGACAACAGGCTGGCCTCAAGAGCTGTCAGCTTCTTATGTGGGTTCTGGGCATCCTATTGTATACCATTCCAGTCCTCAGGCTTAGGCAGCAAACACTTTGCCTTTGGATCCCAGCTCTCAAACTCAGTCTACCTTATAACATCGCATGAGAATTGTAGTCCAGAAAGAATCTAGAGTTCAGACAAAGTAGTCACACTGGTTTTAGTCTTTACAACTTTCTCCCAAATCCCTTCTAGAGCAATGCTGTATTTAAGTAGATAAATAGTTGTCTGTCTAAAGAGTGAGTACACAGGGAAAGTAAGGACAAAAATTAATCTGGCAATTGCAGTGTGAAGGAGACCATGCAGGGCTGCTCCATAGTTTTCTTTCTTTCATTCATTTGGTTGGTTTTTTGTTTTTGTTTGTTTTTCGAGACAGGGTTTCTCTCTGTAGCCCTGGCTGTTGTGGAACTCAATCTGTAAGACCAGGCTCGTCTGTCAAACACAAAGAGATCCTTCTGCCTCTGCCTTCTGAGTGCTGGGATTAAGGGTGTGAACCACCACTGCCTGGCAACTCCATAGTTTTTTTTTTATGTAGATTTTTTCACGTAAATTTTGTTTTGTTTTGTTTTGCTTTTTTGAGACAGTCTTGTTGTGTAGCTCAGACTGGCCTCAAAATCAAGATCCTTCTGCCCCACCTTCCTGTATGCTAAGATTATAAGCCTGCATCACTATACCCAACCTCACTTAGAGTCTGATTCATTTCTTTTCTTCTACTTAGATTGTATGTATGTTTGCATATGCCAATCACATGTGCCTGTAGAGAGTATGTGCACATGGAAGCAGGTGTTAGGTATCTTCCTCTGTCACTTTGTACTTTATTTTTTTAAAGATTTATTTATTTATTATGTGTACAATGTTCTGCCTGCATGTATCCCTGCAGGCCAGAAGAGGGCACCAGATCTCATAACAGATGGTTGTGAGCCACCTTGTGGTTGCTGGGAATTGAACTCAGAACTTCTGGAAGAGCAGCCAGTGAGTTCTCTTGACTTCTGAGCCATCTCTCCAACCCAACACCTTATTTTTTGAGATAGTATCTCTAATTGAACTTGGAATTCACCATTTGGCTAGCCAGTGAGCTCTGGGGATCCATCCATTCCTGCACCATCCCTAGCCCCAGGGGTACAGATGCACTTCCATGCCCTGACTTTTCTTGGGTAGTGGGGATCAAACTCGGATTCTCATGTTTGCATAGCAAATACTTTACTGAGTGAACCAACTCCCTAGCCATCTTGCCATCCTTTAGATTTCTTTTTCTCTCTTCCTTTCTCTTTTTTTTCTTCTCTTCCCTTTTCTCGTTTGTTCATTCATTCTTTTGGTTTTTGAGAGAGGGTTTCCCTGTGAAACAGTCCTGGCTGTCCTGGAATTCACTCTGTAGAACTCACAGAGATCTGCCTACCTCTGCCTCCCATGTGCTGGGATTAAAGGCGTGGGCCACCACTTTCTAGACCAGCAGATTTTTATCTGACTATAATTCCGAAGATTCTCAAGAAACTGTTAAGAGATTGACTTAGATATAAAACCCACTTCATAGCTGGGCTTTGGTGGCGCACGCCTTTAATCCCAGCACTCGGGAGGCAGAGGCAGGTGGATCTCTGTGAGTTCGAGGCCAGCCTGGTCTCCAGAGCCAGTGCCAGGACAAGCCTCCAAAGCTACACAGAGAAACCCTGTCTTGAAAAACCAAAAATGAATAAATAAATTAATAAATAACCCACTTCACAATGCAGTTCATCAGGAAATAGAAAATAAGGATAGCTATATTATTTAAGATGTTTTTCTTCATGTATGTCAGTTGTGGGGAGTTGGTGGGGTAATATAGTTGGAGAAAGGAGACTATTTTACAAAAGGGGAAAAGGCATGAAAATTTCCAGGTAATTGCACAATAAGTTTTCTCCTCCCAGCCTGATACCTCTGCTGTTGATGACACCTGTATTTTGCCTGGGCAATGTCAATGGATGTTTCCACAACTCTAGCCAGAGCCACAGGTAAGGAAGGACTAACTCTGGTTTTTATTTGTTCTTTTCTATAACAGAGTAAAAAGGGGGAAAATTCTACATACTTTCTAGCCAAGATGTTTTGTTTTGGTGTTTGTGACCACTGAGAAAAGATCATATATTCAATTCAGTTATAATTAAAATATGTACTGTTTAACTGCTGGCAAGATAAGCAATCTCAGAACCAAATTTGAGATTGCCATTACAGAAGGAGTATGTGGAAGGATTATTAAAGGGAAAAACTACACAGAGACTTTCAGTATCTATGAAGCAAATAAAACTGTTCTGTTCTACCAAATTAAGTGATTAAAGTATCTCAAAACAGTCTTTGGGTGTCTGCATAAGTAAGTTACAGGGATCTCTGTGAGTTCGAGACTAGCCTGGTCTACAAAGGCTAGTTCCATGACAGCCTCCAAAGTCACAAAGAAACCCTGTCTCAAAAAACAAACAAACAAAAGCCGTTAGACATAGATAGCCACGGATGTACATTTTTGGGTGAGTGTTACTGAGTCAGAGGTACTGGTGTTGTAGGGTCCAAGAAGACCCAAAACAACCCAAACACACAAGAGCTCATGCAAAGCAAGTTCCAGCAGTACAGACTTGGAAGCTGTGTCTTTGAATGTTCATTTCAGCAAGTATTTAAGCAGAAAACGACAGATATCTGTGCCAAGTTACACTTACATTTCCCTCCAACCAGCATGCAAAGATGAGGGCCTTTTCTAGGGACGTTGCTTTTTTGTTTTTTTGTTTTGTTTTGTTTTCGAGACAGGGTTTCTTTGTGTAGCTTCAGAGCCTATCCTGGCGCTGACTCTGGAGACCAGGCTGGCCTCGAACTAACAGAGATCCACCGGCCTCTGCTTCCCGAGTGCTGGGATTAAAGGCATGTGCCACCAACGCCCGGCTCCTAGGGACATTGTTGTGTGGCACACTTCTCTTGTCCTCACTGGTTGTCCACTCAAGTGTGGCAGGGCAGCTTGCCCCATTCATGTCTGTCTACCATTCATGTCTTACCTTGTCAACCAAGATGCAAATGTTGTCAGTTATCAGGGAGATCTAAGGAGGCATTAGGAACTTAAAGTTTATTTCACCATGCTTTTTAAGATGGCTTCAGTTTTGTTCCTTCTTATACTGGAAACTTACCTTCCAGGAACTGGAGTCAACAACAAACAATTGGTGGGTACCAAAATGGATGTCTAGCATACAATGGGTCTTCTTTAGTCATACAGTTTGTTTTACATATGGTTGTAGCTCAGGCAGTAGAATGTTTTCTGTGCTTATGCAGTCTTGGCTTGGATCCCCAGCACTGCAGATAGTGTGTGTGGTGGTGCACACCTGTGACTTCAGCACACAGGAGGTGGAGACAGGAGGTTAGAGTTTCATGGTCATCTTGAATTACTTATCAGTTTGAGGCCAACCTGGGCGACATCAGACCCTGCCTCAAAAAAAAAAAAATGCTTGTTTTGGAAATGGGTTCTAGACATAACATGATGTAGTCAGGCTGAAGATACACAAGGAAACAGACAGTATTGAGTGACTTCAAGATATTTCATCTGTGGGAAGGAATAAGATGCTATAGTTATAGGCAAGAGCCCCAAAAATGATAAGTACAGTTACTCACTGTTCCAGATAGTTTTCTGTCAACCTGACAGAAGCTAAAGGCCTCAGATTGGAGGGATCCTTAATTGAGAAAGTGCCTTCAGGAGATCGGGCTGCAGGCAAGCCTGTAGAGGGTTTTCTTCATTAGTGACTGGTGTTGGTGGAACCAGGCAACTGTGAGTGGTGCCATCCCTGGCCTGGTGGTTCTGGGTTCTATAGGAAAGCAGGCTAAGCAAACCATGGGGAGCATTCCAGTAAGCAGTATCCCTCCATGGCCTCTGCCTCAATGTTCCTGCCCTGACTTCCTTCAGTGATGGACTAAGATGTGGAAGAATAAGCCAAATAAACCCTTTCCTCCCTGGCTTGCTTATGGTCATGGTGTTTGGTCACAGCAATAGTGATCCTAACTAAGACATTCAGTTCTTGTTCTGTTTCTCCTGTCTTGTCCTTGTCGTATCATCCTGCCCATTGGTTCTCTCCTCAGGTGTGTCCTAATGCACTCTCCACCCTCAGCCATGATTGAACTCCTGCCTTCCACCAACACATCTGTCTGCAGCACACTGTATTTTTATGGCGTCACTGTTTTCCTGACCAGCTTTTTCTTCAGCCTCCTCATCATCACGGTATGGCATCACCTCTCTGTTATGGCAGAAATGAAGGACTAGGAGAGATAGGTGATATTCCAAGGCTGGAACCATGCAAGAGACATTTCCTGTACATCCAGCACCAGGGAAGTGGTCATGGCTGAGGATGTGGCTTAGGTGGGGTAGAACACTTCGCTAGAATGCAGAGAGCAGGTGAAGCTGAAATGGGATCATCCTCAGCTACATAGAGCCTGTCTGGGCTGTATATAAGAGCCTTTCTCCCAGAACTTAGGAGGCAGAGGCAGGTGGATCTCTGTGAGTTCAAGGCCAGCTAGGTCTGTAGAGCTAGTTCCAGACAGCCAGGACTGTTACACAGAGAAACCCCATCTTGGGGAAAAAAAAAGGAAAGTGACTAGGAGATGTTGACAATGTAATTACTGCCTTTGGTTTTTGGACTTCACAAAATCAAACAATGAGCAGCAAAAAAAGCTTGTATTAGTTAGGTGACAATCATGTTCACTCTAAAATTAATGTGTTTCTTTGATTCCCATGAGGACCCAGAGTAGATCATAGGACACAGATGTATCCTTTACGTAAGTGACACTCTGAAACAAAGAACCTGTGCTTTGATTTAATTTCTCAGATAATGAAAGCACGTTCTTTTTTTTTTTCCCAGAGACTATTTCTTCAGCCTTGGCTGGCCTCTGTAGACCAGGCTGGCCTCAACCTCACAGAGATCCTCCTTCCTCTGCCTCCAACTGCTGGGATTAAAAATGTATGCCACCATTGGTTGGCTGAGAAAAGATTTTCAAAAACTCTTTTTTTACTTGGAGTTGAGAATTTAATCTCAGCCTTTGTACTGATGAACTTCAGGGTACTTAGCATAAAACATGGTCTTGGCCGGACTTTGGTGTTGCACACCTTTAATCCCAGCACTCGGGAGGCAGAGGCAGGCGGATCTCTGTGAGTTCGAGACCAGCCTGGTCTACAAGAGCTAGTTCCAGGACAGTCTCCAAAGCCACAGAGAAACCCTGCCTCGAAAAAACAACAACAAAAAACAAAACAAAACAAAAAACAAACATGGTCTTGAAGAATCTCTAATAAGAGATGTGTTCGTTAGATCTCACTTTAACTTCCTGGGTGGCAATGTAGGTCATTAGTACAATACTTGCCTATTATTACAAGTCTGTGGGTTTGATTCCCACCTCCATAAGAAAACACATGCCTTCCCATATATATTATGATTTGTTTGAGGTTGGGAAAGCTGGGGGTTGATGATGCTCACACACTGAACATAACTCTGTTTGGTTAGTATCTGTTTGTCTACATTAAAATTCCCGCTGGATAATTCTCTAAAGTCTGCTCTCATGGTAAAGAAGGAGAGTAGTTTTTCCTGACATGATGAGCTCCTTGTAGAGTGAGCCTTCTAAAGTGCTGAAATTTTAACTAAGCCATAGGCTGACTACTCACAATTACACTCATGTTTAGGTCTTACTCCTCCATGCCCAGACATTGTATAAGAAGTTTGTGAAATCGACAGGTTTTCTGGAGAGTGAGCAGTGGGCAGTGATTTACATTGTGGGTCAGCGAGTTCGCTTCTTCCCGGTGGCCTTTGTATGCTGTTGGGGCCCAGGTTGGTATCTTAATAAAAAGAACTGGGAGGTGGTGACTGTGGGGTTTGCCAAACAAAATGATCTCACCCAAATCATGACTGCATATTCCTGTCTAGCTTGTAAATTTTATTTATTTACTTACTGCTTTATTTTTTGAGACAGAGTCTCATTATGTAGCCCCACCCCTACCCCCGGGGCCTCAAACACACAGAGGACCACCTACAGCCTCTGCCTCAAATTGCTGGAATTAAAGACATGTACCATTCTGTCTGGCATTAATCTGAAAGTTTTAATCAGTAAAGACCCAGAAATCAAAGCCAAAAGCTCAGGGGTTTGCATAACTGATTAATCTCAGTGCTGATCTTCATTTACCTGTAGCTTCTGTTCATGGAATGCTCAGGCATGTGCACTTAGAGCTAACAGCAGGTCACACATTGTGTATTTGCAGCTGTCACACTGCTAATCATAAAACTGGTCAAGCCACAGGATACCTCATTGCACATGGCTTTCTCTGTGCTCCAGGTAAGACCTTCCAAAGCCAGAGTCTCTTGTCTTGTGCCTCCATGAACTATTCTCTTGCACTGCCATTTAAAAGACACACGGTATTTTCCTTCAGTATATTTATTTGTGCATTACAGAAGAGAACATCTAATGTTTGTGCTCACTTGGAAGGAATAAAACCATTTCTTCAAAGGCAAGCTAGTCTAAGTGTTTTTGGGTCTAGTTTGGAGCACAGGTATTTTTGGGCAACTTAGTTTTGTTATGTTGAAGCTATGGGTGATAGAATAAGATCTCCCAGGGTATATTCTTGTGAGGCACTGGTGGTGGTGATGCTCTCCCATCCAGAGTGAATCAAATGGCACAAATTAACTGTTCATAGTGAGTAGTGAACAGTAAAGGAATGCTTTCCTCTTTCCTCCATTGTCAGAAGAAAACTTCTTAGAACAGTTTCTATGAGAATTGGGTCAGCAGTTGAGGCCATTTTATTGTCCTCATCTATATACTAAACAGTGTAACTAGCTATCAGCTGTCCACAGCAAGATATAACATGAAGAGTTTAGATGAGCTTGTATATAATTCAGTAGCTCAAATGGCAATACAGCACTATAGGGTTGGGACTTTATGTCTGTAGCTTGGGTTCCATCATTCTCCATCTCCTGCAGGCTCTCACAGCAGCATCCCAGGGTCTGCTCAACTGTGGCATATATGGCTGGACACAGTGCAAGTTCCAGCAGCTAAAGCGTGAGCTTCGCTGTGACGCAGACACCCAGACCCCATTGCTGTGTTCACAGAAGAGAATCTATTGCAGGAGCCTAGCCCTAGGCCCACCGGACTCTTCTCTTACTTTTGCTCCCAGCTCTTCCACCATTCTTTGAAACTAGAACATCCGGGAAGGGAATGTTTCATGTGAGTGGACTCTGCAGGTCTGCAGGGAGCACCCCCATTTCTTCTGGCCATACCCCAGACTGAAGAACTGCAAGTGAATGTAGGGCTGTGGTCAGTAGTGATTCTGAGTGAATTAAGAAGGATCTCTCCAGTTGTTGGTTCAGAAAGATATGGCCACTTTCCATCTAAGAGACTCATTACTTTTTCAAATACTAGATTTATTTACATCTCTTCAAGAAAAAATAAATTTCAGGTTCATAAATTTGTGTGTCATTTGCAAACTCTGTGAAAGCAAGGGAAGTAGGAAACCATGCAACAACTTGCAGGTGTGCAGTTGGGGCTATTGCAGTGAGGTTGCATGGAGGCCTGAGAACGCTCACACAGTCAAATGCTCTGCCATATACCTTACTCTTAGTGTTTTGGTGTTTTTCAAGTTGTTTGATATAACAGTTTTGTTTTGTTTTTTGTTTTTTTTCTGAGACGGGGTTTCTCTGTAGCTTTGGAGGCTGTCCTGGAACTAGCTCTTGTAGACCAGCCTGGCCTCAAACTCAGAGATCCACCTGCCTCTGCCTCCCAAGTGCTGGGATTAAAGGAATGCACCACCACTGCCCAGTGTATATATAGCAGTTTTTGTTTGTTTGTTTGTTTGTTTGTTTGGTTGGTTGGTTGGTTGGTTTTTGGAGACAGGGTTTCTCTGTGTAGCTTTGGAGCCTATCCTGGCACTCGCCCTGGAGACCAGGCTGGCCTCGAACTCACAGAGATCCACCCACCTATGCCTCCCGAGTGCTGGTATTAAAGGCGTGCGCCACCAACACCCGGCTAACAGTTTTTATATATAAATTTTTTTTAAAAAAAACTTTATTTAAAATATAAGTAGATTTGGTGGCTATATCCATCTGAAATATTTATGGTTGAGTAAAGCTTCCTTAGTGACCATAAGAGCCATGGTGGCAGAATCATATGTCCTATACATGGTGAGAGGGATTGATCATAGTTGAAATGGAAACTACAGAGGCCCCACAATTAGAGCCAAGGCTCCCAGGACAGTGACAGTAGTCACCACAGCTTAGCCATTCCCAGGGTTCTTAGTGTTCCCAACATCATTGTTCTGTGAGCCCTACCAGGCCCAAGACAGCTCTCTGCTTTCTCCATAACATCAACTGTCAGTACAGCATCTAGACCATTTCCTAGGGTTTCTTTTGCAGACATACTGGTAGTACTTCTGGGCAGCAGTGAGACCACAAGTTCTCCAGGGTTTAGGTCAGAAGAAACAGAAGTGACCTAAAGTGAGTTTCCTGAGCACACCTATCAGTTCTTGATTTGCAAGGTCTGCCATAGGTAGTGGTAGGGACTGTGCCAGCAAACAGCTTGTAACAGAACCCTACCCACAAAAAGCCCTGTGCTTTGACTTGTGGGTTATGTCTGCATCCAGTCTGTAATAGCTAAAGCCAAAACAAAAGGCATGTCTATGTATAAGAACATAGTTTAACCACAGATAAGGGCTGGAGAGATGGCTCAGAGGTTAAGAGCACTGGTTATTCTTCCAGAGGACCTGAGTTCAATTCCCAGCAACCACATGGTGGCTCACAATAATGAGATCTGGTGCCCTCTTGTGGTGTGCAGACAGAATACTGTATATATAATAAATAAATAAATAAAATCTTAAAAAATATAACTACAGGGCGGGCCATGGTGGCGCCAGCCTTTAATCCCAGCACTCGGGAGGCAGAGGCAGGCAGATCTCTGTGAGTTTGAGGCCAGCCTGGACTCCAGAGAGAGTACCAGGATAGACTCCAAAGCTACACAGAGAATCCCTGTCTCAAAAAACAAAAAACAAAAACAAAACAAAACAAAACTACAGATAAACTAATATGCCATGGAACACTAGTAAAATAGAATAATTTAAGAAAAAATCATTAGCTGGGCATTGGTGGCACATGCCTTTAATCCCAGCACTCGGGAGGCACTCACTCTCTGTGAGTTCCAGACCAGCCTGGTCTACAAGAGCTAGTTCCAGGACAGCCTCCATAGCCACAGAGAAACCCTGTCTTGAAAAAAAAAAAAAAGAAAAAAAATCATTGAGTGTAAGACTTAATGAATTGCCCGCTTTAGAAAAAGATAATAGGCTTATTTATAAAAGATGGTCCTCAAATACAAATATATATATGAACATGGAAAGGATTTGGAAAATGTGGAAATAGGTTCACAGAGATTTCCAGAACAAGGGTTCAGAGACCTGTAGCCAGTATAGAAGGAAGACAGGACATGGTGAGCAAGAGAAATGAAGACATCATTTTGTTAAAGGGAGGAGCATGTAGAATCTGAGAAACACAGAGGGTGAGACCCAGTGCTGTAAAAGTGTACATTTTCAGTGCAGGCTTAGTAAGGTATGGTCATCATTGATATTTGAACACTTCATAGGCCATGTGCCTCCAGACGAGGTTGCCTTCCAGCACTCTTTATTATGGTTTTTCATGACAGGGTTTCTCTGTGTAACAGTCCTGGCTGTCCTGGAATGCACTCTGTAGACCAGGCTGGCCTCGAACTCACAGAGATCTGCCTGCCTCTGCCACTGGGAAAGCCTGATTAAGAAGACATGGGAAAATTTGAAGCTGGGTCACAAAGCAGGGTGAAAACTTAGTTTTACTTCTTTTCTATTGATGGAAGAAGAGCTATTTTCTCCCCGCTTTGAAAAACCACCTGAGCTATTCCGAATTCAACCACAATGACAAAACTCCGTTTCAGAAGAAATCTGGAGAAACAATAAGCCATTTTTCTTTTCAAGTAAAGGTGACGCTTTGATCTGAATGCGATACCTTACACCTCTAATCTCAGGACTTCAGAGGCTGAGGCAGAAAGATTACCTTGGGGTTGAGGCCAGCCTGGCCTACACAGTCAGAAGCCAGTCCCTGGGTTACATATGTGAGACACTATGTAAAAAACAAACAAAAGTAACACTCTGTTTTCATCAAGTACAGAACTGTATCAATTTGGGGTTATCTTGTTTTAGTTTTCTTCAATTGAGCTCCAGACAAGGGAGTTGAGTTTGACTCAATGGGATGACAAAAGATGTGCTGTCAGGCCCAAGGAGAGACCCATCTGCTCCTGGTCCCCCTAGGACAAGCATGACCCTTGGACTGCAGAGCATCAATATCTGCAGCATGTATTCCACATTGTAACTTCCCTTTGTTTCTCCCAAGTCTGAAGACAAATCTAGAATCTGGAATTGGCTTTAAGAAACTAAGGTAAGTGCTGGGTTCTTGGCTGGCCTGAGGCAGCCCAGAGAAGGCAGGAAGAAGGTAGCAAGACATCACCAAACTCAGCTGGGGAGTATGGTCCTATGGGGTACCAACATGTGGAGTACTGGATATCTTCCTCATAATGCCACAAGCAGGTGGGCAAGATGATTCATGAGAAAGGCTGTACTTTCTAGAAACAGAGCACAAAATAACTTTGATTAGCTTCACTTTGTTTTTTAGACTAAGTCTTGCTAGGTAACCCAGGTTGGCCTCAAACTTGCAATCTCCTTGTCTCAGCCTTCTGAAAGCTGGTAGTATGGCAAGCACCACCATCAAGACTGGCTTTGTACCGGCTGCTTCTTCCTCTTCCTCTTCCATATGTGTTTGTTATTGTGTAGCGTTCATGTGTGTACAGATTGGGGGATGGCTGTTCGTGTGCACACAGGGTAGAAGAGGTGTTTAGCAACCTCCTCCATCACTCTCAGCCTATTCTTTGAATCAGGGTCTTTCCCTGAACCCAGAGCTTGCAGAAGCCATCAAGTCCCAAGGATCCTCTTGTTTGTTGCCACTTTGGGTTATGGGCCTGTACAAGATACCTGTCTTGTCTCTTGTTAAGTAAGAGCAGGAGTCTGAACTCCAGGCCTCATGACTGTACAGCAAGCACTCTTGCTCTGGAGCTGTGGCTGATGTCTGTAATGCTGGCTTCTTAACTCAAGATCCAATGTTAGGGCTGTCTTCCTTATGAGGTACAACCTTTCCCACACAGTTACACAACAGAACAGACTCAATATATTACATGGGACCTGAAGACAAGTTTAACATTAGCAGTTTTATTTAAAGACTCATCCCTTTAATATATATTTTTGGGCAAGTTAGAACACTGAAGCTCATGGAAATTGCCCTTACGTAATAGGTAGTTGTTACTTGGAACAAAAATCCTGGGGATAGTGATAAATTTAGGAGCACCAGACAATCTATTTGGAAGAAAGCAGGTCCTAAAATACAGTTTCTGGTGACCAAAAGAATTAGCCCAAAGATACAAGAACACGAATGTCCAAAGATACATGTGACAAGTTCAAATGAAATGTGAAAACTAAAGTACTGAAATACTATGTAAACACCCATCAACTAAATGCTAAGGACAGAGCCTCCTCCTCCCAAGTGTGTCTTTAGACCCTGGAGTCCCAGTAAGAGCATCACAACGGTCAGTTTGCACAGGCTTTGCTTTACTGAGCCTCACTCTCAGGCTGCAAGAGGCTCAGCTACTGGCTTTATGTTCCCCCTACTTATTCATCTCCCTCTCCCTCTTCCTCTTCCTCTTCCTTTTCCTTTTCCTTTTCCTTTCTCTTTCCCTTTCCCTTTTTCTTTTCCCCTTCCTTTTCCGCTTCTGCTTCTTCCTTCTTTTCTTCTTCCTCCTCCTCCTTCTCCTCCTCCTTCACCTCTTCCTCCTCCTCCTCCTCTTCCTCCCCCTCAGTCTCTTCTGATAGGGCTTCTTCCTCAGCCTCTTCTTGAGGCGCCATTTCAGAAGGAGTCTCTGACTTACTGTAGGCAATCACGATGCATATCATTATAAGGAGTATTGTGAGTATCAAAATGGCAGCAAGAACTATCAGTTTTAAGTTAAGTGCCAAGTCATTTTTATTTATCGAAGAGTTTTCACTCTCATACTCTATAACGTCTTCATGTTGTTGTCCAGCAGGTCCGCTGTCCACACTGCCTCCATTTCCTTTCCTCATGCAGTCAGGGGGTGCAAAGCCATGTGAACAGTGGCAGTTCCCTAAGTCATTGCAAACTCCATGTGCATTACAGTGTTGGTTACCGCATGAAGGGTCGGGGGAGTATTCGTTCATGTTTTCACAAAAGAAATTGTTACAAGCTTTATTTTCGCCACAGGGAGTGTTGTTCATCACATATGCTTCATATGGGTAATCTAATCTGCCATCAGAAATACCTATACTCCAGCACCATTCCTCTGTATAAGGGACTTGGATCAGTATGTGTTTCAGTTTGATTGGTGGTAAGAATCCTAAATCTGTACATACAAGTTTCCCACATAGTGCATCTTGTTCTGAACACTTGACATATGTTCCTGGAGAGTCAGAAGAAACGCCACAGTTTCCAAACTGGTTCCCTATGCTGTTGAGAGAGTGGTAGCATCCATCTGAGGCAGACTGTGCAGGGTATCCAAAAATACGAAAGCATTGAGAGTTAGGGTCCAGACAATGACCCTCAGAACAAATGTAAGATCCATGGCATGCAGAGCCATCTTGCACTATCCTGTCCTCAGGACATATTGCAGAGGTCCCATTACAGTATTCTTCCAGGTCACAAATTCCAACAGAGGGACGACAAATCTGTCCCTTGTTTTTAAATTTACATTGAGAACAGCACAGCTCATTACTACACTCTGCACCCTCCTTAAATTTACATTCGTCATTACAACACTGGTTATCCGCACAGCCATTGCCACAGTCACACTCCTCCAAGTCCTCCACCACACCATTTCCACAACGGGTCGCTCTGCGCTTACGGCTTTGGTGCCAAGGCCTGTCGAGCAGGCAGGCCCCTCTGTGGTCATGGAGGAAACGGTAGAAATCATCAGAGCTGCAGTTGCTGAAGCCACTGCCCTTGGTGATATTCTCGTGCATGAGGCAGAAGTGCTTATGGTCACAGATGCAGGCCTGGTGGTCGTGCTGGATACCCAGGTTGTGCCCCAGCTCATGGGCCATAAGCGCCGCAAACAGCAGGACATCTTCATGAGGGAAGGCCTCCACAGCTGCTGCAAACCCGCCTGAACAGGCACCATGGAGAAACGCCTGGCCCTCGTTCTCTCCTGGGTGATGCCCGACGATCAAGTGTGCAACATCGTGCCTGAGCCGGCCCACGAGCTTCTCCTGTCTCCAGCGGTTGAAATCCCTCAGGGTAGCCTGCAGATCCACCGGGGCCTCGATCGGGTCCCCCTCTGTCCAGATTTCCATCCCCACCAGCACCACCTCTGTGTTTAGTCCCCTAGTGAAGCTGTTGGTCAGAGCAATGATGTCCACTACTGCCCCGACCGTCTCGTTGACACTGCTGCCCCACATCTGAAAGCGCTGGTGGTTGACCACGACAAACATCTCCACATACTTGGTGTGTGACCTCAAATCAGACAGTTCCCATGGGTCATCGGGCTTCCCGTTCCTTTGTTGCTGGCTGGTGTCCCCTGAACTGCCTTTGGGAGTGACGCTGCAGGAGGCTTGAGGCTGAAGGCCCACGGTGTACAGAATGTGTTCAAACCCTTTGGAAGAGAGAATAGGCTCGATGCTGTAGGATGTGTCCTCCTTAATCAGGATGCCCCTGAGGCCGGAACAGATGTTGACAGAAACAAAAGAGCCTGGTACCCCTTCCATGTAGCCTTCATAGTGGCAGTCCTGAGAGAGGAGAGGCATTTCTTGCTCCAGGATGCCATTGTGGTAACTGTAGACTGGGAAGTTATTCACAGAGTAGTCTCCCTTTACCTTTAGGTGAAGCAGCTGCTGCTGGCCCTGTATCAACAGCATGTAGGACACCCTTCCTCCAGGATCTTCACTCCCCTCGACTGGCAGTCTCTTGGGGATGACCGTTTCATAAGAAGAGTAATATACAGGTCCTATGTCACAGAATGTACTTGGGAGAAAAATTAATAGTACCAAGATCCCTATTTTGACAGATGGGTGTCCTGGCACTAGTCTCAGACCCAAGTTCAACTGCTGGGCAGCCCAAATGTGAGATGTTATCTTAGCTTCCTTTAAGGCCACTTTGGTTATCTGTAGAGAAGACAGAATGGAGGTAATCCCTTTCACTGATGCCGCCACTGACATGGCCCAAAGAAACCGTTATGTAGGATCTATGTCCATCAGCGGCACTCCTCCCTGATAGGTTTTTCCCCCGACTCAGAAACCCAGATCTGTGCTTGTCCCTTGTGGGCTGCTGTCCATCTTGATTCTTACAGTCTTCAGGCTGTCTCTCTCTGTTCTTCCTTCTCTCCTGGGCCTCGGTGGTTATGGACAGTGCAGGGATTCCTTCAGTGTTGCTTAAGTTCCTTGATGTTCATGGAGGCGAGCCCTGTAGTCTGCAATGACTCAGCCAGTTCTGTAAGTCAGATCATCTTTCATTCTCTCCAGGCCGTGGACATGACATCTGTTATCTTGCTTATTCTTTTGGGCCCAACATTCTGGCAGGGTTGTGGGGGAGGGGTCAGAGCTTCTCAGGGTTCTCTGAACAATTAAGAATTCTCTGTTGTCCTGCCTCTTTCCTCATCCTAATAGTGGTCATACTTACTGGTGCTTAGTTCTCTTTTATCCATGACTGCTTTATCCCTTTCATTCAGGAGAATAGTATTTGGATGTTCTGCTTTTGCTCATCCCTTGTGTATGTACCTAATGAATTTTGACAGTTTACACCCACTTCGAACATGGTCCTTCTTTATGGAGTGCTTCTAAGGCATAAGTGTTAAATGGTCTCATTTTTACCACAGAAATGTATTAGAGCCTGTAATCTAGGTTAGTCCTCCCAATGGCCTCATCATAAAAATAAAATGGTAAGCCGGCCAGGGGTGGTGCACGCCTTTAGTCCCAGCACTCGGGAGGCAGAGGCAGGTGGGTCTCTGTGAGTTCCAGACCAGGTGGTCTACAAGAGCTAGTTCCAAAACCACAGAGAAACCCTGTCTAGGAAAACAAAACAAAACAGAAAAAAAAATGGTAAAACAGACTGGTGACTCTAGTTTCAACAATGAAGAAAATGAAAACGAGCTCTGAAAGAACCCTGAAATTCCCACACTTGTCTCTTGACTACAGTGGGCTTCTGTCTGTGTAAATCCCAGACTTTAGTTTCACCTTAATGTTCTTGGTGTGCATAACAGTATAGATTTAGAAGGAAACAGAAGCTATGTGTACATATCTCTTTCCCCATTTCTTCATTCATTCTCCCACATATTCTAAGATTCAAATAAAACTCTACATCTTCTACATGGCATGAAAATAATTTTAAATTCTAAGGTATAACTACATGTAACAGTTGAAAATGGAGAAGTGCCCTGTTTGTTTCAGAGAGGTGGTGCACTCCTATAATCTCAACACTTAGGAGGCAGAGACAGGAAGATCACAAGTTTAATGCCAGCGTGGTCTCTGCATAACTTGTGAGCCAGACAGGGATACTAACCAAGACCTTCCCACAAAACAAAACAAAACAAAACAAAACAACTGCCACCACCAAAAAAAATTATATAAAACCATCTTAGATATCAGAGATTAATCAATTGACGATGCCTACCCTCATCCAGTGATGCTTAGCTCCTATCAGATGGTGCTGGAGAGATGGCTCAGAGGTTAAGAGCACTGACTGCTCTTCCTGAGGTCCTGAGTTCAATTCCCAGCAACTACATGGTGGCTCACAACCATCCGTTATGAGATCTGGTGCCCTCTTCTGGTGTGCACATATACATGGAAGCAGAATGTTGTGTACATAATAAATAAATAATCTTAAAAAAAAAAAGCAATCCTTATATTGATGTTTCAAAAAATTTCTGCTGGGTGGTAGTGGTGCATGCTTTAAATCCCAGCACTCAAAGAGGCAGAGGCAGGTAAATCACTGTTAGTTTAAGGCCAGCCTGGTCTACAAATCGAGTTCCAGCTTGGACCATTACACACAGAAAACCTTGTCTTGAAAAACCTAAAATAAATAAGAATTTCTGAGAGGCATTTTCCTATGGCTACACTGTGTGTGAGGCAGAAAGACACTGCTCTCCAGTGAGCAGACATAATTGTGTTAAGACACACTCCATCTGAGTGACAAGCAATGGTCTCAGTGAGCAGTCAGTGATGATGTAGTAAACTGGAGATGACAACCCAATGCCTGCCAGCTGTCCTTGTAATGTTTCCAGACATAAGTGGTAGGCAGGCAGGCAATTACCAGGATAAGGTTTAATCTCCAGCTAGGTGTAGACTTTGTACTATTAGCAATACTGACTCATGTTAAAACATAATTTACTTCTGGCCTAGGAATATACAAAGAAAACTCAGCTTTGGTGCAGAATACAGAGTCTCTTGAGAACTGCAATTGTTTGGGAGAATTTTGCCCAGGGTCACACCTTCTTGTGAGTGGCAACAGGGGCATCACATGGTTTACGGACATCCAACAGGTCTCATTTGAACAAAGGTGAATATGGATTTCATTAAGGCGCTAGGTGAATTCAGCCTGAAGCTGCTGAAAGAGTCAAGCATGCTCAGACAAGCAACCATCAAGATGTCCTTTCCAGTCACAGCTACAATTCACCTAAGCTTTTAGAAGATGCCCTGATGATAAATTTCTAAGATGAAGGGTAAGTCAGTGTGCCAGCAAGTTCCTTTAAAGCACTTCTGTCCCCATGGGTACACTGGATTCTTGTCCCAGTCAGGCGTGATGATCTGGGACAGGTTCACTGAAGAACAACATCCCCTTAAGCCAACTCTCAGCTACATCTTTCTGCTCAGAAATTTGGCTAACACTTGTTTTTCTCTGCTGCCTACCCCTGGGATCTTGCTACCCTGAAAAGTGCCCCCACTTCTCACCACAGCACCAATCACTCAAGAGCAATGAACCTTTTCTCCCACTGCAGTCTCCAAGGATACAGCTGTTTTTATCACACAACCCCAGTCAGTGGCATAGTCCTGAAGAAAAGTGAACTCATTCAGGAGCTCGGAAACAACAAAGCCCAGAAAAATCCTTTTTTCTTCTTTTTTTTTTTTTTTTTTTTTTTTTTTTTTTTTGAGACAGGGTTTCTCTGTGTAGCTTTGGAGCCTATCCTGGCACTCGCTCTGGAGACCAGGCTGGCCTCAAACTCACAGAGATCAGCCTGCCTCTGCCTCCCGAGTGCTGGGATTATCGTTGTGTGCCACCAACGCCCGGCTAGAAAAATCCATTTTGATTGAAGCAGATGAGACAGAACTGAATGACTGAGACAGAGGGCTTGTCCTACCTGTGAACTCTTCTGGCTGCAAGCAAAAACAATCACCTAAAAACAGCTCTAAAAAGCTAACACTACCAGAGGGGCTGGGTGTGCCTATACACAATAGGTAACAAAACAAAAAGCTGCTTTCTGGGCCCTAATGATGCTTCCTGAAATTAAAGGGCCCTGAAGAAAAGAAACACAGCCAGGAGGAAGCCAATAAATCTAGGCAGAACCACTACTTAAGGACAGCGTTAAGAGAAAAATGACCAAACAAAATTGGGTCCTCTCTGATGCTGTTTCTCAGCAAAACTACCAGAAAGAGGCCAGGGGACTAAATGATTATACAGTGAAGCTGTGAAGGAGGCACAGGACAGACAGGGTGCCAGGGAAGAGAAAGGGAAACCAAGTGAAAACCATGAAGAGTAAGCCCCAAAGCAAATCCTAGCAGGCTGAAGGAACACACCAACACCCTTGACAAGTACGACAGAAAGGAAATACTGTTTTTCTCTGGGATCAAAGACAAGAGAAGCAAAATCCACACTCCTGCTTTGCTGCCTTTAGTGGCCCCAGGCCAAGGAGTATACATCCTGGGAGCTATAGAAATATAACTAGTGCAGGGTAGTAGTGGCTCATGCCTTTATTCCCAGTACTTGGGAGGCAGAGGCAGGCAGATGTCTGTGAGTTCGAGACCAGCCTGGGCTGCAAGAGCAAGTTCCAGGACAGTCTCTAAAACCACAGAGAAACCCTGTCTTGACAAAAAAAAAATAACTAGTTGAGGAGTTTCTAGATCATATACATCCTATAGTTTCTTGTGTTTTGTGAGGACTCTCCACAGAAAAATTTGTGTTTTCTGTGATGGAGGTGCTAGTCACAACATGTACAAATTCCCTTCACATTGAGTCATTGGCTTTGGTCTCCTGATTTGATTTCTAGTGCATCAGTTATCACTGTGATTGGCACTGTTTCATGTATTTGTTGGTTGTTTCAGTTTTTTGTTGGGTGGAATGTTTGTGTTTGTGATATTAATGATGACAAGCACAGGTCAGCCTGAAATAACTATGTAGTCCAGGTGTCTTCCAATTAGAAATCTCCTGATGACAGATTTAAGGAAGTCCACAAACATCCAAGTAAAGATAACAGATATTTATTTGGGGAACACTCATACAATGAAGATAAAATAACTGCGCAGCCTTCTGCCCCTAGAAAGACAGGATCTGTGACGCAAGATGCTCAAACCACAACCCAAGAGAGAAATCAAGGCCCCTCCTCTTCCTTATAAGGAATCAAGTCCTCACACCAAAGCCACACCTTAAGGCTGGAACCTCAAATGTATTTGTGGAACAAGATGCCACTACAATCCCCCCTGCTTCAGCAGAGGCCTTTAATCCTGTCACTCAGGAAGCAGAGGTAGATGGATCCCTGTAAGTTCCAGGCCAGCCTGGTCTACAGAGTGAGTTCCAGGACAGCCAGAGCTACACAGAGAAACCCTGTCTTGAAAAGAAAAAGAAAAGATAGAAATCCCCTTAGCCCCCTGCTTGTGCCCCACATGGCGGGACTTCAGGCACTAGTCTCAGGCACATTCCCATGTGTCCTTGCTTCTCTTCACTCCTCCAGACCCTTCATAGTGGAAATCAAGTCTGTTTTCTCTGTGCTGCCTCAGAGCTGCACACACAGCTGTATGTCTTCTCTGGAGAAGCATCTATTGAATTTCTTAGCTCATTTTAAAATTTGGATTCACTTGGTCTTTAGTGTTCATCTTTGTGTGGTCATCATGTGTTCTCAAAACTGAAGGCCTTATCAGATGAATGGTTTACAAGACTTTGTTCAAGCTCCACAGGCTGTTTTTCCTCTGTAGTTGGATAGACGCTTATTCTATTTTCACTTGCCTGAGCCTTTGGTAGGAATCCTTAGGAAAGAAATCCTTGTCTAGAGCCGTGCTTCTCAGCCTTCCTAATGCTGAGACCCTTTAATACGGTTCTCATGTTGTGGTGGTGACCTCCCCAGTCATAACAGTGTTTTTGTGCTACTTCATAACTGTAATTTTGCTACTATTATGAATTATAATGCAAATATATCTGATACCCGGGATATCTGATATGCAACCCCTATGAAAGGGTCATTTGACCTCCAAAGGGGTCATGACCCACAGGTGGACAACTACTGGTCTACATCAATGTCTTGGAGTATTTCTCTCATGTTGTCTTACAGTTCATTTCAGCTTTTACATTTCAGCTTGCCTCTCCGTCTTTCCCTCTCTTTCTCTTTCTTTTTCCTTATTTATAGGAACTCCTATGTTCCAGACTGGCCTGGAACTCACTATCAACTTGCAGTCTTTGTACCTCTGCCTTCCCAGTGTTAGGGTCATGATTGTGCACCACCACAGACAATTTATTTGGTGCCAGGGATCAAACCCTGGGCTTCATGCATGCTAGGCAAGCACTGTACCAATTGAGGCACACCTCAGGTTCTGTGTAGGCTTTTGACTCGTTTTGCATTGATATCTCATATGTTTAGGGGGTATAACCCCCTAAACATATTTGTTCTTTTACATATGTTTATCCAGTGTTAATAGACGGGACTCTTGTCCGCTGGATGTTCTCGAACCTTTGTCAGATGTCATGCTGATGGCCTGAAAGCAGCATTTTTATGACTGGTCAGCCTGGTGCTCCTTGTAGTGTGCTAAACAGAACAAAACCCCAAAGAAGGGATCTTGTGGATTTCTGATTGTGCGTTAACTTTGTGTATGGTTCTCTATCCATTTAATTTGTCTGTGTATCTATTTTTATGCTGGTTCCTTGCTTTTTTTTTTTGAGACAAGGTCTCTTGTAGCTCAGGCTTAGAACTTAGAACTTGTTATGCATCTGAGGATGACCTTGAACTCCTGATTCTCTTTTCTTCACAACCCGAGAGCTGGAGTTTGACATACATCACCACACCCAGTTTTCTTTGTTAGCTCTTCAACTAATTCTTTGACCATTTCATATATGAATGTAAGATTCTGGTCACACTCACCCTCCATCCTCTTTAACCCTCTTCCTACCCCACCAGTCCCCACACCCTTCCTCCATCACATCCTCATCCTTCTTTAATGTCTTTTTGTTTTTGTTTTTTGCTTTGTGACCCAGACCCACCAGGTTTAACCAGGGCCTGTCATGTAGGCATGGATGAAATGCTGTCCACCAGAGCATAGGTAACTAACTCACCCACGCCACTGAAGACCATGACTTCCTCTCCTCCCACAGCCAGGAGTCCCCCTGGGTGGCGTGGGCCATATAACTGAATGTTAACTAGCTCAGACTCGGTCACTCTTTCTTTGGGTAACTGCAGATAGTGTGAGTTCATGGGTGCTTCGACCATGTCTCTGCCCTCCTCTCTACCATTTGGGCTCTTACATTCTTTCTGCCCCTTCTTCTGTGATACGCCAGGATCCTTGGAGGAAGTGATATTGAAGGGACCAGGTCCCCATTTCAGCAGCCATAACAGCTGAACACGTGCTTGTCTGACCTTGCCTTAGTCACTAAGAGGTTAGATACTTGCCTCTTGGCAAGGGACCAATCAGAAGTGAGCTGGTGGTGTGCTTTACTGACAGGTGCACAGCAATGACGCTCAGAGCATAGCAACCACCCTGGGAGGGCCTATGGGCCATAACAACCAGTTGACCAATCAACACAGGGCAAGCCCTTCAAGCCTGGAGGCACACCAATCCTGAGCCTGTGCATACCCTTAGACACTCCCCTTATGCTGCCCTATAAGATCTCTATGCAGACGCTTTGAGCTGTCTTTCCTAGCCATCCGCTATGGTTGGTAGATGAAAGACCCGAGCTAACATGGGGTTAGCTCATTAAACAACAATAAAGCCTTGTGCAGTTTGCATCAAGCTTTCGACTCTGCATGGTGATTGGGGTGACCGAGGTCCTGGGCTGAGATCCTGGAGGCCTGAGTTTTCCGGGGGTCTTACAATATCAGTATCCCATTTAATGCTCAGCACCTTGACAGTCTGTCTCTCATTAACCATCACCTGCTGCAAAGAGAAGCTGCTGTGATCAAGGCTGAGGACAGCATTAATCTATGAATGTAAACAAAATTTCTCAGGCAGTTTACAACATATTCATTTCGCAAAAGTAGTAGGTTTCCTTAGGTCCTGTGTCCTCCCCACCTGTAGAGTTTTGACTAGGTCCACAGAACTGGCATGATTTTACTCCTACAGGGCATGCATCAGACCTAATCCTAAGTCAGTTGGTTACCGCCCCCCAAAAAAACAGAGGTGCCACTGTTGTACCAGGGAGCTTGTTGAGTTGTTACTGTAGCATTTGAGGTCTGAAGCTGGGAAAGACCACTGTGACTTTTCTTCTTGTTTTAGTTACTATAATAAAGTACCATGATTGAGGCAACTTACAGAAGGAAGGGTTTATTTGGGGTTTATAGTACCAGAGGGATACAAGTCCATCACCATTAGAGTGGGAAAATGTTGTAGCAATGTACCTAGCATGGCAGCATAAAAAGCTGAGAACTCGAGCTGGAGAGATGGCTCAGAGGTTAAGAGCACCGACTGCTCTTCCAGAGGTCCTGAGTTCAATTCCCAGCAACCATCTATAATGAGATCTGGTGCCCTCTTCTGGTGTGCAGATATACATGGAAGCAGAATGTTGTATACATAATAAATAAATAAATAAATAAATAAATAAAATCTTAAAAAAAGAGAAAAAAAAAGCTGAGAACTCACATTTCAAACCACAAGCAGGTAAAAGAGAGCAAACTAGACATGGCAGGAATCTTTTAAAACATCATAGCCAAGCCAGGTGGCGGCGATGGTGCACACCTTTAATCCTTCTGACTCCTTCAGGAGTCAGAAGCAGGTGGATCTCTGTGAGTTGGAGGCCAGCCTGGTCTACAAAAGTTCCAGGACAGCCAGGATTGTTACACATAGAAACCCTGTCTCAAAAAAAACTAATAATGATAATGATAATAATAATAAATAATAATAATAATAATAATAATAAACATCAAACCCTGCCTCCAGTGGCATACTTCAAGCTTCAAGCTAAATATCAGAGACGCAAAGCAGCCAAGCCACTAGCTCTCACCTCTACCTCAGGCTGAAAGGGTGATCCTGTCTTCACGAGCTCTCCTTCAAGCCTCAGACTGCTAATGAAGGGACCATCCCCACCCCTCACCCTCCACCCCCCACTCCCCCACCCCGTTTTGGCAGCCATGACAGGCTAACATGTGCTCACCTGACCTTTCTGGGCCTGCTCTGGTCACTACAAGGTCAGATGCCCTCCTCAAGGTAAGGAACCAAACAGAAGTTAGCTGGTGGGGCTATGCTTTATGGCTTTGGGTGTGCTTTACATACAAGTGCACAACAGTGACGTGCAGAGCATAGCAACCGCCCTGGGAGGGCCTATAGGCCTTAACAACCAGTTGACCAATCAACACAGGGCAGGTTGTTCAAGCCTGGAAGCACACCAATCCTGAGACTGCTTCGTACCCCTAGACACTCCCCTTACTCTGCCCTATAAGATCCCTGTCTCTTGGTTTCTCAGGGTCTTACTCCAGCCATCCGCTGTGATGGATGGATGAAAGGCCCCAGCTAATGGGGTTAGCTCATTAAACTGCAATAAAAGACTCTTTGCTTTTGTATGATTTTTTTTTGCTCTTGATGATTTTGGGGTTCAGAATTTGGGCACAACACTGCCTCTCCTCAATGTGGCTGGAGACTAATCTCAGAATACAGCCTGGGACACTGGGATTGTTAGACCCCCCAGAAAAACTCAGGTATCCGGGGTCCCAGGCCACGACCGAGGTCACCACAATCACCAGGCAGATTCGAGAGCTTGATGCAAACTGCATGAGGCTTTATTGTTTTTTAATGAGCTAACCCCATGTTAGCTCGGGTCTTTCATCCACCTGCCATGGCAGATGGCTAGGAAAGACAGCTTGAACCGGCTGCCGAGCGATCTTCTAGGGCAGTGTAAGGGGAGTGTCTAAGGGTACGCACAGGCTCAGGATTGGTGTGCCCTCCAGGCTTGGTGGGCTTGCCCTGTGTTGATTGGCCAATTGGTTGTTATGGCCCATAGGCCCTCCCAGGGTGGTTGCTATGCTCTGAGCGTCATTGCTGTGCACTTGTCCATAAAGCACACCCAGTGCTGTAAAGCATAGCGCCACCAACTAACTTCTGATTGGTTCCTTGCCACGAGGCAGGGATCTGACTTTCTAGTGACTAGGACAAGGTCAAACAAGCATGTGTTCAGCTGTTATGGCTGCTGACAGGGCAGGCCTCTGACCTTAGTGACTAAGACAAGGTCAGACAAGCTGTTATGGCTGCCAAAATGGGGAGCTGGTCCCTTCAGGATCCTGTCCTTTTTTTTTTTTCTTTTGATCCTGTCTTTTATACACCTCTCTAGGGCTAGCATTAAAGGCATGAGCTCTGATTCTTTTTTAGACTGATTCAGTCTTGTGTAGGCCAGGATGGCCTTGAACTCAGAGAGATCTATCTGACTGTCTTGTGAATCTTGGGATTAAGGGGGTATGCCACCACCACCTAGCTCAATGGCTAGCTAGCAAGGCTACTGGGATTAAAGGTGTGTATCACCGTTGCCTGACCTCTATAGCTTGGGGCTGGCTTTGCATTCTGAACCCTCAAGCAAGTTTTACTAAATCTTAAATAATATATCACTGTAGGGCACACAAGCCAGTCAAAGATGCCACTGAGGGGAAGTCAGATGGGTGAGTCCTGAATTGTTTACAAAAAAAGATGATTGGCTGAAGATTAAGGGTTGGAGCGTGCGCCAAAGATGAACTGTGATCCGGGAAGGTGAAGTCTCTTTATTCAAGAAAACACCAGGGCAAGACGCAGACCAGAGCGAGGTTATAGGAACCCAGCAAGCGCGGCCAGAAAATGGTTAGGGTCTTCCGGTGCAGCCCTTATAAAGCTCCCTTACGTCACACCGGATTTCCTTCACCACGCCCTTATGGGAGAGTCCCCGGTCCACCTGGAACCTGTCCCATGACTATTGGGTGGGGCTACAGTGTCTCCCTACAATTGGCCAGCACTTGGGAGGCAGAAGCAGGCAGATCTCTGTGAGTTCAAGGCCAGCCTGGTCTACAGAGAGAGTTCCAGTGAAGGGACCAGCTCCCCTTTCGGCAGCCATAACAGCCAAACACGTGCTTGCCATAAATTTGCCTTGGTCACTTAGAGGTCAGATGCCTGCCTTGTGACAAGGAACCAATCAGAAGTTAGTTAGTCACTAGAAAGTCAGATGCCTGTCTCATGACAAGGAACCAATCAGAAGTTAGCTGGTGGCACTATGCTTTATGACCCTGGGTGTGCTTTACGGACAAGTGCACAGCAATGATGCATAAAGCATAGCAACCACCCTGGGAGGGCCTATGGGCCATAACAACCAGTTGACTAATCAACACAGGACAAGCCCTCCAAGCCTGGAGGCACACCAATCATGAGCCTGTGCGTACCTTTAGACACTCCCCTTATGCTGCCCCATAAGATCTCTTGGGAGACCCTAGGAGCTGTCTTTTCTAGCCATCCGCCATGGCGGGTGGGTAAAAGACCCGAGCTAACATGGGGTTAGCTCGTTAAATTACAATAAAGCCTCATGCAGTTTGCAGCAAGCTCTCTTGAATCTGCCTGGTGATTGGGGTGACCACGAACGTGGCCTGGGACCCCGGATACCTGAGTTTTCCAGGGCTCTAACACCAGGAGAGGCTCCAAAACAATACAAAGAAACCCTGTCTCAAAAAAACAAACAAACAAACAAAAAGATTGGTTGCCTTGAAGGAACCAGATGAGGTCACTGCATGAACAGCTCATGTTCACTAGGTAAAGCGTGCCTAGGCACATGACAGGCTGACCTTTAAAACCATTGGATGTTTTCCTGCTTTGCAGTTTTTTTCCTTTAAAAGATGCTTGCTGTGTGGTAATAAATGAGTTCCTGCTTGACTAGACTCCCTGCTGCTTCGTCTGATTGTCTCCGGGATTCTTCGAGGCTGGGAAAGGGGCAAGCAGTGCACTTATTCTTCTCGGACCCAGCTCAACCTTCCGTGGTTGGGCTAAGAGCCTGCATCTTACCACATCCAAATATTCAGATGCCCAAACTACAGAAGAGACATTTCATTCAAGACACAACAGTTCTACAAAGGCCTGCAGAGTAACTTTTAACTACAGCTAGAAAGGAAGTTTGTAGTTAAGTTGGAGCATGGTTTCTCTGTATCGTGAAACCGAGAAATGCAGTATCTTCAGTTATAGACAGGGTCTTACTCTCTGGTCCTGGAAGTAACCCATAGCAATAGCGTGACCTGTATGGTTTGGGGCCTCTGGGAACTCCCTGGCGAACATTACTAGAGAGGAGTTGTTATTCTATTGTAGGATTGAACCCAGGGCTTCCTGAATACTAGGCAACTATTCTACCAGCTGAGCTACATTCCCAGTCTGCTACTTTGATTACTATGACAGTTGAATAATGTGCCTTTCTGTTGTTGTTTTGGTTCAGTATTGGTTTTGGATAGCCTATGTTTTAGCTTATTTGTATGGGACTTTTTTTCTCAGTGTTTGACAATCTATATGAATTTTAGAATTTTTTCTATTTAGAAGGAAAGTCAGTTTTTTTTTAAATTGCATTACATTTATAGTCCTTCTTTTTAGATTTTAAAATTGTATGTGTATGAGCATTTTGCGTGCCTGTATATGTAATGTATGCCACATTAGGGCTCTTCCATTCTCAGGTCATTTTGAGAGTGGTGTTTCCTTCAGCACCCAGGGACAGCTGGTAGCACAGTTACAGAGAAAGGCTTCTCTTAGGTGTTTATGAAGGGAAGAGTGGTGAAGTGGCCATGCAATTGACACCAGAAGGACTCAGATGAGCGGAGAGGAAGGAGTGCAAGTCACAGCGTTCTGCTGGCTTCCAATGCACTGCTGAGGTGCTTGGTAGGCCTCAGGATGGCCACAGTGGCAGGCTGTGTGGCTCACAGGCAGCAGCAGTGACTTTCATTGCCTTTGGTCCTTTCCTTCCACCTAGGGTAAAGTTACGGATAATAGAGGAGGATGAGTAGATAAGAGACCCACAGGGAGTCCAGAGAGCAGGGAAACAGTTCACAGTCCAGGCCAGTTGTGACATGTGGGTCTCTGGCACAACAATGAAAAAGCTTCAAGATAATTTGGGTTAAAGGAATGAGGAATGGGTCTATGGCTGCCTCGGGAAGTGAACAAGGATGGGACCAGTAGGCTAGAAAGGAGGTGGAAGTGGTATGTTGTGGTGATGTTTTGTTTATTCTATAACAAATAAAGCTTGCCTGAGGATCAAAGTGCAGAGCTAGCCACACTAGTTAGCCATGGAGTCCAGGTAGTGGTGGTACACACCTTTAATCCTAGCCCTAAGGAGACAAAGGCAGATGGATCTCTGTTAGTTCAAGACCACCCAGGGCTACACAAAATTGATCCAGTCTAAAAGAGAAACAGAGCTCACACAAAGGTGATCCTAGCACTTGGGATCACATGCCTTTAATCCCAACACTAGGGAGTTGGAAACAGGAGTGATACGGCTGGGTAGAGAGAGGGCCATAAGGCAGGAGGAGATAGGCGCTCAGTGCAGTCTGCCCAGCAGGAAGTCTGAAGCAGCCTAGGCAGTCAGTGTGAGGAGGCAGCAGTGTGATGACAGAATCACCGCTTTGGTCTGAGCATTGGTAGAGGTAAGAACTCTAGTGGCTGGCCACTCTGCTTCTCTGATCCTTTAGCCTTCACTCCCTGGTAGCTGACTCTAAGATTTTATTTTTATTTTTTTTAAAGATTTTATTTATTTATTATGTATACAACATTCTGCTTCCATGTATATCTGCACACCAGAAGAGGGCACCAGATCTCATTATAGATGGTTGCTGGGAATTGAACTCAGGACCTCTGGAAGAGCAGTCAGTGCTCTTAACCTCTGAGCCATCTCTCCAGCCCCCCTAAGATTTTATTATTAAGACCAATTAGGCCGGGCGTTGGTGGTGCACGCCTTTAATCCCAGCACTCGGGAGGCAGAGGCAGGTGGATCTCTGTGAATTCGAGACCAGACTGGTCTACAAGAGCTAGTTCCAGGACAGTCTCCAAAGCCACAGAGAAACCCTGTCTTGAAAAACCAAAAAAAAAAAAAAAAAAATCATGCCACAGAGGGTGGTGACAGATGCTGAATGGCTTACTTGTACAGCCAGGATGAGGAGGAGGCAGTGGTAGAAAGTAGAGGCATTCCAACCCAGGCTGAGTCTAGAACATGGGTGCACACACCCAGGAATCCAGTATGTGTGGGAAGGAGAGTTGCTGTTAGGTAATTGGAGCCCTTGCAGAATGCCTGCTCTCAGAATGTGGATTGTGCCTTCTGGATAGCAGCTGACAACAGAGTCCCGGGATTCAGTGGAGAACTTGCTCGTGAAAGTGAAGTGTGGTTCCTAGGTGCTGGGATGGGAGCAAAGCTAGGCTGTGGGAACTCAAGGACCTCTTTTATGCATCCATGCCGGTGTTGATTATCAGGACACACCTTCAGGCTGCTCCAAAAATCTTATCAAGTATACTCCATTGGAGAAGCAACTGTGGGCTCTCCTCACGAATTGTCTTGCCACTATAACCTCTTCTTTCTTCCAGTCACAGAGGCAGAGCAGCCCAAGTGCCACTGGCTGACAGGCCAGGATGGGCTCCTGCACAGGCTCTTGTGTTCCCACACTCCTCTGTAGTGTCTGTTATAATGGTGGGTGAACTAATGATTTGCGAGGCCTATTTACATTTTCAGAGGCCCAGCCCTTCCTCCCATTGCTCTCCACCCTAACTTTTCCTGTTCTAATCTTTACTATTTCTTCTACCAGTTTTGGGTTTGGCTTCTTTTTGCTTTTCCAAATCTGACTGTAATAGGCTGTTGATCTTGAACTCTTTTTATGTGGGAGTTGGTTGTTGTTAAGCCGCCTTTTCATCGTTGCCCTATTTTAGCTGTAGATTCCCATATGTGGGGCTGACATTTGCATTTGTTTTTATAAGTTCTCTTGATTACTTAGTTGGTCACTGAGGTGCATCTCACTCATTGTTCCCAGGTACTCGTGTACTGTCCATTCTTGTTGATTTGCAGTATCCTTCTGTTAGACCCCCGGAAAACTCAGGTATCCGGGGTCCCAGGCCACGACTGCGGTCACCCCAATCACCAGGCAGATTCAAGAGAGCTTGCTGCAAACTGCATGAGGCTTTATTGTAATTTAATGAGCTAACCCCATGTTAGCTCGGGTCTTTCACCCACCTGCCATGGCGGATGGCTAGAAAAGACAGCTCCTAGGGCCTCCCAAGAGATCTTATAGGACAGCGTAAGGGGAGTGTCTAGGGGTACGCACAGGCTCATGATTGGTGTGCCTCCAGGCTTGGGGGGCTTGCCCTGTGTTGATTGGTCAACTGGTTGTTATGGCCCATAGGCCCTCCCAGGGTGGTTGCTATGCTTTGTGCGTCATTGCTGTGCACTTGTCCGTAAAGCACACCCAGGGTCATAAAGCATAGTGCCACCAGCTAACTTCTGATTGGTTCCTTGTCATGAGACAGGCATCTGACTTTCTAGTGACTAACTAACTTCTGATTGGTTCCTTGTCACAAGGCAGGCATCTGACCTCTAAGTGACCAAGGCAAGTTTATGGCAAGCACGTGTTTGGCTGTTATGGCTGCCGAAAGGGGAGCTGGTCCCTTCACTTCATCATCTGAGAAGATGAGTATGATTTGGCTTTTCAAGACAGGGGTTCTATGTTGTTAACAGCCCTGGCTGTCCTGGAACTTACTTTGTAAACCAGGCTAATCTTGAACTCAAGAGATCTACTTGTTTTGTTAGACCCCCCGAAAAACTCAAGTATCCGGGGTCTCAGGCCAGGTTCGCGGTCACCCCAATCACCAGGCGGATTCGAGAGCTTGCTGCAAACTGCACGAGGCTTTATTGTAATTTAACGAACTAACCCCATGTTAGCTCGGGTCTTTCACCCACCCGCCATGGCAGACGGCTAGAAAAAGACGGCTCCTTGGGTCTCCCAAAAGATCTTATAGGGCAGCGTAAGGGGAGTGTCTAGGGGTACGCACAGGCTCACGATTGGTGTCCCTCCAGGCTTGGAGGGCTTGCCCTGTGTTGATTGGTCAACTGGTTGTTATGGCCCATAGGCCCTCCCAGGGTGGTTGCTATGCTCTCTACGTCATTGCTGTGTGCTTGTCCGTAAAGCACACCCAGGGTCGTAAAGCCTAGCGCCACCAGCTAACCTCTGATTGGCTCCTTGTCACGAGTCAGGCATCTGACTTTAGTGACTAGGTCAAGGTCATAGAAGCACATGTTCGACCATTATGGCTGCCAAAAGGGAAACCGGTTCCTTCAGTTTCTGCCTCCTGAATGCTGGGATTAAAGGTGTGATCTACTCCTGCCTAGATATGATTGCAGATTTTTAAAACTTTTAAAGTTACTTTTAATTGAGGTTCTTTCACCTGGTTGAGATATGGTCCCCATTTTTCCTGCTTTGCTGGCTCAGCTTCTGTGTGAGCCTCTTGTCTCCACCTCCCACCTTTCTGGGACAGTGCTGGCTTTCAGACATAGCCACCACATGTAGCTATTCAGTGTGCATTCTGTGGACCAGACTCAGGTCGGCAGGCTTGTGTGGCAAGCCTTGTACTCACTGGGCCAGCTCATTGGCTTTTTAAGATTTCTTGAGACTAGCAGGGGCAGGGGTGGCACATGCCTTTAATTCCAGCACTCAGGAGGCAGATCTCTTGAGTTCAAGGCCAGCCTCATCTACACAGTAAGTTCTGGAATACAGCCAGGGGTACAGAGAGAAACCCTGTCTCCAAAACCAAAACAATTTCTTGAGACTTGACTTTTAAGTTTTTAATTATGTCTGTGAGTGCACATGTCCACGGAGGCCAGAAGAGTGTCTGCTCCTTTGGAGGTGGGATTATAGGCAATTGTGAGCTGCCTTGGCTTGGGTGCTGGGTACTGAACTCAGGTCCTTTATGAGCATGATGTGCTGGTGTGTACACTTAACCACTGAGCCAACTCAACAGCCTGGAGACTTGATTTTTAACCTAACATTTATCTTAGAGAATGCCCCATATGCCTATAGAAATAATGTCTGCCCTTTTGATGTTGAAGAAAGTGTTCTGTGGTGTCTTCCAGGACATTTGTCCTACAGTGTGGTTAAATAGATGTTTCTTTGTTGATTTTCATTGTGGATGATGTATAAAAACAAATAGGGTATTGAATTCTTTCCTCTTAGATCTCATAGTATTTGAATAGTTCCATAGTAGGTGCATATGTATTTATAATTCCTATATTTCCTATATGAATTTAGGCTGGCCTCAAACTACACAGCCAAGGACAACCTTGAACTCCTGATCCTCTTCGTTTTACAGCCAAATAGCTGGGATTATAGATGTGCACCACCACATCTAATTTGTATGGTGCTGGGATTGAACCCTAGGCAAGCACAGTACAGACTGAGCCATGCCCCTAGTGCTTGTGAGTTTTTCATGTTCATGTGTTTTCCCGATGGTGGTTGATTATTTTGTTGAGTATAGAGCTTCTTGGCTGTTCCTTTACAGGTTTTTATAGGAGTGTTCAAGCAGTGACGAATTCCCTCAGCTTCTGCTCACCTGTGAAGAACTTGTCTTTCAGTTCTGAAGGGTAATTTTCTTTCTTTCTTTTTTCTTTTTCTTTTTCTTTTTTTCTTTCTTTCTTTTTTTTTTTTTTTTTGGTTTTTCGAGACAGGGTTTCTCTGTGTAGCTTTGGAGCCTATCCTGGCACTGGCTCTGGAGACCAGTCTGGCCTCGTACTCACAGAGATCCTCCTGCCTCTGCCTCCCAAGTGCTGGGATTAAAGGCGTGCGCCACCAACACCCGGCCTGAAGGGTAATTTTTGCGGACTCATTTTTAATTTTATATATCTTAGTGTTTATGTATAATGTAGGTGCTGGGATTTGAACCTCGGTCCTCTGTAGTGGTAGCTAGTGCTCTTTGACAGATAAGTCATCCCTCCATCCTAGGGCATGGTAATTTTGTTGGCAGGTCCTCTCTCTAGACTGTGTGGTTTTGCCGAACAATTGGCTGCAGGGCAGGCAGACCCCTTATGTGTGGGTTTCATCCTACTGCTTTAGGGTGCTATATTATGCTTCTGACTTTGGACGGTTACATTATTTATAATTATATATTCAGTTGCTGTTCTCATTTCTTTCTTTTTTATTCATATTTATTCATTATTTTCCTTTTATTGAAAATAGATGCTTTTTCTCACATAAGATATTCTGATTACAGTTTCCCCTCCTTCTGCTCCTCACAATTCCTCCTGCTTCTCCTCCTATCTGGATCCACTCCCTTTCTGTCTCTCATTAGAAAATAACCATGCTTAATTATACGATATAATTAATGTAATCTAATATGATATGATACAATATAAAAGGCAGAATAGTATAAATACAATATAAACACAGCACACTGAAATAATACAGAATACAAAAGGACAAGAGCCCAAGAGGAGTCACAAGACACAGATGCAGAGACATGCTTGTTCCCACACGAAGGAACCCCAAAGACACAAACTAAAAACCATAATATACATGCAAAGGGCCTAAATGGTAAAAAAGGGAGAGAGAAAAAATATACACATGAACTAAAAATAAAAGTAAAGTAAAAATTAAGATAAAATAAAAAAAGAAAAAGGCCCTGACATGACATTATGAGACAAGGAGCCTCCAAAGACGCCGCCAAGTTCATTTTCTGCTGGTCATCTACTGTGGGACATGCAGCCTGCCCTTAAGAGTGATTTGTCTGCCCAGTGAGATTCCCTTGGAGAAAACTAAATTATCATTTGCAAGTGGTTTTTAATGGAAGTAGCTTCTGAGTGAGGGATGGGGGGCATGTGTGTGCACTTCCCCTTCTGGCTCTAGGATTCCATCTGGTGCAGACCCAAGCATGCCATGTGCATACTGCCACAGTCTCTGTGAGTCCATATGTGCATGATCTTGTTGATTTACAAGGCCTTCTTCTTGGTGTCCTTTGTCCTCTCTGGCCCTTAGAGTCTTTCTGCCTCCTCTTCCCCAGTGTTCCCTGAGCCCTGAGGGGAGGGATTTGATGAAGACATCCAATTTAAGGCTGAGTGCTCTCCATCTATATGTGATCTGGCTGCGGGTTTCTGTATTTGTTCCCATCTGCTGTAGAAGGAAGCTTCTCTGATGGCTGAGCAAGGCACTGATCTATGAGTTTAGCAGAATATCATTAGGAGTCATTTTATTACTAAGTTCTTTTAGCAGAACAGTAGTACTTGGTTTTACTCTAGGTCCTTGGACTATGTAGTCTCAGGTTCTTGGCCACCCAAGAACTGTGTCAGACATGGGTACAGTCTGGGATGTATGTGGGTTTATATGGGACCCCTTTGGCTAACAACTCAATTAGATGCAATCCATTCCCACTACTGGAAGCTTTATTTGGTGACAACAGATGTCCAGTTGGGCTCTATCTTCCCTATTACTTGGAGATCTCATTTAGATACTCTTCATATCTCTATATATTTTTAAAAGTTTCCACTGGCTGGGCGTTGGTGGCGCATGCCTTTAATCTCAGCACTCGGGAGGCAGAGGCAGGCAGAGCTCTGTGAGTTCGAAACTAGCCTGGTCTCCAGAGTGAGTGCCAGGATAGGCTCCAAAGCCACAGAGAAACCCTGTCTCAAAAAACAAAAAAAAAAAAAAAACAGTTTCCACTGTGTTGGGTTCCCGTAACACCTCTCAAATGGCCCTTAATTTTAGCAACCTCTTCTTGTATTCCCTCCAACATTTCATTTTGATGTCCCCTTCCCCATTTGATCTTCCCGTTTCAGTCCCCACTGTTCTCATTCCTTTGTATCATCTGCCTGTACTGTTCTGTCTCTAAGTTTCCTTAGGATTGTTATTTTGAATTACCCTCCATGAATTTGCTAAATTTCTTAGAGCTGGTCTTTCTGGAGCAATGGTGCTCACTGTAAGAGGTGTCGTGGTTTCTTTCTTGACACTCATGTCCCTACAGTGATGTGTGTGCATGTAATGTGACCTCTTATGATGTGTGGATGAGACAGAGGGTGTCTCAAAAAGCAAGCCTAGTATGGTGGTGCACACCTGTAGTCCTGGCACTTGGGAGGCAGAGGCTGGTGGATTTTTAGGAGTTCAAGGCCAGCCTTGTCTACACAGTGAGTTTTAGGACAGCCAGGGTTGCATAAGAGACCTTGTTTCAAGAAACAAACAAAAAATTTAAAAAGCTGTCATTTAGGGATAGAAAGATGGCTTGGTGGTTAAGAGCACAGGCTGCTCTTGCAGAGGATCCAGGTTCAATTCTCAGCACCCATGGAGTGGTTCACAACTGTCTGCAACCCCAATTCCAAGGGATCTAACCTCTGCAGGCACCAGGCATAAGGCAGATATGATGCAAAGACATGCAGGCAAAACACCCATTCATGTTTTAAAAAATATCAAGAAAAAAGCCCATTGATGGCCTTATCATAAGGTTTCATCTAAGCCAGATCATTCCACTGGAGCATACAAGCACATGACAGGTCACACATGCAATCCAGTCCTCTTAATCAGCAGCATTTAGAAGTTCATCAGTGATCTCATTTCCATTTAAGAGCCACAGTGACTGCTGGGTGCAGACTACAGGGCAGAAGCAGAGACCAATTCATGTCCTCTGCAGTTGCCCATAGGTGCTGCCGATGCTGAGCTGTCCAGCACTGGAGGATCTGGGGTCCTGAAGAGATCATACTCTGGATGTGTAGCTGACAATGTACAGGTGTACTGACTGGGTTTCTGCAGTAAAACTATTCAGATCTTTCTCGTGGCTTCTAGAATAATGCTCTCCCATACTGGATGCTCTCTGACCTTTTTCCAAAATCTTCCTCATCTCAGCAACATGTATGTATGCAGATGTCCCTTCTCTAGCAAGGCAGTTTGAACCAGCTCCACAGCTCTGAAAATGACATCTCTGGGGCTGGAGAGATGGCTCAGAGGTTAAGAGCACTGGCTGCTTTTCCAGAGGTCCTGAGTTCAATTCCCAGCAACCACACGGTGGCTCACAACCATCTGGAATGAGATCTGGTGCCCTATTCTGGTGTGCACATAAACATGGAAGCAGAATGTTGTATACATAATAAATAAATAAAAATCTTAAAATAAAAAAGAAGAAAATGACATCTCTGGCTAGCATCACCTTACTGCATAGTGCATACATCCATTGTGTGTTTAGCAGGCATCTCATACTAATCACAGCCAAGTCTGTCCTGGCCACGCTCATCCCCACCCCAGTAATGCCTGCTGCTGCTGCTTGAGCTGTTAAAGGCCCAGACAGGTGAGTCCATATTCTCAGTTGTGTTGCTCTTATTATTATCAGCAAATCCTTTTATCTTTGTAAGGTGTTGTCGGTTTTTGGCTTTAAAATATGCCTAGAGCAGTGGTTCTCAACCTTCCTAATGCTATGACTTTTTAATACAGTTCCTCATGTTGTGGTGACCCCAACCTTAAAATTATTTAGTTGTGCCAGGTGGAGGTGGCATATGGCTTTAATCCCAGCCCTTGGGAAGGCAGAGGCAGGTGGATCTCTGTGAGTTCGAGGCCAGCCTGTCTACAGAGTGAGTTACAGGACAGGCTCCAAAGGTACACAGAGAAATCCTGTCTTGAAAAACAAACAAACCAAAAAACCAAAAAAACAAAACAAAAAAAATTGCTACTTTGTAACTGTAACTTTACAAGTGTTATGAATCTAATGTAAATATCTGATATGCAGGATATGTGATGTATGAAAGGGTCATTTGACCCCCACGTTGAGAAGGACTGCTAGGACCTAGATTCTGGCATCTAGCTACTGTCATCCTGCATCTTCCATTTGCAAGACTTGAAACAGTTCACTAACTATGCTATGAATTGCAAATTTTTATTATGGTCCAGGCTGGCCTTTCATTTATGGCAATTCTCCTGCCTCGGCCTCCTAGTGCTGAGATTACAGGCAGGAGACATCATACTTGATTGGGGACTGAATCTAGGGCATTGTATGTGCCAGGCAAGAACACTGCCATAGAATTACAATCACAGTTAATGGAGTTTGAAGATACTTGTATACTGATTACCCTGTGCAGGAGGTTCTTGATAGAACTTAACATCTATTTGAAAAAGAAGGTGGGGTCTGGGCAAGCAAATATTTATCAAATGTACTTCCTTTTCACCAAAGTGGAAGGCTCATGGGATATAGAATGTTGGCTGTTGGGTTAAACTTGGGGATGCAGTACCCACTACTTGTTCTTCCTGTCTGTTTCCTGGGGAGATTAAGGACAGTGACTGCAGGGTGGAGTGAACTGTGCTTTGTGCTTGCTCTGTCTTGGAGGAAACAGGAAACCTCCATATTGAAGACCAGGCAGACTGCCAGTCCACAGGACACCAGATGTCAGCTGCAGCTGGGGCGATAGATGCTCAGTGCTTATAGAACCAGCTTCTCTTGCAGAGGACCCAGGGTCAGTTCCTAGAACTAACATGGCAGCTCACACCTCTGCCTCCTGAGTGCTGGGATTAAAGGCCTGCGCCACCACTGCACATCATTTTTTTTTTAATCAAATTCAATAGAAAAATAAAATGTTGCTATTATGAGCTCAGCACTGCTAGGGGCTCTGTGCTGAGGCTGTTTCCTGTGCCCAAGTACCTATTAAGTAACAGAGGTTTAGCCTTGTCCAAAAAACTTTAAAATGAAAGATACCAAAGTACAAGGATGACTAGTCTTGAGTGATGCTTCGTCTGAAGGGGGAAAGGCCTTCTTACTCATATTTATTTAAAACGACCTCTATTTTATGAACAGTAGCTGACAGGGCAAGTTAGAACATTCAGATCTCATAAAAACATTCATGATATAATAGTTGTTACTGAGGTGAGCAACACAAGTACAGACAACACATTACACTAAACAGTGCAGATGCAGCATGCCCGGAAAACCCCTTAGTCAGTCAAAATTGCCCTGCAGATACAAGATATCAATATCAGTGATCCATGAGAAGACCTTAAATAAACCTCACTTGGGTGGAGGCCTCGCAGATGGAACTCCCCTTTGAGGGGGCTGGCCTGCACCCTCTGAGGTTTCTGTTGAAGAGGATGATGAACTCCCTGGAGATACTGCTTCTTGTACTTCGGACCAGAGGTAGGCGATCAGCATCAGAGCACACAGTAAAAGGACAAGAAATATAGGGACCACAAGCACCACCACTTTCATGTTTACCTCCTCATCGTCCGCCTTAGACTGGGTTTTGTCGCCAAAAAGTACAAACAAACTCAAGTTTCGATCCGCTGGCTTACCAACAGGACCACTGTCCACACTGCCCCCATCTCCTGGGCCGTTGCAGTCTGGAGGGGCAAAACCATCGTCACAGTGACAATGCCTGAGATTGTTGCACACTCCTTTACCGTGACACAGCTCCTCTGGCTTGCAGTTGTACTGGAGCACTGTGTGGTCAGTACAGTAGTACTCCATGCAGACTTTGTTTGGGGCACAGTAAGTGCCGCTCTGCACATCTCCAAAGTCAGGGACATCAGTAATGTTATAGGCATCCATGCTCCAGCACCAATCATCTCCATAAGGAACCTGGAGCAAGGTGTGTTGGGGTCTGACTTGCGGCAAGTACCTAACATCTGTACATATCAGCTTCCCACAAAACACATCATCATCGGAACACGTTTCATATCGTGCGTTAGCTGTGGTGGGATGGCCACAGTTTCCAAACCGGTTCCCTTTGGTGTTCATTAAAATATAACAGTCGTCAGGGGCGGATCTTGCAGGGTATCCATATATCTTTGTGCATTGCTTATCAGGGTTCTTACACCAACCCCCAGAGCAGTAATAAATCCTGTCACACAGCGTGCCATCCTGCTTGTAGCTGTTTGCAGGACATTCTTGAGAAAGGCCATTACAGTACTCAGGCAGGTCACACACATCCTCAACAGGACGACACAAGACCCCTTTCTTTTTAACATGACATTTGTAGCAGCAGAGTCCGTCACTACACTCTGCACCTAATTTCAGTCTACAGGTTGGGTCACAGCATGGGTGATGGTCACAGGCAGGACCACAGTCACACTGCTCCCAATCCTCCACCACACCATTTCCACAACGGGTCGCTCTGCGCTTACGGCTTTGGTGCCAAGGCCTGTCGAGCAGGCAGGCCCCTCTGTGGTCATGGAGGAAACGGTAGAAATCATCAGAGCTGCAGTTGCTGAAGCCACTGCCCTTGGTGATATTCTCGTGCATGAGGCAGAAGTGCTTATGGTCACAGATGCAGGCCTGGTGGTCGTGCTGGATACCCAGGTTGTGCCCCAGCTCATGGGCCATAAGCGCCGCAAACAGCAGGACATCTTCATGAGGGAAGGCCTCCACAGCTGCTGCAAACCCGCCTGAACAGGCACCATGGAGAAACGCCTGGCCCTCGTTCTCTCCTGGGTGATGCCCGACGATCAAGTGTGCAACATCGTGCCTGAGCCGGCCCACGAGCTTCTCCTGTCTCCAGCGGTTGAAATCCCTCAGGGTAGCCTGCAGATCCACCGGGGCCTCGATCGGGTCCCCCTCTGTCCAGATTTCCATCCCCACCAGCACCACCTCTGTGTTTAGTCCCCTAGTGAAGCTGTTGGTCAGAGCAATGATGTCCACTACTGCCCCGACCGTCTCGTTGACACTGCTGCCCCACATCTGAAAGCGCTGGTGGTTGACCACGACAAACATCTCCACATACTTGGTGTGTGACCTCAAATCAGACAGTTCCCATGGGTCATCGGGCTTCCCGTTCCTTTGTTGCTGGCTGGTGTCCCCTGAACTGCCTTTGGGAGTGACGCTGCAGGAGGCTTGAGGCTGAAGGCCCACGGTGTACAGAATGTGTTCAAACCCTTTGGAAGAGAGAATAGGCTCGATGCTGTAGGATGTGTCCTCCTTAATCAGGATGCCCCTGAGGCCGGAACAGATGTTGACAGAAACAAAAGAGCCTGGTACCCCTTCCATGTAGCCTTCATAGTGGCAGTCCTGAGAGAGGAGAGGCATTTCTTGCTCCAGGATGCCATTGTGGTAACTGTAGACTGGGAAGTTATTCACAGAGTAGTCTCCCTTTACCTTTAGGTGAAGCAGCTGCTGCTGGCCCTGTATCAACAGCATGTAGGACACCCTTCCTCCAGGATCTTCACTCCCCTCGACTGGCAGTCTCTTGGGGATGACCGTTTCATAAGAAGAGTAATATACAGGTCCTATGTCACAGAATGTACTTGGGAGAAAAATTAATAGTACCAAGATCCCTATTTTGACAGATGGGTGTCCTGGCACTAGTCTCAGACCCAAGTTCAACTGCTGGGCAGCCCAAATGTGAGATGTTATCTTAGCTTCCTTTAAGGCCACTTTGGTTATCTGTAGAGAAGACAGAATGGAGGTAATCCCTTTCACTGATGCCGCCACTGACATGGCCCAAAGAAACCGTTATGTAGGATCTATGTCCATCAGCGGCACTCCTCCCTGATAGGTTTTTCCCCCGACTCAGAAACCCAGATCTGTGCTTGTCCCTTGTGGGCTGCTGTCCATCTTGATTCTTACAGTCTTCAGGCTGTCTCTCTCTGTTCTTCCTTCTCTCCTGGGCCTCGGTGGTTATGGACAGTGCAGGGATTCCTTCAGTGTTGCTTAAGTTCCTTGATGTTCATGGAGGCGAGCCCTGTAGTCTGCAATGACTCAGCCAGTTCTGTAAGTCAGATCATCTTTCATTCTCTCCAGGCCGTGGACATGACATCTGTTATCTTGCTTATTCTTTTGGGCCCAACATTCTGGCAGGGTTGTGGGGGAGGGGTCAGAGCTTCTCAGGGTTCTCTGAACAATTAAGAATTCTCTGTTGTCCTGCCTCTTTCCTCATCCTAATAGTGGTCATACTTACTGGTGCTTAGTTCTCTTTTATCCATGACTGCTTTATCCCTTTCATTCAGGAGAATAGTATTTGGATGTTCTGCTTTTGCTCATCCCTTGTGTATGTACCTAATGAATTTTGACAGTTTACACCCACTTCGAACATGGTCCTTCTTTATGGAGTGCTTCTAAGGCATAAGTGTTAAATGGTCTCATTTTTACCACAGAAATGTATTAGAGCCTGTAATCTAGGTTAGTCCTCCCAATGGCCTCATCATAAAAATAAAATGGTAAGCCGGCCAGGGGTGGTGCACGCCTTTAGTCCCAGCACTCGGGAGGCAGAGGCAGGTGGGTCTCTGTGAGTTCCAGACCAGGTGGTCTACAAGAGCTAGTTCCAAAACCACAGAGAAACCCTGTCTAGGAAAACAAAACAAAACAGAAAAAAAATGGTAAAACAGACTGGTGACTCTAGTTTCAACAATGAAGAAAATGAAAACGAGCTCTGAAAGAACCCTGAAATTCCCACACTTGTCTCTTGACTACAGTGGGCTTCTGTCTGTGTAAATCCCAGACTTTAGTTTCACCTTAATGTTCTTGGTGTGCATAACAGTATAGATTTAGAAGGAAACAGAAGCTATGTGTACATATCTCTTTCCCCATTTCTTCATTCATTCTCCCACATATTCTAAGATTCAAATAAAACTCTACATCTTCTACATGGCATGAAAATAATTTTAAATTCTAAGGTATAACTACATGTAACAGTTGAAAATGGAGAAGTGCCCTGTTTGTTTCAGAGAGGTGGTGCACTCCTATAATCTCAACACTTAGGAGGCAGAGACAGGAAGATCACAAGTTTAATGCCAGCGTGGTCTCTGCATAACTTGTGAGCCAGACAGGGATACTAACCAAGACCTTCCCACAAAACAAAACAAAACAAAACAACTGCCACCACCAAAAAAAATTATATAAAACCATCTTAGATATCAGAGATTAATCAATTGACGATGCCTACCCTCATCCAGTGATGCTTAGCTCCTATCAGATGGTGCTGGAGAGATGGCTCAGAGGTTAAGAGCACTGACTGCTCTTCCTGAGGTCCTGAGTTCAATTCCCAGCAACTACATGGTGGCTCACAACCATCCGTTATGAGATCTGGTGCCCTCTTCTGGTGTGCACATATACATGGAAGCAGAATGTTGTGTACATAATAAATAAATAATCTTAAAAAAAAAAAGCAATCCTTATATTGATGTTTCAAAAAATTTCTGCTGGGTGGTAGTGGTGCATGCTTTAAATCCCAGCACTCAAAGAGGCAGAGGCAGGTAAATCACTGTTAGTTTAAGGCCAGCCTGGTCTACAAATCGAGTTCCAGCTTGGACCATTACACACAGAAAACCTTGTCTTGAAAAACCTAAAATAAATAAGAATTTCTGAGAGGCATTTTCCTATGGCTACACTGTGTGTGAGGCAGAAAGACACTGCTCTCCAGTGAGCAGACATAATTGTGTTAAGACACACTCCATCTGAGTGACAAGCAATGGTCTCAGTGAGCAGTCAGTGATGATATAGTAAACTGGAGATGACAACCCAATGCCTGCCAGCTGTCCTTGTAATGTTTCCAGACATCAGTGGTAGGCAGGCAGGCAATTACCAGGATAAGGTTTAATCTCCAGCTAGGTGTAGACTTTGTACTATTAGCAATACTGACTCATGTTAAAACATAATTTACTTCTGGCCTAGGAATATACAAAGAAAACTCAGCTTTGGTGCAGAATACAGAGTCTCTTGAGAACTGCAATTGTTTGGGAGAATTTTGCCCAGGGTCACACCTTCTTGTGAGTGGCAACAGGGGCATCACCATGGTTTACAGACATCCAACAGGTCTCATTTGAACAAAGGTGAATATGGATTTCATTAAGGTGCTAGGTGAATTCAGCCTGAAGCTGCTGAAAGAGTCAAGCATGCTCAGACAAGCAACCATCAAGATGTCCTTTCCAGTCACAGCTACAATTCACCTAAGCTTTTAGAAGATGCCCTGATGATAAATTTCTAAGATGAAGGGTAAGTCAGTGTGCCAGCAAGTTCCTCTAAAGCACTTCTGTCCCCATGGGTACACTGGATTCTTGTCCCAGTCAGGCGTGATGATCTGGGACAGGTTCACTGAAGAACAACATCCCCTTAAGCCAACTCTCAGCTACATCTTTCTGCTCAGAAATTTGGCTAACACTTGTTTTTCTCTGCTGCCTACCCTGGGATCTCGCTACCCTGAAAAGTGCCCCCACTTCTCACCACAGCACCAATCACTCAAGAGCAATGAACCTTTTCTCCCACTGCAGTCTCCAAAGATACAGCTGTTTTTATCACACAACCCCAGTCAGTGGCATAGTCCTGAAGAAAAGTGAACTCATTCAGGAGCTCGGAAACAACAAAGCCCAGAAAAATCCTTTTTCTTCTTCTTCTTCTTCTTCTTCTTCTTCTTCTTCTTCTTCTTCTTCTTCTTCTTCTTCTTCTTCTTCTTCTTTTTTTTTGTTTTTTGAGACAGGGTTTCTCTGTGTAGCTTTGGAGCCTATCCTGGCACTCGCTCTGGAGACCAGGCTGGCCTCAAACTCACAGAGATCAGCCTGCCTCTGCCTCCCGAGTGCTGGGATTATCGTTGTGTGCCACCAACGCCCGGCTAGAAAAATCCATTTTGATTGAAGCAGATGAGACAGAACTGAATGACTGAGACAGAGGGCTTGTCCTACCTGTGAACTCTTCTGGCTGCAAGCAAAAACAATCACCACAAACAGCTCTAAAAAGCTACCACTACCAGAGGGGCTGGGTGTGCCTATACACAATAGGTAACAAAACAAAAAGCTGCTTTCTGGGCCCTAATGATGCTTCCTGAAATTAAAGGGCCCTGAAGAAAAGAAACACAGCCAGGAGGAAGCCAATAAATCTAGGCAGAACCACTACTTAAGGACAGCGTTAAGAGAAAAATGACCAAACAAAATTGGGTCCTCTCTGATGCTGTTTCTCAGCAAAACTGTACCAGAAAGAGGCCAGGGGACTAAATGATTATACAGTGAAACTGTGAAGGAGGCACAGGACAGACAGGGTGCCAGGGAAGAGAAAGGGAAACCAAGTGAAAACCATGAAGAGTAAGCCCCAAAGCAAATCCTAGCAGGCTGAAGGAACACACCAACACCCTTGACAAGTACGACAGAATGGAAATACTGTTTTTCTCTGGGATCAAAGACAAGAGAAGCAAAATCCACACTCCTGCTTTGCTGCCTTTAGTGGCCCCAGGCCAAGGAGTATACATCCTGGGAGCTATAGAAGGTAGTTGGCAAAACCTGATTCCTAAAAAACAGGTCAGCACTAGAACTAATCTAGACAAGGTACAGGGAGCAAACACCCAAGGCAAATGGAGTGAGGCTCCATTTGTAAACTGGTGCTTGATACAACAGTTTACAGAGCAGAAAGCCTGGCATGGCTCCTTTACCTGCATCTGGCAAAAGGTTGTTAATATTTTCTTGACAGTGTCATCTTACAAGATTCAACTATCCTATGTTAATAAGTAAAAGAGTTGAGTTTTTTTTTTTTTTTTTTTAAGGAAAACAGTTAACTGTTAAGAAACTGTGAACCTAAATCTATATAGCAACATTAAGCAATGAGGAAATGAAATTATGATTTATTAATTTACATAAAAATTACTTTTTACATTAAGGAATAATTTTTCCAATTGTTAAAAACAGTTTGAAGCTTTTACTACTGGGGCTCATGGGGAACAGTCTGCTCTTCGATCACTTGCTTTACAACCTCTGCCAGCTTCAGTCGGTCTACTTTATCTGTGAATCCACGACCTGAAACTCAAGAAAGAGTGAGGTCAGTTTCCAACCCCTCACATGCCTGGAGCCAGCACACACACACACACACACACACACACACCCACCCACCCACCCACCCACCACACGAGCTGGAATATGGCCCAATCCAGGAGCAGTTCAGATCCTCTGTTTTCAAGCAGCAACTGAGCATTTTCACAAACCACATAACCAGTGATAACTGGATGTACATCTGACCAGGTAGTCAAACCCAAGCACATTAAAAACTCCTAGAAGTGGGCCTTGTTGTGCTCGCCTTTAGCCCCAGCACTCAGGAGCCAGGCAGATCTCTGTGAGTTCCAGGACAGCCAGGGCTACACAGAGAAACCCTGTCTCAAAAAACCACCAAAAAAAAAGTAACAACTGGGTAGAAAGGAAGACCAAAAGTTAAAACAGGTGCATACCAAAGGGGAACTTAAGTGGTCAGTATGCATCTAAGCAACACAAGGTAACTAGGCCAAATGCCAACTAAAGCCACACTGCAGTGAGTGACACTACAAAATCAGAAAGCAAAATGCAGCAGAGCTGGTGCAGCGGCTGCTGCTGCCCAGAGCCCCAAGCGCCTCCACTGAGCACCCTGAACTCATGCAACTGCTCTCAAAACCTGGATGACAGGGACTGCTAGTAAGGTTCATCCAATTCTGTGAGGTGAGAAACTATTTCACAGGCTGTTTATCAAGACACAGAAAAGTGTTCTCAACAGCTCTTTCCTTGTTTATTAAACCTCAAAAAAAGAAAATGTCCCCTCAGTGGTGAGTGGACAGTGTACTCATGAGAATGTGGATGGAACTCACAAATACAGTACTGACTAAAGAAGCCAGAGACAAAACAACGTAGACCTGTCTGATTTTGTTTATATAAAATATAAAACCTGGGGCAGGAGAGATGGTTCAGGAGTTAAGAACATTTGCTGTTCTTACAGGACGCAGGTTCAGTTTCCAGCACCCACATGGTGGCTCACAGTTAACTCTCAGCTTCAGGGACTCCCACGTCCCCTTGTGGCCTGTGCAGACACTAGCACACATGTGCTACACCGACATACATGCAAACACTCAAAACAAACAAACCAAAAACCCTACAGACTACAGAATAATCAGGGTTGGAATGGCCTTTGAGTGGATGCTGGGTAGAGCCAACTGCCTTTCTTTCTACTGACTGATAGAGATGCTGGCTGGTACACAGCAGTATTCGCTCTCTGTACACTCACAGTACAGATCACTTTTCCAGACCCATCACACAGTTCATGCTTTAAAACAAATTCCCAGCCAGGCATTGGTGGCACATGCCTTTAGTCCAGCACTCTAGAGGCAGAGGCAGGCAGATCTCTGTGAGTTCAAGACCAGCCTGGTCTACAAGTGCTAGTTCTAAGACAGCCTCCAAAGCCACAGAGAAACCCTGTCTCGAAAAACAAAACAGAACAACAACAAAAATTCTAGGCACATTGAGGAAACATGAAAGGGGACAGAGTCAAAGCACACACTTCCTCCCTTCCTCAGACACTGGCGTGGCACGGGTCTGGTACAGTCTACTGAACTGGAGCTGCAATGTCAACCCAGGCTGCTGAGCAGAGTAGGGAAGAGGTACCTCTCTGCTTTGTTCTCCTGGGGAAGTAGTTTGCCCAGTGGCAGATCTGGAAACCCTTCTCAGCCAAATGACTCTGAGCTGAACAGATGGTTTTGGGGAACTTTCTGGTACTCCCCCACTGCATGGTATTGGTCCTTGGCCACCTGGTGAACAGCCCAGGAAATGTGGGGCAAGAATCTGGTTTTGCTTTTGTCTTTTTTCCCTGCCAAATATTTGGCAGAAGTCTGCAGTGTTCATTTTGTAACATACCATGCACTGCCCTTTGAAAACATGTGCAGGGAGCAGATCCCCGATGTGCCTGGGCAGGTGAAGTAGGGCCTGCCCCGACCTCCTCCTCCTCACACACCACCCTCACCTGGCCCCAGCCTCAGAGACCATCTGCGTGTACAACAAGGGAGCTGGCTGGGTCTTACCGTTCCAGCTGAAGCCCTGCAGTGCATCCCTCAGGAGTTTGCACTCCCGGTTGTACTTCCAGGCTTCCTGCATCACTTCATCCAGCCTCTCATCTTCATTCTCTCCTATGCACAAGAATGAAGAGGAAGTTTTCATTTTTCTGTAGCATCATGGGATTTTATAGTGTCAGATATGGAAGGACAGGGTGTCAACTAGTTAAGAAAAGGATGACACAACATGCATCATTTGCTAGACACTGGCTTCCTGCGGGTCCTGGAGTTCCAGGCTGACCTTCTTGTCACTGAGCTCTTTTAAGTCTGCATCGTCACACAAACGCTCTGACAACCCCAAGACTTCATGGTATTGGGAGTTAGAGAAATGTGAGAGATGTTTCTAAACAAAAACATCTAGCCAAGAAAGGGAGGAAGAACAAGGCTATGTGTGCTGACCTCTTCCTACAATCATCCCTTGCTTCAAAATATCCAGGCTGTTCCCAGAGTACTCTTAAATGGCAAAGGATTTACTAAGATGGGTTATTCCAACTTTTTCTGACCCCACCTAATATGAAGCTTCATTCATTAGCTGAGAACGGACGCTCACATCACAGCCATGTGAACAGGGAGGCTCTTGGGATGGGGGCTCTCTCCTGTAAAGTCCAGGGATGGAAGCCGCAGCAGCAGGGCTAGGTGTGAGCTTGTGCGGTGTCCTTATCCTTACACTCACAGATGCACAGTGTTTCATTGCTCTGGAAGTGGTGCTGATGGCCTCTAGCCAATACCTAGACCTTGTCCACATTTCCATTCTTCACCCTCTAACTTTGTACCTTCATTGCAAAACTCAGACAACACAAATCACATGCCACACCTGGCACTGGCAGTTAGCCTGAACTAGAACTTCACAGAAGACCAAAGACACAAACTTACCATGTGTCTGCACTTACTGTCTATGCTTCCTAGTAGATGTGGGCTCATTTACATAATGTACTTAGTGTAAGAGACAGACAGACCATCACAAATTATCCGCTCCTCTTGTCACATGCACACCCATGTGTGCTCATGCACACAAACACACACATGCAGAACATTAGTAAGTGGCATGACCTTTACCAGCCTGGGGGAGGATACACTGGGCAATGACATCTCGAAGCTTTTCCAAGGCAACATTTGAATCCTCAGCTCCATTCTCATGGTCGTGTATATAAATACCATCCTTTGGCTTGGTGCTTTACAAGCGTGGGGAAAGATAATAGCAAGGTAAGACCTCAGAACCCAGCTACAAACTCAAGATACCAGAATGTTCAGAAAAAAGTAACTACAGAGTGTGTCCAACTTCTGAGGTCACTTGTAAACTTTATACTATCTACCCTCTGCAGAAAGAGGGCAGACCCCTGGATGAGTTCTCAGCACTCACCACTCAACCATGCCTACCATGAAGAAGATCAAAGAAATAAGCTCACTTACCCAAGTAACTTCCTCTTTCTCAGGATGGGGTTGTTCACGGAGTGAAGGGGTTTGAGGCTAACTTTGAGGTCCTGGATCCTCATGTTGGCCAGCTGCTCGGCATGAGCCTGCTGGATCCCTGCAACCACTGCCTGCATGTAAATGCTATCATCAGTGACCCTGGCCTTCTAGCTTTTTAATTGTTTTTGGTTATGTTGCCCACGTTCATCTTGATCTCTTGAATTCATCCTGAGTGAGTGCTGAAAGTGGTGTGCTACCATGCCTGGCTTTGTCAGCTTGTTTCCTCATTGGTGCCTGACATTTAAAAAGCCAGTCCAAGAGCAAACGTGTATGGCAGCATACACGTTTTTATCAGACAGGCAGAGGATTCCTCCCTGGATCAGTGAGGCCCAGGGGCCAGCAGACCACACAAAGACTACCTCCCAGCTAGCCTTCTTCCATAAGAGTTACTGATGGTGCTAGCAAGACGGCTCAGCAGCGATAAATACACGCTGTTCTTACTGTTCCCAGCACTCACAACAGACGGCTCACAACAACCTATAGCTCCAGCTAAAGGAGATTTGATGCCCTCTTCTGGCCTCCAGAGGCACCTGGATTCACACGATGGCACACAGATAAATAAAACAATCAATCTTCAACACTCCTCAGGACAGGAGGCAGCCAGTAAGTGTGGGAGGCTTTCTGCCTTCTTCCTGGGCAGCACAAACCCCTCAGCAATGTTCGATTCTGAATTCCCACAGCATGCAAGATCTGGCTTCTAAAATACTCACATTTTGTTTGTATGCCTTCCCAACCAGTCTGACCCAAACTCCTTGGGGAAAGGGACCATGTATGATCTGCCACCAATCCCATACCGCAAGTGTGAAGGACAGCCCTTGGAGTCTGATTTTCCAGGAAACATGAGAAAACAAGCATGCCTGTTTCCCTTAAGACCTATATTTAGTCAGCCCAACTTTCCTTTCTCAGACAACAAAATAGGTATCACTCAGAACCTTATCCATCATCAGCTGAGCAGAGGGCAGCACGTTATCTAGGGCCTCCGTGGAGTTGAGCCAGGGATGGTCCAATACTCCCTCCACAGTGAGTCTTTCCTCCGGTTTCACCTTTAGGAGCCTGCAGAGAAAATATACCAATAGGACCAACATGCACAGATGTCCCCAAAAGAAACAAAGGAAGTTCTTGAGTTGGGCTCCAAATAGCCCTGTCTTCTTTTTACTTTCTACCAATTCCTACAGGCCTGGGGCTTCTAGCAGCAAGGCAGGATGGGGTGTTAGTCCATGTACTTGTGGGTACACCATGGCTTGAGGTCTCCTGGGTAGCAGATTGAAAGGGGTACCAGAAGCCAGGCAGTGGTGGCACACATATGTAATCCCAGCACTTGGGAGGCAGAAGCAGGTGATCTTGAGTTCAAGCCCAGCCTGGTCTACAAAGCAAGTTCCAGGACAGCCAGGGATATATACAAAAAACTCTGTCTCAAAAAAAAAAAAAAAAAGCAACAAGAAATCAAAACCAAACTTCAGACCACATCACAAGATTCAGTAGATAAACCAACATGCCTATAGGTCCTACTGTATTTAATATCCACACTGAGGTTTCTGGGACAATGTTTCAACTACTTTTGGATGGTAGTGGCTGTAAATTAGCTGAGGGCCATGGGTTTTGAAACAACAGGCTGTTAGCCAAGATAAAAGGAGATCCTATCATATGGTAGGATCCGAAGCTTTCTTTACTCAGAGACAGTCAACAACTACAACATGGCACTTTCTCCTAAGCCAACAGTCTCTCTAGAAGCTGCCTTCGGTCATACTTCATGACCTCACATCCATTCAGGCTAATTCACCCCTGCATACCTCTGGGCTCTCTGCAGCATCACCTCTTCTAACTCCATATTCCCCTCATTCCAATGTCTGAGTCAGGACAAGCCTCCATCCCTTGTCAAAGGTATGGATAAATGCCTGAAAAATGACACTAAAGAATGACCTCTGACCTCTACATGCATGCACACCCACATACCCAAGAAGCAGAGACTAACCAAGATTTGCTACAGAGAAGGGCATATAGCCAGGAAGCAGCATATGAAGACAGGTGGGAATTCAAACCCTGCTTCCACCATCAAAAAAAGTCATTTATATAGTTTAGGAAGTGATCCGTTTTTTTTACAGCAGACTCCCTAAACCACTACCTGACTTAGTCAACTTTTAGTTTTGATATAGGGTCTATGCAGCCCAGGTTGGCACTGAATTCATGAATCTCCTGCTTTAGCCTTCTAAGTGTTGGTCTTACATGCAGGCATCAGCAAGCCTGGCACAAGTTCACTTTTGGAAGGGACTGCTGTCTGTAAGACAGTCCCCAAGCCACGTCCCCTTTCATGCTTTCCTTCCTCTTAACCCATGAAGAAACTGGTCAAGTGGGCACAGCTATGCTTCCCACACAGGCAGCAGGAGGAAGTAGATCTCAAGTTCAGCTCTGCCCTCAGAGGCCTCTGTCAGCTCCTCCTTATGTAAATCACTGTCCCTAATCCCTTGTTATGTACTGTCCCTAACACCCCGCCCCCCTTTTTGGTTTCTCAAGACAGGGCTTTTCTGTGTAGCTCTGGCTGTCCTGGAACTCACTCTATATGCAGACCAGGCTGGTCTTGAACTCACAGAGCTTCTTCTGCCTCTGCCTCCCAAGTGCTGGGATTAAAGGCATGCACCACTACTTCCTGCCTAATTCTTTTTAATATTTTTATGTTACATTTGAGTGCCTGCATGTTATCTGTGCACATGTATCATGTGTGCAGTGCCTGAGTAGACCAGAACTCTAGAACTCTTAACCCAAGATGAAGAGACAGTAAGACAGAAGATATCCTCGGGGGAGGGCCTAGGACCTCCCCCCAAATGAAATGATAGACTTTGATGATTCCCCCATCGAAGGCCTCACCCCCTCTGAGGAGTAGATGAGGGGTGGGATGGGGGAGTTGTTAGGGTCATAGGAGGATAGGAGAGAGAGGGTACTGGGATTTATATGTAAAATAAGATAGTTTCTAAATTAAAGAAAATTAAAAAAAAAAAAAAAGACAGAAGATACCTATCAGGCAACAAAGGACTTCTCTTTATTCTGCATTCTTTCCTCAGGGCTTCCTAACTACCACTTTCAGCACCCAGGGACTCACTTCCTCACAACGTCTTTGGCCATCTCTGAGATCTGACTCCACTCTTCTTCTGGAAACTCGAAACTTCCTGTCATGATCTTTCTCCGCATATCCTTTGGGATAGTCCGACTGTGGTGTTTGGAGTAAAAAGGAGGATATCCACACAGCATCACATAGATGATCACCCCTAGGGACCACAGGTCACAGCTCTGAATGCAAAACAGAAAATCAATCACTCAGATCAGAGAAGAGCCTCCAACTACAGTCCAGATGTATACAGCCCCAGCATGTACAAGCTGATATCACAAAGGACAGTGGCATCTAAGGACATCCTAGAAGACTAAGTGTTCTCTTCCTATCCCTGAGAGCCACCAACACTGCGTGTATCACATGCACATGAGCCAGCCTAGAGCAGAGAAGCAGAAAGCTAAAAGCCAGCTCGTACTGGACCATGTACTGTGTCAATCTGGACGGAGCAGGAGAGCGCTGACCACAGCAGCTAAGGCATGTACTTGCTGGCCCCTAAATGGTATAAGCCATTTTGAAATGGCCAAAGCAGTGTAACACAATTTGGAACTCTAAAAAGCATTTGCTGTTGGCCACACATGACAACTGTGTCCTACTCTATGCTCATTAAAAAATTCTATTTGAGCAGGGCATTGGTGGAGCACGCCTTTATTCCCAGCAATAGAGAGGCAGAGGCAGGAGGATCTCTGAGTTAGAGGCCAGCCTGGTCTACAAAGCTACACAGAGAAACCCTGTCTCGAAAAACCAAAACAAACAAAAAGTCTATTTGAATTGTAAAAAAAAAAACCAACAAACTATATGTTACAATTGAAGAGAATACTGTTAAGTAATGAAAGAACAGAGAGATCTCCAGCTAAAAAGCCCCAAATGAGAAGTTTCTCCTTAACACTCCTCAGTAGTCAAGTATGAGCTCTGAAGGCATGTTTTACATTTCCTTGGATTCACTATTTGCTCTTCAGAGATATGGAGGTTGTAACAACCCTAGGAGCAACAATTACCGCTCAAAGAGCTCTTGGGATCCTCCTGGTGGGGGGGTTACACAGGTAGTCAGTACAGGGACACTGTCAGTACTCTGCTCTGGCTCAGGTGGGTCTGCAGTCACCTGTCCTGCACACCATGCAATCTCCATCAGACCAAATGTGCAGGAGGCCACAAGATCGACCTACCAGTGAGCACTCGGCATCAGAGCGTTGCTGAACTTTGTGTACAATGTACATTTGTGCACACTTGTGGGGGACACACATGCCTATGCACTGTGCATGCGAAACCAGAGGTTATCTGGTGTCCTCCTCTATCGTTTTTTTGGCATTAGTCCCTTGAGAAGGGGTATTTTACTGAACCTGCCATTATCTGGCTAGGCTTGTGGCCTGCAAACTCCTTAAGTCCTTCTGAAAGTTCCTGTTAAGAGTGCAGCTTAGTGGCCTAAAGGAAGCCACACAGCTGGAGTGTGTGGATCCACAGCAGTTATCCTAGGCTCCCCTGTCACCTGTAGCTAGTTTCAAGTGCCCTAAAGCACACTTTAAAAAATCTACTCAGCAACTACAGGACCCTTGTCCAGAGGCACTGGCCTCATGAGCTCCAGAGCCATGTCTGGTATTTGCTGTAGATACAGACAGCACCAAGTAACCAAGCACTTGCTTTGCACAAAAGACACTGTCAAATTAGGCAGTTGTAGTTGGGTTTTTTTTTATGCAAACTGCACAAGGCTTTATTGTAGTTGTTTAACAAGCTAACCCCATGTTAGCTTGGGCCTTCCACCCACCCACCATGGGGAATGGCTAGGAAAGACCTAGGCAGCTGTTTTTTTACATTTACCTCCTTTTATCTTTTTCAAACTGGCATTTTATGAAGCACCAAGACATGGTATCATAAACTACCAGAGTGCTCTTGAGTTTCAGTTTTTCAAAAACAGCCTTTACTTCTAAAATGAAAGCTAGCTATGCCACTTCAATGTCATCAGTGGACTGTATGTGACTATGGCTCCTGGATCCTGCTGCAGGCACTAAACAAGTAAGAACCTGCCTGACTTCATATATCTCAGTCACTTCCTGTATCCCAGCTGCTGCATCCCAACATCTCATAGAGTTACTAAGTCCAGAGTGGGAAGGAGCTCACCACCTGCTCCCTTACCTTGTTGTAAGTGTAGGGCGTTGGCGAGGTAGGTATAATGCCAGACTTCTCCTTCTGGTGCCTTCTCTGTGCTTCCAGTACCTATCAAAGAGTCAGACCAAATGAGACAGCTTGTTGGAAATCACACCACCCAGTGTCCCACAGCTTGGGACCGACTACAAGTCTAAAGATGAACTGACAATCAACAATGGAAAACGAACATCAAGCCAGGGGGTGGTGCTGCACACCTTCAATCCCAGCATTTGGAAGGCAGAGGCAGGCAGATCTCTCTGAGTTTGAAGACAGTACAAAGAAACCCTGTTTCTGTCTCAAACAATCAAACAAAGACCTTCAAAACCATCAATATAGCACTTTCAGCCAGGCATACTGCCAGACAACTTTAACTCCAATAATAGCCGAGTCTACACAGTAAGTTTCAGGACATAGTGAGATCCTGTCTCAAAACCAAAACACTTTCAAACTTCCTTCTTACAGGTAGTAATTTATAGTCAGTTAAGGATGTATCTCTGAAGAGGAGATCTGTCTCTTCTTTCTACCCATGGGAATCTGTGGCCACTAGCTTGTCTCTGGGGATGCTCTTGTGCCTAAGCAAAAGCAGACTCACACCAAACAGAATGGCTTCAGAGAATAGAATAGTCATATGGAGCTGGGTGACAAATGTTCCCAAGAAGGTAGCTATTGCCACCATGGGACTGTCATTCTGGCCAAACTGTTCATTATGCCAGTGCACAGAACAGTTGCCTGAGGCTCTGTGCCAGTGAGCTTTATCACCACACCTAGAGACACTGGTACCAGATTTCCTACCACATTCACGCTGCTGCTGATGGCAGATAGGAATCTGAGATCTCAGGCATTTTTAACAAGATACTTTCAGGGCCCTCTGCAAAACCTACAAATCACCTAACAGACTCAGATTCTCGTTAGAAAGGCCTCCCATCTCACCACAGAACATGGGATTATAAATATATAGAGATATAGATGTTTATAATAATTTATCACACACACACACCCCTCACCACATTGGCCTTTTGTAGGCTATAGGGATCCAAACTCAGGTTCTCAGGGTTGTGAGGTAAACACTTTACCCAGAGCCTAAAAGCTGATTTTAAAAGCAAAAAATCTATACCAAATGAAGCAATCTATGTTTCTGAAACTGAGTTCCTGCTCCCCATCTTGACACAAGCCTAGAACAGAAGGAACAAGAGTTGGGACTGGATATATGGCTCAGCAATTACAAGTACATATTGCTCTTGCAGAGGATCCAAGTTCAATTCCCAATATTAACAATTACCTATAACTCCAGTTCCAGAAATGCAACACCCTCTCAGGACGTGCATGAGCACGTATAATAACATTCTTATAGAAAAATACACTCAAAAGTGGGGCATAGTGGCACATGCATTTAATCCTAGCACTCAGGAGGCAGAGGCAGGTGGATCTCAGTTCGAGGCTACCCTGGTCTACAAAGTGAGTTCCAGGACTGCCAGGACTCTTACACAGAGAAACTCTGTGTCAAAAAACAAAAAACAAAAAAAAACCCCAAAAACCCAAGTACACAGTTAAATCTTAAAAAATGAAAAGAAAAAGCAGGAACAAGAGCTACAGGCAATTTGGCAATACATCTTATGGAGGAAAACATGCTTACCTGAGGTGCTACATAATAAGGGGTAAACTGGGGTGTCATCAAATCACCTTGGTCAACTTTAGCAAATCCAAAGTCACATAATTTCACAGGGGCATCCTGAAAGAAAATAAACTGGGGTCAATACTGCATAGTTGTCAGTAAATACTTATGGAAGCCAGGTGTGATGGCTCATGCCTATAATCCCAACCTTATGGACACCGAGGCAGGAGGATTAACATGAGTTTGAGGCCAGCCTGGGATCCAGGATAAAACTATATACATACATACATACATACATACGCACGTACATACCTACGTACGTACGTGCGTGCGTGCGTGCGTGCGTGTGTGTGTGTGTGTGTGTGTGTGTGTGTGTGTGTGTGTGTATGTGTGTGTGTGTGTGTGTGTGTGTGCTCAGAGAGAGAGAGAAGATGAAGCAAGCATGAGGCTCTTGTCGGTTTCTAGCTGAGACCTGAACCTGTGAAGGGCATGTGGAGTACAGAAGGGTTGTAGGGGGCCCAGAACTTATGAGCACTTCCTGCTCTTGCTGAATGCCTGGCTTTGGGTCCCAGCACCCATGTGGCAGTTTATAGCTACCTGTAACTGCAGTGCCAATGCCTCAAATGCCCTTTTCTGGCCTTCACAGGTACTGCATGCAGCTGCAGGCAAGATACTCACATGCATAAAAAGCCAGTCAATCAGGAATCTCAAAGTAATACAGAAGAGTCAGCCTTGGTTCACAGTTGAGAGCACAGTTCAGTGTCTTAGGCTACTGGTGCCTCCTTTTATCACCCCAGTGCACTGCTCATAAGTTATGAGCTTCATGGCAACTATAGCAACTGACTGGTAGAATATGGGGCAGGGACAGGAATACAGGGGAAAACACAACAGGGCTAACAGGAAATCAAACTTAACTTTCAAGGTGATATTAAAAAACACATTAATGCCTGCCTCTCCCCGAAGACCCTCCAAATATTATCCAGACTTCTAAGTCCCACAAATACATCTGCACGTCACAGGTGTCACAACATTTCTGAGCCCTCACAAGGAAACAAGCAGGGAAAGTAAGGTGTTAGAAGCACAATGGAGTTCGAGGCCAGCCTGGTCTCCAGAGCGAGTGCCAGGACAGCTCCAAAGCTATACAGAGAAACCCTGTCTCGAAGGAAAAAAAAAAAAAAAAAAAGCAGCACGATGGACTAAAAACTCCTGCACATGGACTCAGCACAGCAATAGGGAGGCACACACCTGCAATTACAGAACCCAGGAAGCAAAGACAGAACTCTGAGTTTTAGGCCAGCCTAGTCTATATGAACTCCAGTTTTGATGTACACCAAGATAATGTGACACAACAAATCAAGGCTGGGACTGTGCCTCAATTAGCAGAGTGCTTTTCTCCTATGTATGGAGTCCTGGGTTCAATCCCCAGGGTCACATAAACTGAGTGTGGTCATGAACACTTGGAATCCCAACACTCAGTAGAGGCATGAGGATCAAAAGTTCAAGGTCATCTTCAGCTACACAGCAAGTTCAAGGCAAGCCTTGGACACACAGATTGTCTAAGAGGGACGGAGGGAGGGAGGAAGGGAGGGAGGGAGGGAGGGGGAGGGAGGGAGGGAGGGGAGATAAAACAAAGTGACAGCATCAAATGAGGAAAGGCGAGTTTTCTCACCAAAGAGTTATCCTTGAAAAGCAGATTTTCAGGCTTGAGGTCTCTGTGCGCAATGTTTAGCAGGTGACAGTGCTGTAGAGCCAGGGCTATCTGAAAAAGGGCACAGTGGACCAGCCATCTCTTAGAAAAGCACCATTTCTCACACGCCTAGTAGGAGAGCTCAGGGGTTAAGTCAATTACAATTGTGGCCAGTATCTTTTGATTTCAAAACAGAAGCTAAGAAAGACTTGGAACACCAAGAAACAGAAACGAATTAACCTTAGTTTAACTATAACATGTATTTACTAAGCAAACCTGACCGAAAACAATCCTTTGTCAGAATAAAGCAGTGAATACATCCTGTAAGATGCCCCACTGTCCCTTGACCTGTGCTGTAACAGATACTGTAGGGGACCCACAGGCAGCATATTTAGGCAGAAGCTTGCCCAACATGTGGCAGGACTGCACCTCGGAGACAACTGCACTCTATGAGTGCTGCAATTTGCCCTTCTGACTTAATGGCAATGCATCTGTCCGTGTAGACTGCAAGTTTCTTGTTTTTGTTTTTTAACAGATGATCAGATCTCTTTCTTTAGTCTCAGTATTTGAGAAGTGAATGGTATAATTTAAAAGTCAAACAGAAGAGATTCTGTTTCCTCAACTCGGTGTGTGACTCTTCTCAGCATTTCAAATACTGGTTACTCCCTAGTCAATCGCAAAGGAGGCATCAGAAGACACTTGAAAAGTGAGGGTGGAAAGTCTGTAAGAGCTTTTTCACAAAGCTAACTGCTGCTCCATGGTCTGATCACTTGTTTTGAAAACAAGCCTGAAGTTTAGCTTGTCACCTCCATGAGTAGTCAGTGCTGGCTGGGGTCAGGGTATCAAATGGAATAGAAATCATCTATACAATAAAATATGACGGGCTATGACTAAGAATCATTCACTATTGTAAAAATCTAAGAATACTCTCAAAATCTGCAGAAATGATAGGTGACTTATACAAGAAACATATCAGGTACAAATGCTTGAGAACAAGCTTATACTAAAGGATCTTTCAAGTGCCATCAAGAGCATCGAAAGCTACCTGTGCACAGCTGTCCTCAGACAGTCAGTGGAGGGAACTCCAAGAGCAGCCCTTAGAACACATGTGACAAGCAATTAAGAATACAGTCCTCCCTCCTAAAGTAGAAAGGGATGGCACTCTCCCTATGAAGATGTCCTTTCTGATTATAACAAAGCAGGCAATGAGAGGTCAAATGGAGCTTTTCCGCTTTCTTCCCCAATGCAATCTGGACAGTTGGCGCCCCCCAGCGCCCACCCAGCGCCCGCCCGGGTCAACTTGCCTGCTTTGTTACTTGGCTGGCTTGCTTCTCTGTAAAGTGCCGGTGCTGGCTGATCCTGTGAAATAGCTCGCCCCCTTCCATCATCTCCATTACAATTAAGAGTCGAGCCCTGTTTGAAAGCATTTTATTTTGTTAAGTTAAAAAAAAGGGGGGCCCTGAAGCATCAAAAAAATGAACATGAAATGAACTCATCTACAAAATATGTAACCACTTCACAAGATCAGTGTTACCTAGCCACTAATTAAGTGCAATGATCCTCATATTCTCAACTAAAAAAGAAAAAAACAAAATAAAACATAAATTTTGATTCCTATTCCTTAATGTAAATGCTTCTGCTTTCATCCAAATGCTTTCACTAACAGAGCATACTTGTCAAAAACAATAGACTTTCCATTGGCTTTCAACATCAGTCTTTCTTTTACCAGTTCCACAATGCCCACTTCCCATAGCCTCTGTGAGCTGCCTGCCTCCTGGGCTGCACTTACACTAGCACTGCTTTGTAAGGTTCATTCAAGAAAGAGGCTTCCTTGCTTGACACCTACCATAATACAATGACAGGATTCACACCTCAGTCTCAATCTAAGGTATTTCTCAAATATGCAGCCAAAAGAATAATGATGGGGGCTGGAGAGATGGCTCAGAGGTTAAGAGCACCGACTGCTCTTCTAGAGGTCCTGAGTTCAATTCCCAGCAACCATATGGTGGCTCACAACCATCTACATTGAGATCTGGTGCCCTCTTCTGATATGCAGATATATATGGAAACAGAATGTTGTATACATAATAAATAAAATCTTTAAAAAAAAAAAAGAAGAAGAATGATGGTTTCTTTCTTCAAAAGGGAGGTCAGATCAAGCAATAGGGCCTTTGTATCAGCCTCTTAAGACTTGACCTGGAAGAACATTTGGGCCCCTCCCACCGATTTGGAATAGAGTCTATCTCAATTCCAATTTACTCAGAAACATAGACTTACTATGTGGACCAGGCTAGACTGGAATGTATGATCCTCCTACCTCGGCTTCTCAGTGCTAAGATTACAGGCATGCACCACTATACATGACTCTTTAATGAATTATCTTGCTTTTAACTAAATGTAACACACACACACACACACACACACACACACACTCTGTCTTGGGTATGCTTGGCAAACATGCTACCACTGAGCTATAATCCTCAACCCTTAAAGACTTTTTAAGAACAGAAAATAATGAGAACAATGGTGGAAGAGGGCAGCAGATGAAACACAATTTCCCACAGGCAACTGTAAACCCAATGATGAGAACTTGGGCATTCACTACATAATTCTGCTTTTACAGATGTTTCTCAGTTTTTAAACACAGAGAAAGGGGTAGGAAAACGAGAGAGGAAGCAGGCGGGGAAGGGAAAGAGGACATAAAAGAAGACAATTCTGCTACAACATGACCTCCACTTGGGCATACGTTAACGGCCCTGGTTAGTCTTACCTGGGACTGGACTCGTGAGGGAACTGTACACTGTTAGCAAACACTTCAATAATCTGAACTATATTGGGGTGTGTGGCACACATCACGTGCAGACGCACCTTAAAGAGAACACAGGAAAACGTTTGTATGCAAAGGAAATGCCATATCTTCCTTCAAACGTCCCATCATCAAAAACTGATCACACTAACTCCAAAGGATCTCTGCTTCTGTGAAACTCTGCAAAAAAACAGTGTCTTCCTGTCCAGAACATCTCCCTAGTCTTCTCTCCTCAAACAAAACTGCACTGACAGGTTTACTGTCTATGTCCTCTATTAGTAAATGAAAAAATAAATAACTCACTTATTTCAAGATTACTACTATTACTTTTAAAAAGAATGTGAGGTGGCTGGAAGGGAAAAGACTATATGCTAGCTAGCTTTCTATGTTGAGACAGAACACTTGACAATGATAATGTGAACATGAAATAGAAGTTTAGTAGGGAATTAAGATTCTTTATGCATTTCTATATTCTCCAGAAAGCTGCCTTAACTGTAAACATGTACATATTCTTAGGACCTGAAAACATCTAAACATGGGCTGGAGAGATGGCCAAGTGGTTAAAAGTGCTTCCTGTGCTACCAGAAGACCCAAATTCAGTTCTCAGTACCAAAGTTGAGTGGCTCACACTGCCTATAACTCCAGTTCTAACTCATCTAATGCCTCTTCTGGCCTGCACAGACACTGCACACCCCTCCCTCCCATCTTCCTTCCCTCCCTGTGTGTGTGTGTGTGTGTGTGTGTGTGTGTGTGTGTGTGTCTGTGTCTGTGTCTGTGTCTGTGTCTGTGTAAGAGAGTAATAAGGGAACATACCTCATTTCTAGCTTTTGGACGATCGAGCAGGATTTTCAGTGCAAACCGTTCTTGAGTAGATTTCTTCACACAGACTCTAGGTGTAGAGGGGGATCACGGTGGCAGTTAGGGACTCATAGCAAGAACCAGGATAGCATGGCCTATAGAGACTCCATCTCAGACAGACAGACAAATACAAATGACTTCCCTAGGGCAGCAGGTGGCAAGGAAAAAGTCTCTTGGGTCTCAGCTCAGCAGGAACGTCAGCACTACAGAAATGACAGCCTCAGAGGGGAGCAGGCGTCTACACTGTTAACATTTCCTATCTGTTTTTACTGTATGAACGCTTTGCCTGCATGTAAATCTGTTCACCAGAAGGTCAGAAGAGGGTACCAGAAAAGGAGTTCCAGGTGGCTGTGAGCTACTTTATAGGTTCTAGGAACTGAACCCAGGTCCTCTACAAGAGCAGCCAGTGCTCTGACCCATCTCTCCAGCCCCACCTTTTACATCTTTTAATTCTTAGTGTCTGTATGGATACACATGTGGAGGTCACAGGGGAACCCACAGGGAACAGTTCTCTCCTTCCAGTATTATTGTTGGTCCCAGAGATTGAATCCAGGCCATCAGAATTGTAAGCCAGCCCCTCTGCCCAATGACCCACCTCAAATATCTTCACATCTTAAAAATAACCTGTTATACTATAAACCATGTGATCTTGCTACCTAGCTGTGTCTCAATGTTTTTTTTTTTTTTTAAAAGAAGGCAGTGAGATTTCTAGGACCCACATGGGGGAAGGAGAACCAACTCCTGACAGTCATCCTTTGACCTCTCACACATGTGCTATGGCACACATGTACACACACACTCGAGCACATGTTCACTCAAAAATGTAAAATCAATTAAATAAATGTCCTGTACTAGGAGCTGGGGGTAGAGCTCAATGGTACATGTTTTTTATACACACAAAACCTAACACTACAACCAAATCCAAAACCAAACAAAAAGTCTACTATTTAAACTCAGGCTAGTTCTCAAAGCACATCTGATGCTTGTAGCTCAGGGCTCGTTTTGTGTGTCTCCTCCCAGAGCAATGCACCATGTTTCCCATGTGGGTGTCTTACCTAACTGGACCACTAATCCCTGCGCCCAGCTTCTGAGTCCAGTTGATACTGTATTCTTCTAAAATGGAGGTTTCCTATTAAAAAGATGAAAAGGGGATGGGCAGAGATGATACCACTGTTAAGCTAGATAACTGAGCAGAGGAAGGACAGCCAAGGTTCAGCACCTCACCTTCTAACCAGTCAATGGGCTTTGTAATTGCACAGGTTCCAGAACAAAAAGGAAACTGTGACCCGCCTACATGGTCTATTTAAGTAGACAAATGATGCTTTATGGAGGGCACTGTCAAACTCTTACAAAGCTAGGACTTTAGACAGGTATAGTACTTAGCTTATAAGAGGCCTACAGCCAACCCAGCACCCTACCCCCATGCTCGTGCATGGGCATACACACATTTGAGTCTTCACTACAACAATCAAGCGTACTTTCTGGGAGTCCAGAAAACTATGTCAGTTATCTGTAGAGGCTTACATCCTTGAACAGACTGTTCAACTTGTGCAGACAGGAGAGCAGAGTGAACTCTGAGGCCTAATTCTCCACCATGTGAAGGTGGTAGTCTACTTGACAAACAGCCAAGAGGACTACACGTTAAAGCCTGGACTTCAGACACCTGTTTTTATAGAAGGAAGAAAGGCACTTACAGACCCCTCCAGACTGCTGGTCCTCAATAACAACCCACCACAACCACCAAGAATTTTTAAACTCAAAACAACCCAGTGCACAGAGCCCTCACTTGAGATTCAGGGACAGCTGACCTGGGATGGAGTAGATGAGGTATTCTAGTTTCATTTCCCATTCATCATTATCTGGGTAGACCATCACATTCTCTGGGGCTTAGGAATAACAGAACAGGGGATTCTCATACAGTGTGAAAGACAGGCAACTCCTTCCAGAAATACGTTTAAAGCTAGACAAAACTGTCAAAACAAAACAACAAAACTGCTCTCGCCTTTACTCCCAGCACCCAGGAGGCAGAGGCAGGCCAGCCTGGTCTACATGAGTTCCAGGCCAGCCAGGGCTTCACAGTTAGTCTGTCAATTGTCAAAACTATTTCAGAAGAGTATAAACTAAACAGAGAACTGTCTTTTTTAAATCCCGCTAGAAATGAGGTCAAAAACAGCATGCAGTCTGGCTCCTGCAGCTCCCTTCCTCACTGCCCAAAGCAGTCAGTGGTGTTGCTTGCTCCCAGCATGGGATGGACCATCAAAAGTAAACAATGCTGCTGCTGCTCTACTGCACAGGGAAGAAAATGGTAGACTATGCAGGTAAGAGCAGGAGAATGTGGGTGACAAGGGACAACTGTGTTAAGCTCCAAGACAATGGTCCTGGCCAGGAATGCAGAATATGTGGATTTAGAGAGCAAATCACTACCCAGGCATAGAATAAGGAGTGAGCTCTCCACAAAACAAGGACTGGGAGACTGAGAGGCCACGGAAAATCTAAAGCCAGAAGTCACTTTGCAGTTAACTCTATTCTGAAAGGACACCAAACCACAGAGGTTGAGCGGCAGGGGATACAAGGCCTCAGGAGTTCAAAACACTGAGTCTCTGCCCATATCAGGGAGCGACATAACTAAGCCAACACACACAAGCTGACAAAAAAAAAAAAAGACCTACCAGCCCTGAGCAGACATTAGCACTCATAAGGAAAAGAATTCCCCTTTAATTCTAGAAAGCTACAAATGTAACAAGCTGGGGGGCTCATCAGAGTCCAGAGTCATTAAAATGTTACCAAGTGTCCAACTTTCAACAAAAACTAATAGATAAACCCAGGAAATTATCATGAGAAAGGAAAAATAAAAATAAAACAATAGCAACTATCCCTGACAACTGTATACAAATAGGCTTTGTTTTGAATTAATTTTCTTTCTTTCTTTTTTTTTTACATACATTGTTTTGCTTGCATTCAGGTCTGTGTGAAGGTGTCAGATCCCTGAAGCATTCAGGTTTTTTAAAATTTTTAACACAAAGAAAAAAGACAGTACTGATACTGAGTCAAACTAAGGACTTTTTTCATTTCTTTGTTTTTTAGTTTTTGATATGGCACCTCACTGTGTTGCCTAGGCTAATCTAGAGCTCCTGACCTCAAGCACACAACACCATACCCAGCAAATATAAATAAATACTCTCAATGGTGAAGCAAAAACAATGAAGATGGCATTAAACTGTCAAACAAAAACATGAAAAATGTCAACACATAATAAAGCTGTCACACAGCCAGGCAGTAGTGGCGCATGCCTTTAATCCCAGCACTCATCTCTGTGAGTTCAAGACCAGCCTGGTCTACAACAGCTAGTTCCAGGACAGCCTCCAAAGCTACAGAGAAACCCTGTCTCAAAAAAAACCAATAAATAAACAAAGCTGTCACACTAAATTAAAAAAAAAAAAATATCCATACGAAGTCTATTCTGGCCAGGCAGTGGTGGCAGAGGCCTTTAATCCCAGCACTCAGGAGGCAGAGGCAGCAGATCTCTGAGTTCCTGGCCAGCCTGGTCTACAAATACTCAAGTAAAAATGACTGTTCTTTGGTTTTTCAAGATAGGGTTTATCTGTGTAACAGCCCTAGCTACCCTGGAACTGGATCTATAGACCAGGCTGGCCTCGAACTCAGAGATCCACCTGCCTCTGCTCCCAAATGCTGGAATTAAAGGCTTGCACCACCACTGCCCGGCTTACTTGAGTCATTTTAATTTATGTACTTACTTATACACAGCGTTTGTAGGCCCGGGATGGCCTCTTAACTCCCTATGTGGTCAAAGACGACCTTAAACTTTTTCTTACTATTTCATAGTGTGTGTGTGTGTGTGTGGTGTGTGGTGTGTGGTGTGTGGTGTGTGTGTGTGTGTGTGTGTGTGTGTCCTCAAAGACCAGAGGACAACCTGCAAGAGTCGGTTATTGACAAGCAGTGGTGGCACACAATTTAATGCCAGCACTCAGGAGGCAAAGACAGATGGATCTCTGAATTTGAGGCCAGCCTGGTCTACAAGTGAGATCCAGGACAGGCTCCAAAGTTACACAGAAAAAGAAAGGAAGGAAGGAAGGAAGGAAGGAAGGAAGGAAGGAAGGAAGGAAGGAAGGAAGGAAGGAAGGAAAGATTGATTCTCTCCAGCCATGGGGGTCCACGGATCTTACTCAGGGCATCAGGCTTGAGCTCAGGTTCCTCTACCCACCAAAACCTCGAAACAGCACTGGTTCTGAGTTCTGATCCTCCTGTGTGTTGGGATGACAGACTTGAAGCACTGTGCCAGTTTTATGAGGTGCTAGGGATCAAACCCAGGAATTCATGCATGGTAAGTAAGGTATTCTACCAACTGGGCTACATTCCCAGTCCCGTTTGGGGTCACTTTAGAACATAAGGTGCTATTAGCGCCTCTGAAATCCACTCTTGATTCCTAGGAGAGCATGCAAGACAACAGGAAGAAACAAATGCACAGACAAGGAGGGAAAATCCGAACCAACTCCTGAAACACTCATGCACGCTTGTTTCAGACCTATCAGGAGGGGTCAGTTAGAGCCGCTGCCAAGTGTTGCAGCGGACCACTGAGGTGCAAAAGGAGGAACTTGGGGTGATGGAAACGTGAGAGTCCTAAGAAACCCTTAGTTCCACTCGTATCAGGTATCCCCAGGCAACTCATCTTCGTTACAGCTGAGCACAAACTACCTTGGCCAAGGTAGTTGGAGGGAATCGTACACCCTTAACCTCCACAATTCAACACAGTCCAAGGAACCCGGGGAGGCCGAAACCACAGGACAAAGCAGGGAACAGGTGGTATCTCTCTCTTACCTTGATGGCTTTCTCCATATCGCTATCCTCCGACATGCTCTGCAGGGCTCCCACGGCCCGGAGCAGCGGAGGCTGCGCGGCTGTCCGGTCCCCTGGCAGCCGAGGAAGCAAAGAGCTCGGAGCTCGGGTCCCCGAGCCTCGGGGAGACGGGCAATGCCCGCCACTGGGAACAGGAGGGGATGAGGGCCCGGGTGCTGGCTCAGCTTCCAGAGGCGGCTCTAGGCTGGTGGGGGCGGTGGTGGCGGCAGCGGCGGCGGCCCCTGGGGACAAGCCTTTGTGCTGGGCCCCGCGCAGCCGCTTCCCGGCCTCATCCCCGGCCGGGGAGGCAGGCTCCCGGGGCAGGGCGAGACGGGGAGGGCGCGGCCTGGAGCGCCGTGCGGGGGCTTGGGGGGCCGCCGCTTAGGCCCGGCTCGCCAGGTCCTGAGGAGGGGCCTGCGCCGCCGCCGCCGCCGTCCGCACCGCCGCGAAGCCGAAGCCGAAGCCGAGCCCGCCGCCGCCGCCGCCGCCGCCGCCGCCGCTCCCACTGCCGCTTCAGCGCCACACATCGCCGGGACGCCCGCGCCGGGCAGCTGCGCCGGGCGCCCGCCCGTGCCGAACCCTCTGCAACCCCACGCCATCCATGCTGCAGCCCAGCTCCGGGACCCCACAGCCCCACGCGCGCCTTGTCAGCGTCCGCCGGGCTTTCCGAGGCTCTCCGGAGCCGCGCGGCTGATGTACAGGCGCCCGCCGGGTCCTCCCCGGGGCGCGCCGCACACAGCACAGGACCCCGGGCCTTCCGCTGCGGTGGCGCGTGATAATGACGTAAGACGGCGCGCTGGCCGGTCAGTCCGGGGAGCAGGGGTGCATTTGTGCTACGCGTGCGCAGGAGCCCCCTGACCTATGTCTATGTGAAGCACTGTGGAAGGTTTTACTAAACATTGTTTAAATGGAAGCTTACGGTACATGCGGGAGTTAAGAGAGATAGAGATGGGAATAGGAGCTTCCCAAGCGTGGAGCTTAAGTTGTTAACTGTCTTCACATTGGCCCTACACAAACCCTCTGTACCATTTTGGTGGCTCTCTAATTACATCTCAAAGAAGTTTCTAAAAGCCGGGCCTGGTGGCAAATGCCTTTAATACCATTAGAGGCAGATGGATCTCCGAGTTCAAGGCTAGCCTGGGTTACATGGAGATGCTTGTCTCGAAAAGTGGGAAGGAGGGCTGCTGAAGAAATCCCCCTCACCCTGCTCCTCTTTTGACAGGAGATACATGAACTGCCACTGGAGATGCTTGGGATGAAGTCATAATCTAATAAAATGAAGCCAGGAGCGACAAAGGTCATATAAGAGTTTAGTACATGTTCTATTAAATTTCCGAGGCAGCTCAAAGAGACAGACCGAAGACAGAAAAGAGATGGGTAGTCTGACCTTCAACAGTAAGGGCTCTTTACTGGTTCGCACAGTAGAGAGCAGACTCCTCCCGAAAGCTGAAAATGGTCTGCCAGAGGAAGAGATGGCTTCACCCCTTTATAGTGAGTTCTTAAGAATGCAGAAATATGGGGGAGAGGACTCAGCACACTCCATTTTATTTTATGAAGTTACCTAAATCAATTTAGATATTAAAAACAAAAGATTCTTCCAGGCCTGGTCTGGTGGTACACACCTTTAATTCAGCACTTGGGAGGCAGAAGCAGGCCAATCTCAAGAGTTCCAAGGCCAGCCTGGTCTACAAAGTGAATCCCAGGACAGCCAGGGCTACACAAAGAAACTCTGTCTTAAAAAACAAAACAAAAAGTCAGAAATTTCGAATTTGGGCCAGCAGTGGCCATTGTCCAGTGTGTATTAGGCTAGATTGGGACAAAGAAATGAACAAGGTAGCCTCCTGAGGTTGTCCAAATGGAGCTCCTTCATATTAGCCTACACCCAGGCTAAGGATGTGTCCTTTGGAACCGACAATTTGAAACCCATGGCAGGTGTGGAACCAAGCAAAAAAATTGGTTAAGTTGAGCCATCCAGAGAGGCATCCCTCAGACTTTGGATTGGCCAAATGTCATGAACATAGTGAAAAGCATCTTTTAAACATGTAAAAAAAAAATAGCTTAAGAACCCACTACACCCATCTGATAAGTGCATCTGATAACCAAAACCCAGTAACATCACTCACAGTCCTAGAAAACCAGACACAGTCCTAGAACCCCATGACATCCACTGGACAGTATATAAACAGAGACCAAAAGCAATGCTCTGCCTTGCACATCTGGAGAGACACCACCTTAATCTACTGTGTGGCTGGAGAGTCTCCCCCAGGATCCTGACCCTCAAATCAGAGACTAAACCAGACCTTCAGCTAAGATACATCACACAGGTGAGCAGCCTTTTAGAGATAGGACCTGAGTTAGGAATTCAGAGTGTGAGCCTTGAGTGATGACCCTCAGCATAATAAAATATAACTCATTATACCAACTACATGTGTCTACATTCTTGTTCACAACACCAAAGGTGCTGGGAAAGTCATCTCCAATCTCCCACATTTCCAGGGGTCAAGAGACTTCAGGGCACGGAAGTGTCTGGAGCCTTCAGCCAAACAAGCAATAGAGGTCAATGGAGAATCCCCACGGCCAACGGAAAGTCCCAGAACCTTTGAGTCTCAAGATGGAGAGCCTCACAGACCTAACCAGGATGCCTCGGAGTTAGGTCCCATGGGGTTACCTTGTCCAAACGTTTTCACTGTGTTGGATACATGGACTGGTTGAATAGAGAGTTGGCCTCCCATTTGGAGTTCAGACTGTGTCAGAGCAAGTGAGAGGAGAGAAGGGTAGAAACAAGGTGAAAGAAGTGGCCATCTCAGAAAGACAGGGTGGCCCTGACAGGCCAACTTGGAACATAGGATGGTCGAGCAGATGAGAGCAAAGGAGGCCCATGAGGGCCTAGGGTCTCCATACAACTCTGTGCCAGGTTACACCACAGTCCAGTCAGGGCCTGGCCAGCTAACCTCAAGCTTGCCCCTGTCCTTCCCACTGTAAGGCTTACTTTTGTAACTCTAGGACTGCACTCTGGGCCTCCTGTGGATTTAATAAACTCCTGTTGGTGCCTGGTTAGTTTCTGTGAGAGTATTTTCTTTCAGGTGTGTGTTTTGTTGTTGTTGTTGTTGTTTTGTTTCCAGTGATGGCTTACTACCAGATTGAGTTCCACAAAATGGGGTCCATAATATCCATTGTATCCAACATAAATACCCAATGTATGTATGTACACACGCGCACACACACACACACACACACACACACACACACACACACACACACCAAAGATATACCTTTGGTTTGCCTTAAAACAAACCTCAGGGCATTAGGTCTAACTGGCCTTTTTGTACACCTGCCAAATAAGACCTCGACAATAAAAGCACATGACCTGGTACTTGTGTTTTCAGATTCACAGGGACCCAGATAGCTCCATGAGCTAGCATGATAAACAGTTGGAAGTCCCTTGTATACAGGCTTGCTTTACCCCTGAGAATGCCTTTCTTTCTCCCCAGAAAGTGCCACATACCAAATCCTTCTCCTTCGATTTCTCCCATTCCTGAAATCGTCCAGTCCCTCTTCCTCTTACCTCGATTCCACCGATGAACCCTCAACTTATCTAATCCACTGACCAGCTAGTACACCCCAGCTTCACTACCTCATCGCTACCCCTAATTCAACTCCCTCACTATCAGCCCCCCACACTGACTCCCCTGACTTCCCTGTCTCAGTGTCCCACAGGCTCCACCCTCCCTTCCCCTCCTTTTACTCAGCCTCACACACAACGCCCTTCCTAAAATTCCCCAGCCCACACTTCCCCTGGGAGGCTGTAGGCCCAAGGGTCCCATCAGGGCTCACGTTCTGTTCTTCCTTTCAGAGGGAGCCAGATCCAAACAACATTGGGATCTCTTTCCAAAAACCCTCTAAAACATAGAAAAGAATTCCTATGCTCACCCCGGTTTATCACTTAACTGGGGAGGCATCTTCACCTCAACCCTGACCCAGCTAAAAAGTGAAGGAGCTGATCACCACTCAAGCCTGTGCAGATCACCTCCATGACCAAGACTGAGGCATCAACCCCGTATCGGGCAATGATCTCTGCTGCCCAGTGTGATTGGACGTGGGGACCTGGGAATACAAGGGCTCAATCGTGATAACCTACATGCCAGCCTTCCAACACCCTGACATGAGATCCTCACCACTAACCAGTTTCTACCCCCTCAATGATCTCTCTCCATCTACACCTTCCCCCCACCCCCAACCCCCCCACGAGCTACCCAACTCCTTCCTGTCCTGGCTGGGCTAGGCATTTCTACTGCCCTGTAAACAGGCATCACAGGGGTATCCTCCTCCACTCAGTTTCAGTAGCTGCCAAAGGCATTTTCCAAGTCCCTGACTGAGATAGCAGCCATTAGCAACACTCTTCAAAGGGTCAGTCTCCAAAATAGGTGTGCCCTAGATCTCCCAATGGCAGAAAAGAGGGGGACATGTGTTGTGGGAATTCATTCCCTCAATAGCTTTGGGGTACCAGCCTTAGGGTGTGGCCTCTTCTCTGCAGTTGTGATCTATTAAAAGGAAAGACATAGAGGCTGAGAGCTGTCTTGGGTTGTGAAGACCCGGTCAGGTGGCATGAAGCAGTGTGTGGCCAGTTCCCAGCTCCTTGGGCAGAACAGAAGAACTTTGCAACTGGTTATACCTTGTCCTGTATCTGTGAGTCTGTTTCCCTATAGCATCCCTTAATAAACACACACACACACACACACACACACACACACACACACACACACACACACACACACATTTATATGGGTCTTGTAACAGACATGCCCTTTCTCCAAGAAGACTATTGCTTCTATGTCAACCAATCAGATCCTTTGAGACATAACCCAATAAACTCAAAAGGCTGGACATTGGAATTACTCAGGTACTCAGAAACAAGGGGAGCCAGGTTCATTTTAGGAAATGGCTATCATGGTTGGCATTACTCTTCGAATACAATCTAATTGACTGTTTTTTAAAGATTTATTTATTATGTATGCAGTGTTCTGTCTGCATGTATGCCTGCATGCCAGAAGAGGGCACCAGATCTCATTACAGATGGTTGTGAGCCACCATGTGTTTTCTGGGAATTGAACTCAGGACCTCTAGAAGAGCAGCTAGGGTTCTTAATCTCTGATCTCTCCAGCTCCTCAAATGACCATTTTTTTGTTTGATTTTTTTGGGGGGTTTTGTTTTTTTCAAGACAGGGTTTCTTCATGTAGCCCTGGCTGTCCTGGAACTCGCTCATTAGGTGCTCACAGGAATCTCAAGAGGGAAGCCACTATGGGAAGAGGAGGGAGGGAGCTGTGGAAACCAAAGAAAAAGATGTGGGCCGAGGAACAATGAGCTTAGGAGTCCAAAGGTGGACAGGTGTGGTGGTACACACTTTAACCCCAGCACTTGGGAGGCAGAGGGAGGCTGAGTTCTTGGCTAGTCAGGGGTTGCATGGTGAGACCCTATCTAACAAAGAAAAAAGGAAGGAAGGAAGGAGGGAAGAAAGGGATGTGAAAGAATAGAGGTCAGTAGTGTTCACGGAGCAGCAAGGGACACAGGAACAGGGGCAAAATATTAGCCCATCAACTCAATAATGTTGGGTAGCTGGAGACTTTGTAGGAAGGGAGGGGGACACACTGCTTGCTGGCTAGGGCACAAAAAGAAAGGGGGACATCTGAGGCTCTCTTCTCAGATCACCAAGATTCTTTCAGGTCACAGGATTCTTTTTGGAAGAGCTAAGTTCTGCTCTGCAACTCTCGACTTGTAATGACATCCGACTAGATAAGCCGATTTCGTTTGTGTGTGCATCCTCGGAGAGCTGACTTCTACTTGCCTGAGTGGATTCTGAGGGCCAGCACTCGGGGACTACATTTCTATCAGTCCCTCGAGTGATTTTTCAAGGACAGTGTTGTAGTTAGAGTGGAGCGAGAAGAGAGGGCAAGGGTCAGATGAAAGGCGTTTAACTAGAGAGTAATTAAAATTTATGTGTGGGGTGTGTGTGCATGTGTGCACATGCTTGTGTGCATGTGTGTGGATACTCAGACTCCAGCACATATCTGTGGATGCCAGAGGTTGATAGCAATGTCTTCCATTTTCATGTTTGTTTTGTTTTGAGACAGGGTTTCACTGTGTAGCCCTGGCTATCCCAGGACTCCCTATATAGACTAGGCTGGCCTCCAACTCGGATCCTCCTGCCTCTGCCTCCCGAGTGCTAGGGTTAAAGGCGTGCGCCACCACCGCCCAGTTAATGTCTTCCACTATTACTCTCCACTCTTATTTTTTTGAGCCAGGCCTTTCACTGAACCCAGGGCTGTTTCTGCTCCACTATCTGGCCAGCCCGTGTGTGTAACCTCAGTACCGGTCTACATTCTACATTCACACCTGCCACGCCTTCCCCGGCTTTTTACCTGAGTGGTGGGGGTCTGCATGCAGGTTCTCATACTTGTATAGCTAGCACATTACCCACCTAGACCACACGTTCTAGGTTAATTTGAGTGTTTGAGATAGGGTTTCTCTGTATAACAGCTCTGGCTGTCCCAGAACTCACTCTGTAGACCAGGCTGAACTCGAACCCAGTGATCTGCCTGCTGGGGTTAAAGATGTGTGCCATGCCCTGCCTGCCACATTTATGTTTTCTGTCACCATTCTGCTGTATGGAGACTGATATACACAAGAGTGCTGTTAGGTTTGGGGACAAGCCAGGTGAGACATTGCCGTGAGTTTGATGTGTGAAGGTGACAAGATGGAAAGAGGACTTAAGATGTTTGGGGCTAAGAGTAGGTACTCTTCTTGCAGAGGACCTGAGTTTGGGTTCCAGCACCCATGTCCTATGACTGGAACCCCCCTGAAACTCCAACTCCAGGGGGATCCAATGCTTCTTGTCCCCTTGGGCACCTGTGTTCATTTGCACAGACCAAGACCACATAATTAAAAATAATTATTTTTCAGGGCTAAATTGTATACTGCTGATACTGCCATGCAGCAGATGGGAGAGTTTTTTTTTTTTTTCTAAACTGTGGTAGTTTTCTTCTTTTTCCTGGTGCTGGGTGGTCTCTTTTCATACTTGTTACCATTAAGTGATAAAGAATGAGTGAAGTTTTTTTTAATTCTTTAATTACTACTCTTGTTTACATATCCATACCCCCATTCCCTCACCCTCCCATCCTCCCATGTTCCCCACCAACTCCACAAACCCATCCCCCGACTCCTCCCCAGGGATAGTAAGGCCCTCCACCAGGGACCTTCATAGTCTGTCATATTATTAGGGGAAGGCCTAGGCCCTCCTTGCTGTATCTGGGCTGCAATAGTATCCCTCCATAGGGAATGGGCTCCCAAAGTCCATTTGTGCTCTAAGGATAAATATTGGCTCCACTATTAGAGATCCCATAGACTGTCTTGGCCTCCTAGCTGGCACCCACATTCAGAGGACTTGGTTCGGTCCACTGCTATTTCCCCAGCTTTATGACTAGGGTCTCCATGCTCTCACTAGTCAGGTCAGCTGTTTCTGCAGGTTTCTCCAGCACCGTCTTGGCTCCTTTGCTCATACCTCCTCCCTCTCCACAACTGGATTCCAGTAGTATGGTTCAGTGCTTAGCTGTGGGTGCCTGGATGAAGGCTCTAGGAATGGTAACCAAGGTAGACACCAATCTCACTATAGGGGAAGGGCATCAAAGACTTCAAGTTTAATTTGACCCGAAGAAGCAAGGATGGGTCTCAAGTACTCTGTGAGCTTTAGAAGCCTCAAGTCTGGGGTTAAGTACAGTAACTTGAAAGAATGTCAATAGAATTTGGGGGCAGTTTGGTTTAGGAGATAGTAAATAGATCTTTGGTTTTCTAGTTCACAGAAATTTGTAATAAAGGAAATCTTATTATCTTAATTTTTAGAATACAAAGAACAAAAAAATTATTTTAAGAAATGGTGTTTGGGAGATAGTATTAGAGGTCTCCATAGAGGATTAGAAAGAGAAGGTGGAGATAAGAAATGGGTTCAAGCTGGACATTGGTGGCCCACACCTTTAATCCCAGCACTTGGGAGGCAGAGGCAGGCAGATTTCTGAGTTTGAGACCAGCCTGGTCTATGGAGCCAGTTCCAGGACAGCCAGGGCTACACAAAGAAACCCTCTCAAAAAATAACACAAAACAAAAATAAAAAAGAGAGAGAAAAAAGGACCGGGAAAAAAATGGGTTCAGATAACTCCCAAGGGTTTGGCTTAAGCCACTGGATAGATGATGGTGTCTCATTTGGTGAATGGATGCACCTGCTCTACACTCCCCACCCTTAAAGCAGGTGTAGACACATCCCAGTGGAAGGTGAACAAAGACATGCAGCTTCAAGGCCCAGTCCCATAAACACTCGGGCAGCGGCTACTCTACCTGACCTAGTCCTAGGCTGAACAGGGAACACAAAACCCTAAACTGAAGGTCTCTGGGTACAGGATGCTTCTTCCCTTTGTCATTAATCCCCAAGGACAACTGTTACAGGAGAAAAACTTCCACTGTGGCTCTGGGATGTGGCAGTGCACGCCTTTAATCCAAGCACTGGGAGGCAGAGACAGGCAGAGCTCTGTGAATTTGAGGCCAGCCTGGTCTACAGCTCGAGTTCCAGGACAGCCAGGGCTGTTACACAGAAAAACCCAGTCTCAAAGAAACAAAACAACAACAACAACAAAAATGAGCCACTAATGCCTCCTGTCTTAGGTTTTTTTTCTGCTGTGATGAAACACCATGACCAAAGGCAAGTTGGGGAGGAAAGGGTTTATTTAGCTTATACTTCCACATCACATGAGGGACAGAGACCTGGTGGCAGGAGCATATGCAGAAACTGAGAATGGGTGCTGCTTACTGCCTTGTTCCTTGTGGCTTGCTCAGTCTGCTTTTTTTTTTTTTTATAGAACCCAGAACCACCTCCCCAAGGGTGATCCCACTCCCCATGGACTGGGCCCTCCATTATCAAATCATTAATTAAGAAAATGCCCCACAGGCTTGCCACAGCCCCATCTTATGGAGTCATTTCTCAATTGAGGCTCCCTCCTCTCAGATGATTTTAATTTGTGTCAAACTGACATAAAACTTGTCAGGACAGTTTACCCCTTGTCAGTTATAACACACCAATACAACTCTATTTAACAATAACCTTTCCGATTTTGTTCATCCCAAGAGTCTAATTAATAAATATAAATATATAGCAAACTTAAAAGACCCACAGTCCCAGAGAGCAGTACATCTTTATATTTTTGGTTGTGAGCCTAGCCTTTAACGGCTGAGCCATCTCTCCAGCCCCCAGAGAGCAGTACATCTTTAATCCTAGCACTTGGGAGGCAGACACAGTCGGATCTCTGTGAGTTTGAGGCCAGCCTAGTCTACAGAGTGAGTTCCAGGACAGCCAGGACTGTTACACAAAGAAACCCTGTCTCAAAAAATAAATAAATAAGTAAATGAAATAAAAAACCTAAACAAAAAAAAACCCTCCAAAATCTCTTTAAAAGTTCTAAGTCTCTCAGCTGCTAGCTCCTGTAAAATCAAAATAAGTTAAACACTTATTTCTAAGAGGGAAGAACCAGGGCACAGTCACAATCTGAACCCCAGCAGTGTAATAAATACTAAACCCCAACAGTTGAAATATCTCATTCCAAAGGTCTGGGATCCACTCACCATCATCTGGTCTCCTCCTAAGAGCTAGGGTCTCTTTTCAGCCTCTGCCTCTACATCACACCCAGCTTGTCTCCTAGGCTCAGGCAGGCTCTACTCCACCACTGCTGTTCTTAGCAGTCATCCTCCAGACATTTCCCTAGTGCCCAATTTCTCTGTAAACCTAAAATGTCTCCCTCTATTATGGTATCTCCATTCTTGTTATCTTCTATTCTTCCCCTGACTCAATCTTTCTGCTCCCTCATGTCCTCTGCATCCCTCCTCTTCTTCCCTTCTCATTCTCCTAGCCCCCTCTCCCCTCTTCCCGTGCTCCCAATTTGCTCAGGGGATCTTGACCCTTTCCCCTTCTCCAGGGGACCATGTATGTCTCTCTTGGGGTCCTCCTTGTTTACTAGCTTCTCTGGCAGTGCGGATTGTAGGCTGGTAATCCTTTACTCTATGTCTAAAATCCACATATGAGTGAGTACATACCATGTTTGTCTTTTTGTGATTGGGTTACCTCGCTCAGAATGGTTTCTTCTAGTTCCATCCATTTTCCTGCAAATTTCAAGATTCTATTGTTTTGTTTTTTTTCCGAGGAATAATGCTCCATTGTGTAAATTTACCACATTTTCTCCATCCATTCTTTGGTTGAGGGGCATCTAGGCTGCTTCTAGTTTCTCGCTATTACAAATAGTGCTGCTATGAACATGGTTGAACAGATGTCCTTGTTGTATGAATGTGCTTCTTTTGGGTATATGCCTAAGAGTGGAATTATGCCTATATCTTGTGGTGGACTCATTCCCATTTTCTTGAGAAGTCGCCATACTGATTTCCAAAGTGGCTGTATGAGTTTGCACTCCCACCAGCAGTGGAGAAGTGTTCCCCTTTCTCCACATCCTCTCCAGCATAAACTGTCATTGGAACCACCGGATTTTTAAATTTCAAAATATGGGCTGGCCCCGATAAAGTCTTTAAGTGACTCTCCAGCTTCCCTCTGCAACTACACAAGTCAGGCCTCCATCCTCTGCATTGTCCTTAACACTCATATCTTCCCAGCACCCACAGCACAGCTCACCAAGCCTTGAATGTTCAATGGCTTTTCTCGCCTAAAGTGGGAAAGTCCTTCCACAATCCTCCCCAAAACACCATGGTCAGGTCTGTCACAGGGATGTCCCATGACTATGTCTCCATGAGGGTCACTATTGCTGTGATGAAACACCATGACCAAAAACAACTTGGGGAAGAAAGAGTTTATTACACTCATAGTTCCATATAACAGTTCAACATCAAAAGCAGCTGGCGGGGCTGGAGAGGTTGCTCAATAGTTAGAGCACTGGCTGCTCTTTCAATGGACCTGGGTTCAGTTCCCAACACCCACACGGCAGCTCACAATCATCTGTAGCTCCAGTTCCAGGGGATCCAACACCTGACCTTCTCGGGTACAAGGTACATTTGTGGTGTATATACATAAAAAATGCAAGCGAGGCAGGAACCTAGGAGCAGAAGCTGCTTCCTGATTTGTTCCTTGTGACTTGCTCAGCCTGCTTTCTTATAGAACCCAGGACCACCAGCCCAGGGATGTCCCCTCCCACCATGGATGGGCTGGAACCTCCCTCAAACTCACAGGCAGACTGTGAGGAGGCAGAGGGGGGGCAGGTTAATACTGCCCCCACAGATATCTCCAGTGTTGGTGCCCACACCCACTTAATATCCTGTCCTTGTGAATCAGACCCCTACACACACACACACATTTGGTACGAGGACTGTGGTCATGGAAGAGAACATACAAGGTAAAAACTCAAGCACAGTACTGGGGAGAATGGATAGGATGCCGGAAACCCACCAGGATAAAGCAAAAGGGAAGGGGAAATAGAGAGAGACAGCAAGAGAACGGGGCAGGGGGAGTGACAGACCAGATGGGGCAAAACGTTTAGAATGAATGAATCAGCCAGGCATTCAGGAGGCAGAGACAGGAGGATCACTCTGAGTTTGAGGCCAGCCTGGTCTACAGAGTGAGTTCTAGGACAGCCAGGGCTGTTAAACAGAGAAACCCTATCTCAAAAACCAAATAAGGAGGAGGAAAAGAAGAAAAAGACCATCAAGGTGGCTTAGTGGATAAAGGTGTTTGCTGCTAAGTCTGATAACCTGAGTTCAATCCCTAGGTGCTACATAGTGGAAGGAGAGAATCAACTCCTGATTTGTATATAATAAAAAATATTTTTAAATCCGAAACCAATTTGGATACTAGTGAAGTGGTTCCAGAGTTTTTCCCAGCCACAGCCTCATTCCTTCTTGGAGATGGACAGTTCCATCCTGCAGCTGGGCCACATTTTGATTCATCTGTTGGTTGATGGTTGTTGGGGTTCAGCATTTCCACCTTTGGTTGCTGTGAGGAACCATGTACAGTTTTTTGGGGGGGGATCCCTCTTTTCTTGCAATTCTCTCTTTCTTTCACCAGGTGGATTCTGGGAATAGAACTCAGGCCATCCAGTTTGGTGGCAAGTTCCCTTTACAGCAGAGCCATCTCACAGACCTTGTTTTCAGTTCCTCCCTTTGTGCCACCTTGCCCAACTCTTGACAGTCCCCGACCCCCGCAGAGGACATCGCTGTGGTTCCGCAAGTGGCCGCGAGGTGGCGCTGATGTCTAGGTCTCGGCTACAGCATTCACGCACTTTTGCTGCGCGCACACCCCAGCATTTCCTCTTGAGGATCACATAAGGCTAAACCCACAAACAACAGCTTTGCACCCAATACTCCTGTGACCAGCCCTCATCCAGGTACCCAGAGGGATCAAGCTCCCTGGAACCCGAGAACCTTGTTTTCCAGACTGCTGCAACCGGTCCTGATGGGTTCATTCGCTGGAGCACAGGATTACTGCTCCGGCGTGGAGGCCTGTACTTAAGGTCGTTCGTCACACCTGCCTGCCCTGGTTAATCTTTAGATTAACTGCTTGTCTCGCACTGAGCCAGATGATTCACACGCCCAGAGCGAACATTTCTGTCTTTCCCTGATTTCCTCTTTCACTCTCTGCAGAGCTGGTTGTAGGAGAATGCATAGGCACTAGTCTCCTCCAGCCTGGGGAGAAAGTTCTAGCCTTTGGAGATCCACTGCTCTTATTCTTGAGACTCTCCTCCGGGTCATGGGGTGGACCACGTGACCCCGTCTAAGCTTGTCCCATCGCTATAGCTCTAGCTTGGTGGAGGGGATTTCACATGAACTGGACCTCATCGTATGGACGTCAGGGTTCCAGGGAGTTTTCTCTTTGCAGGTGGGTGGGGGTGGGGAGTGGAGAGGGGTGGGTCTCAGCGAGGTGGGAGCAAGGCTGGGCAGTTTGTCTAAGGACCCAGACACATCAGAAGCCAGAACGCCCACACCTGGAAATGAGGCCGAGATGGGGGTGGAGCCAAGAGATGGAAGCCCAAGGAAGCCCCAGTTAGCCAGCCCAGGACTCTCACACAGGGAACCGCTTTCTTCTCCCCCCTGTCACATGAGTGAGATTTGGTTTCTTGAAACTATAGTAATCTGGTAGAGGCTGTCTCCTCCATTGTTGTGCCCAGATTTCGGAACCCCAAAAGAACCCGTCAACAATGCAAGGACAAAGTTTTCTTTATTGACTCTAGGATACGAGCTGCAGCAAGGACCCCATTCGTTTGGGAACAAATGGAGTACCCACTGAGGGGTGTTTTTATAAGGGAAATTGTAGGGCTGGTTAGGCAGGACAGGACAAAGTGCAATTAAGCAGGATGCTGCAGAGGAAATGAGTTTGTTAATTGTCTCCTGGGCTGGGCGACTTCTACAATTGATAACTATCTGGTCCTCTTTGAACCAGAGGAAGGTGGACACCATTCTAGGGTGTGATATCTGGTCTAAGAGCTTGAGTCCTGTGGACCTTTGTATATCTTTGTCTGCTGAGCTGCCTTTTGGGAACGCAGAGTTTTTTTTCTGGGCTTTGGAGTCGGGGGTTTAGACTTTTATTAATTTTCCCCTTTCACCATGTCCGCCTTCCCTTCTGATTTAACATGGGTTGAATAATTCCTTTCATCTGCTAAAGGTAACAGGACCTCCATTCTTCCCTTTTCTTGGTTTTTTTTTTCTTTTCCAGAATCTTGATGTTTGCACTTGTATTTTTGAGGTAAAATGAAATTTATGTTCCTATTGTTCAAACATTTTCAGATCAACAAACCACAAAGACCTGGGTACTAGATAGGAGTGATTTGAGAAAAAGAGCTTTCTGAAACTGGTCAATCACAATGCCGTCAAAAACTTTGACAGTATGTTGTGCTAAATACAAACCAAAATTCTGCCTTTTGTATTAAGCTTTGCTTGCAAAGATATATAAAAGATTCCTGCTGTTGCAGCTGGGGGCCTCTTACATTCTCCTATTCCCAAGGAGGGGACTGTAAGTTTGGCCCAGCTGCAAATAGATTTTACCTTGTAATATCTCGGCGATAGCTCCTGGTTCTTGACACCATAATATAATACCCTTGCAGCATTCCCAAGACACAGTTGATAAATATCATGTGTTCAGTGTGTATAGCAGGACACGTTGATGGGCACCTACATTTGAAGGATTCAGGCATTATGCTGGCCTGCCCCGTCACCTGCCAGAATGCAATCAGGAAGGGATGCAGGTGCAAAGGACCCCTTTAAAAGAAAGACCCCGCACACTTATGCTCTTTCTGTTCTCTCTTGCCTGTTGTTCCCCTGTGGCAGATAAGACTTTCCCTGTCTTCCTCTTCTCTTGTCCTCTCTCTGTCTCTGTCTCTGTGACTCTTTACCTCTTTCCTTTCTCTGTCAGAAGCCAGCCTTGGCGACCTCCCATGCCTAGCTAGCTGCCAGCTAGTCTAGCATCCCACCCCTCAGGTTCCGGGACCTGGCCTGAGAAGCAACTAACACCTATTCCTTCCCCCACTTCCTTAACACAGGAGATTCCGGATACCTGCCTGAGAGCAATTAACATTCATTCCACCCCCCACCTCCTTTTTCTCTGCTTCCTCCTTTCTCTGTAAAAAGCCCCTTGGTTTCAATAAAGTTGGGCCTTGACAAAACCTGCTTGGTCCCGCTCTTTCTTTCCCACCCATTATTTTCAGGCTTAGTCCACCTCGGACCCACGAATTACTGGAGCCCCTCGGGCCGGGGCACTTCTCCCCTCCCTCCCCTTTCTAATAAAACTTCTCACTCAAGCTCTGTCTGCCTGGCATGTTTGCCCCCCCACCACCTGTCACCCTTGCCTGCCATGGAATCCACCAAGGTTCCCCTCCATCATAAGTTCCTTCATGATAACTTTGCGTGTGAAGAAGTGTAGGACTCACTCCCTACAGGTTCCAAGTGTGCACTACAATGCCAACTGTGGTCACTTCACTGTCTCCCAACTGCTGAGGTCAGCCACAGAGAAAGTATCACTCAAAACCCTCTGAAGGGAGTTTTTTTTTTTTTTTTTTTTTTTTTTTTTTTTTTTTTTCAGAGCTGGGACTATAGCTGAATGGTGGAGCGCCCTGGGTTAAGAAAAGGGGGAAAGTTGCATATAGTTTGGAGGGCATACAGCAAGAAGGCAGCATCACCCATCACTCTGGTGTTTCAATATGGCCCTCAAGGCCTGTCTGGGTTACAAGGTCAACCTGGATGACCCAGCAAGAACCTGTTCAAAGGGGAGGACTGGCTGGAGTGATAGCAGTTATCTTGAGTCCTGGAGATATGGTCACCTTTCAGTGATGGAATACTGTAATGCTAGAAGTCTGAAACCCTGAAGGATTCAGTCTATGAACAATGACTTACATTTCTAGTTCCTTTACCCCAGAGAAATTTTAATCCATCTTTATTATTTGGCTCATACTTGTGGACTAAGAGCAAAAACAAAGAACGGAGGAGTCAGAACCCAGAAGAAGCCCAGTGAGAGAGACTCCATAGTGTATGACCCTCAAGTCAGACAGCCCTTGAGCCCAAAGAGAAGAGTGGAGCATGTGGTGGGGACTCCTCGGGAACACTGTCCACTTTCTTTGAAGCAGGGTCTTCCCTTGGCCTGGAGCCCACCGTTGAGGTTAGGTTGATGACCACTGAGTCCCAGGGGTCACAGTCCCTGCCCCCTCCCCCAGTGCTGGGATTGCAAGTGTGCACCACTCCAACCAGGATTTTCAAGTGGGTTCTGGGGATTGAACTGGGGTCCACACAATTGCAAGGCAAGACCCTTCCCCAACTGAACCATCCCTGCCAGAGTTGGGGGAGCCTGTTATTGTTTTCACTGCTGGCACTAAGCCCAGAGCCTTCCATGTGGCAGGTAAGCACTTTGCCAAGAAGCTACATCCTCAGCTCCAGGGGAAGGTTATTATTGTGTTTACCTCAGGATCATGATGTTAGCCCCAAATAGGCTCACACACAGGCTGAGGCTGCCTGGTGGCCTCTCTCCCCGCCACCCCCACCCCTTTCTTCCTTTTTTTTGTTTTATTGAGACAGGCTTACTCTTTAGTGAAGGCTGGCCTCAAACTCCTGGCTATCCTCCTGCCTTCACTAATGAGTCTTCTAAGTCCTGGGTGTGTTGTTGCAGGCAGTCATCCAATTTTAGTTCTTGGTTTTCGAGACTGGATTTCTCTATTTAACAGCTCTGGCTATCCTAGAAGTCCATCTGCACACCAGGCTGGCCTCGAACTCATAGGCATCCATCTGCCTCTGCCTCCCAAGTGCTGGGATTAAAGGCATGTACCACTGCACCAGACATCTACACCAGGTATCTAATTTTTTTTTAAATTATACTTATTTACTTATTTCTCTGTATGTGAGCATGCATGTCATGTATATGGAGGACAACTTCAGGGGGTGGGTCATCAGGCTCACATAGCAAGCTTTTTACCCTCGGTGCCATCTCTCACAGGTCCACTGTCAAGTTCTGAGCATCACCTCACCACACCCCCTAACACAATATTCTTTACTTTACCATCCCACGTGTTACCCATACCCTGACACCTGTTCGTTCATTCACAAATTGAGTAAGATCTTTGACCTCTGCTCCAGAGCTTCCAGGCAGGCTCCTAGCTGGATCCTGCACTTCGACAAGCTTTTCACTGCTCAGGACAGGTGCCAAGCACCTAATAGTCATGCACAGCCTAAGAGTAAGAAAAGGAAATTCTGGAAATAAACACATTGGTGTGAGCTGCATGAGTAAATCCCATACCAGCCCAGTGCATCCAACGTGGGTGAGCATCATGCCTGCAGCCAGTGTGTCCACCGGCATATATACCCACCTGTCAGCCGATAGAAATAATCTTGGTTCCTTACTGGGCTTGCTGGAATATTGCAACACCCCCAAACACAAGCGTAGTGATGCCAAGAGTTGTGTAATTTCTCACAATTGCTATTGCTAATTGCTTACTAACTTTCTCTGCTAATCATCATGAACATTTATGTATAGGAACTAATCTACCGGCTGGGCACATGGTGTCCCTTGAAGGCTTACAACTTGCATGTTAAGATGAGGCAAGGTTGAGCTATGGTCACAGCATCCCCATTTATACACAGGGCAGAGGTCACAGGCATCTAAAACCTCTGAGAATGGAATCTTCGGGTAGGAGGGGTGGAAAGAAAACGTACCTGGAGTCCCTGCTCAAGAGCTTTCTTGGTCTTCCATTATGAGTGGTCCCCTGCCCTACATGATGTCATGACATCTGCCATGCCCCCTGGCATCTGCAGTAACCGTATTCTCCCCTCCCAGAAATAGACCTGGATCTACGAGAAGCTGACGAGCCTGTACTGCGGCCCTCAGCCTACACTCATTACAATTCCTCTTCTCACTCCCAAAAAACTGCCACCTCTGGCCATCAATGGCCGTCTCCATCTGGCCACCGGCACTAATGCCTCCACGTCCTCCTGGTTCCAGGTGTATGAAAGGCAGCCCTTGCACGTGTGCATACAGTCCTGCTCTACTCTGTGCCCCACAGAGGCTGCAGAGCAGCCTGGGAAATCAAAGTGACTTACAGAAGTTGCCTTTTTGCTGACTCTAACCAGGGTCAGCAGTCACTGGGAGCAACACTGAGCTCCTGGTCTGAGGTGAGGTGTCTTGGCTGAAGGCTACCTGGGCCACCCTGGAAAGGAGCAAACAGGTGCCAGCTACACACTCAAGCCTCCTGTGAGACAGGCCAGTGGGAACTTCCAAAATGTAGCAGCAGCTATGGATAGCCATGCTTTTTTCTCTGGCTTTCATTACTCCTCAATGGCCTAGAGTTACCTGTGAGAATCAAGGACATATGCACCAAGGAGGTGAGGGGAGAAATGACAGACCAGCAAATAGTGGGAACACCCTGGCCTGGTGCTGGGCATGTCCCTGGGTTAGCGTGTCTCTCTCTCTGTGTGTGTGTATGTGTGTGTGTGTGTGTGTGTGTGTGTGCCTGCGCACAAGCCAGGAATTGAGAGTGGCCCTGCTTTTAATGGCTTTTTGTCCAGGACACAAAGCCAGGTGCTAATGTCCCACAAAGCTACTGCAGTTCTAGCAGTGGCATTTTCTGCTCGGAATGGGACAAGTTACAGAGTGCAATGGAGATGAGACTCAGAATCTGTTTATGAGAGAAACAACCTTACAGCCTTCATCAGTGGGTTTTATTGCTCATCTGCAGCCTGGGGATTGAATGCAGGGTCTTGCATGTGCTGGGCGAGTGTTCTGCCTGAGCCCCATATTCCCAACCGGGTTTGTAGGGAGATCTCCACACACACCACCCCAATCAGCTTGTCCTGCTTTATCAAGCTCTGATGACTTTCTTGGCTCGACACTTTGGTGAACAGTTTTCTTCTCAGAGGCAAGTGTGCATGGCTGTTTTTTTCTCAGGGTCTTGCTGGGCTTTCAGGTGCTGGGTGAGGAAGCTGGCACTACCTTGCTTACGAGTTCTTCTGTGGCACTTTGACGGTGACCTACAAGGGGTTCGGATAAGCAGTTATTCTTCACACTTGACATACGCCAGCAGGCCCCCTTGGCAACAGCAGCCCTTGTCTTCTCTCTCACATCTCCCTGGCAGCAGGCTGTCCTTTGTGGGAGATCACACCCTGTCCCCTTCCTAGGTTCTCACCCAAAGCCCTATGGGACATCTGGCAGTATCTGGAGGCTCTTTCCTGGGGTCTGGGGACAATCCTGGTTTAGTAGAATCTGGTGTGTTGAGGTCAGGATGCTGTAATATCCAGCACTGTATACCCCCTCACCCACCCCCTACCCGCTCAAGGAGACTCTCACAGGGTAACGCTGAGGAAGGGCCAAGGCCCCATCCACAGGAGTTATAGCAGAGAAAGGCCCACAACTGTATCTCAGTTTGTAGATATTACAAAGTGTTCTAAAATTTGGCTCTTCCTTCATTTATTTTGTGCCCACATCCTTTATGTTGAAAAGAGAGCATTTCCCAATTACGTGTGACAAGCCATTTTAAAAATGACCTGTGTTCCATGGTTGGAGAGGTGCTAACACATTGGGCACTGAGGTCACACCTGACTTTTCTCTTCTTGGAGAACCTGTGTCTACAGCACTATCACCCTCCGGGCCGCATTCCTGTGAGCAGAACTGGACAAGGGTGTCTTGGCAGCTGTGCCTGCTCATATTTCTTACTGGAAGCCATCTTGCTGCTTCTACCCACAGGGCCCTGCCTTCTCTCAGGCTAATCAATTCCTTGGCAAATTACTGTGTGGGCCTGGTCAGGGTAAAGACCCTGGAGACTGTGTCTAACCTCTTCTGTGACTTCTCTGGCCTCAATGAGAAACCTTAAGAAATACCAAGGCCCCTGACTGGAGAGGCCAGGCAGCAGGTGCTCACTTGAGTACACTTACCGTCTTCACTTCAGTGTAGGCCTGCAAGCCATACTCGCCCAGCTCCCTGCCACTCCCTGACATCTTATAGCCACCAAATGGGGACTGGGCTCCAAACACATCATAGCAGTTGATCCTGTTTTTGGAGATGAAAACACAGAGGGAGCTGTGAGGGACTGTGTGCCATTCCAGGCCCAATATGGCTCCACAATCTTATATGGAAAATGGAGACATGGAAGAGGCTAGGGCAGGCCATGTGAGACACTCTGCTGTCATCCTTGTCCATGCAGATGGGGTGACAACATGGCTTGTCTCGTGGGTGAAGGGTCTGCTACCAAGCCTGGCAACCATGTTCAGTTCCTGGGACCCACATGACAGACGGCCCTCCCCCCCCACACTATGGCATGTGCATCCCTGTACATACAAATTCACATACACACGCATGCACAGATGCACGAGCAGACATGTACACACATGCACATATACATGCTTAAAAAGTGTTTTTTTAAAGAAGAGCCCAGCTTGGTGGTTTGTGTCACATTCAGAGTCCTGGTGAACCCCTACTACTGTCTAACTCCCAATTATTTGTAACACCCTAAAAAGAAACATTGTACCCCATTAATGGTCTCTTCCTGCCCCCTCCCTCCAGGACCAGCATCCACTAATGAAGAACCCTTGTGAGACTGTAGAGTCAGTCTATGGCCTATAGCATCTGGCTTCTTTCATTTAGCATCATGTTGCCAAGGTTACCCATACTGCAGCATGCACCAGGACTCCATTCCTCTGTCTCTGAATCACTTTCCTCTACAGACAGGCTGCCTGCTATCTGTCCATCCACCTACTCATAGACATTGGTTGCTACCTTTCGGCTGCCATGTCATGTGTGCATGTGTTCCTGTGAGAACGTCTGGTTTTCTATCAGCTCATACAACAGCTCTGTACTGTTTCTGTTACAGGGAACAGTGCCCATCACAGGAGTGCGGGCTTCTCTGGACACAGTCACCTACGATGAACTTTTTGTGGGACTGCTGGAGTGTGTTCCACAGTAACTGATCACGTCTCTTCCCATGAGTTAAGTGGAGGGTACTGATCTCAACACAGTCCAGTTCACATTTGTTCTTCCTCTAATCCTAGCAATAGTGAAGCAGGCACTGAACAACTGTGCGTGCTCTCAGCTTGGGCTCCCACTGCAGCAGAAGGTGGCCATATCCTCTTCACAGGTACCTGCTCTGGAAACTGGAGGGTATCTTTCTCTGGAATAGGATATAGCTGGATAGTTCCTAGACCAGTGCCCCAATTCTAGGGTTCCAGAAGACCCTACTTTGGGAGATATTTTATTGGGTTGAGGAGGAGCTGCTGGGAGGCTCTTACCATACGGTGCCAGCCTGGAGGGCTTGGGACAGGTAATTGGCCTTATCCAGGTCCTTTGTGAAGACAGCTGCTGCCAGTCCATACTTGGAATCATTGGCTCTCCCCACGACCTCCTCAATGGTCTTGAATTTGAGGATCTGCATCACTGGTCCAAAGATCTGGAGAGGGAGGGCAAAGGAGGAAGGCTGGAGTTCAGGAAGTACCTGCTCCCCCTCCAGGACTGACAGTGAATGGCAGACAGTAGGTACTATCAAGCCTGAGACATGACCTACCCAGTCCAGAACCACACTGCTTCCCAACTCAGGAAACACAAAGGGAGGGAAGTGGTGAAGGACTGGCCGCCTCCTGGGCAGCCTGTGCTTTGCCCACAGTTATCTTATTTCTAAACAGTCTCACAGCATATGGGTTATGTTAGCATGTGAACTTAGGATAGAGAATTGAAGACCAGCTCCCATCGAGGTTAACCCAGGCACAAAGCACAGACTGACCACTGAACAAGCGACTGTGAAATGGCCTCTTCCCAGGCTACTTCTCTGAGTAACTTCAGCTCCTTTGATAGACAAAGCAGTTCAGAAACCAAGGCCTACATGTAAGGCATGCTGCTGCACTGAGAACTGGCCATTGTGACCATCGGACTCTCATGTAACCAGTGCATACATGGAGCTGGAACAGAGGGGCCTAACTGAGAGCCAGGAAGACACAGGGAAGCGACGACACCTGCAGTGAGTGGGGAGGAGTGAAATGGAGTCCTATTCCCCACGGAGAGCAAGTAGGGTTCCACAAAGAAATGGCTGATTCCCAGGGGACAGAAGGAGGGTGCCTATGAGCCTCAGAGTTGTGACAGAGACTAAATAAAGGTGTCACCTGTCACCAGCTGCTGGAGAGCAGGCACAGGCACTCTTGAGCCTCCAGAGTATTCTCACTAGCATGTAAAAGGGTGACACTATGCTGTCCTGCAGGCGGCTTTGGGGCTTAACCCAGCTGGTAAAAGTGAGGGGAGGGGTGTCAGAGTCATGTTGTTTGGGGAATCACCCACGGACCTCATCCACTGTCTTTTATGGGTCTAAACTATGGAAAGGGCCAGATGAGCCTATTCCTAGATTCATGCATGACTCCCAGGGGCCAGAATGCAAAGGCCTGTGGGCTAGGCTATGGGATATAATGGTTGCCCAATGGTGGGAAAGCCCCATCAAGCTGAAGGGAAGAGTGACAGATCAGAATCACACCACAAATAATTGACCCTAGGCAGAGTTTGTGACATAATCAAGACACTAGACCAAATCATTCACGTCTCCCTCCTGCAGCAGCCTCCAGGACACAGCCAAGATGCTAACCTCCTCCTTGGCAATGGTCATGCCGTCTTTCACGTCTCCGAACACGGTGGGCTGGATGAAGTAGCCACGGTCAGCGGCTGCACCACCGCCACACAGCAGCTTCGCCCCTTCTTGCTGTCCTGACTTGATATAGCCGAGGATCTTCTTAAACTGAGTCTCGTCCACCTGCAGGAGAAGCCCAGAGTGATGGAGATGCTAAATCCAGGCCTCCTTCTGGCTGAGAATATGAAGCCAGAGGCAGCTGGGAAGGGGACCAAGGTCTCAAACAAGATCCAAAGAGAAAACAACAATATTATATCAAAAATATAATACCCAAGAGAGACCCCATATCCTCTGCCACCAGAGAATGGCACATCACACCCATTGTGTTTTCTCCTTAAACTCTGATGCTAACAAAATGAAAACACAAAATCACAGGGGCTTAAGGAATGGCTCAACAGCAGATGTCATGTGCAGGTTTGGCGGTCACTCTCCTGCCAAGGTCTATGAACCCTCCAGAATGTGGGGTTCAGACAGCAGCTGATTGGTCTCATGATTACCCCCAACAGGACACACAGCTGATACCCAGCAAAGGAAACACGAGCCCAGCCCCACCAACTCTAAGTCATGCCCTTGGACTGCAGGCCCAGCTGTGGTTGGCAGGTTTACCTGCGGCCCCTGCTCCGTCCGGCTGTCAAAGGGGTTCCCAACCACCCGAGACTTGGCCCGGGCAACGCTGCGCTCCACGAATTCATCATACACATCCTCCTGCACAAAGGTCCGGGAGCCGGCGCAGCAGCACTGGCCTTGGTTGAAGAACAGGGCAAAGTGGGCCTGCTCCACAGCCCAGTCCACTGTGGGGAGGGGACAATGGACAGAGGTAACATGAGAAGAGACCACTAACCCAGCGCTGCTCATCCACACAAACCGTGCACATCAGAGCTAGTGCCTGCTGGGGGCCAGGGACTAGTCAGAATAAAACAGAACCTTCTTCCCTTTGTGGAGAATGGCAACTGGGGAAGATACAGAGGAAAGGAAGTGCTGGGGGAGGGGTATTGTGCTGAGGTATGGTGGCCTAGTGGCCTGTGGGTGAACTGAGTAGCGGCCTACTGAGGGACTGAGTGGTGCTCAGTCTGGGGCCTCCCTTCCCTGCAGCCCCGTAACCTACTGTCAGCATCCGACATGATGATGTTGGGGCTCTTTCCCCCCAGCTCCAGGGTCACTCTCTTGAGATTGCTGCTCCCTGCGGCAACCTGGATTAGGTGACCAACCTATGGGGACACAGACACGTGGTCCTGTTGTCAGCAGAGGAAGAAAGCTAACTGCTCTTCTACACATGGAGTCACCAAATCCCGAGACCTGAATAATGCGCCTCCCGCTGCTGACACTGGGCTCTAGACAATGGCGACAGTAACTAACACTGTACGTGGCTCACACACAGGCCTGTGCCAAGTGCTGGCATTGAGAGTCAGCCCTCCTGATGCCCCTCAGAGGTTGGTAGCTGAGGCTAGCCTCAAACTCATATGTCTCCGAGGTTTCCTTCAGTTCCTGATCCTCCAGGCCCCGCCTCCTGAGTGATGAGATTGAAGGAACCATCCTGGGTCTCCCAGGGATACAAGGGCAAGCAAGGTCTGCAAACCAGAGACATCTTACCTCAGTGGAGCCTGTGAATGCCACTTTGTCCACATCCTCATGGGAAGCGATGGCAGCCCCAGCAGTAGGGCCGAATCCAGGAACAATATTGACCACACCAGGTGGGAAGCCTGCCTGGAGGGGAAGCCAGGAGACCTGAAGTCAGCCTGCTGCTCCGGCAGCCTCGACAAAGGAAACTCCCAATTCCCCAACAGTGACCTGGGACACTCATTAGGGCATGAGCTACCCAATAGGGACTTCTAAAAGTGGTTGGGACAAGGAGCCTAGCTGTGGAGCCCCCTGTGGAGCTGCTAGTTCTAGAGCAGGGACTTTTATTCTTCAGACAGTGCTGTGCCACAGGCCTGAATGTGGGAGACAGCATCAGGAACCCCTCTGGATAAGGTACTAAGGACTGAGTTCCCCTCTAGTTCAGGCACTGAGGACAGAGTTCCCCTCTGGTTAAGGAACAAGCCATTCTAGGATATTTAGGTCACAGCAGAAGCAAGCCACATACCTCCTTGATCAAGTTGGCCACATAGAGTGCAGTGAGTGGTGTCTGCTCGGCAACCTTCATTACAACCACATTTCCAGTTGCCAAGGCTGGGCCCAGTTTCCATGCTTGCATCAGGAGCGGGAAGTTCCACTGTACAAAAAAAAAAAATACAGTCACCAACCACAGCTGATGGCAGGAAGGGCCACTCCTGAGGGCCCCTACTATTTACCCATGGGTTTGGATGATGGTTGAGGCAGGTAGCTGATAGTGACAGTAGCTCTCACTAATTGGTACCTTGGTTACTAGGTACCATATGAGACCCTAGTCATTATTTCCCTATAATCAATAGCCTGCCACTGTTCAGATGGAGAGCCTAGCCTTAGAAGGGACAAATGATTTTGCTGGCTCAGACTTAAATCCATCCCAGGAGACTTGCCAAAGCCCGTGTTCTCAGCCAACACCCAGTCACCTTCCTGATGCCTGTAGAACCCCATTTCATAATGAGTATGGCTGACCCCCAGTTTCATCCCCCCAACTTTGACTTCCAGAGGGGCTGGCACACACCGGAATGATCTGCCCACACACGCCCACAGGCTCGTGGCGGGTGTAGCTGAAGAAGTCGCCATCGATAGGAATGGTTTTCCCATGGTACTTATCAGCCCAGCCAGCATAATAGCTGAAAGAAGAAAAACCCAAACATTAGCACTACAAGAAAAATAACCCAAGTGTTAGTCAGTGTCTAGCTGGCACTAAAAGAAAAGTCCAAGTGTTAGTTGGTATCTAGCCTGCACTAAAAGAAGAAAATTCCAAGCATCAGGATGGAATGATGACCACCAGGACATGGGGACCCTGCTCAGCGAACTTCAGAGCCTCAGAATTACCTGTGATGCTACTGACAAACACCAGGTCTACAGGCAGGACCTGCCTCCCTCCCACTCGGCACACGGCTCTGGGACTCAGTCTGTTAACTAAGTACCTAGATTTATTTACATGTGTCTGCTGTGCCAGCCCAGCACTGGAGGATCATGGGTATGACCTGGTAGAGGAGGGCAGACCCATCAAAGGCCAGTGCTTCCCTGACTGGCCTCACCTCGTGAAGCTCACTGTCACAATCACAGCGACACAGTGACAGAAAAGCATCATGGTTGGGGAACAGCCTGTGTGTGTTCATGGTGTGTAATGGCCATGCCTTTGGGGAAGGAAGGAAGAGGAAAGGTTCAGGATGACGTGAGGTGGTTTATAGAAGGAAGATTCTTGAAGTGCATAGGATCTTGAAGTGCATGACCAGGGTGGGACTCAGGTTTCTCAGGCCCAGAGTGTGCGACAGTTTGGATGGGAATATCCTTTGTTGTGGGGGCCGATTCTGTGGGTATCAGGATGCTTAGCAGTGTCCCTGGCACCAGATGCCAGCAGCACGTTCCCTGGCCATCATGACTAGGCCACCTCTGGAACTGCTCACTGTCCCCCTGCTGTGAAGGACAACTCCTGCCATTTGGGCACTGCATCCCCCTGGCCAGTCACTGTTGGCACCAGTCTGTCCACACTGCCCATGGCAGTGTAGACTAGAAGCAAGCAGGTTACAGACATTCCCCCAGGACGCTGGTATTCTGTCTAAGGGATGGCAACATGAAGGCTGGCCTTGAAGAAGTTACACGTAGCAAGATAAGAGGAAATGAGGAGCGTGACTCTCACATGCAAACAACTGGCGAGCCTTCAGCCAGTCCAAGTGACTAAAAGCAGAAACTAAAATGGAGGACAGAAAAGGCTGCCAGAAACCAGGGACAACCAAAGACCAGCACATCAGATCCCTCAGGTAAATGGCCAGTTCCAAGGACATAGAAATAATCACACACAGCTCAGGACAGAGGAGAACACTTAGAGGACTAATTCTGACAGTCAGTCGAGATGGTTGACAGGTTCCAGTCCTTGTGAGCCTCTGCATCCTTCTAGTTCTACCTCCCAACATCGCCCCCTCCCTCTTCTCAATGGCCAAACAAAGAACATACCGGAGGCATTTCAGGACCATGTCCAAATCCACCAGGTAGGAGATGACATAAGGCTTGCCATTGTCCAGGGTCTCCAGGGCCTGACGAGACAGCAAGGTTGGTAGAGACATGTTGGCACAGTAATGAAAGGAAATAAGGTGACCAGTGACAGGGGACCTGAACTGACAGGATGGGTGGCGCTCAGGGTGAGAATCTCCACTGGACTACTGAAGGTCATGGGCATTTTTGGACCACTGCCCCAGCCTCTCCCAAGGCAAGGAGAGAAGAAGAGGGCATGAGGAGCCAGCTTCACTCAAGCCACAGACATTATCGAGTTCTGTCCTCTACCAGATCCAGCTACAGGGAATACAGTAATGAGCAGTGAGCCTTCAAAGCAAAGAGCACGGTGACACAGACTGTCACACATGTTAAACATGCCAGGAAGAAAACCAGTCTCCTCTGCTCTGTCTTGGAAACTCCAACTGAGACAAACCCTGAAGGCTGGGGCAGGGGCAGACTGGAAGCATGGCAATGAAGTGATGAGCCCCAGCAGGAGGGGGGGCAGTGTGTGCAAAGGTCTCAGGGCTTCAAGAAGTATGGCTGTCAAAAAGTGAAGGGGAAGTAGGAGGTCTGAGCCAGTGAGGGACACAACCTGGCTTGACTTGGGCAGTGGAACTCATCCATGCTGAGGACTTCATCCCAAGGTTATAAAAACTGATAACCTGGACAGTTCACTCTGGCTACCACCATAGAGAAAGTGGCTGCCTCTGAGTTCTCCCAACAGGGTGGCCAGGGTGAGGGCCCACCGTGCAGAGGGGCCCAGGGGAGGTGACCAGCCATGGGGATTGCTAGGGAAGGCCTGTGCAAGAGAAATGCTCCTCATCCCCTCCCTCTAGAAATCTTAGGTCTTGGCCACAGCTGCCAAATCAGGACAGACACTGCGGCTCCTCTGGTTGGTGACAGGTAGACCCTAAAATTGTCCATCCATCAGGCGCCATTATGATCTAGGAGCAGCAAGGCCTCTGGATGGTCAGGGGATGCTATAAGCCTCTTCAGCCTTGGGAAGTGAGGAAAGAGAGGGCTGAAGACTCACCGCCAGGTAGGTCCTGTCCCGCTCGATGAGATCGGCCAATCGGTTCAACAGCCGACCCCTGTCGGATGCATCCATGCGGCGCCAGGGTGAGCCCAGCTGGAAGGCTGCCCTGGCGGCCTTCACCGCCTTGTCCACATCTTCCTGTGAAACAGTCACCCTGGGAGCTCAGACCTCAGCAGTAAATGCCTACCAGTACCATACACCACCCCGCTGCCAAGCACACCACAGGCCAGTCAGTATGGACCAGTGCAGGAAACCACCCCAAAACAGTCCTCCATGGTCTAGACCCTCAGCTGCAAACAGAGGCCTCTTCAGGGGGTGAGGTGGGAAAGAAACTCCTGTCCATTGAGATTGAGAGACTCCCATGAGTCAGTCCTTAGAAAGGGACCTTGTTATGCTGGACAGTGGTGGCACAAGGCTTTAATCCCAGCACTTGGGAGGTAGAAGCAGACAGATCTCTGTGAGTTCAAGTCCAGCCTGGTTTACAGAGTAAGTTCCAGGACAGCCACAGCCAGTGCTACACAGAGAAACCGAGTCTCAGAAAAAAAAAAAAAAAAAAAAAAAAAAAGACAGCTCAGCTGCCATCTAGCACATTAATGTAATAGAGACTGCCCCGGATTCATTCTCAAACATCTGATTAACGGTTTTTAAGTTAGGAAGTGAAAAACATGCGTGGCCACGTTTCAGACATACAAAAACATGAAGCAACAACTGTGTGCCATGGGGTTAGCACATAATTTGTAATGTCTGCACTTGAGCTGGGAGGACTGACACAGGTTCCAGGCCAGCCTGGGCTACAGAATGAGACCCCACCCAAGAAACAAGCAAAGCCGTTCTGCACCCATATAAGTCACGGGGTCTCACCTTGCTCCCTTCTGCGACCTGGCAGATGACCTCTCCCGTGGAAGGGTTGACAGTGGGGAAGGTTTTCTTGCTGATGGCGTCATGCCACTCGTTGTTAATGAAGATCTGCAGTGAGTGAAAAAATGTTCTCACATCTGTGTCTCAACTCTACCGACCACCTCAGATAGAAAGCAAAAAAACTCAGAACACACATGAAGGAGACAAGGAGCCAAACATCAGTGGCAAAGAGCTGTGGATTCCAGGTTAAAGCCACAAACCCAGAAACAAGCTAGACCGTCCACCAGCCACGTGACCTGAGTAAACCACCTGACCTCTTAGTGATTTGGTTTCTTTGAAGAATAGTGAGAATGTTCCTGGTGTGTTAGTCACCTACTGCTGTGAAACAAACACCCCCAAATGGCTAAAGACCTTTTTACTTTGGGGTGGGGGAGGGTTCGAGATAGGATTTCTTTGTATAGCTTTGGTGGAGCCTATCCTAGAACTCACTTTGCAGACCAGGCTGGCCTGGAACTCCCAAAGCTCTGCCTGCCTCTGCCTCCCGAATGCTGGGATTAAAGGCGTGCGCCACCACTGCCAAGCTACAGACCAGTTCTTAATAGCTGTGCCCATGGGTTGGGTTTAGTGTGTGACTGCGGTTCAGGAGTCACCTGGGCAGGATGATCAAAGCGGTTCTTCCCTTACTCATCCAGCACCATGTGACTACTTTGCTTCCTGATGGCATGGTGGACCCATAATAGTCAGATGTCTGGGGGCAGTGACCTCCCCAGGGAGTCCCAGAAGGAACCTGGAAGGTCTCCCCAGGCCTAGCTTCAGAAGTTGCAGTTGCTACTGAATTCTATAGGTCAGAATGTGTCACAGGCCCCATCCAGTCAAGGAGGGGTGGGAGCATCCACTTTCCCTTAAGAGAACAAGAAAACGCTTGCAGCCATCTTCTTTATTATGTCTGTTGTTTTGAGACAGGGTTTTTCTGTGTAATAGCCCTGGTTTTGTCCTGGAGCTCTCTCTGTAGACCAGGCTGGCCTTGAACTCACAGAGATCCACCTGCCTCTGCTCCCGAGTGCTGGCATTAAAGGCGTGTGCCACCGTGCCCAGGCAGCCATCTAGTCTAGACTGCACAAGGGGTGGACAGCTCTACTCAGCATATCCACGCATCTCTGCAGCACACACTGAATAACTTCCAGGTTATTCCCAGGGAGGGGACAGTGGCCCAGTTCCGTGACCAAGGATGTAGGCCTGAGGCAGAATTTGGACTGAAGACTTGGACATTTCTGTTCCTGGCTTTGTCCCCAGGGTCAGGGACTTCTATAATTCCAGCCTTCTTCCTCACCTCTGGAGTGAAGCCCATTGCAATTCCCTTCCCGAAGGGGGCACACCTGGCACCAGCCTGGCATGGGGCAAGTGCCCATGCTGACTGCAATGGGTGGTGATTAGGAATCCCAGGTGGCCAAGGGTTCTGTACCATTCACATGTTGCTCTCACTGCAGTGCAGAGCTGTTCACTGCTCAAATCTGGCAAGATATGTGTAAACATGAGCTAGACTGTCATATCCACTGATACTCAAATCTAATTAATTTGTCGCTTTAACTACACTAGACCCGTGTAGTTCCCAGTGAGGGACTTAGGTACGAGGCTCAGACTTGAAACCCTAAAACCTCAGAGCTGGGTTCCAGGCCACTTGTGCCATGCCGAGTTGGGCCCCTGGGAATGGTGTGACCTCTCCCTCTTCTCTCCGGTTCCTATGAAGCAAGGGGAAGTGAGGATCTGCGGGAATGCAAAAGAGAACTTGGGGATGGATATGGGGTGGCACAGGCTCAGGGGTTCCTGCATGGCAGAGTGGCACAGGGAGGAGTCAGGGAGGGCACGGCTAGAGGGCCAGGAGAAGTCACTTGGTCTCCTCCTGTCCCCTGCTCCTATCTACACTCCACAACCTGCATCTGCAGGAACGATGGTAGCATCAGCGCTGGGTGACTGCCTTCTGCTTCACTGTACACAAGAGGCCACCAGGGCACAGGGAAGGATGACCCTGGGTTCACATTCACACAGCAGTGACAGAGCCAGGGACTTAAATCAGAGCTTTAGGATGCCAAGGTCCCATTACCGGCCCAATTCCAACTACAGCCTCCAGCCACAGCCCAGGTCCGCCTGCAAGGTTAGAACACCCATCCCCCAAGGACCTCCTTTAAAAGCTAAGCATGGAGGCGCATTTTATATAACCCCAGCACTTAGAAGACTGAGGCAGGAGGATTGCCTCGAGACCAGCATAGGGCACATAACAAAACCCAGTCTCACAGAGTCATAATCAAAAAGAACAACAAAAGCCCAGTCACCATCTTTTTTAGTCACTGCCTCACCACACTTTATTGTAAACGTTGGAAAGAGTAAAGCTTAAGGTGAGACAGGCGTGGGCTGGTGCCCACCCCCACCACACACACACTAGGAAATGGGCAAATCAGTCTCAGAAGTTTGACCCAATACCTTTGGGGCTATGTGAGGAGTCACGGAGACAACAGGTGTACAGTTCCTTGCCAGGAGCTGGCCACTGGCTGTCTCTTGACACCACCCTCCAAGGGGCAGCCATCTACAACTAAAGATCACAGACCAATAGTCACCCAGCTTCTCGACTCTCCCAGCAGGACAGATACTCTGTGATTTTAGCTTGGAAGGGTTCACGTGCAGTTTGCAAACATCAGGGAGAGGGAGAGGGAGAGGGAGAGGGAGAGGGAGAAGGGAAGGGGGAGAGAGGGAGAGGGGGAGAAGGGGAGGGGGAGAGGGGAAGAAAGGTGGGCTGGTCAGACTAGGTGGACACCCAGCACACGCCCCACCAGGGCACTCCCTGCTTTGTCCCTGTGCTGAGAGGCCAAGTCTGGAATATGCTGTGTCATTCTTCCTGTCTGTCAGAATGACTGTTCAACAGTCCATCCTTCTTTCTTGGCTGGTGAAATAGGAGATTCCTGAGCTCAGGGTCCTCATTTCCTCCCTGCCAGTGCCCCCCCCCCCCATTATACCCCAAAGACTGGTAGGAAGCCAAGAGAGGAGGGCAGTCTCTCTCACATAGCCCTGCTTCCAAAAGAACGCCCTCAGAATCACAAAAGGGCAGAGTCCAGGCCAAAACACTGCTTCTAAGGCTCCTGGCCCCAGACCAAGGCCTGCCTTACATAACATGCCAAATCCAGGCATGGTGGCCGAGGGGAGGCTCCTCCTCTAGCTCTCACTTCCTCTTCATGTTTCTAGAAAACACAGTTCGGGAGGTGACGTTCTGAATCTGAAGCAAAATCAAAACAGTGTCTACTTGTATCACCAGGCTTTCACACAGTCACTCCCCCAAAATCCTGTAAACTCCAGCAGCAAGCCAGAGCCACCATCCTTGCCACACAGGAGGATCTCACTCTGTGAGTGGGGCCAGCCTGGTCTACAAAGTGATGCAGTATCTCAAAAAAGAAAGATTTGAGGTTGTCTGACAAAGGCTGGGGGGGTGAGGGGGGACGACAGAAGACGACCCGAAGTGTGACAGCAGAAAGAGTTTGGGGGCAAAAGAACTGCGAAGACTCGCATGGTTGCGGAGAGTAGCAGGGACAGGGCAGCAATCAAAACTCCACTCTTGGAGTTACTTACTGGGGAGCAAGAGGCCCTCAGTGAGCCTTTCTGTTTGGTAACTCCTGTCTCCCAGCCTCCCACAGGCAGGGAGCTGAGGTACCTCAAGCAACACTCCTTAGTATAGATCATTTATTTAAGTGAGAGGGCCATGCTCCTGACTGCAGTGTCACTACAGCCAACCCCAATCAAGCCAGGGTTCCTGTGAAGTCAGCTGAGCCTTCTGCACCAACTGCAAATGGAGGACAGGGACAGGGAGGAGAGTGAATCTTCCTCCTCACCTGGTGTCTGGTGATGGAACAAGTAACACAAAATGATAACTAGAGCCCGCATGCCCTTAGCTGTTAGTGAACAGTGAGTTAGGGGCAAGCAGGAGGACTCATTGGCATATGGGCCTCCCAAGGGTGGTCTCATTCCAAAAGGAGGCACTATCAGCATCATCCTGGGAGAGGCAGGGCCCATCACTGGCTTCCTTCCCAGTGGAAACACCAGGGCCCAGTGAGGAGGACCCAGGAGGTTAGTCTCGGCCCCTGCAGGACAGGCAAAGGAGCTGGAGGTGCCTCTCCTCCGTCAGATGCAGTCACTGTTTTGTGAGTTGGTGTGTCAGCTTGCTCGTCCATCTACTTCCGAAGGTAGTCTTTGCTCCCTACCACGGCAGTGCACCAGCCTCACACATGGAGACGCTGGTGAGACATTCAGCTCCCAGAAAACATGGGCAAATAGCTCTGCAGGTGGTTGGCTGCCAGTTTCCCGAGGCACACAGCCAGCACCATCCTGGGAATCCCTTTTGGGTCCTGATGTGTGAAAGAATGATGACTCCTAGGAGACTCATGATTCCAGAGTGTGTCATGTTCCACATGGGTGATTCTGAAAAGCATTTGGTTTGGGGATTTCTTCTGGCTCTTTCTTTCTCATCTTCTTTCTTCCTTTTTTTATTTTTTGAGATAGTCTATATGTAACCTAGACTGGCCCAAAACTCAGTCCTCTTGTCTCACCTCTCGAGTATCACCCTGCCCAGCACATACCAGCCATGACCAATCTCACCCACATTTCCTTACTCTGTCCCCTCCCTGAGCTATAATCAAACCAAAGGCCCTGAACCTGGGGCAAGGGCTCATCTGCTTCTTTTTTTGTTTGTTTGTTTGGTTTTTTGAGACAGGGTTTCTCTGTAGCTTTGGAGGCTGTCCTGGAACTTGCTCTTGTAGACCAGGCTGGCCTCGAACTCACAGAGATCCACCTGCCTTTGCCTCCCATATGCTGGAATTAAAGGTGTGCTCTTCCACCACCCAGTGCTCATCTGCTTCTTTTTTTTTTTTAATATTTATTTATTTATTATGTATACAGTGTTCTGCCCAGGTCAGAAGAGGGCACCAGATCGCATTACAGATAGTTGTGAGCCACCATATGGTTACTAGGAATTGAACTCAGGACTTCTGGAAGAGCAGCTAGTGTAGTGCTCTTAACCACTGAGCCATTTCTCCAGCCCAGCTCATCTGCTTCTTAAATGGCAGTTATGGAACAGATGCACAGTGGGCAGTTCACGCTTTTTGTATTGCAAGATCCCAAAGGGTCAAGTTCCAGATAAACACAGAATGCCACACACATCCACACTCTTAACATCTAGAACTTTCTAGGGTTAGCTTGAAGTCAGGGCTAAGGGGACTTAACCCCTACCCCAAGACTTCCATGAGCTATTTTAGCACTCGACCCCAGTCCTCCCCTATTTTGCCTGCCCCTAGGACCAGAGCTTTTTTTATTGCTGTATTTATTGTCACCAATAGTGAGGGTAGCTCTACTTTGAGGTTTTATATTGAGGTTTTAATTTGTCTCTGTGCTTAACAGCTGGCAATTCTCTGGCCATGACTCCCTGACCCTGGCCCATTTCACCACCACATCCCCACCTGTCCCCACATTCTTCCCATGTCAAGTCCCAGACACTTTACATTGGGTTCCCAGGGAAGTGACCCTATCTCTGGCTCCTTTGGTTCAAAACCATGGCCACTTCCATAAACAGCAACCATTTGTAAATTCAATATTTACTCAAGGGCAGTTCCTTGCCAAGCTCAGTGCCAGGAATTACAAATTGGAGCACAAATGTGGCTCCTCCCTGCTAATTTCCAAAGTTTGATCTAACGTTTCCTTAAATATTTACTTTTTTTCTGATCCAGAGGGTCTAATCATGAGGAAGCACATGTGTGTTCAAGCTAGGCAGAGCTGAGAGCAAAGCCTGGTTTCAAACCTACAGCCCAAGACCCTCCTGAGCCCCAGTTCTCACCTTTGGTGCAGGGACAGCAACAGTAACTGACTGCCATAAAGAACAGCAGATGGGCAAGGTGGTGGTGCACACTTTTAATCCCAGCTCTTGGGAGGCAGAGGAAGGTAGAGTCTGTGAATTCTAGGCAGGCCTAATCTACAGAGCCTATTCTAGGACAGCTAGGGCTTCACAGAGAAACTCTGTCTCGGGGAAAACAAAACAAAACAAAGAACCAGCAGATGGGAAGATTTGGGAAATAGTCCTCAGTCCAGGGCTAGATAGGTAGTAAGGGGTTGGCATCTAGGGTCGTTATTAGACCAGGCACTTTGGTGAATGCATGTCCACACAGTACGGACTCAGCTTGACCCAACGTAAGTATGACTGTAGCCCAGTCACCTTGCAGCTCAAGCATGTTAAATGGATGCAAGCAGGCAGGTTGCATGGAACACTATTTGTGGTCCCTGGTTTTAAAAACACTAATTGCCAGCCTGGTGGTGGCGGCGCTCGCTTTCTATGAGTTTGAGACCAGCCTGGTCTACAGAGCTAGTTCCAGGACAGGCTACAACGCTACACAGAGAAACCCTGTCTCAGAAAAACAAAACAAACAAACAAAAAACACTGGTTGCCAAAGACATCTCAAAGCTCTATGAATCATCCCGACCTTTCTATGGGGTTCTGGAAACTCAAGAGTTAACCAAGGTAACCAGTGGGGAGACAGACAGTTCATCCAGTCTATGGCTCTTTGTTTTCTTTTGGCGGGGTCTCACTCTGTATCCCAGGTTAGCCCAGCATTTCCTGTTAACAGTGATGATCTTCTCGGGCAGGGTATCTATCAGAGGCCCATCATCCTCATCTTCATCTTCTCCCCAGCCCCTCCCCCCCTTTTGAGCTAGTCTCATCAGCCCAGGCTGGCTTTGTGTTAGTATTCAGGCGTCTGGACTGGCCTGTGTTTGGAGTTCTAACAGGATACGCCCTCAGCTGCAGCCACTAAGAGCACCGCCTGTGCACATTCACCTCGTTCCTTTTTAAAAGGGCCCTGCCCACCTTCCCCCATGCCCCCTCTCTTCCTTTCTCTCTCTCTCTGCTTCACTGCTTGTCTCTCTGTCCTGCTCGTCCCCACCTCATTTTCTCTTCTGCTGCCCCTGTCTCTCCGCTCCCCTCTTCTCTTCCCCATTCCCTTCCACCAACAAAGAACTCTCCATGTGAGCGCTGTCTCATGGTATCTCTCGTGTCACCTTATAAATTACAACACTGAGTCCAGCAGTGCAGGCTGGCTTAAAGTGTCGAGTCTCCTGCTTCTATAGCCCATGGGCTGAGGTTACCCCCACTTTTCTTTTGCTACTTGCTTACAGCAAATGCACTTTTAAACAAATAAAATTAGCCAAAGTCTCCCTTCATCCTTACCCACACAGGTGTTCCCTGATCTTCCCTAACCACTCTGGAAATCACCAAGTTCACCTTATCCTACAACAAAGTTTCTCAATCTTCCCAACCCTGCGACCCTTTAGTTCCTCATGTTGTGGTGATCCCCCCACCCATAAAATTATTACATTGCTACTTCATAACTGTGAGGATTCAGGCATTATAATGGCCTGTCCCTGTCACCTGGCAGAATGCACTCAGGCAGTACCCTAGCCAGCCCAGGTGCAAAGGACCCCTTTAAAAAAAAGACACCACCCCACCCCACTGCTCTTTTCCCTCTCTCTTTACTGCTCTCTTTCCCGCTGTTCCCCTGGGGCAGAAAGGACTTCTCCTGTCTCCTGCTTCTCTTCTGTCCTCTCTGTCTCTTTTCTCTATCCTTCCCTCTCCCTTCCCTTTCTAATAAAACTCAATTAAGCTCTGTCTGCCATGGAATCCTCCAAGGACCCCCTCAAGCTTTATTCCTAACTATAACTTTGCTACTGTTACAAATCATAATGCAAATATTGTTTTGGAGCTAGAGTCTTGGCAAAGGGGTCCCAACCCATAGGTTGAGAACCATTGCCCTAGAAGGCATTCCCTCCGTCTACTGGTGCACACTGTACATGGTGAGGTGTTCAGAGGCTTGGTTAGTGCAGTTTTAATTGGGTTAATATACTTTGTATGACAAAGAAGGCAGGCCGCATTGCGTTCCCCCTTGCAGCACAGTCTTTGAGATTTAGGATTCAGAGACCCAGCAGCCTCTTCCCCACTTGTGCACCTGTAGGCCGGTCCTTCCTATGGCTGGGACAGAGGTATCCATTTTTAAGTGCTACCTATGTGAAGTCTCTCAAGTAGCTTCTACAAAGGGCCTGTGGATATTTCCAGTGAATTCCCACCTAGCTACACTTTCTATTACTGAGGGTGCATCAGTGGAGCAATTGAGAAAACTAGAGACTGGAGAGTGGCTCAGTGGTTAAGAGCTCTGGCTGTTCTTGCAGAAGATCGGGATTCAATTCTCATCATCCTCATAGTGACTCACAACTGTCCTAGGGGATCTGATACCCTCTTCTGACCTCAGGCACCAGGTATGCACATGTACACAGATATACAGGCAAAATACTCATACATGGGGGGCTGGAGAGATGGCTCAGGGGTTAAGAGCACTGACTTCTCTTCCAGAGGTCCTGAGTTCAATTCCTGGCAACCACATGGTGGCTCACAAGATCTGGTGCCCTCTGCTGGCATGCAGGCAGAAGACTGTATACATAATAAATAAAAATCGTAAAAAAAAAAAAAACCTCATACATGTAAAATAAACAATGAATCTAAAGAAAAATTCTGTGTAGGGAGGCCTTCTCTAGTTCCCTTCCTGCCCATCGATTCGCCTTGATTCCTAGGTGTTGGGTTAAGGGGTGAAAAACAAAGACCCCAGTTTAAGGCACCCAAAGCTCCCAGTCTCCCCACTAGTTTATTCTCTCCAGCCCCTCCCCTCTCTTTTTAAAAAGGATTTGCTGTTTGTTTTGTTTTTTCGAGACAGGGTTTCTCTATATCTTTGGAGTCTGTCCTGGAACTCATTCTGTAGACCAGGCTGGCCTTGAGCTTGGAGATCTGCCTACTTCTTTCTGCCTCTCAAGTGATGGAATTAAAGGTGTGCCACCACTGCCGGGGCTAGTTCACTCTCTTAAATACAAACCCCAAGTTTATCAGCACTTACATAAGAAAAGGTGGTATTGGTGCTCTGCCACTGAGCCACACCTGGAAAGGAGTTTATCACCGTTGTGCTATAGGCTCAGCAACAGCACCATGATTCAAGCTCATATACAGTTGTAATAAATGTTCAAGGTCATGGTGAGGCCTGAGGAGCACCCCATTTTGTCCTTACCCTGCAATGTGGGTGGGATTGTTACCCCATTTTGCAGCTGTGGCTATCGAGGCCCAGACTTACCCCTGCACATATGGCCAGCTTTGTTCCATGCTGCACTTTTCACTTAGGTCTTTGTCTACACCTTCCAACTCATGAGCATCCTATGGGGAGGGGATCTAGAATGTTGACTTTTGGGCCTGGAGACCTCAGGAAACATCTGCTGGCTGCCTGAGGAATCCATTAACAGAGGTCTGGCTAGGAGTTAAATCTGAGGTGGATTTGTACACCCTTTGTTATTGGTTTTTTGTTTTTTTGTTTTTTTTCTCTTGTGACTGGTTCTATAACCCAGGCTGACTTCAAACTCACTCTGTAGCTGATAATCACCTTGATGTTCTGAGCCTCCTGCCTCCACCTTCTGAATGCTGGGATTGCAAAAGCTCACACCACCACACCTGGGTTATGCATTGCTGGGACTTAGACCCAGCCAGGGTTTCATGTATGGTCAACAAGAACTCTAACAACTAAGCTCACTTCCAGTCTCACCCTCTACCAACCCAGCTCATTCTCAGTCTCGGACTCTTTGTTGTTTTTGAGGCAGTAGGCAGAGTTTTCTGTCCCTCCTTTAACTCCTGGTTCTCCTGCCTCTACTTCCCAAGTGCTGGAATTAATTAATTGTTGCTAGCAAGATACCTCGTTTACACATTCATTACTGTTACGGGCACACAGAACTAGTGAGGATGAGGTGCTGCCCCAGATAGAGGCATGAAGTCATGCATACATCCTTGGTGTTGGAGTGAGTTACCTTTCTAGACCTTAACTGTTCTCCAAGTCAACAAGGAAATACTTAAATGTGAAAACTAGTTTCACTGACAAAAGTGTCGATTTCAGTCCCTGAAATCAACATATGGGTAAAATGACTCCTTCGGAAGCCACGCCCATTGATGTTCTGGGGGAAGCAGAAGTCACCTAAAGTCTTCATCACGTACCTAACAAATTCACCTATGCTATGGTCCTTCCCAGGACAAGAGGCAAGAGGCTCCAGAAAGATGAACCCATCCTCATTCAACCAGTGTTGATTAGACAAGAAGGTGAGGACATGACCCAATCCAGATGGGACCCAAGAACTTGAAGAGAAACATCCCCCTGGGATACCCAGGCCCTGCAGGTGCCCTTGGATGCAAGCCCAGTGTCTGCAGAAGCAACCTCGAGGCCACACTGGCAGCTCCTTGGGGCAAGTGGCCCTAGTAACTGCCATAGATGTATCTAGGAGCACAATACAGACAGAGCCCAGAGCTGCTGCTTCCAAGTCCTGGTGTCCCTGGCAGCAGGATTTGCAATAAAGCCACCCCACTAATGCCCAGCAGTTTCTAGAGTTCCCTCCAGGTCCTGCCCTAGGGCAGAAAGCCTGTGTTCTAAAAAAAAAAAAAAAAAACACAAAACTTAAAAGCAGCTGAGTGTATTGGCCAAGAAAGATAAGCCAAGCACAGTGTTCACCAAGACAGAGTTTAGCAATGAAATTGGCAGGTAGCCAGCGCACTGACTCCCACACAAGCTCATAAAAGCAAAGAACCAAGCAAGGCCACATGCTTTAACAGTGCTCTTGCTGATTGCACAATAGAGTGCTCACTTGTAAACCAGTCAATGGCACCCATTCCTATAGCAAACGTGTACTATTCTTGTGATTTCAAAAAACGTGGTAAAGAAAAAGGTAGCCACCGGAGAGAATTCACTTTTCTCCCCCCAACCCACACTCCAAACTGAATCAAGCTTGGGCACATATTAGGACCTGAGACTCTGTGCCCTGACTCCAGGTGAACGAGAGCAACGAAGCTATTGATCAGATGCCTCCTCTTGGGCTCATTTAGACTCTTTTTGATGTTCCGATCCTTCAAGGTCAGCCTAGGCCAATTAATAAGACCCTGTCTCAAAGTAGATGGGGGCTGAAGGGCCAAGGGTGTAAGGTAGGTGGGTGGTATGCTTGTCAGACTTGTGCAAATCCAAAGTGGGAGTGGCTGAAGCAAGTAGTCAGCGAATTGCAGACCAGCCTGGCTACAAAATGAGATCTTGTCTCAAAATAACACATCAGAACTGCCCTGACTATCTTTCTATTCTACAGAAAAGGGCAGCCAAGTCCCACTTGTTGCACAGACTTTACCAAACCTCAAAAAGCTAAGACAACACTCCAAAGTCCTTGTTGGGCAAGAACGGCCACGGGGGTGAAGGGGTGGGGAGGAAGGGGAGTCCTGACTCAGCTTTTCCTTCTGAACCCTGGCCCAGGTCTGCAGGAGACGGGGTAGGAAAGAATGGGAGATATCGCAGTGGGGCTGGGACGCCTGGGCCTTCTGGGTGAACCATGGACCACGCGGGCCGGGAGCCGGCTCGGCAACAGCCACCGCGGCTGCACCGATGGGGGATAGAGGCCCACGACGGTCCCGGGCAGGGAGAATACACGGTGAGAACATTTGGGCAGGGAAAGGCACGCTCAAAGACAGCCAGGCGGGGAAACTGAGGCCACGTCGCCCGCTCCGTTCCGACCCGGGGCCTGCAGAGGCGACCGCGAGTCTCACCTGGTTGCAGAAGACCTCAGGCTGCTGGTTGGGGGCCGGCACGGCGCTGGTGGCGGCGGCGGACAGCAGGCGGCTCAGGCGCGGCCCGCGGCGGGCAGTGGTGAGAGCGGCGCGCAGCATGCTGAGCTGAGCCAAACTGCACTGAGCCGAGCCGAGGCAAACAGAGCGGAGCCGAAACTAGAGGAGCCTAGACCAGCCGGGGCGAGTGCAGCGCTGTAGACCCAGTTCCTCGCCTCCGCCTCCCACCCACCCACCGACCGCCGCCAATGGGCGGTGGCGACACGAGGGCGGGGCTAGAGAGCCCCAGCTCCCAATGGCCCGCGGGGCGCGACCCTGGCTTCGCAAGCCAAGTCAGAGGAGCCTGGCAGAACAAGGGAGCAGGCTGAGAAAGCCTTGCCAGCTCCTAAAGCCGCCCTCAGCTCACATCTATGCAGACGCAGTGAGGAAGAGAGAATTTCACGAACTCGGTTATTCCGTGTATAGCGTGGGACTGGGTACTGGGGGTGCAGGAGGGCATTGGTTAGGAAAGGACGCGGACGCCTGGCCACCCCTGTGTCTTTCAACCAGATGGAGGCAGCAGTAGGCTAAGGATGGTGAGGGGCCTAGCAGGGCTCTGGACTGTGCAAGGGGAAGTGTTTTGAAACAGAGGCCAAGAAATTGGTGAACCCTTGGAGGTACCGCCAGGAAGGAGACTGCAGTATATGGGCTTCCCCTACTCTGATGACTCGCAGTATATTGTCACCGGTGCTGTAAGAGAGAAACCCCAGTTACTAGACAAGGGGCCTGGGCGCGTTTCCTGGTCTCCGATTTTAGCACGGGACAGCTAATGTTGTTCCGGGGCCCAGCACGGATATCGCAAAACAGGAGGGAAAAGCATTTAAAGACCATGCAGACTGGGTCACATGATCAACCTTCGGTGCAAAGGAATCTGGGAAACTGAGAGCATGGTTAGGAGAAGTTGTAAAGAAGCCACTTTAGCAGAGATTGAGATTCCTCGTAGGTGAGGTTGGTGTGCACTTACAGAAAGCAAAAGATGTACTCAAATTTCATGTCTCCCGGAGGGAGACACAGAACACCTTTGTTTTATGTCGGGAAGTTGAGTCCAGGCCTTTAATCCCAGCCCTCAGAGGCAGAAGCAAGCAGATTTCTGAGAGTTCGAGGGAGCTTGGTGGTCTACATACCAGTTCCAGCCAGCCACGATTATAATGAGACCCTTTAAAAAAAGTCATTAGGGGGCCTCAGAATGTGGTTGCTTGCTCAGCATGGCGAGAAAACCTACTTCTGCTGTAGTAAACAATTTTGCTTTGCAAAAATGCTTTGGATTGTGGGGAAGGTCTTGAATTCCCAGACCCATTTTCTATAGGAAGGTGTCCCCATTCACTGTTTTTAAAATGGCTACTCTAGACTCATGGTGGTGGTGGTGATTTCCTGTTGCCTACAAGTTGTAGCACTCTCAGCTCCAGCACCACCTCTGCCTGCATGCCACCATGCTCCCGCCATGACGATAATTGAGTGAACCTCTGAAACTGTAAGTGAGCCCCTTCAATTAAATGTTCTCTTTATAAGTGTTGCCATGGTCATGGTGTCTCTTCACAGTAATAAAAACCCAAACTAAGAAGCCCTGTGTGGGTTTTTGTTGTTACTGTTTTTATTTTGTTCTTTTTGAGTTTTTCGAGACAGGCTTTCTCTGTGTGGCTTTGGAAGCTGTCCTGGAACTAGCTCTGTAGACCAGGCTGGTCTTGAACTTACAGGGATCTACCTACCTCTGCCTCCCGAGTACTGGGACTAAAGGCGTGCGACACCACTGCCCTGCTGTGTTTCTGTTTTGAAACAAGGTCTCACTGTGTAGACCAGGCTGGCTTCAAACTCACTGAGATCGGAGTGTGCCACTATGCCCAGTGCTGTGTATGTGTGAACACACACACACACACACACACACACACACACACACACACACACACATTCAAAGGTAGTAAACACTGCCGATCAGTGTGGTGTGCTTTCTATCACTTATCATTTCTTACTGGCAAATGTCCTTAAGTAGATAGACCACCCTTTAATTATCTGTTTACATACCTACATACCAGTGACACCACTTTTTATTGATTTCCAGTCTTTTAACCTATTTGTTTGTTTCTGTCTTTGTTTATTTTGAGATAGGGTCCTTTCTGCCCCTTCTCTAGAGAGCTGGGATTATAATTATGATTATATGGACTGTGGCTTAAAGACTAGCCTGGGCTACAAGAAGAGCTTCTGTTTCAAAAGGGCAAACTTTAGAACCAAACAAACATTCTGGGGTAAGGGATGTAACTCAATGGTAGAGCACTTGCCAAGCATGCTGGACATCCTATAAATCGTCAAAGTTTAGCAGAAGCACTAGGCATGGTGGAACGCACCTCTAATCCAGTACTGGGAAAGCAGAGGCAGGTGGATCTTTGTGATTTGTAGGTTATTTTCTTTCTTTTTCCTTTTCTCTTCTTTTCCTTTTTTCTTCTTTTTCTCTTTCTTTTAAAGACATATTTATTATGTCTACAATGTTCTGTCTGCATGTATGTCTGCATGCCAGAAGAGGGCAGCAGATCTCATTACAGATGGTTGTGAACCACCATATGGTTGCTGGGGATTGAACTCAGACTTCTAGAAGATCAGCCAGTTCTCTTAACCTCTGAGCCATCTCTCCAGCCCCCCCCCCTTTTTTTTTTTGAGACAGGGTTTCTCTGTGTAGCCCTGGCTATGCTGGAACTCGCTCTGTAGACCGGGCTGCTCTTGAACTCAGATGAGATTCAGCCGAAATTTCATCTGCCAGGACCTATCAGCACCCTAGCCTTCCTTTGCAGATTTCATACTATTTCCATTTCAGCACCATGATGGGTCATTTTGTGATGGGCAGTTTTTAACTGTCAGCTTAATATAAACTAGAATCACCAGGGAAGGCAGTGTTAATAGAGGAATTATCTAGATCAGGTTGGCCTGTGGACATGTTTGTGGGAGATCGTCTCTATTAGGAATTGATGTAGAAAGGCCTAGCCCACTATGGGAAGCACCATTCCTTATTAGGGGCTTCTGAAGAGCGAAAGCTAGCAAGCAGGCTGCATGCATTTTCCTCTCCCTCCTCTTGACTGTAGATATGACATGGTTTAGCTGTCCCAAGCTCCTGCTACTGTGACATTTTTGCTATGAAGGTCTCTAACCTAGAATTATCCCTTTCTCCCCTACGGGTTTTTTTTTTTTTATTGGGGGGGAGGGCCAGAGTATTTATCACAGCAACAAAAATGAAACAAGGCTTTGTGTGGCTCAGTCATCTAACTTAGATAATGTCTGATATATTACAATGTAACACCTATACTATATACCTACCTAACTGTATTGGTGTTTTCCTCTTTTCCCCTCTTATTTTATGGTGCTGTATGTCAAACCCAGGACCCTATGTTAGTGAAGTCCTCTAGCCACTGAGACACATCCCCAGCCCCTGGCTCTTGGAGAACTGTCTCACTATATAGCCTCAAATGGCCTTGAACTTGCTAGCCTCCGAGGCCTCTGACTCCCAAGTCCTGGAATGACAAATGTACACTCACACTAGCCCGTCCTTATTCTTTCCATTGCTTTCTCATTCGTAAATCTTTAATCTGATTTTAAAAATGAAACAAACTTGCTTCCTCTCTGATCTTTTCTTCTTCTGTGTAGGCTGTGGCCTAATTATTAGGAAAGGCCCTGGTACAAGCTCATCGACTATGCTGAGACTGTGGGACCAGCACCAGGGGACACTTCCTCTAAGACAGTGCACAGCTGCTCTGTTGTCTCAAAACCAAACAGCTGGGCAGTGGTGTCTCATGCCTTTAATCCAGGAGGCAGAGGCAGGGGGATCTTGGGGAATTGGAGGCCAGCCTGGTCTACGGATGAGTTTCTAGGACAGCTTGGTCTACACAGAGAAACTCTGTTTTGAAAAACCAAACCAAAACATACATAGAAAACTAGCAGCCACTGAGGGCTCCCTAGTGTCACTAAATAGGGAGACAAAATATTGGTTGTTCAGTCTCCCTCTGGAGCAGTGATGATAATGACAGATTTTCCCCACACCCAGTGAAGTTAGGTTGGGGATTCAGCAACATTCAAACCAAAACACACTCAAAGTTACTAGCAGGAAAAAAACTTGGCCCAGCCCTGCATACTTGTCATCCTCCTGGTTTGTACACAAACTCATGCTGCACAGCTGGTTCCTGTGTGCAACCAGCCCACACAGCCACTGCCTGTGTTCAGAGCCTCTGAACCCCTCAGGTAGACAGAGCACCAGTCGGAGATTACTGAATCCTGAGGCAGAAGCATCAAGAGAGCAAAGTCCTTGGCTAGATGGCAGGTCACCAGCATCCTCTTCCTTCTTGTGAGTGGCCAGATGCTCACTGGAAGCCCCTAATCAATGTCTCAAAGGAGAAAGCAGTCCAGAAACTTCTGAACTGGGCTGCTGGCTGTATGACCTTGGGCAAGCTATCTTACCTCTGTAAGTTAGGCTCCTTATCTCTGGAATGGGCAGGAAGAGTATCCAGTTGTCCTCAGAACTGGGAAGAGCCTGTACCTGCCATCTCCTGTGCCCCAGGAACCAGCAACACTTACAGTTCCACCAGCTGGGGCCCCTGACCAGGGAGGTCCAGCATACTCCTTACTCGGGCTTCTCCAAATAGCACGAGGGGAGCTCAGAGCAAACAGCAGTTCTGCATGACTGAAAGGCCCTCATACCAGCTCACACTCAGTTAGACCTCAAGAACGATGCTTTGGGGGTTAAGCTTGAGAAGCACTCTGGTCTAGGCAGGTTGGGGCTGACCCTCAACCTATGCAATCCCTCAGGTTCAGTCCAGCCTCCTCTCTTTTTTGCCATTGCTTGGGATTGAACTCACATGCACACTAGACAAACACTGTGCCACTGAGCTATACCCTCAGCCAGGCCCCTTCTCTCTGACCTCTTCCTGACTGCAGCCATGCAGGCCTCTCTCTGACTGCAGCCATGCAGGAAGGACCCCGCACAGTGCACACTCATAACTATGCTGTCTCACTTGATCCTCAACCCTGTAGCTCTGTCCTCTCCACTTTTCAAGTGAAGAAACCCAAGGACAAGCGAAGGAAAACCCCTTCCCAAGGCCAGCTGGATTTGGGACACTGGAACCCAGAACTAAGATGCTTTCCTCGACCCAACTCTGGCCAGGCAGGCTCTCTGGGTCTGCTTCTCCAGCTTGGCCTAGAAATGCTGTATTCACACATGCTGTGCACACAAAGACACTGTAGTCACCACTGACAGTTCCTAGCAGCCCTTGGACTCATCACCAGGATGAACCCAAGTCTCCTTAAAGCACTGTCTACCTGAACATGCTCAAAGCTGCCAAGGAAGTCCCTCCTTGTTGTAAACAACACTGAAGACAGGTAGGGTCCCCTTCTCCTATGTCTTAATTTCCATAAGGACAACCTGGAAACCCAGGTGGGTTTCACATAGACCAGCTCCACTTCCTACATTTGCTTAACCCTCATTTCTTTTTTTTTTTAAAGATATTTATTTGTTATATATACAGTATTTTGTCTGCATGTATGCCTGCAGGCCTGAAGAGGGAAACAGATTTCATTATAGATGGTTGTGAGTCACCATGTGGTTGCTGGGAATTGAACTCAGGACCTCTGGAAGACCAGCTAGTGTTCTTAACCACTGAGCCATCTCTCCAGCCGTTAACCCCCATTTCTACAGAGGTCAGCAATCTCACCTCACACTGACCCCCTCCCCCGGTTACTGGATGTTACTGGATGAAACCAGCCCATACCACTTCAGCTAGGATTGGCTTTGGCTATCTTTTGCTGCTCTTAACCATTGAGTTATTTACAGCCCTGATAAAAGCAACGCCATCTATTCACTGTGTTGCTTTAATTAGAAGAAACTCTGGCCCAGGTTACTTGTCCAATAGTTCATCACTTAGAGTAGGTCCCCAAGTCACATGACTTCATGGAGGGGAGGAGTCTGTGCCCATGTGTCAGTCAGCCCATACTACCCAGGAGCTCTTGGAGATGGGATGCTTGCCCAATGCTTCAGTCCTGGCTGAGTGGCCACCCCTGTGCAGCCCCAACAGCCCACACCTCCCTGGTGAGCCTGAAGCCCTGAGGTGACAGAAGACTACCCTATGATATGCATTCTGGAGCCTTCTCTCTCCTTGTGGCCTTGAAGGGCCCTGGGCAGGCAAGTTAAGGTTTCCTGGAGACCAGCCTCTCAGACTGTATCTGATATCAGGGCTTGAGGGAGCGTGGGCTGAGACAGCAGAAGGCTGCTAGGAATACCAAAGATGAAGAAATGGAGGCGCAGGAGCAAAGATGGCGCCCTTGTTGGGACCCTGGACCCTATGGAAATCACGGCCTCTGTGTTCCCCATTCCTGAAGCTGTGGTGAGGAAAGGGAATGCAGGACCACTCTGCCTTGATCCTCTTCCAAGAGGGTCAGGCCACCGTGGGATGGATCCCATAAAACTGGTCAGACTGGATCATCACCAAACCAAGCCCACTGGGGCTTGGGCAGCCTTCTGGAGGACAGGTGTGCTTCCACATGGGTAAGTGCCAGGACAGCCACCTTGATGCTACAGCATGGCCAGACTTGAGGAAGGCTGGAAAGGCTATTCCGGGTGATCCTGGAATCCTTCCCTGTGTCTGCTAAAACCATGGCTCCTACTCCTTTTTGTTTTATATCTTTTTTTATTCTTGCGGAAGACTCCAGTGGATTCCATGGATGTTAGGGAACTTCAGCTTGACTGGCTGGTGAACTTTGGTGAGAAGTTAGCCAAATCGCCTCTCCTGACAAATGCAGGAAGAACCAAAAGTGGGGAATAGGGGTACTCCAGGCAGCCTCTCAGAGCTTGTGGAAGACCACTTTTATTGTTACAGCTCCACTGTTAATAGAATTAGTGTTTCAGTTCAGCAGGGTAGAGCTCTTCACAGGCACCATGTTCAAGGTTATATAAAGCACAGCAATGTTTGTCTTCAGGAAGCACTCTTCAGTGTGGGAGAATCATACACTATTACCTAGAAACTGAGGTAAGTGGTGGGTATTCCTGTATTCCTTCTTGCATTTGTTGGAACTTCAAATGTCTTTCTTGAGAAATATCAACATTGTATGTTCTCATGCCCAAGTCACAAATTCATTTCATAAGCACATGACCTTAGTTCAAACCCCAACAACTTTGAAGAGTGAAAAAGTCAATTATGGGGGCTGGAGAGATGGATCAGGGGTTAAGTGCACTGACTGTTTTTCCAGAAGTTCTGGGTCCCACTCCCAGCAACCTTAAAAGGTGGCTCACAGCCATCTATAATGAGATCTTGTGCCCTCTTCTGGCCTGCAGGCATACTTGCAGGCAGAACACTATACATAACAAATAAATCTTTAAAATAGTCATTTACTCTGTGTGTGTGTGTGTGTGTGTGTGTGTGTGTGTGTGTGTCTGTGCTTCACATATGCAGATCCATGTGTCCATGTGTGTGGGGAGGCCAGAGGACAACCTCTGGGATAATTCTTCAGGACCTGGCCACCTAGATTGTTTAAACAGGGCCTAGAACTGACCAAGCAGGCAAGGCTGGTTGGTTGGTGAGCCACAGGGACCTTCCTATCACTGCCTTCCCAGTGATCACAAGTATATGCCACACACCCAGCTTTCCCATGTGGGTTCTGAAGCACAAACTGAGGAGCTTATACTTGTGCAGCAATCACTTTCCCAGCCTTGTTTCCTCTCCAGTCCTGGCTGGGTCTTTTACAAACCCACATTGGGATTTGTGCAGATAGCTTAGTGGTTAAGACCCTGTGTCCTGAGTTCAATTCCTAGCAGCCACATGGTGGCTCACAACCATCTACAATGAGATCTGGTGCCCTCTTCTGTCATGCAGACATGTATGCAGGCAGAACACTGTACTCATAATAAACAAATCTTTAAACAGATAAAAAAGAATGACCATATGCTTGCACATGCCAGTGCCTTGAAGCAGCAAATCTGAGGGAGATGTGGGGATATTAGCATGGCAGTAGAGCAAGATTAACCTCAGAAGGCACAAGTGACATTCTTAGGGACACGTGAAATGCTGTGTCAGGACCACTTTCTTTTTATAAACCTCTTTTTCTCTCAGGCCTCAAACAGAAGTGGGGCTCAGGTTGCTAGGATCTGCCAGTGTGCTGGCCCTATGCTGACAATGACCGGTGGACACTTCATTGATCTTCCCTGAGTAACTGTTGCTCAGGTGTAGTGGCTCTTGTGTTCCCAGCCCATGTGGGGACCAGCACACCTGAGAAACCCATTCAGGAGCCTGTGGTGACTGTGTACTCTGCAATGCATGGCCCAGGCTGTGGCATAGGGTCCATTAGGGGAAAGCAGTACCCAGAGGTCAGGTCTACAGTACAGCATGCGATGGTGCTGGCCCAGTTGGCTGCCTGTAGATGGGCTGTGGCTGCATCTTAAGGCCAAGTTCTCCCAGCAATGGCTTTATCTTTTCTGGTCCCATGGGGCCCCTGTAACTGTAAGACCTCAGACCTGGTCAAGGTGACCATTCCCCCATCCTCAGGGAGGACACACGACTCTTCTAATCTCAGCAGCATCTTGTCTGCTCCCCCCTGGCCCCAACATGACTGCCGACAGGTGGCAGAGTATGGCAGTTGATGGGGATCTCACTCAGAGGGCATGGTTCCTCTGGGGAAGTTTTCAGGAGTATATAGGGAACTGGTGGAGAGGGAATGTGAAGAAGACATTGGGAGAACCAGGAGTCATGGCATCCATGTCCCACAGGGCGCCTTCATATGGTGCCAGTGCAGGGGAAGCAGCCTAGATGTGAGGAAGTCATTGACACCTGAGTCACAGGGGCTGTGGGAGCCTTTATTCCCATGTCCTTCGTGTGACATAGAAAGTACACGGACTCTTTTTGTCCCCAAAGCCCCTGAAAACAGGGCATATAAATCAGTATTCCACTGTGACTTGACTTTGGACAGAATCTACACTCTGGGCACCGCCGGCTCCTGTAGCCTGCTGGGATTCTTCAGTTCCATCTTAGCAACGGTGAGCCGGTGTACTTCATCTGGGCCATCAGCAAAGCGCAGTGCTCGGGCCCAAGCAAAGAACTGAGCCAGTGGGTAGTCGCTGCCCAGACCCGCTGCTCCAAAGGCCTGGCAGACACATGGCGGGAAGGAGAGGAAGGCCTGGGTGAGTTCTAAAAGTGACATCCTGCTCAGAACAGCTGAAGACAGCTGTTTAGCCATGGGGTGGCTGCCTTGTGACACCTGTGAGTTTAGACTTCTCACAGGGACACACTGCTACCCTTTGGATGCCTGACTCACCAAGGCTGTTAACATTACAAGGTTGCTTCTGCTACTGAGAAAGTTCTGTGTGGGACCAGGTATCAGAACATGAGAGGTGGCACCCTGCAGAGTCAGGGCACTGGGTCTGAGCAGCAACAGGGCTCCCCTGAGCCTGAGGTCAGCTACTTACAAGCTAATGCTCTGGGTGAGGAACTGTCTTGGCTTGGGAAGGAGGGAGGTCCTTGCACAAGCCTGGTTTGAAGAGGAAAGTGGCATGCATAGTGGGAGGGCAGTCCAGGGGGCTCACCTGGATGGCTCGGTCAATTACTTGATAGGCCATGGATGGGGCTACCATTTTGATCATGGCAATCTCTAGAGCTGCAGCCTGCAGGAGAAGGTAGAGTTAGAAAATAGAGGACAACACAAAGCCAAACTGACTGTCAGGTGGACGCAGGGCTGGGCTCCACAAGTGGGTACAGCTAGGGTAGAGGGGAATGGCTACCACTGCACTCTGAGCCACACCCAGATCCAGGAACCTGAGCGACTGTGGACAGCACCTACCAGGCAAGCACAAGGCACTGGGTTTGGCTCCAAGTGCCATAAAATATAGCTGTGTCCAGGTGCAGGCAACAGTGGACCAAAGTCAAGAGGATGACCTTGGGGTTGGCCACTGACTGAGGCATCCTCAAGCCTCTAGGAACAAAAGCTTCAAAGACCCACGAGCTGTGCACCTGACCCAACACCCCGTCACTGCAGCTCTTGGCTGGGTGTAGAGCCCCTGCTTAGGTCAGATGACACAGTAGTCAGCATGCACCATGCCCAGCCACTATAAGTGACGGGTAATGCTGCTCTGGGAACAAGCCCCTCCATTGGCTAATGCTGTATCTGGATGAGGCCTGTGATGTCCCTTCTCCCCAGTCCTCTCCTCCCTCATCTACCCCACCCCAACATGCTCTGGGAGTACAGGGCTCACGGGACTTCCCTTTCTCAAACCAGGAAGGTCACCAGTTGGCCAACCAGAAGTTCCTCTCTCCCTGGGCCTTTTCTCGATTGTAACAGATGACCAGAGTTCAAGAGAACAGTAGCAGTCATCAGTGCCCAAGAACCAAACAAGGAGAGAAGGGCTGACTCCACTGTCACCCCAGGGTGACATATGCCACCTGTGAGGCCTCCCACCTTGTTTCCGGTCACATCCATGAGGTGGGCAGCTTTTAGCACCAGCAGCCGTGCCTGCTCGATGTCCACACGTGACCGGGCAATGTCTGCCAGGATGGTGCCATGCTCCACGAGGGGCTTCCCAAAGGCTGTGCGGGACATCACCTACAGACACCAGGGAGAAGAGGCTGAGGAGCTGGTCCTAGAGTGGCCCTGAGAGGCTCAGGAGCAGGTGACCCACAGAGGAGCAGGGCACATGGGAGGGGAGAGCAGATGTGGCAGCTGACTGGCAGCAGTGTCTGGCTATAGGCAATGATGCTCATTAGAGGCCACACATACAGAACAGCCCACAAAGGCTGATGGACTGACTACAGCTACAGTGACCCCAGAGAGCTCGCACTGTTGCAGGTCCAGAGCCAGGAACCTTGGGCTATTGTGGTGCCTTAATAGTCATTCATTGCCCACTGCTATGTGGATTAACAGCCTTGTGACTGAGGGAAATCCCTTTTGGAATGTGAAGATCTCTACCTCCACCAACCTAAAAGCTAAGAATGTCATCAGATGGTACCAGAGACCTCCAGCAGAGAGATGTCCCTACTTGCGCTGTGACTCGCATGCCTGATGCACCATCACCTATCTGCAAATACTTTAGGACTTTCTGTTCCTATACAAATTTTATGAAGCTAGGAATGGTGGCATACACCGTTAATCCCAAAGGCAGAGGCAGGTGGATCTCTGTGAGTTCTAGGTAGGGGTTGGTGGAATGGGGTGGGGGCTACATAGTGAGACCCTGTCTCAAAACAAGACAAAACAAAATTCTGTAAAACTTAGCACATTGCAACATGGAATCTGTATTCCTGGGCAATGGTCACTCACACGTGGCTCTGGAATGACCTTTTGAGGTTAAGAGCCACTTTTTCCATGCACCACACTGAGCCACCAGTTACTGGTGGTCAGATTACTTCTGAGAACCCTTTACTGAAGCTCTAGTGTGAGGCTGGGCAAGAGGAAAGGCCCTGAGCCAGCTTCTGAGCAAGGCTGCATCCGGGGAGACAGGAGGTACTGTGGGGGCCTCACCAAGGGGCAGGTCGTCCCTGCTGCTGATGGCCAGCCTCACGCCCTGGAGCGCCATCTTGGATGGAAAAGGCATGTTTATTTATGTATCATAGGGAAAGTAACTTTTACACAAATAATGTATCTTGTGGCACAACTCAATTTTCATAAAAAAGAGAGAAAAGTTCCTAGTATTCCACCATCTAATTTTCTATAGTTACAGCAGGCGGCTGTGGTCAGGGCAGTGTGTCTGTAGAGTCAGCTTATTTGGGAGGGTGAGGTAGGAGAGCTGTTGGAGTCTAGGAGCTTGAGACCAGTCTGGGCAGCCCAGCAAGCCCATCTCAAGAACATGGTTGTCATTTTCCCTCCATACTTTGTGCATATATATAAATATATACATACATACAGTTTAAAGTTTTACTATATATTTTGCAGCTGTGGCCAGAGGACAGCATGGAGGAGTTGGATATTTATTCTACTATGTGGGTCCCAAGGATCAAAGTCAGGTCATCAACATTCTTGACAGCAAATACCTGCTGTGCCAACCCACTACCTCCTCTTGTTAAAAAGCACAGTCATAGTCCATATAGTGTTTTGTAGCCTCTGTCCATTTGTTAATTTGAGACAGGGTCTCTCCATGTAGTCTCGCTGTCTTAGAACTTGCTATATAAACTATATTGGCCTTGAACTCACAGAGATCCTCCTGCCTCTCTCTACAGAGTGCCGGGATTCAAGGCATGCACCATGATGCTTGTCCCTTTGCAGTCTTCTTTTAAAACACATAATTTAGAGGCACCCTGAGTGCATCTCTATACTAAGAAGCTACTATCCAAGCAGGCATGGTGTGGTGCACTTGAGTCCCAACAAGGTCATCCCTGCCTACATGGAGACGTCCAGGCCAGCATGGGCTGTATGAGAGAGGGTGCGGTAAACAGTCTGGTGACCTCTGTACTGTCTTTGTGGCTGGAGACCACACCAGCAATTCCTCCTAACGGATCTTCACCCAATCCCTTATCATAAACTTGTTTTTCACAGTCACTCTACAGAACCAACTTTATGGAAGGTGGTGTCATGGGGACTTTACAAAAAGTTTCAATGTAGTCACTCATAATCTGTATTTAGCTTATTTTGTTCCTCAAAGAGATTTCTGTATGCTATGCTGTGCACATAAGGTTGAGTTAATCATCACTAGAGTAAGTTTTCACCAAACGATGCTGTGCTTAAAGATACCTAAAATAAACCACTTAGGGGTCAGACTCCTGAAGTTTGAACCAACACCAGCTACTTAGTTGTGCTGAACCAAACTGCTTTCTTGCCTCCTGCAGATCCTCACTCTGCTGTCCTGATGGTCACAGAGAGCCCTGTACTATGTAGTCCTTCAGAGCCCTGTACTATGTAGGGCTTCATTAAGGAGCCAGTGGCAAATGACTTTTGTTTGAGATAGCGTCTTGTTCTGGGATCTAGGCTAGTCTGGAAGTTGCCACAATCCCTCTGCCTCAGCTTTCTGAGTGCTGGAATTGCTAGAATAAACTCCCATGCTGGCTTTAGATTATATTTTCTGGGCACACTGGATAAGGAGGGTGATATGCATAAGGCCAAGTGCTATGACCCCAGGGGCACAAACAGGCAATTTCACAATCTCCCTGGGGTCTGAGTTTAAACCATGTGCTGGGAGCATGTATGACTCTTGGCTACCCATAATCCTGTAGGTATTGGAACCTCACCCTCTGCTCCCATAAAGCTTCTGGCCACTTGGACAGAGATGTGGCCATTCCACTCTGGAAGTCAGCCGTGGCCAAGTAGAGCAGATGCAAGGTAGAGATCACAGATTCTGGACATGAATATTATCCTCTGAGGTCTGTTTTCAGAAGGGCACTGGTGTTTGAAATTCCCCTGCCAGCAATAGTGGTTATGAGTCACTGTGGGCACTAGGGGACTCACGCGTGTCTTCATGAGCGCCAGGGCCCTCTCTGAAAACCCGATCAGCCTCATGCAGTGATGGATCCGGCCAGGCCCCAGCCTGCCCTGTGCGATCTCAAAGCCTCGACCGGGGCCCAGGACTATGTTCTCCTTTGGCACACGTACGTCCTTGAACCATACTTCACCATGGCCCCCTGAAAGGTAAAAATGCATTTTCCTTGGACGTGTTCATTCCTCACTTCAGTTAGGGCTGGTGCTGGTACTGTTTCCAGACCTTAGCCTTCTAACCATGTCACAGCTAAGGAGGGGACAGGGGGTCCAGAAACAAAGGAAGAGAATTGCTGTCTTCCAAAAAAAAAAAAAAAAATTATTCTGCCATTTTTTATGGTTTTTCAAAACAAAGAAACCCTGCCTCAAAAAACAAACAAACAAACAAAAAGAACACAGGTGAGGGACTCAACTGGGGCTGAGACCTTCACAAGACCCAAAGCCAGGGGCTGGAGAGATGGCTCAGAGGTTAAGAGCACTGACTGCTCTTCCAGAGGTCCTGAGTTCAATTCCCAGCAACCACATGGTGGCTCACAACCATCCCTTATGAGATCTGGTGCCCTCTTCTGGTATACAGATATACATGGAAGCAGAATGTTGTATACATAATAAATAAATAAAATCTTTAAAAAAAAAAAAAAAAAAGACCCAAAGCCAGACCTGCTGCCCCAGTGCTTCTGCCTGCCTGCCTGGTCTAGAAGACTCCTGTTTCTCTTCTGAGATTAGAAGAGGAAAAGACAAGCATCAACACCCACTGGCAGTCTGCTGGGCAGTTCAAGGTCCTTAGGAAATAAATGGCTGGGCTGTGCCTTACCAATGACATCAGATCCTTGGCATGTGGAAAATTCTACAGAACAGGGGCTCCTCAAAACTGCTGCCCATGGACTAGAGCCACACTCAGGGTGACTGGCCCTGGGAGATCTAACCTGGAGCATCTTCCAGCCCATACACTGACAAAGGCCGGATGACACTGATTCCTGGAGTGTCCATGGGAACCAAGACCATGGACTGTTGCTGGTGCCTTGGGGCCTGTGGGTCTGTTTTTCCCATAAACACACAGAGTTTGCAGCGTGGATCCAGGATGCCTGCCAGGAGAGAAGAGAGACTCGTTCTATCGGTGAATGCCACAGCCACTGAGCCTCTAACCACAGGAAACCCTGGCCTGCCAAAAGCAAAGCTAGGACCCTAATATATTCACACAATTGGAGAAGCACCTGCAGGCTCCAGGACCCTGAGAGACTCCACCGATCAACATGTGCAGGCTCCAGGCCAGACAGAACTTATCTCCCTGAGGTGGAATCCTGGACCACAGGAGCAATGTTTTAACTGTATGCATGTTTTTGTCTGCATGTGGGTGTACCATGTGAGTGTGCCCAAAGAGGCCAGAAGAGGGAGTCATTCCCTGGAACTAGACTCAGATAGTTGTGAGCTACCATGTGGGTGCTGGGATCAAGTCCTGGTTCTCTTGCAAGAGCAGCCAGTGCCTGAGCTGTTGAGCCCTCTCTCCAGCAACATGGGGAAAAAAATATTAAAAACCATCATGTTAGACTTGAAAAAAACTGAAACAAACCCAAGTTGCCTTCCATAAGCGCCTCCTCTAGCTTGTTGAGGTCCAGCTGAGGAAGTGGGTTCTGTGAAGAAACGTCTACCATCGATGGTACAAAACAGACAGCTCACAAGTTCATACATGGTGAAGCAGACAAGATAGAACTGGCTGCAAAAGACTTTGAAGAGAGTGCACCCTCTAGTGAACGCTGGTGGATGTCAGGCGCAGGACCAGGGCACTCCTGGAAACACCCAGAAGACAACTCAACTTCAGGTTCTCAAGCTTCCATTCTGGTGTCTGCTGTGGGAAAGTGCTTAAGACTCCAAGACAGATCTGTGCTTCCAGCGGGCAGCTGTTGTGCTTTCTTGGGGGCATGGGAAACTATCTGCCTGTCCTCTTTGAGAATGCCAGCTGTGTGCTCTCCGTGTCAAAGCGTGACAAACATGCCAATGACACGCAACTAGCACAATGCATAAATGGAGAGCGTGCTCCTATGATGGAGGGAGGGTCTGGGGACCAGGCTCAGGATGGAACACTAAACTGGAGCACAAAATAAAACAAAACCTACTGTGACAGGAAACACTTCATTCATTCTCAACCCCACTTCCTCTCTATCCCCGCCCTTCCCCTTCTTATGGTCATAGGTAGTTCTGGATATTAGATTTTACCCATATGGCCAAAAGGTACCTAAGAATATGGTTGAGAAGACAGAGGACAGGATGAGTGCTGACAGAGCTTCCACAACATGAGTAGGAATCTTTATTACAAATCTATGTGTAGTGAAAGTCAAATGTCTCAGTGAACAAGTGTTAAGAGTTCATTCCATAACAAGTATAAAATTAAAAACATTCACTTATTTTACATGTGTGTTTAGCCAGCATGTATGATTGTACATCACATGCATGCCCATCCCAGAGGAAGTCAGAGGAGGGCATCAGAGCCCCTGGAATTGGAGTTGTAAGACAGTTGTGAGAATGATGTGGGAGCTGGGAACTGAACCCAGGTTCTCTGCAATGACAGGTGTTCTTAACCCCTGAGCCATCTCTGTAGCCCACTCCACAAGACTCATGATGAAGCTGGTGTAGGGTCCCAAGCTATTAACTCTAGCACTTGGGAGGCAGAGGCAAGTGGATCTCTGTGAGTTCAAGGCCAGCCAGTCTATATAAGAAGTTCCAGGGCAGCCAGAACTTCATAGAAAAATTATTGTCTTGGCCGGGCATTGATGGAGCATGCCTTTAATCCCAGCTCTAGGGAGGTAGATCTCTGTGAGTTCAAAGCCAGCCTGGTCTACAGAGCAAGTGCCAGGATAGGCTCCAAAGTTACACAGAGAAACTCTGTCTTGAAAAACAAACAAACAGAAAACAAAAAAAGAAAGAAAATCATTGTCTCAAACAAATAAGCAAAAGAATTATACAGAAACCTATTGAAATTTTCTGGACAATGCAGCATTTGGATCTGTTGTGGTTTATTATTTTTGTTTTCTAAGACAGGATCTCATGGCGCCCAGACTGGCCTTGAACTCATACATGACCAAGGATGACATCTCCACATTTGTATTAACCTCTGCCTCTTACTTCCCAAACCCAGGGATTACAGTTTGCACAAACCCACATCTATCAGGCATATGGATTTTTGAAAAATACATAGGTTTGAGCCTGGTGTGGTGGCACACTCCTATAATCCAACACTTGGAAAGTAGAGGCATGAGGATGGGGAGTCAATGGCCAGACTCAGCTACAAAGAAAGTCTGAGGTCAGCACAGGCTACATGATACCATATTTCTCTCGGTGTGTCTCTTTCTCTCTGTCTGTCTGTCTGTTTCTCTCTCTCTCTCTCTCTCTCTCTCTCTCTCTCTCTCTCTCTCTCCTCCCTCCTCTCTCTCTCTCTCTCTCTCTCTCTCTCTCTCTCTCTCTCTCTCACACACACACACACACACACACACACATACACACACATACACACACAGACATGTAAATTTCTCATTGACAGAAAAAAGAAAGCTTCTTCTACAAACTACTGCTTCCTCCTCACAGCCAGCCCTGCTGTCTCCACAGGTGCTACAAAGGACATCTTTGGAGACAGGCCTAAAGTCAAGTAAATTCTGAAGCTGTGTTTGCTGCCCACCAGCTGCTACAGCCAAAGGTAAGTGACTGGTCACCCCTTGAGTCCTAGTTTTCTCCTGTGAAATGGGATGGGGTCATCAGCCCTGCCTTATGGGAGGTACAAGGGGTCTGTGAACTGAGGGACAGAGAGGCACTTGGGAGTCTCTGAGGTATAATACATGTGACCTCAGAGCAAGGGGAAGCCACCAGGAAGACTCCCAGCTGAGAGAGGCTGGCAAGGTGGGGTAAAGAGAGCTGCCTGCAAGAGTAGAGCCACAGGTGTGGGCATCTGGTGACGCCTCAAGGGCCCCACAAAGCAGCATGCCCTGTGCAGCTCCAGCTCATCCACACAGACTGAAAAAGTGAAAAGTATATTTCAGGCCAAGTACCTGAGATCCACCACTTGTGACCATTTATGACATAGGAGCCATCTTCCTCTTTGATGGAAGCCTCAATATTGGAGGCGTCTGATGAGGCCACCTGCATGGGAGCACATTCGGGTTACAGTCCCTGTTGACCTGCATTCTGCAGTGGCAGAGACCAGCTGGGCCCCGCCACAGGGGAACTGAGGACAGTACCTGGGGCTCAGTCATGGCGAAGCAGGAGCGGATCCTGCCCTCCAGGAGTGGCACCAGCCAGCGGGCCTTCTGCTCCTCAGTGCCATACCGCACCAGGAGCTCCATGTTCCCCGTATCTGGCGCAGAACAATTAAATACCTGAGGAGAAGAAACATCTTCAGCCTCTGGAAGAGGTGGGGCTGGACCCCTTCCAAATCACTGACCCCCTCACAACTCCCGAAAGTTCTTCCTCTCCCCAGAGAGGGCTCAGACACACCTCAAGTCAAATCTCACACACCCTGGACTCCTCCCCCACATAGATCACTTCTTTGAAGTAGAGGACTCTGGAGCCAGGGGCTGGCAGCCCCCATAGCCCACACCCCTGGGTGGTTGGTTCCCCTGCTGAGTCAGGTGCTTGTTCAGACTGAAGTCAGCTGATACCTGCCCTCCTTTCTCATGTGAAGTTCAGGTTGCATGGTGCCCCTAGATCTGACTTTCCACACAGATGACTGTACCTCAGAAGCATACAGGGACATGCCCATGACTTCACACAGATGCGCGTACTCCATGTTAGTTAGCCCTGCTCCATACTTTTTCTCAGGGTCTGTCTCCAAGGGTAGGAAAAGGTTCCAAAGCCCTTCAGCCTTGGCTTTTTCCTGTCAGGGAAAAAAGGAGAGCCAACCATCACTGAATCTCATCTTTTAAAAATGTATATTAACTAGTCTGGTCTATACGAGCTAGTTTCAGGACAGCTAGGGCTACACAGAGAAAACCTGTCTCAAAAAACCAAAAACCAAAACAAACAAAAATGTATATTAAAAGGAAAAATGTATACAGGAGTAGTGGCACCCATCTTTAACCACAGCCTGTACCCAAGGGGTGATGATGTGTCCGCCACAAGTATGGTCAAAAGCTGGAATGCTTGGGCTGGGACTTGGGCCACTGACAACTTCAGGGGAGGAGCCACCATAGCAGCCTAGAATGCAGAACTGGGCTTTTTGCTGCTTCCCTTCCCTTTGTTCAGAGATTCTCTGGGTGTGCAGGGTTTGGGGGAGGGAGGGAGAGAGGGGGGGAGACAGAGAGAGAGACAGACACAGAGACAAAGGAGAGAATGGGGCTTTCCCGCTGTGATCACATCTTATCTTCACCAGTGGAACACAAAGGGGAGAAGGCAGTCAGAGATACAGCATATACCCAAAGCAATGACAAGTCAGAGCCACTGGCTGGATACAAACCTGCAGGTGTAGGGGACATAAACATGAGAGAGCCATCAGGGCCCGCAGTGTGTTCACCCCAGGTCTCCATATCCTAGGCCCCTCTGCCTCATCAGGCTTAACATTAGCACTATTTTCTTTTTTCAAGACAGAGTTTCTCTGTGTAGTTTTGGAGCCTGTCCTGGAACTCGCTCTGTAGACCAGGCTGGCCTCGAACTCACAGAGATCCGTCTGCCTCTGCCTCCCGAGTACTGGTATTAAAGGCGTGCGCCACCAACGCCCGGCAGTCTGAATATTTCATCCTCTTGCCTCCACTGCTGGGATCACAGGAGAAGCACTATGCCTGGCTTACCACTCTCCCTACCATTCTAACCATTCTTACCACGACAGGATAAAACCTGATTAGTCAGCAGCTGTTTCTGTCTAGTGATGGGAAACCAAGGCCATACCCCTCAGCCCCTTGCCTCTTCCCTCACTGGTATGGGTCAGCCACGTTGACAACCTTGCTTACCTTGAGGTCTTCTATCAGCGGGGAAGGGCTCCACCTGTCGGCTGAGGCCTGGTGTCTCTGCAGCTCTGGCTCTAGAGGGTACACATTCTGTTCCATAAACTGCAACAGCCGGTCATACAACTTTCTGACTCGAGGAGAGAGGCCCTCTGGAGAGATGATCAGGCCTCCCTTTGTCTCCTGAGGAGGGGAAGCAGCTGCTACAGTGCTGTAACTCCTCAGACCTGCCAGGGTCCACTGGGGCCGTAACCCGGCCCATGCGTGGTAGGATCTCACTTGTGGTTTGGTGGCTGGCATCTCCTTGAAAACCCGGAACCCCTCTTTGATGGCAAAGTCCCATGCCAGCTCAGCCATGAACTCAGTGAGCTTCCCGCTTTGCTTGGCTGTTGCCGAGCTTGCCTGTCCTGTGCAGAATGGAAGGAGAACTGGTTACCCCTAACCAGCCTTCCTGGTGATGTGAGCCAATGAAAGCTGATATTCTGAGGGCAGCCACTGGTACTGGCTGAGCACCTGTTCTGTCCACACCAGGGCCTGGGCCCTGCACTCCCAGGCAGCACTGTCTGAATCTGAACTTGGTGGGCAAGGAAACTGAATCTGGAGCGGAAGGTAAGTCAGTCCCCTGAGAACCAGAAATCAGAGGTTGGATGTCCCCACTGCTTGCCATTCCTTTTCCTAAAGACACTAATTTAAGCTTTGGTGGAGCACATCTTTAATCCCAGTACTTAGGAGTTAGAGGCAGGTGGATCTCTGAGTTCGAGGCCAGGCTGGAACACAGCAACAGCTAGAACAGCCAGGGCTACACAGAAAAACCCTGTCTCAAAAACAAAAACAAAAAAACCAACCAAACGAAAAGAAACAAAACAAGAAAACGAACAAAAATAAAAAGATAAAAAGGACAAGAAGAAGCTCAAGTCACTTGTGCAACACCTGGGAACAGTAAGAGATCACACATGATCATAGAGTCCCCTTGTGAGAAAATGCCATGGCCAGTCTAGGCATTATTTTCTCTGGAGGATAATGCCGGCATCACAGAATGCATGGGCATTTTCCTCTCTCTGCTTTTTTGTTTTTTTTTTTTTTTATTTGAGACAGGACCTCCTGGAGCCCCCAACATGTAGCTGAGGATGATCTTGAGGTCTTTGTCCTCCTACCCCCACCTTCCGAGTGCCGGGATTCCAAGTGTGTGCCCCCACATCTGGCTACACATGCACGTGTTTTTATGATGGCTGAGAAAATTAAACCTTATACTCTTCTGGCCAAACCTGCCTCCTCAAAGCCTCTGTGACCATCAGGCTGGCCACCCCTTACCTGTGAGTGACCGCTTGTAGACTCCCTGTAAAATTGCAGCCACACGGAAAAATGAGAAAGCCATGTAGAAGTTCCAGTTATCAACGGGCGGGATGCCCATGTGAAGACAGTATGTCCTGAAGTACTCCTCCACCGTTGGGATGCCCAGCTGTGTCACATCCTGGTCCCTGAACCCTGAGATAAGAGACAGAGTTGTCCCTAAGTGGTCGGTACCTACACTCCACTAGCAAGCCTGAATTCTGAAAGCCACTATGCTCATGAACTGCTTTCACAGACGTGTGGTGGCTTGTGAGTCCAGTGGCTTCTTGCTCTAGTTGATGGCCTGAGGCAAGCATGAAGTTCCTGTTTTACAAATTGTTCCCTCAAGGCTTCAGACAGTAAACAAAGGAATTTGGCTTCTCATTACCCCAGGACCACAGCTCTCGGGATGGACACCATCCTTAACCAGACATTTTGATTACAAACAGTCCCAGAGGAGGTGGAGTATACAACTAAGTGGAAAAATGAGATCATAAAATTATATGGTCATTGGTCATTGAAACAAATTATTGTTTCAATAATAGAATGGGTACAATGACGCATGCCTGTAATCCCAGCACCGGGGAAGTAGAAGTCAGGAGTTTGAAGCCAGCCTCTGCTACAGAGTTCAAGGACAGTCAGCCATGAGAACCTGTCTCAGAGCAGATAACCCAGAAACAAAAGACAAAGATGGACACACACAGAATGGACTGCATAAGTTGAGCCCGGGCATATCAGCAAGAGTTTGCACGGACACCAAGTAAATGCAAACTGGCAACACGGCTTGATGTGTCAGCTAATATGCACAAAAGAGGCCCAAGATTCAACCCCCAGTGCAAAAGAAAAAATGGAAAGGAAAGAAAGAAAAAGATACATTATGAATGATGGGAAACACATCCCATTCCGGCCCCCACGTCCCAGTGACGCTAGTATTCAAACTATTTGGACCTCACTTTCAAGCACAGCCCAGTCACTGCCACTTCAGCCAGTATGTGCCACTTAACTGGCTCCTACCTCTCAGCATGGGAAAATCAGATGGCAGGTAGTGAGCCAGGCAGCTGTAGGCCACATCGGCAAAAGGGTCCCCTAAGGTAGAAAGTTCCCAGTCCAGGACAGCGAGCACCTCCGACTTTTCAGGATGGAAAATCAGGTTGTCCAGCCTGAGAAGCCCCAGAAAGAATTGAGACAGATGAAAAGATTGCATTTGAACAGACCCACCCTCCACCAGCCCGTATGCTATGCCCTGCCAACCTCTAGGACTCCCAGGTCCTCTCACTGGGACCAGTCACTAGTAGGGGATGTTTATTTAACGGTTCTCCTCTACCAAGGGTCACAGCTCTGGCCAGGAGCCCTCTCTGAAGTTACTCCTACTGGATTCATGCCCTCCCGGAGATGGCACTAAAGCAGGCCTGCAAATTCTTTGACACACTTGCCACCAATTCTTCATTCTGTGAAACACCTGGCTTCTAATAAATATCGAGTGGAGGAAGTGATAGTGAGGGATTTCCGGGGGGGGGGGTGGAGGTCAGTGAAGGTAACATAGCCTTCTCTCACCTCTGGAGACCTGAGCTACTAGTTAAGTCCAGTTACCCAAGGGCCACCATACTGGGAAACCACAGAGCCACAGAGAATGGCCTGAGGAGCACAGCCATGGGCAGAATAAGCCTGCAGGTGACTGCAGCCCTGGCCAGAAAGCCACCCTGGTGGAAATATGCTGTCCTGTCCCAGCTGTCAGCTAAGGGCCGTGGTGAAGTTTGTTATGCAGTGGCTACAGTGGGAGCATACTGGCCCAGGCAGAGCCAGCTGCTTAGGAACCCCACTGTGGTTCCAGTCAGTCCAGTGGCCTCTGAGTCCTTCTGATTCCTGACTGGACACTAATACAGGCTTGATTTAAAATAAATGGAAGGGGCTGGAGAGGGGGCGCAGTGCTTATAAGCATGTACTGCTCCTGCAGAAGACCAGAGCTTGGGTTCCAGCACTGGATGGAAGTTTGGCTCACAGCCACCAGTTCCAGGGTCTAACTCCCTCTGGCCTCCATGGGACCTGCACTTCACCTGTACACATAACACTTAATCAAAAATAAGCTAAATCTTTAAAAGAAAAATTACCAAATGTGCAACAATACAGGGAACAGTACACAGCCCCACGTGCCGTCTCCCTCACAGAAGCCACCCCTGCTGCATGGCTGTTTTTCCTTGAATCTCTAACACAAAACATCCCAGGTGCAGCTAACAGCCTCCACCCTCGCCCTCACCCCCACCACACACACCTTCTTTGAACTTGGTCTACATTTGTCTCACAATTTTCTGTCTCTCTTAGCTATTCACACACTTAAAATCGACAGGGGCATTCTCTCAATCCTTCATAAACTTGTAGAAATATCCCATGTGCTCATCTTTTCTCCTCAGTACGGTCCCCTTGAGATCTATTTAGGTTGACTCATGTAGAGGCAATTGGTTTAGTTTATCTGCTGAGCAGAATCCCAACACTCCACCAAACCACATGGTTCATCATGTGCTACAAGCAGTAGCAGGCTGGCATCTTCACTGAGACTCCCTCGAGGTGCCAGGCTGTGCTACAGGGGAAGTGGCAGTTGAGGCAGGCTCACTTTGTCTGCTTTACTGGCTTCAAGCTTTCAAACCCAGCAGTTTAGGTTCCCACCTCCTTCAAGGGGCCCTTTCTCACATAGAGGCAGGTGGAACTGTCTCTGATGGTAAGGGGAGCACACTCTAAGATCAGGGGTGCTTTGCAGGTTTTGCCACAGCTAAGAGGCCTTTAGATGACTGCTGGCTGTCTTCTGCCTGCTCCTGCACTTAGTCACAGTTGTGGACACTTGAGGAGTGGCAAAGACAAAGGCCATAGAAGAGTTATGCATGGTAGTCACCTGTTACTGCTCTTTCCCACCAAAAAGGGAGGTTTGCGTGGGGAGGGGGAGTGTTCTAGAGTCCTAGGTAGAGGACAATAAAGCAAATGCGTGAAGTGGGTCGGGGGCAGGCCTCCAGGAGCTGCTGGGAAGCAGGAAATGGTGAATGCGCCAAGTGCCTCAAGAGCAGAATCCAGGGCAGTCATGGAAGGACCTCTGGACACGGGAGGGATGGAAGGTGTACCGAGTTCTAGTGAAGCCAGAGCCCTAGACTCGGCACACACCCCAGGAAACCACATCCACTCTCTGACCTCCTTCAGTCTGTGCACAAGGTCAACACCCAACACTGACCCTACAGGAAGTGAGAGTGCCTTTCACAACAGTGTTTCCCCACCCAGCATGGCTCCTGCTCCCCACAGGCACATGGGCCAGTGTCTGCAAGTGGCTCTGGTGGCCACAACTTGGAAAAGTGGCTGCTATTGACATTAGTGAGCAAAAACCAAGGATGACACTTGACCTCTTAAGAGGTGAAGCAGCCCTCCATGGCAAAGGACTGTCACAGTGTTGACATGAGAAGCCCTTGAAGGGACCAGCCCCCCCATTTCAGCAGCCATGACAGTAACACGTGCTCGCTATGACCTTGCCTTGGTCACTAAGAGGTTAGGTGTCTGCCTCGTGGCAAGGAACCAATCAGAAGTTAGCTGGTGGCACTATGCTTTATGGCTCTGGGTGTGCTTTACGGACAACTACACAGCAATGACACACAGAGCATAGCAACCACCCTGGGAGGGCCTATGGGCCATAACAACTAATTGGCCAATCAACACAGGGCAAGCCCTCCAAGCTTGGAGGCACACCAATCCTGAGCCTGTGTGTACCCCTACTCACTCCCCTTACGCTGCCCTACAAGGTCTCTATGCAGCCCCTCCGAGCTGTCTTTCCTAGCCATCCGCCATGGCAGGTGGGTGAAAGACCTGAGCTAACATGGGGTTAGCTTGTTAAAAAAACAATAAAGCCTCATGCAGTTTGCATCAAGCTCTCGAATCTGCCTGGTGATTGGAGTGACCGCAATCCTGGGCTGGGACCCCAGATACCTGAGTTTTTCCGGGGGTCTAACACCCTGACATAAAGGAAACACCCTGTGAAGGGATGACTCCCATCTGTAATATGGACCACTGGCTTGGTCTTCCCTGCATGGGCCTTGCCCATCAGTTTCCACATGGGATACCCAGCCCCCTGGAGTCTGTGTCTACCTGAAGTCGCCATGAACCACTGTGGTTCTCTGTTGCCTGGGAAGGTGTAGTGGCAGCCACTGGATAAGCCTCTCCATTGCGGGGATGCTGCTGGTTTCCGCTGCTCGGTACTGCTTGGTCCAGGTTTGTACCTGGCGAGGAATGTAGTCTCCTGAGGGAAAGCAGGTTAGGACATGGTGTGCTATTCCAACAGCCTTCAATGCCCTGTCAGTTTAACAGAGCAGTGGGAACGTCAGCAGCTCTGGCCAGTGCCATGTGTTTGAACTCGTTCCTGTGATGGGGAGATTTCTATGTGAAGCTCCTGCCCATCGTGGGAGCCACTTTGCCTCAGCCAGCTCACCATGGTCTATTCCTCCAAGACAAATCTTCAAGCCTGACTCATAATCCTCTTTGAGGGTTTGTGAGCTTTCAAACAGCCTAGTAAATCCCTTCTTGGATAAGTGTGACAGTGGTGGGCTAAGAGCATGAAATCTGGACTAGCAGGGGTGGGATCCAGCTCTGCCATCATCCAACTGTATGATGACAGGTCTCCTGCCTAACCCTGCTGGGTCTTACTTTCCTCACCTTGACAGAGTCTTCCCAGAGCTGAGAGAAGGATAAAATACATAAAGTGCTCTAATCCCAGCACTTAGGAGGCAGAGGCAGGCGGATATTTGAGTTCAAGGCCATCCTGAATTCTACAGAGCGAATTCCAGGATGGCCAGGCAACACAGAGAAGCCATGTCTCAAAAAGTCAAAATAAATAAGTAAATATTAAAGTACACAAAGCTGAGGTGGGAAGACCACTTCAGAAAATTTCAAGGCCAGCTTGGCAACATAGTGAGACCCCTGACATAGCAAGAAAAGTTCTCTCTCTCTCTCTCTCTCTCTCTCTCTCTCTCTCTCTCTCTCTCTCTCTCTCTGTGTGTGTGTGTGTGTGTGTGTGTGTGTGTGTGTGTGTGTGTCCCTCCCTTTCTCCCTCCCTCTCTTTAAAAAAGCCAAGGGTGGCTGGGCAATAGTGGCCATGCCTTTAATCCCAGTACTTGGAAGGCTGAAGCAGGTGGATCCCTGTGAATTCAAGGTCAGCCTTGTCTACAGAGTGCCAGGGCAATCAGGGCTACACAGAAAAACCCTGTCTTGAAAAACTGGAAAAAAAAAAAAACCCAAACCAAAAAAACCAACAACAACCCCACCCTGCAAAAGAGGTCAAGTTTGGTGGTATACCCTGTAATGCCAGCACTTGGGCAGCACTTGGGAAGTAGAAGCAGGAAGATCAGGAGTTCAAAGCAATCCTTGGCTACATTTCTAGTTCAAGGACAACTAGTGGGTACATTAGATTCCCTCTCAAATAAAATTTTATTTACTTATTGTTTGTTTGTTTGGTATTTCAAGACGGGGTTTCTCTCTATAGCCTTGGTTGTCCTGGAACTTGCTCTGTAGAGCAGGCTGGACTCAAACTCAGAGATCAGCCTGTATCTGCCTCCTGAGTGCTGGGATTAAAGGCGTTTGCCACAGTGGTGGCGATAAATAAAATAAGATAAAATAATTTTTTTTAAAAAAAAAGGGAAGAAAAGAAGGAAGAGATGGAAGGAGAAAGTCTATCTTAAATACCATGACCCAGCACTGGGAAGAAAGAAAGAGTTAAACAGTTTAGTAACTAAAAAGTGGCAAGGAGAACAGAGTCCTTAATTAAGTTCACAATGTGGCTTATCCAAGGACGAAATGAGTGGTAACCAGTTATGATGAGCCTGGGTTTAGAAGGCGGGCAGGGCTGTGTGTCAGCACCCCTAGCCACCCAGACCCCAACAGCAGAGCTTTGCTTTATGAGAGGAACTGTGAGTGGAGGAGGGGCTGCCCCTGCACACCTTGCTTCCCAAAGCTGTCCAGGCCCGTGGCCTGCAGGTCCACACTGTGAATTCTGCACAGGACTTGGCTCATGGCAGTGTATATTGCTCGCCGCCGGCTGGGCTCCAAGCCCGGCAGGGAGGGGTCTTTGTAGATGATGCCTGGGCAGTATTCCATCAAGTAGAAGGGCGTGCCGATGATGCTGGCAGGAACACAGACAGGGTGGGCACTTCAGTGACTGTCAGCTGGGGTGTCCCTCAGTTTCTGTGAGGAGAGTTTGAGAGAGGGGGCAGAGCTCCTTTGCCTCTTAAGGGCAAACAACTGAGAGTGCCCGTCATCTCTCCCCCACCCATGTGTGCAGACAGCCAGCATGCTCACGCTTCCCTTTGGCCCATGTGGAGAAACCACTGAAGAGGTTTTAATGTGATAATTGTAAGACCAAATTGTAGAAAAAGGAAGAGTTTGGCCCTTGATGAGCTGTGTTTGCCACAGATACTTACTAAGAAGCCTGTCTAAAGATTTTCATTGGTTCTTCTGAGACACAGTCTCACTGCATAGATCCTCCTGCCTCAAGCCTCCAGAGTGCTGGAATTACAGGCCTGTGGCAGAGTGTGTGTGTGTGTGTGTGTGTGTGTGTGTGTGTGTGTGAATTACAGGCCTGTGGCAGAGTGTGTGTGTGTGTGTGTGTGTGTGTGTGTGTGTGTGTGTGTGTGTGTGCAGGTACAGGTGAGGCACACAAGTTGTGAGGCACAGGTGTCAGTTCTCACCTTCCACCTTGTTTGAGTTGGTATCTCAGTTTTCTACTGTGTATAGCAGGCCACGTGGCCCACAAGTTTTGGGGATTCTCCTGTCTCTGCCTCCTGTCATGGTGCAGGAACACTGGGACTACAGCTACTCCCACTCTCGTCAGCCTTTATGTGGGTTCTGGGATTTGAACTGAGGTCCTCAAGCTGTACAGCAAGTGCTTTTACCCACTGAGCCATCTCTCTAGCCCCTGTTGTCTTTTTCCCCATCCAGGTAATGTGTATGGCTATTTTGCCTGCATTATGTCTATGTACCATGTGCCTGTGGAAGCCAGAAGAAGGTGTTGGATCCCCAGGGACTGGAGTTAACAGATGGTTCTTATTGCTTTTTTTCATCTGTAAAACTTAGCTAGTTTTAGTCAGGTGGTGGTGGCACACACCTTTAATCAATCTCTGTGAGTTTGAGACCAGCCTGGCTACAAGAGCTAATTCCAGAACAGGCTCCAAAGCAATACAGAGAAACCCTGTCTCAAGAAACAAACAAACAAACAACCCCCCCAAAAAAACTAACAACTTAGCTAGTTTTAAAATGAAGAGAACAAGTACACAAGAGGTCCTGGTGTAGCATCTACTCACACATGTGGCATCTATTGACATCCCTCCTCATTCCTGACGTTATCTGTACCCTTACTTAAAGGCACTGAAGGCACATGTACCACCGTGTGGCATTCAGGAAATTTGCCGTCATATTTTTTCTTATATATTCTTATTTCATGTTGTTCCGTGTTTTGCCTGTATGTATGTCTGTGTGAAGGTGTCAGATCCCCTGAAAATAGAGTTACAGGCAGTTATGAGCTGCCATGTGGGTGCTAGGAATTGAACCATGGTCCCTGGAAGAGCAGCCAGTGCTCTTATCTGCTGAGCTAACTCTCCAGCTCCCTTGCTGTCATGTTATTAATCATCTGTTAGTCATGACTAGAAAGTATTTTACTGCTCTAAAAAGTGGTTCTAAAAAGTATTCTGTGTGTTTATCCTGACTTGAAACATATTCTTCTTTTGTTGTTTTTTAGTGTGTGGGGGTGTCTTGCCTGAATGTATGTTTGTGCAGAATACGTGTGCCTGGTGCTTGTGGAGGCCAGAAGAGGACATTGGATCCCCTGGAACTGGAGTTACAGCTGTGAGCTGTCGTATGGAAGCTAGGAATAGAACCCGGGTATTCTGTGAGACTGGCAAATGCTCTTAACCACTGAGCCATCTCTTCAGCCAAAGACATTCTTGGAAGAGTTAGGGAGCTAGCTCAGTTGGTGAAATGTTTGCTGCACAAGCATGAGGATCTCAGTTTGATCCCCAGAACTCACAGAAAACAAAATAGAACAAACCCCCAAACAAGGTACGTGGTATGCACTAGCAGTCACGGCACTGGAGGGGCAGACAGACAGATCACAGCAGCGTTCTGACCAGCCAGCCTGGAGATTCAGATCTGAGTGAGAAACCCTTTGCCAAACAAACAAGATGGCTCTTTAGGAACCACACTCAACTTTAGCCTCCACGTGCATGCACATACATATACACCTGCAATCACCAACACGCATACACACATGACATTCTTGGGAGTCAGTTGTGGTACTCCCAGCACTGTGGAGGCTGATGCAGAAGAACTGTGGATGAGAAGTCGGTCTGGGCTACATAGTAAGACCCTGTCTCAAAAACATGAGTAAATAAATAGGCATGTAAATTATTCTGCATATATGAAAAATATGTGTGGCAAATATTTAACAGCATTTTAATCCGAAGTGTAAACAAATGTTTCCAGTGCTGCATTTTCTTTCAGTTGTTCTGTGTGCTTGAAAACACACACACACACACACACACACACACACATACACACACACACACACACACAGAATACTGCAGCAGTTTAGAAGAAAAGTGCAGTAGCACACCCCTTTAATCCCAGCACTCAGGAGGCAAAGGCCAGCCTAGTCTACATAGTTTCAGGATAGCCAGAGCTAAGTAGAGAGACCTTGTCTCAACAAACAAAACATTTTCGACCACAATAAGAAAAGAACAAATGCAAGCAACATGGAACTCAGTGGACTCTGTGTGTGTGTGTGTGTGTGTGTGTGTGTGTGTGTGTGTGTGTGTGTGTATGTGTATGTGTATGTGTATGTGTATGTGTGGTATGTATACCGTTTACTAAGAGAGGCTCTCTCTGTGTAGCCTCCCGCCTCTGCCTCCCAAGTGCTGGGATCACATTGTACCACATGCAGCTAAGCGGGTATGCATTTTTGGAATGCTGAGAAAGCTGTTTTGGGTGGGTATGCTTTCTGGGTGACATGGTCTTAGGGCTTGGGTGGGGAGAGGCTGCAGCTGATCTTCTCAGCTCTAAGGAATGGGCTCTTGAGTTAGCAAATGCGCTTTTTCTCTTCTGTAGCCTGGGGACACAATGGCAAAATACAAAGATCTTTACCTTGAGTCTTCACAGAGGTCAAGGACAGTGGGGACAGGGACACCAGCATTCCTGAGGGCTTTCATTATCCTGCCAGAACAAATGAAAATACATCATTGTGGGCAACTGCTTTTCTTATTTAAAAATTATTGAGATGGGTGCAGTTGGCAAAGTGCCTGCCACACAAGCACAAGTACATGTGTTTCGCTCCCTTACACCCATGTGAAAGCTGAGCATGGCAGCATATGCCCATAACCCCAGCCTGCAGGTGCAGTCGGGTGAAGACAGGCAGACTGATGAACTCACTGACTGGCATGGCTTTAGGTTTACTGGGAGACCTTTATATAAAAAAAAATAAAGGTGGATAAGACACAGGGCAGGGCACACCTGTAATCTCAGCACTCAGGAAGCAGGGGCAGGCAGATCTCTGAGTTTGAGATCAGCCTGATCTGGTTCCAAGACAGCCAGGGCTACACAGTAAGACCCTTGTGGCAAAAAACAAATGGCTCTGGGGCTAAGAGCACTGTCGGTTCTTGCTGACAACTCAGGTTTGGTTCCCAGTACCCACATGGCAGCTCACAACCTTCTGTAACTCCAGTTCCAGAGGCCCCAACACCTTCTTCTTTGTAGGCACTGAATGCATAGAGCACACAGACATATGTGCAGGCAAAACACCCATACACTTGAAAAAATCATAAAGGGAGAGTGACTGAGACAAGACACCTGACTTTGACCTTGGGCCTCTGCATACATGCATATGTACAGGCACATCGAATGCATGGTGCACATACCACACATACACAACACACAGCATATACAATCAAACTAAATTAAGAATAGTATGTTAGGGTAGGGCTGAATCTCAGTGATAGGAGGCTCATCTAGCATACATAGGTGCAGGGCTCCATCCCAGTGTGGCAGAAGAAAGAGAAGAAGGGACAGAGGGAGGGACGGAGGAAAGGAGGGAGATGACATCAAGTACAGGTATGCACCTGTGAACCAGCATCAAAAGTCAGAAGACAAGAACAAGAAAGAGAGGCCAGGACGTGGAGTTCTCCTTGGGTCCCACACTTGCCCTTTCTCACACTGCAGTGCAGGGAAAGGAGAAGGAAGAGTCTTCCTTGAGAGACACCTGGCAAGGGTTCTAATGGCTTTGCCCTCCTCTTTAAGAGATCTTGAGTTAGAATTCTGTATTATGTGTGTTTAAACAGTCCTGGTGGCGCAGGGCTGTAATCCTAGCTACTCGGGAAGCTGACCTGAGCAACCTAGAGACCATGGCTGAAAGAGTACATGGTAATGCTGGTGGCACACACCTTTAATCCTAGCACTTGGGAGGCAGAGGCAGGTGGATCTCTGTGAATTCAAAGCCAGTCTGGTCTACAGAGCGAGTTCCAGGACAGGCTCCAAAGCTACACAGAGAAACCCTGTCCCAAAAAACCAATAAATAAATAAATAAATAAATAAATAAATAAATAAATAAATAAATAAAAATAAAAGCTTCAGGGCAGTTGGGCATAGCAGCACATGACTTTCATCCTGGCATATAAGAGGCAAAGGCAGGTAGATCCCTATGAGTTCAAGGCCAACCTGGTCTGTACAGCCAGTGAGTCAGGGAAACAGTGAGACCCTATCTCAGAGAAAAAGCAGGGGGTGGATGAGGCTCAGTAGTTAAGAGCACTGGTTGCTTTAGCAGAGAACCCGAATCAATTCCCAGCACCTACATGGCAGCTCACAACTATCTGTAATTCCAGTTCCAGAGGAGCCACCACCTTCCGATTTCCATGGGCATGTGGTAAATGGACATACATGTATGCAGGCAAAGCATTTATACACATAAGTGTGTATTGCTATATGCTTTCAGAGGGCCAAGCTCAGCTCCCAACACCCACATCTCACAGCCACCTGTAACTCTAGCTCCAGGGCACCCAATACAGCCTTCTTGCCCGTATGATTACCCACACTCATGTACACACGCACATGCACACACACACACACAAATATAAAATGTGTCTTTAAAGGAGGGAGGGACTTTAGGGCAGTCCCACAGAAGCTGACTTGACAGTTCAGGACTGAGTTTGTGTGCTGGGGACATCAGCCAGACAACCACCCTCTGGGCCCCCAGAAACTTACCTGAACTCCCTCTCTATGGCATGGGCAGAGGGAAGGAGGGTCCCTGGGGGTTTCTTCCTCAGAACTAGCTGACGATCAGCCAGCCGGATGTAATATGTTGGATTTGATTGTCCATGATCAAACTGAAGGAGCTCCATAGGGCCTGCAGGTTTGACAATGCAGTCCTCAGAAGGGAGCCAGAACCCAGGACAGACAGGAATTCCTGCATCCCAGTGAGGTGTGCCTCTGGGATGCATGACTTCCTCCTATACAATGCCAACCAAGCAAGAGTTGCCACCCTCCCAGGGTACAACTGAGCCCCAGGCTTATACACTCAGAGCCACATGCTGTTACAGGGCAGCAAAGGACACTTTCTTAACACAATGGTCATCTTGTCTCTCTGTATAGCTCTTGGCCAACTCCTGCCTGGTGAACACATGCCCTTGGGTTCTGTTGATCACTTCAAGCTGTCATAGTAACACATCTGGCCCATGTAATGTCCTAAGCCTGAGAGCAAAAGTGCCCTTGTATGTCCCTCGCCCATGTTCTTCCAAACCATGCCTGACACTGTCATGACAGCTGATGGGAGCCATGTAGAGCCAAAGTCGCCAACAGGAGACAGACTTTCCCAGACTCTAGGCTAAGTTCTGTGGCTCTTTTGCAGGCTCCTGGAAGAGACAGACATCATATATCCCCAGCTTCATAGTAAGATTTGTTCCACTTGGCAGGAGAGTGAGCAGACATGGGAGCTGACCATGGGCTGGCATGGTCTAGAGGGGCCTTCATCTCTGTGGGTGGGCTGCCAAGAAACCCAAGGCTAGGAAATAGCACAATGTGAAAGTATAAATAAGAGAGGCCAAGTTAGGGGAGGGGACCCACCAGGGAAGCTTCCAAAAGCTCTAAGATGACTTCTTTTAGAGGGCGGAACCCAGAAGATAACAGGACCTGGGAAGAGGTGTCACCTTGCTACTTTTAAAATCATGCATCCTTTCTTTTTTTTTTTTTTGGCGGTGCTGGGGACAAAACCAAGGCCTCACCCATTCGAGGTAAACGTCCTACCACTGAGCTAGACTCCCAGGCTCTGAAGTCATGTAACATACAGTCACAGCCTCACAATAGACTATTGTCTCAAAAGTCACACTTGCTCACTGCACACAATGCATCTCCAAGCTCCCTCCCCCACATTGGTCAGTCTCAGGCAAAGGCTGCTCCACCAGACTCTGAGATGGAGTATTGGGGTGAGGAGAGACTGTGATTTTAAGGATCCTCAATGGCACCCACATATTCCATCAGGGTTGGGTAGTGACAACCACGCTGTGTGGACAGAGCTCCCTAAATAGGCAAGCTTCCCTACCAGTGTCATGGGTCCCGAGCAAGCCCTTCAGGTACTTCTCCAAGGCATCCTCTGCAATCTCCATGGTCTTCCTCACAGGACCCGTGTTGGGAACGCCCACACACAGTGGGAAACCCAGGAGAGCTTCCAACTCCTTCACTGCTGTCTCAGGATGGTCAACCTGCTCTCAGATAAAGATCATAACTTGTGGCGGTTGGCCTGATCCTCAGCCGCCTGTCTCCAAGAGGGGGCCGCCCCTTAGAGAGCGGTGGCTCTCAACCTTCCTAAAACTGCGACCTAATACAACTTCTCACATTGTGGCGACCCCCAACCACAAAATCTTCATTGCTGCTTCACAACCCTAATTCTGCTACTATTGTGAATTGTCATGTAAATAGCTGATATGCAGCATATCTGGTGTTCAACCCCTGTGAAACAGTCACTTGACCCACCCCGAAAAGGGGTTGTGACCCACAGATTGAGAACCACTGCCTGAGACAATGGCCCTGGGAGCCTTTGCTCAGCTCAGAGGAAGCACAGTGAGTTTCCTCTTCCATCTAATCCCGAGCCTCGCCCTCAAAGAGCACCATCCATGGGTTCTCAAGAGGCCAAGATGGTGAGCACCCTGCAATCTGGAGAGCAACAGTAGCAGGATCTGGAGCTCAAGGCTGGCCTGGGATACAAACAGACTCTATCTGAAACAAAGGAACAAACAAAAAAAGCCCATATCATGCTTGTAGAGAGGGCAGAAGCAGTGTCTCTGTCTCTGTGGCCTGTGAGTTTAACAGTGAAAACCCAGATGAACAAAACTGGCTGGGAACCCCCACTGCACATGGCTTCCATGCTGTGCCATGACCTAAAGTGACCCATGTGGCTTGTGGCTCCTGGCCCCCTCCATCTAGAAAAGCCTTGCTCAGACATTCTGCACCAGTCAAGGGCCACTTTCCTCATGTTGCCTCCTTCTCACACTCCAGAGATGAGCGGCTAGTTATAGATTTCATAATTAGTCAAAAGCAGGATCACTATTCAAAGGGAGTTAGTACCTGAGAAAAACCTCAGGTACTAACAGGAAAAGATAACATGCCCATGCTTGTGCTAACTAATCCTGGTGCATAGTAGGTGCTTCAGGAGATGGTCAGGGTTACCTTAATGGTGTGAATGCCCAGGCTGGCAGCTGCTTTTAGATTCGATCCCAGATCATCAAGGAAAATGGCCTCTGAGGGCTGCAGGCCCAGCCGTTGCAGGCACAGCTGGTATATCCTGGGGTCTGGCTTAGAGATGCCTTCCAAGCAGGACTCCACCACCTGGGGGAGAGAGGGTGACCCTACAGTGGGTGCATCTCTCACAAGCACACTGGCGCAGGGTTATTTACTATAACAGGAAGGGTTGTTATGTAAAATGATGTGGCCTTCTTAAAGTGAAGGATTGGAAAAGCTGGGGATACAGTGTAGGCGCCACACTCAGTGCCAACCCCAAAGAAAGAAGCCATGAACCTCGCAAATGTCCATCATCAGGTGGGAAAGGTAGGTAGGACTCAGGGCCTCGGGCTCAATGGCAAACACCTTTACCCACAGAGCCATCTCACAGACAGCAGTGAGATATTATGGGATGGCACCAGTCTGGAAGTCAGCATCAGACATGAGGTAAAGGGAGAGTCAGAATTCACATGACATGAGAGGGCTGACGGCAACGTTAACACAGGTGAGGGTTTGAGTATGGGACGTAAAGGTTCCCTCACCTCATCAGTGCTTGGCTATAAGCAAAACTGTGTTTCTCTTAAACTGTGTTTGCTGGATGTGGTAGTGCACACCTTTAGTCCCAGCACTTGGAAGGCAGAGGCAGGAGGATCTCTGTGAGTTCCAGATCCAGACTGGTCTATATAGCAAGTTCCAGATCGCCATAGCTACACAATGCAACCCTATTTGTTTGTTGTTGTTTTTTGTTTACACACACACACACACACACACACACACACACACACACACACACACACGGCAGGCAGGCAGATCTCTGTGAGTGAGTTCTAGGACAGCCAGGGCTATATAGTCTTAAAAAAACAAAAATACAGCTGGGCGTTGGTGGCACACACCTTTAATCCCAGCACTCAGGAGGCAGAGGCAGGCGGATCTCTGTGAGTTTGAGGCCACCCTGGTCTCCAGAGCGAGTGCCAGGATAGGCTCCTAAGCTACACAGAGAAACCCTGTCTCGAAAACAAAACAACAACAACAACAACAACAAAAAACCCAAAAATACAAACCAACAGAAAAAAAAGACAAAAAATAAAAACAAAGGACCATTTTAAACTTATCACACCTACGCCTAACTTGGGCAGGTATGTGAATAAAAACCCACTTACTGGAGACGGCAGGCAGGCAGCACTTAAAGCTGTGCCCAGACCGTCTCCTATCATACCCATCACCTTGTACTTACCACATCAAACTGTTTCCGGTCCAGGGGCAAAAAGCTTTTCCCATTGGAGAGATAAAAATTATTGGTCAAGATAGCAGTCTGAAGGCCTCTTGCCCTGATCTGAGAGATGGCCTGTGTCATCACTGGGAACTGCTTTGTCAATTGCTCACTGGTTATTAGAGAGAAGAATGAATTCACAGGCACGGAAGTCTTTGCCTGTCAACAGAAGAGACAGGAGAATTGGCAGGCATTAGAATGTGGTCCCTCATGGTCCAATGGTAAGAATCTATTCCCAGCATCCAACTGCTGCCTGGATGGAAGAACCCAGTATAGGCTTGCTGTCCATGACTTTAGGGGGTTCATTTGTATTTTCAGAGGAATTCCTAGTATATTGGGCAGACAAGCCTCAAATGCCTGGAGTTAAATCTTCCTTCCTCAGCTTCCCTAGTAACTGAGCAACATGCATATGTCACTGGCCCTGGAAATATGTCAGACTTTAGATACTCATTAGAAGCTGGGCTTTAATTCAATCCTGAGAGATGAAGGAGGGAATCTCAGCTTTGATGTTAGCCAGGGTGGCAGAGACTCCTTCTCAAATCCTGCTCAAAAAACAAAAAAGGACTTGGAATTAGAGTTAGAATAAATAAAATAACCAGGGATGTGTCCTTACTCTGGGCAGAAGAGTTCTTCATTCCACCCTTAGATTAACAGTCAAAAAAGTCAGATCATCAAAAGAAGATACATTAACTCAGGCAGAGGTGGTGCTAGCCTTTAATGGCAGCACTTAGGAGGCAGAGGCCAGCCTGGTCTACAGTGTGAGTTTCAGGACAGCCAGTGCTATACAGAAAAAACCTTGTCTCAAAAAAACAGAAGAAAAAAAAGACAGTATACATTAAACTTTACAGCATGTTAATCAGATGTCATTTATTGTTAGTGACCTACAGCACTGGATGGATTAGTGTTGTGCCTGCATCAGCTTTGTGAACTTTAGTTTCGGGATAATTTGGGGATTTTAAATATGGTGTTTCGCCTGCATGTATGTATAGTCACCATGTACTTGTGGGAGCCTTCAAAGCCCAGAAGAAGGTGTTGGAGCCCCAGAAGTGGAGTTAAAGATGGTTGTGACCATGTGGGTTCTGGAAATTGAACCCAGGTCCTCTGCAAGAACAGCAAGTGCTTTTAACTGCTGAGCCATCTCTCCAGCTCAATTTTTCTTTGCTTTTAAGTTCCAATCTATGTTGGTTTTGCAAACAACAGCCCAGGTAGATTTTATACTAGCTGTACTGATATAACTGATACAGCCAGTCTGACTGGGTAAGGTGCTCAGGTCAACGCTCTTCTTTGTTTCTGAGACCGGGTTTCACTATTAAGCGGTGGCTGGCCTGGCACTCATAGAGATCTCTCTGCCCTTGCCTCCCCAGAGCTGACCTGAAGGTGTGCACCACCATGCTCAGCTGTTTTGTTTTGCTCAATTCTCCTACCTCAACCTCCTGAGTATTGGGAGTAGAGGGATGGGCCACCACACCCAGATAATGGTATTTAATAGTCACAAAGTCATGTAAACCTCACCATTAAATGAGAACTCACTACTCTAAAAAGAAACCAGGCCCTGAGCAATTTCTCCATTTTCTCTTCCTGGAAACCTAATTGCCCTTTCTGTACCTGCAGAATTCAGCAATATGGCACCTCTCCAGCAGGAAATAAGTTATCACCCTTTGACCTGCTAGCACCGTTTTTTAGTATTTTTAAAAGTACAGCTGGACGGTGGTGGCACATGCCTTTAGTCCCAGCACTCGGGAGGCAGAGGCAGGTAGATCTCTGTGAGTTCGAGACCAGCCTGGTCTTCAAGAACTAGTTCCAGGACAGCCTCCAAAGCCACAGAGAACCCCTGTCTCGAAAAACCAGGAAAAAAAAAAGTACATTTATTTATATCTGGGTGTGCAAGTGGCATCTTACACTTGTGGATGTCAAAGAACAACTTTTTTTGTTTTTTGGGTTTTTTTTTTTTTTTTTTTTTTTTTTTTTTTCGAGACAGCATTTCTCTGTAGCTGTGGACACTGTCCTGGACCAGGCTGGCCTTAAACTCACAGAAATCCACCTGTCTCTGCCTTCTGAGTGCGCTACCACCGCCCTGCTCAAAGCACAACTTTCAAGAGTCAGGCCCCTCCCTCCGTCATTTTGGTTCTAGCAAGTGAACTCGGGTCATTAGACTTGGTGCCAACCACCTTCATCAGCTGAGGGTTCTCGCTAGACACACTGTAAATATTTTTAAGCATATAACTCAGTGACGTTAATCACACTTTCGCCGGTGTCCACCATCATACTGGAACTTATTATTGTATTTTACATTGTATTTCAGTGGAGCCATGAAGCTTAGAGAAGTTACTGTAAATGAAAAGCTTAGATTAGTGCACAGTGCAGAGAAAATGGTCAACACTTATTGATTTAATAAGCTTTTGGCTCAAAGCCATTATGCTGATGGCTGGTGTTTCAGTATCTGCTGCAGTTTACAGTAAAGAGCACAGTTATTTATTCATATGTAAACTCAAAGCTGAAATCCATCAGCATGGAAAGAATAGCTTGAAAACAGAATGACAGGCTACTAGGTTTTCATTTTAGTTCATTTAAATCGATTTATGGCTGAGTGCTGGCATATTTGAGACAAAAATGTAAAAAAACCTAGACATGGGGGCTCATGCTTGTAACCCAAATACCTGGGAGGTGGATGCAGGAGCATCAGGGGTTCACAGTCACCTTGAGCTACAGAGTGAGTTCAAGGCTGCTGTGGACTACATACCTTTTCTCAACAGCCCTGTCCTGTAAAATGAGAAGAGAAACAAGAAAAGAAATGTTTATCACTCACGATTTCAGAGCACAGTTTCCCAAATTCTTCCAAGAAGCCCTCTGTTGTTCTCTCTCCTCTAAGAAACCTCATCCAGGGGCCACTGTCGCCATCTCTGACGAAGGCTTTCATTATAGTTCCAGAAGGAATACGATTCTGCACCTCCCATTCTGTGGGACACAGCATACACCGAATAAGGAACCATGACAGATGGCTGGGGTTTGGGGAGCTTGGGAGACACTGCCCCAGGTCTGTCGCACCACTTTGGTGGCTGCAGGTGCTCTTGGGAAGTCTGTACTGTCACTTTGACAGCAGGGGGAGAGACTCACACAGACAGGGTGCAGGGCTGCACAGGGCCCAGTCCCACTTTCACACGAGTTTTACAGAGGCTGGAAAAGGACACCAGCTCCTCTGTAGCTGGAGTGGCAGGTGGTTGTGAGCCATGGGGCTGAGAAGGGAACTCAAAGTCTCTTCAGGACCTCTCCAGCCCACACCTTGTGGTTTGATGCACCTTTTCTGTGAAAGTGGAACCTATGTCTTAAGAGTGCCTGGCAATATGGAAAGGCATAAAGAAAGAAGCAATGATGTCCTTCAGAACATCTGCTGTCAAGGCAGCGTATGCACGCAGAGAACAGCGAGGCTTTACAAGCAAGGCTTCCTTAGCCTCTGAGCACTCTGAAGGGCACAGCCTCTGTTCACCCCAGAGTTGGCAAGCGTGTAAGGAATCTGGCAGTCCCATGTGCTGTTCTTGGATGTAAACAAGTACAGCCTCTGTGGAAAGCAATTTGGCAGTTTCTATCAAAAATTCCTCAATGTGCCGGGCAGTGGTGGCGCATGCATTTATTTAATCCCAGCACTTGGGAGGCAGAGGCAGGCGTATCTCTGTGAGTTTGAAACCAGCCTGGTCTACAAGAGCTAGTTCCAGGACAGCCTCCAAAGCCACAGAGAAACCCCCGTCTCAAAAAAGTAAAAAAAATAAAAAATAAAAAAAAAATTCCTCAATGTATGTTTGATGTTCTAAGTTCACTTCAGGAATTTCTTCCAGATATTTTTGCAAAGCAAGTAGAGGTGATATACCAGTGTATGGAATTGCTGGTAAAGAGTTTGCAAGGTAAATGTGTGTGGATAAAGGGCTTGTTAAGTCGGTTGTGATTGTGGCTCAGGGTCCACAGCAGTCTCTCTGGCTCCTAGGGTTTTGTTCCTTCACTGGGATTGAACACAAGGTGAGCACCCCAGGAGAGGTGCACCCCAGCCACCTACCTGCTGAGTCTTCCTACAACGCAGCCATGCCTGTAGTCACCACAGTGCACAGGTGACTAGCTCAGAAATTGATTTGTGGCAGAGATGGTACAGCCAGTAAAACCGACACAGTCCTCAAAGGAAAAGCTTGCTAACCCTTGGAGTAAATCTATGCCTGTTGACATGAAAGTGTATGGAAGAGCAGGGGTTTGGGGGGGAGGGGTGTCATGTAGACTGTATGCTTAGCATGTACAAGATCGGCCTAGATCCCACGACCATGAAAAACAAAAGTTGGCAAATTAGTCTACCAGGCAGGGAAAAAAAAGGCAGAGAGCAGTCTGTATAGAACACTCTAATGAGTACATACATGTATACATTTTCTACTGCACCCTCAGGCATCATCGGATACGTTCATTGATACAAGTGTTTGCAGGGAAAACGAGAAAACTTTTCTCAATGGTAACTACTCACAAAATTCTGGGACCTATGAAAAATGGAGGGCAGAAAGTGTCCTTTGCACTTATATGCTTTCCTTATTTGTGTGTGTGTGTGTGTGTGTGTGTGTGTGTGTGTGTGTGAGCACGTGTGTACATGCACACACATGTGAAGGCAGGATGACAAACTCTGGTGTCATCCTCAGGAATGCCATCCTTAAAGGATTAAAGCAGGGCTCTCCCTGACTGGAGGTCACTGATCAAGCTAAACTGGCTGGCCATCCGGCCTGGAGACCCTCTGGCCTCCACCTACCTGGTGTTGGGATCACCCACCTACCTGGTGTTGGGATCACCACCTACCTGGTGTTGGGATCACTAGCACAGGTCACCACCACACTTAGCATTCTCACATGGATTCCAGGGACACAGCCCAGAGCCTCGAGCTTCTGAGATGAGCACCTCACCTACTGAGCTCTCTCCCCAGCCTTGCATTCATTTTATTTTAGCCTGAGTAGTCCATAAATAAGGTTGGCACAATTGAGTCTATAGCCCAGGCTGACCTCCAATTCACTATGTAGCCCAGGCTGGCTCTGAACTCTCAGTGACCCCCCTGTCTAAGTCTACCAAGTGTTAGAATTACAGATGTGAACCACCCTACCTTGTTAGAAAATAATTTCTTTTTTGTTTTGGTTTTTCAAAACTGGGTTTCTCCATGTAGCTCTGGCTGTCCTGGAACTCACTCTGCAGACCAGGCTGTCCTCAAACTCACAGGGATCCACCTGCCTCTGCCTCCCACATAAAAGAATTTCTTTTTTTTTTTTTAAAGATTTTATTTATTTATTATGTATACAACATTCTGCTTCCATATATATCTGCACACAAGAAGAGGGCACCAGATCTCATTATGGATGGTTGTGAGCCACCATGTGGTTGTTGGGAATTGAACTCGGGACCTCTAGAAGAGCAGTCAGTGCTCTTAACCTCTGAGCCATCTCTCCAGCCCCTAAAAGAGAATTTCTTAACTAAGACTTGAATGTCTACACCTATAAAGAAAAAAAAAAAACACAGATGATTCTAATGCCATCTTAAAAACGCAAATTTTAGTATGGATCCTTTCTCAAAAGCAAAGAAAGAAAAAATCTCAAAAATATTATAAATAAATCAAAAGATGGTGGGCCAGAGATGACTCAGTAGTTAAGAGTGTTTACTGCTCTTGAAGGGGACCCAACTTCAGCTTCCACAGACACCTGCACACACATAAACTTAGGGGAGCACACACAAATGCACATAAATTAAGAATAATGAATAAATCTTCAAAAACATCAAAAGCTGCTCCTAAATATAACTGGCAAAAGGCTCTTACTGAAGTTTAACAAGAAACATTAGGAACTTGAGCTGGAGAGATGGCTCAGCAGTTAAGAGCACTAACTGCCCTTCCAGCACCCACATGGCAGCTCACAACTATTTGTAACTCCAGTTCCATGGGACTTGACACCCTCATAAAGACATACATGTAGGCAAAATACCATTTTTTTTTACATAAAATAAAATTAATTATATATAAATATATATAAAGAAACATTAGGAACTTACAGAAAAAGAAATCTAAGTGACCTATTAACACATCTAAAAAGAGGCAATCAGAGAACAAGGTCTATTAGAACGACATAGAGTGGCCCACATGGTGGCACACAGTGATCCCTTATGGGTACTAGGTGTGTGCTCTGAGGAAGACTCCTAGCTGTCCTCTAACTCGCTCTATAGGCCAGGCTGGCTTTGAACTCACTGGGATCCACCTGCCTCTGCCTCCTGAGTGCTGGGATTAAAGGTGTGCACCGCCCCCTTGAGGCTGGATTTGCTTCTTTCTTTACTCGGTTGAGCTTAAATGAGTTAGTTAATCTTTAAGGGATAGAAATTATAAACTATGGACTTGTGCTGGGTTAGCTTTTTGTCAAGTTATCACAAGCTAGGGTCATCAGGGAAGCAAGAGCTTCAGTTATGAAAATGCCTCCATCAGACTGTTCTGTGTGTGTGGTGGTTTGAAAGAAAATGGCCCCCAAGGGCATGGCACTAATGGAGGTGTGGTGCTGTGGAAATAATCCTTCTGTACACTGTGAATATGTATTACTCTCATTGGTTAATAAAAAGCTGACTGGCAGGTAGTCAGCAAGGCAGGTAAATCAAACTGAGAATGATGGGAAGGAGGGCAGAGTCAGGCCTCCCATTCAAAGAGGGAACAGGAGATGAACGTGACATGTTAATAAAGGTACTGCCACGTGGAAGAGTGTAAATAAGGAATATGTGTTAACTTAAAATGTAAGATCTAGTCAGTAATAAGCCTGAGCTATTGACTGAGCATTTACAATTAATATAAGCCTCAGAGTGGTTATTTGGGACTGTACAGTCTGGACAGGAAACATCTGTTTACAGTGTGTGGAGTAAATGTGTCACTGCAGAGGCAGACTTTGAACTCTCATAGCCACACCAGTGTCACACACCACTTCCTGTTGCCTGCACAAGATATAGAACTTTCAGCTACCTGTCCAGCACCATGTCTACCTGCACACTGCCATGTCCCACCATGATGATAATAAACTAAACCTCTGTAATGTAAGCCAGCCCCAATTAAATGTTTTCCTTTATAAGAGTTGCCATGGTCATGGTTCTCTTCACAGCAATAGAAACCCTAACTAAGACAAGTTCACGCCAGGGACTGGGGTATTGCTGTGATAGGCCTGACCATGTTTTTGTTTGGAGGAATTTGGACTTTGGTACTTTGGGTTAGGAAAGCAGTGGAATGCTTAAAGCACTGCTTAATGGGCCACATCTGTAGGAGTGTGGAAGACAGTTGCTGTGGTCATGGTGTCTCTTCACAGAAATAGAAACCCTAACTAAGACAGTGGGCAAGTCTGTGGGGGCATTTTCTCTACTAATGGTTGATGGAGGAGGGCCTGACCTACTGTGAATGGTGCCACCCCTGGGCTTATGGTCCTCTGCTTCAGTTCCTGCCTAGAATTTCTGCCCTGACCTCCTTCCAGGAAGGACACTGAGTGGAACACAGAAGTCAATAAACTGTTTCCTCTCCAAGTTACTTTGGCCATGGTGTTTATCACAACAATCGGAAGGGGATAAGGACAGGAACTCTACAACAAGCCTGTTTTTCTTGCACTTGAAAACCCAAGTATGTGGTACACAGAAGGGAAGAGGCCCTGTGACCTTTGAGTTCTCCCTCTCCTCACCCTCTTCCCTCCTGTTTTCTTGCAGTGATGTGAAGGGACCCAGGGCCTTGGGAGAGCTAGGCAAACATTCTACCACTGAGCCACATTCCGGCCCAAGTACTGGACTCCAAGGCACTTCATATGCCTTTTACATTCAAGCAGAAGCTTTGTCAACCCAGTCTGTGCAGAGTCCAGCTGCTGTCAGTTTTTACATGACCTGTCAGCCAGAATGGCTTTACCTTCTGAAAAGCTGAAAAAATAACACAACACAAATAGTATGTTGTGACACACTAAAACTCCCATCAGCACCCAGGAGACCCGAAAGCCACTCCTTTAACGCCATCCCTGGCTCTCGGATTTTGTAATGGTTGCCTGCATTCAGGCATTTTCACCAGAAACCTTATGGCCCTCGATGCTTAACGCCTTTACCTTCTGGCTCCTCTTTGGAAACCCTAGCCAATGCTTGACTTACAGCATGAGCTCACAATGAAGTCATGTTGTGTACAACAAAAACTAAAGAGCACACAAACACTTGAGTGTTGGCTGTGGGCAGTGCAAGGATGCAGTAGGATAGCTTCAGTTTTGTAGCTTCGATGGCTGAGAATTTTAAACCTGTCTGTCCTTTTTCTCCAGACGTTACTTGCTTTATTCGTTTTGAAGGGGGGAAGATTTACTTGGGCTCACAGCTTTGGATGCTTTAATTCACGGGCAGGATGGCATGGCAGAGCTCAACAACTCATGTCATGGAAGCCGGGAGGAAGAGAAAGCTCCTTGTGTTATTTCTTTACTTATTTAAAGAAAAACTTCCGTGTGTAGCCCAGGCTGCCCTTGAACTAGCTGTTTATCTGAGAACATAACCTTGGACACCTGATCCTGCTGCTTCAACCTCCCGAATGCCACACCTGGTTTATGAGGAGCCCGGGATTGAGCCCAGGGCTGTGTGCATGCCAGGGAAGCGCTCTACCAATCTACAGAATTTTCTGCAGACCATTTCACTTAACTCTCCCGGGAGTCCCAAGGAACCAGGGTCTATTATTAGCCCTAATTTAATGACAACACAGCCCAGACTCGGAGAAGTTGAATAATTTGCCTCCAACACTGCGATTAACTGGAGCTTAGAACTGGACTCCAGGGCCTATCTGTCTCCCCTACCACCCCCTTTTCCCACCCCAACCCCACAAAGTGAAAGAGTAATGAGCTCACCAGCAGCCACAGTCCCTGGAGAAGGCATGAGAACTCCACCCATGTCAAAAATGACCGCTCTATAGCTGTGACCTCCAGAACGTGTCCAGCGCAGGGCTCCCTGCTGCCTGCCCGGGGTACTTTTCATGGCAGCAGTCCTCCATGCCCACTGGAGAGCAGACATCTGGAAAAGCTTCCTTATGCTCATGGTGAAGCGGAGGCTGTATGGGAAGAAGGTACAGGACAGCTGGAGCCAGCTTCCGTTCAGGCTCTATCCCCGAGCTGGGGGTGCCATCCACATGTCTCAGCTCATGCCCCACCAAGCCCTTCGCCCCTCAAACAATACCCCAAACTTGAAGGCTGATGAGCTTTCTTTCAGTGTCACTTCTCTGTACGCCACACCTATAAAGGACACAAAGCCTAATGTGCAGGCTGAGATTTCAGGCTTCCATTACCACCTCTGGTAGTGTATTGCTGGGGATCTGGCTCTGGTCTTTGTACACACTACGTAGGCAAGCACTCTATCTCCAATGTCTCCAGGCTTTGGCACCCAGAATCCTTTCCCCTGCTTCATCTGTCTGGTGAATTTCCTCTCCTTTCACACCTCAGCCTTGCCTTCTTCCCTGGGAATATTTTTTTTCCCCAAGCTGACTATGGCAGTTTGGGGTGGGCTTTCCCCAACTGTCACCCTTATTGTTCCATATTTTTAGTGCGGTATTTACTCCATCACATGGCAACTGTTCTCTCTATCTGCTCCTGTACACACTCCATAAGACAAGGACTGTCTTAATCATCTTTTAGACATTCATCCCCTAGGACTTAGTACTGTTTCTAGAGTCAGAGCAGTGTCTCAAGCTGAATGAGCTGAAGGATGAATAAACTGGATAGACCAGAAAAATAGCAGACAAAGAGTGGTGATGTATGATGGTGATCCTAGCACAAGGGAGGCAGAGACAGGACAGCCTTGAATGCCACCTTAGCCAGGCTACATAGCAAGAAGAGGGAGGGGGTGGAAGGATCCAGGGAGGGAAGATAGGAACACATTAATGATGCTAGTTCACTGGAACTGTAATCTTTTATACCAAAAAGAATCTATTGTTTCCTTGTCAACCAGAATGATGAGGTTAGAATAATGTAGACTCACTGCCAGAATTATAATTTCATAAATATCCACACAGTGCATTGTTATTATTACAGAGATGATTTTAGCAAAGGTGTAATTGATCTGGGGTGACTTTCTCGTTTTAAATTCTGGCTCTGCTACTTATTGAGAGTGAAATATTGGGCAGAATATCTGTACCTCAGGTTTCTCCTCTGTAAAATGGGGACAATTACAGCACCTACTGCAAAAAGGGGGTCACCATTGCCTGAGGCAAAGAATGTAAAGCTAACAAGTTAGTACTTGCCACACCATTTATCTACTGTTTGAGCTGGGGGTGCACCTTGGTACCATGGCATGTGCTTAGCATGCCAAAGGCCATAGGTCTATCATCAGGACCATAAAGCTGTGTCTACTACTGACACATGGTCACATGATGTACTATGTGTGGATGGCTTGTGCACTTTTACATAAGCTGGGGATTCTCCAGAGGGGGTGATTTGGATCCCAGAGGGGACATTTAGCAATATTTGTGCACATTTTTGTTGGTTACCAGCAGGAGAGAGAACTACTGATGTCTTTGGTACACAGACAGACAGACATACACCCTGAAAGGGTTATCAGGACCCAAAATGTGAGCAGAATAGAAGTTGGGAAACCCTGACATTAACAGAATGTGAAACATGTCACATAGGGTATAGCATAAGCTCTTCTATGTATCATGTGTTCCTGTTATAGATGTAGTTTGTGGACATGTCCTTTCTCGCACATTTCATACATTATAGCATATAGAATAGTAACCTGTCCTGTTTTTCCATATATGCACTGATTTTAGCTGGCTTTTCTTTTTCTTTTTCTTTTCTTTTCTTCTTTGTGTGTGTACTGGACATTGAACCCAGAGCCAATGCCCAAAGCATTCTACTACTGAAGTACATTCCAGTGTGTGTGCTCACTATGGCAAATGCATGAGGTAGTTCTATCCTTCCACCTTGTCTAGCACAAAGCCTTCAGCAGAGGCACCTAACCCCAGTTCTAGGGAGGTGGAAGAGGCAGGAGGGGTCAGAAGTTCAAGGACATCCTCTGCTGTTTAACATATACAGTTCAACCAGCCTGTGCTACACCAGACTATGTCTCAAAACAACCAAACAGCAAAACCAAATTCAACCATAACCTACAGGCCTATTCCTGTCTCCACACAGCGTTTACTTCACACAGCCGTGTGGTGTTATGCATCTACTAGCTCAGGATGGCACAAGTGCTGAAGGTCGTCTGTTTCCCTGCCTGCAAAAGTATCCCACAAAGCCCCGCAGTGTCAGGCTCTCAGTGGTCACCTGTGAAGCCCCTGCGCTCCTAACCAGCCCATCGTCATACCTGCATAAAGTTAAGACCCTGAGATCGAAGACTCAGGAAACCAAAAAGCCTGGGAGAACCCGGCCGGAGAATGGGCGGAACGCAAGGAGCGAGGGATGGAACGCAAAAGGAAGCTGGGACGCTCAGCACAGAGCAAGCAAGCACCCTCTTCGGACAATCTTGGAGTCCCTTAGCCAAGGTGCAGCCTCAGCGGCGGAGGGCGCATGCGCGCCGGGGACCTCACCGCCTTCCCGCTGGCGCATGCGCGTGCGCGACCCCGCGGGTCAGAGACGGAGGCCGGGAGGCGGAAGTAGAGGTTGTTGTGGCTCGGCCAGCTGCGCGAGAGGTTTGTCGCTGCTGAGGCGGCGGCCGCGGCTTTGAGGCGGTGGCGGCGCTGCCGCCCGCGGGCCGCTCGGCCTCTGGGCTCGGCCCTCAGCCTTCCCTGATCCCGCCGGGGCCCACGCCGACCAGCGCCTGCCCTATGAGTGTGTCACTGGTGGTCATCCGACTGGAGCTCGCGGGTCACTCGCCGGTCCCCGCCGACTTCGGCTTCAGCGCCGCCGGTGAGTCCGCGGCCTCGCGCAGGGTCGGCGGGTCGGCCGTCCTCGCTCCACCCGCCCCTGGGCTGCCAGGTGCCTGTACTCGATGTCCCCCTCGACGCTGTCGCTGTGAGAAAGCGCGGCCTGGGGGGTGGGGGGCGATGCTCTGCGCCTTTTCCAAACTGGCAAACAGGCCCGTGGTGAAATGATTTGCCTAAAGTTAGGTGTGAGTGGCTGGAAACGGATATTCTAACCCAGCTGGGCCCGAGGATCTGACGTCTTCACCAGCGGCCACAGACTTGCTTAGTGGGCCATGCAGCTTCGACTCTGCCTTGATCGTCAAAACATTGCCGGGTGACGTTGGTTCAGGAGATTAGAGACTCCGGAGGTGGAGGCAGTAGGACCGGCGAACCACAAGCCAGTTTGGGTTACAGGGAAACCTGTCCCAACAAACAAACAGAAGAAAAGGTGTGTGTGGGAGGGTGATTGCTTGGTATGTGTCAGAGCCTCGTCGTGCTGAGCATTAGACGTAGTCAACTAATTTGTGGCATACGAAATAAAAGTGGTAAGTTGATGGAAAAGGGAAACAGGAACACTTCTTTAGCTTGGAGCGCGAGGATGACACTTGTTCATGGGAAATGTCATCACGTGAATCCAACATTTGGAGCTGCAGTGAAAGATGGTGGTCTTACCGTGTTGTGCATTTTGTACTCAGTTGAGTGTGATTTATTCCAAGGTTACAAGTGTCTTTCAAGGGCTCAAAGTGACCCCTAGTATTGAAAGTCAGCTAAGTCAGCATTAGGCACATACAGGTATCTTCATGGGCCAAGTCATGGAGTCATTTATGCAACAAAGATAGATAGCTTCTACTGCATGCTGGGTTGTGTGGGATGAGTACTGGACAGGCTGGGGTCTGCCACAGATCCGATGTGAAGGGTATTTCAGTCATGTCTCAGGGCCTCTGAAATGCCTGTTATTCTTGAGACTTGCATTTGGCTGCAACATAGGCTCTCGGTTTACTGGGTACCACTCCTGGTAGTTCATCTGGGTATAATCACTGTGGACGTTCTGGGAGGCCTTTATTCCTGGGCGTTATTGTAAGTACATGATTTCACTAGAACAGCCCCATGTTTCTGAGGTCATTGTGATGGATGCCTACTGACGGTTGCCAGGGGTGGGGTGGGGGTGTGCTGTAGGAGTTCTGGAGGGTCTGAGGCACATACTGCAAACTCAATCTCACCCATTGGGAAAGCTCAGTAGACAAGGAGAAACCCTATTGATTGGAGTGAGGGGAATTTGCCCTGTCATCAGGTATTAATCATTCATGTGTTCCTCAGCTGGGGAGATGTCCAATGAGGAGATCAAAAAGAAGACACTGGCTTCAGCTGCTGCCTGTCTAGAAGGGAAGTCACCAGGGGAGAAAGCTGCAATCATCCATCAGCACCTTGGCCGTCGGGAAATGACCGATGTGATTATTGAGACTATGAAGGCCAGCCCAGGTATGCCCTCAGGAAGCCTGGTCTTGCTTTGGTATTGTGAGCTCTTGAGGCTCACCTCTGGCATCTTTCTATTTTATTTTTTTATAATTTATGTAAATTGACGTTATTGCATTGGTATGAAGGTGTCAGATCCCCCTGGAACTGGAGTTACAGACAGTTCTTAAATGCCATGTGGGTGCTGGGAATTGAACCCAGGTCCTCTGGAAGAGCAGCCACTGCTCTTACCCTCTGAGCCGTATCTCCAGCCCCTTATTTTTATTTTTAACACAAGATCTTATTTAGCCCATGCTGATTGCAGTGTATGAAGCTAAAGATAACCTTGAACTTCTAATCCTTCTCCCTTCTAATTCCTCACCTCCTGAATGTTGGAGGATTGTGTGTGTACATACCACTATTATCTAGTTTATCTGGTGCTGTGGCTCAGACCCAGGGCCACATGCTCTACCAGCTGAGCCCTAGCTCTAGTGTGCTTTTATTTTTTCACCACTTGTGTGCTCTGTATGATTTTGTGAAGCCACATTTCATTTTTTTCCATTTCTTTTTTCTAAATAGTACTAAAACTGGGTGCAGAAGTACATGCCTTTAGTTCAGCCACTCAGGGGGCAGAGGCAAGAGGGTTATTTAAACCCTGGAGTTTAGAAACAGATAACCTAATAAGACCCTGTGTCAAAGGAATAATAAAGGAAAAATTTGACTGAGTGTAACGAAGTGGACTCTTAGCTATGGTGGGGAATGCTTCAAAGGAGCAGTATATTGGGATAAGCTTGACATGCCCTCTCTCCCCTGCTGGCCTCAGCTGAGGGAGTGGATTCTTTGTGCATCTCCAGCATAGGTGTGGTCAGAACTGGAAAGGTTGGTTTTCAGAGCCCTCTGATTGCCTATTTCACTGAGGAGCAGGTGGTGAGTGCTGCCTGTTGTGTTGGTGTGCTGCTGGATATGGGAGGGGCCCTTTATAAGGGTGTGAGGAGATGTTTTTAGGCAGGGACAGCTTTAAAATGGAGATGTTCCTGAACCCAGAAGTTCTGTCAATATGGTTTGTTGGTGTTTGTTACAGGGTCTGTTACAGTAAGTAGCCCACATCTGCAGACCTCCTGCTTCAGCCTCCAGTGTTCTTAATGTAATACAGGATAGTGTCTCTGTCACAGTTCTTTTTCTGGCATGAAATCTAACTTTATTAGGCTCCTTCAGCATATTTCCAGCTGTTTGTGATCTGCTAACTTTTGCTTTTGAAAGATGAGTTGAGAGACACAATGGAAGAAAAAAAGTCTTCAGCAGCTTCCCTGTCTGCACAGAAAAGCAGGAAGCAAAGCGAGTCGGTGAATACAGCCCCAGATTCCCCATCCAAGCAGCTCCCAGACCAGATTTCCTTCTTCAGCGGCAACCCTTCTGTTGAGATCGTGCACGGCATCATGCATCTATATAAGACGAAGTAAGACAAGCTCCTCTCCTTCAGACCATTCTGGTTCCACTTTGAGTAGGGACAGAAGTTGTGGGCCTGAAGGAAGATCGAAGGCTAAAGTCTTAACAGCGTGCCTTTAGGTATTGTGTTCTAGAGTTCTGAAATGCTTTGTGTTTGACAGTATAGATTAGGCCAAAGCTTTCCTTACTTGCAGGTAGATCTCTGTGAGTTTAAGGCCAGCCTGATCTAAAATCAAGTTCCAGGACAGTCAGGACTGTTACACAGAGAAACCCTGTCTCGAAAACAACAACAAAAAATGCTTTGGAAATATTTTATTAGACATGGATATAGATTGGAGAACTGAAAATCAAATGAGGCAAAGTACTATATGGCCATGTCCTTACCACAGCTATACCATAGCTAAGAAGCCAGCTAACTTGTTTTAGTTGAAATACCTCTTATGTGACTTTTTTGTTTTGTTTTTGAGGGTTTTTTTTTTTTTAAGATTTTATTTATTTATTATGTATACAACATTCTGCTTCCATGTATATCTGCACACCAGAAGAGGGCACCAGATCTCATAATGGATGGTTGTGAGCCACCATGTGGTTGCTGGGAATTGAACTCAGGACCTCTGGAAGAGCAGCCAGTGCTCTTAACCTCTGAGCCATCTCTCCAGCCCCTTGGGTTTTTTTTTTTTAATCTGCTTTTTTGTTTTTGAGACAAGGTCTCACTGTGTAGCCCTGACTGGCTTAGAACCTCATAAAGATTGGCCTGTAAAGGTGTGTGCCACTAGACCTGGCTTTTTACACCTTTCCTCCAGTTTGTTTGTTTGTTTTAAAGCTTGCTTCTGAAAGCCCAAGGAAAGGAAGCACTTGGATAGATAAACACTTGGGCCTTCGGCTCCTGGGATAGGATAATTGGTTGATGTCTCAACTATTGTCCTTGCCCAAACTTGTTTCCCAGATCTCTCCCAGGAAACCAGCCAGTCATCAGGTAGCCAATTTGGAATCCAGCTGTCAAGTTGGTTTTCAGAGTATCAAAAGCAAATTGCATTGTAGAAGGTTCTCCTTTTTCTGTCCGAGCTCTTTAGCTCGGCAGCACTTTTTGTAATCTTCAATCACATCCTCCAGTTTAGAATTCTCATATGGATTTATACCTCTTTCTTCCCCAGAGCTCTCTTAAGAGAAATTCACAATAGCACTGTGCTTCATAGTTATTCAATAATAGATTACTATTCAAAAATTAAGGAGAATAAAACATGATGCTAGAGAGATGACTCAGAGGTTCAGAGCACTTGCTGCTTTTACAAAGGACTGAGTTCAGTTCCCAGCACTCACAAGGTACCTCGCAACCATCTTAACTCTAGTTCCAAGGACTCCCATGCTTTTTTTGGGCACTAGGCCTACATGTGGTACACAGACATATCTGTAGGCAAACACTCATACACATGAAAGTAAATCTTTTTTGAAAAGAGAATAAAACACTGAGTCTTGCTAATATAAAATAAGGACCCTTTAAGTCACAATTGAAAATTCTGCAGAGGATCTGGGTATGGTGGCAGAGGTGGGTCTATAAAATGATTTCCAGGACAGCACAGCGAAACCCTGTCTGGAAAAACCAGAAGGAAAATTCTAGAGAAGAGCTCGGTGGGGGTGAATGTACTCAAAATACATTGTGTGAAATTCTCAAGGATCTAATAAAACATTTTCTAAAAAGATTGAAACTCTGGTAGAGGGTAATATGGAATTTGGAGCATGCCTTAAAGTGCACTGCAGACACGTGGAAGGATTCAGGTGTAGTCATAAGTATGTATTTTCTAGTAAAGTCATGAGTTGTTTATGTTGATGGTGAAATATCAGCCATTTTACTTTTTCATATTTTCTTGAACAAATGAGTTGTTTGGTTAGTGTTCTCCAATTCTTCAAGACAGTCTCATTGTCGTCCTCTTAGTAAGATGACCTCCTTAAAGGAAGATGAGCCTCGCAGCGCCATGCTGTGTGTCCTCACTGTCCCTGCCACCATGACCAGTCACGACCTTATGAAGTTTGTCGCCCCATTCAATGACGTGATTGAACAAATGAAAATCATCAGAGACTCTACTCCGAATCAGTACATGGTGCTGATCAAGTTCAGTGCACAGGTAAAACTTAAAAGGCTAGATGCTCCTCTGTTGCAGTCATGCTGTTGAAACTGTGATGCTAGCTGTGTGTGGTTTATGCCTCTAATGTGGTTGTTTCCTTTGGGGTATGGTCAGCGTGGTTGTAGCCCTATAGCTATTAGAAATGCAGTTACAGTGGCTCTTTTTTTTTTTTTTTTTTTTTTTTAAGATTTATTTATTATGAATAGTGTTCTGTATACCTACAGGCCAGAAGAGGGCGCCATATCTCTTTACGAATGGCTGTGAGCCACCATGCGGTTGCTAGGAACTGAACTCAGGACCTCTGGAAGAGCAACCAGTGCTCTTAACCAATGAGCCATCTCTCCAGCCGTAGCTCTTTTTTTCTTAAACAGGGCCTTACTGTCTAGCCCTGGCTGACCTGATACTTTCTTTGAAGACCAGACTGGACTGGAACTTACAGAGATCTGTCTGCCGTTGCTTCCCCAGTATTGGGACTAAAGGTGTGCACCACCATACCTAACAACGGAACCTAAGATGACCAACCAGCCATGCATTGAACCTAGGATCTTCTGATCTGTAGTTAGAGGCATTGTCCATTGTTCCACTGACCTGCACTGCCATCATATATATAAATATTTATTTCTGTGGTCCTGGAACTTAGTCTCAACACCCCACATATGCTAGGTGAATGCTCTACCACTGACACTATCTCCAGCTCGTTTTTTTTTTTTTTCCCTTTTTTATATTTTGAGACAGGATCTTACTAAGTTGCCCAGTCCACCCTTGTACTCACTCTGTAGCTCAGATAGGCTTGCAATCTGGTGCCTCAGTCTCCTGTGTCACTTGATGACAGTCCTGCCTCACATCTGACTCATGGTTCCTACACATCAGTGTTGTGTTTGCTTATCACTTGGTTATTAGTCCAGTGACAATGAAGCCCACACATGTATGTATTCAGTGTCATTGTCCCCATTACTTTCATTCTGTCTACAAGATGCTCTTTTAGAAAGTAAAATCATTTTTTTTCATATTTTTAAAATGTTTTAATTATGTGCCTGTGTGTGTGTGTGCGTGTGTGTGCGCGTGTGTGTGTGCGCGCGCACACACACACACACACACAGTACCCTTGGAAGCCAGAAGAGTGTGTCATATCCCCTGGGCAAAGGCTGCCCCACATGGGTGCTGGAAACTGAACCCTGGTCCTCTGCCAGAGCGGTAATCATCTCTCTACTTCTGAGCCTTCTCTCTAGCTTCCCAGTTGTTGTTTTAAATATTGGTGCTGATCTAATAGTGTGTAGTGTTAAGAATGGTCGACAATACAGAGAGGCACACACTGAAAGAACAGTGATGTCCTCAGATTTGAAAGTGCCTGTGCATTTTGAATTAGGAAGCTTTTATCATCTCTCCCCTTTATGTACTGCTATAAGCATGTTGGTTTGTAAGAGCATGTGTGTCTGTGAATGAGCTTTAGCAACTACTAAAGAGTTACTAAGGAGCTGTCCCAGCTTTGTTATGTTTTTATATCCTGTGATATTTGTCCATTGAAATTTGACCAGGTCTTACTTTGTGGAAAATTAACTTCTCTATGGTCAAAGGTTTCCTCTGGATAAACTGTCCCATCCTGATAGTTTACAAATATGTGTGTGTGAGAGAGAGACAGGTCATTTGTTCTTGCCACTCTGATGGGCCACTGAGGGTTGTAAGTAAAAAGGAACTCATGACACAGGCTTCCTTGTTCAAGAATCCTGAGTGAGGTTACAGGGATTGAATTCATGTGTTAAGCTCAGGGGCACCTTTATCCACTGAGCCATCTCACTGGCCCCTATATATAACTTTTACAAATTATATTTTATTTATTTTTTATTAGTATGTGTTTGCATGTTTGGGCATATGTGAAGATCAGAGGACAAGCTGAACCATCTCACTGCCTACATACATACATACATACATACATACACACACACACACACACACACACAGAGTTCTGGTTTTTTCTTTTTTAGATGGGATATTTTTTGTTTGTTTGGTTTTTTGGGTTGTGGTTTTTTGGGGTTTTTTTTGTTTTTGTTTTTTTGGCTTTTTAAGAGGAGTTTCACTGTGTAGCCTTGGCTGTCCTGGAACTCACTGTGTAGACCAGTCTGCCTTCAACTCACAGAAATCTGCCTGACTCTGCCTCCCGAGTGCTGGAATTAAAGGTGTGCATCACTACTGCTGGGCTAATTTTTGTTTGTTTGTTTGTTTGGTTGGTTGGTTTTTGGTTTTTCGAGACAGGGTTTCTCTGTGGCTTTGGAGGCTGTCCTGGAACTAGCTCTTGTAGACCAGGCTGGTCTCGAACTCATAGAGATCCACCTACCTCTGCCTCCCGAGTGTTGGGATTAAAGGCATGCATGCGCCACCAACGCCCGGCTTGTTTGTTTGTTTTTAAGGCAGACTTTTACTATGTAGTCCTGGCTGGATTGGAATTAACCATGTATACCAGAATGACCTCAAACTCACAGAAATCTGTCTACCTCTGCCTCCAAAGTGTTGGATTTAAAGATCTGTACTACCATTTTTGTGACAAGGTCTCATGAAATTCACTATTTAGCCCAGACTAGCCTTGAACTTTTGGACACACTCCTGACCTCAGCCTCCTGAACTGGGGTTATAGGCATGAACTTAAATGTCAAATTAGGGTTTTGGACATTTTCCAGTTTAGTTCTGTGGTATTTGGTAATCACAGTTGTAGATACTATAAAATATTGTTGTTACAATGACTGTCCCCTTACCCACACTTGTGTCCCATTCCTAAGGATTAAAAAGTAGTCTCATACATCTTGGTTATTGATATCTAATAGTGTAACTAATTACTAGCCTCTCTGCAATCAGTTTCCTCACCTTTGAAACATCACAGGGATCGGTGATGTTATCACTGTTCTTAGTACTACACATGCTACCAAGTCCAACAGCTTAGGGAGCCATCTATCCCACTATCTCCAAAGCACCTCAAAGTATGGGTGTTTTGCTCATATATATGTCTGTGCTCCTCTTGTGTGCAGTGTCTGTGGAGGCCAGAAGAAGGCATCGAATTCCCCTGAAACTTGACTTAAAAGGTGGTGAGCTATTTGTTGTTGAACCAGACCTGGTTCCTCTTAAAGAACAGCCAGTGCTGTTAACTACTGAGCCAGCTCTCCAAACACATTTTTGTTTGTTTGTTTGTTTCTTCGAGACAGGGCTTCTCTGTGGAACTAGCTCTTGTAGACCAGGCTGGTCTCAAACTCACAGAGATCCACCTGCCTCTGCCTCCCGAGTGCTGGGACTAAAGGCGTGCACCACCACCACCCCGCTTTTTTGTTTGTTTGTTTTTTCGCCAAACATAGTTTTATATCCCTGGTGGTGGGGTATTTGTAAAGTCAAATTGACAACTGTGTACTTGTGTACTTAGAACTCTTTACTGAAGGGGCCCATAGAACAGGTGCAAATAAGATGCAGCTAGTCACTTCCCAAAGTTAGATCAGCAGTGTCGAGTGAAGTTACAGCTTGAGTACCATACAGGCAGCTGTGTCCTTGCTCCCCTCTTTTTTCATGAGAACTAAAAAGTCTTCTGAATATTTTGCAATTTCTGTTGTCCCTAACTCTGCGTGTGTGTGTGTGTGTGTGTGTGTGTGTGTGTGTGTGTGTGTGTGTCAGGCAGTCGGTTCTCTCCTACTATGTGTCTCAGGAGTCAAACAGAGGCTATTAGGTGGCAAGTGCCTTCTTTACTCTCTGCATCATCTTACTGGCCCCTGTTGTCTTAACTTTCATTGGAGGTCCATGAAAATTTAGGATTCAGTCTTTAATGAAGGAATTTGTAAATCATCAGGGCATGAAAACAGAGATGGGTGAGACAGGTGACTGCTCCACAGTGTTGATACTTTCTGCCTGGTGTGCTTAGTCAGGACTGCCTAGGACTCTGGTCCTTTAAAAAGTAAAAACATAGTCTCTGCCCTGCAGCTGATCACTGTGGTAGTGAGAAAGCCCTGATCATAATGGATTGACCTTTTCCTGAGTTCTTCTCATAGTAAAACACAATTAAGCAGGAAAAATAGAAGTTGGAATTCTTCAAATTTTTGGTTGTATACAATTCTAATTTTTTTTGTCTTGTTCTGAGACAAGGTCTTCTGATGTCATGAAGACTGCCTCAAAGTTTGAAAAAATTTTAATTTACTTAATTTTCTGTGTATGAATTTTTTGCCTGCATGTATGATGTGCACTGTGTGTGCAGTGTCCTTGGAGCTCATAAGAGGGCATCAGATCCCTGGACCTGGAATAAGGATGGTTGAACCAGCACATGGGTGCTGGGAATTGAACCCGGGTCCTCTGAAAAAGCAAGTGCTCTTCTGGTCCATGTCTCCAGCCCCTGCCCGCAAAATCTTTTTTTCTATTGTTTGTCTTTTTGAGACAGTGTTTCACTATATGGTCTTAACTATCCTGGAACTCCAGTCTGCCTTTGAACTAGTAGAGATCTGCCAGTTTTGTGTGCCACCACTCCAGCTGCCCTCAGATTTTTTTTTTTTTTTTTTTTGAGACTGGGCCTCTCTATGTAGCCTTGACAGTCCTGGAACTGGAACTCGATCTGTAGACCAGACTGCCTCGAACTCAGAGATCCTCCTACCTTTGCCTCCTGAGTTCTGGAATTAAAGGTGTGTGCCACCACACCCAGCTGCCCTCCAGACTATTCATCTTCCTCAGCTTCCCCAGCACTGGCATCACACCTAGTCCCATGCAGTGTTTTAACAGTGTAGATTCTGTTGTTGTTGTTGTTTGAGAAAGGGTCTCCAGCCTGCATTTTTAGCACCTACATTGTAAAGAGTAAAGAGGATGCCAGTGGGTTCACATTTGAGAGTTAAGCTATTGACAGTATCATTTCAGAAAGATGTACATTTGGGCTGACCATGGTGGTACATGCTCGTCATCTCAGCATGGCAGAGGCAGAACAACCAGGAATTTGATGCCAGCCTGGGCTACACAAACCCATAAAACAACAGCACAGCCTGGTTTACTTGGTTTGGTGGTACACACCTGCAGTCTCTGAACTCAAGACACTAAGATTGGATGGTCTTGAGTTCAAGGCCAGACCACGATACAATAGTGATGTCATGTCATGACAAAAGTACATTTATTTATGTATTTATTTATTATTATTTTGGTTTTTTGTTTGTTTTGTTTTGCTTTGTTTTTCGAGACAGGGTTTCTGTGTGTAGCTTTGGAGCCTATCCTGGCACTCACTCTGGAGACCAGGCTGGCCTCGAACTCATACAGATCTGCCTGTCTCTGCTGGGATTAAAGGCGTGCGCCACCAACACCTGGCCTATTTTGGTCTTTCAAGACAGGTTTTCTCTGTGTAACAGCCCTAGCTGTCCTGGAGCTTACTTTGTAGACTAGGTTTAATTTCTTTGTTTGTTTGTTTGCCACATCTGTGCAGTACCTACAAAGACCAGAGAGCATATTGGGTTTCCTGGAAGTAGAATTACAGCTGGTTGTGGGCCATCTGGTAACTGTGCTGGGAATAAACCCCGGTCCTCCAGTAGAGCGTAGAGCAGTATGTGCTCTTAACTGCAGAGCCATCTCTTTAGCTCCTATATATCTCTTTATAATTTTAATTGCATTGGTGTGTGTGTGTGTGTGTGTGTGTGTGTGTGTGTGTGTGTATGCATATATGCTTGAACATGGCTTAAGATCATGCCACAGTATGCGTGTGCAGATCAGGTTATAACTTGCAGTGTAGCTTGCTCTACCCTATGGGTTACAGGGATTGAACTCATTTTGTCAGGCTTGATGTTGACCACTTTCACCTGCTAAGTCATCTGGCTGGCCCCAAACGTATATTTCTTTTATATAGATGAACAGTTCCCTCAAGAATACAATAATGTACCCAGTGTGCATCAGGTTTAGTCTTATGCCTGTCCCTTAAGTCCTGTCATTTGTTGAGACATAGAAACCTCATGATCCACCAAGGTCTCTGCCTCTCCAGCAGCTACAGTTAGCGCCTTGAACTGTATAAGTTGAGCCAAGCCTCCTTCTGGTTTGGCTGCCCCTTTAGGAAGTACCTTAGCCAGTGAGATCCACTTCCTCATCCAAGAGTCTCCAGGAACAGCCCTGGAAGATGGGGAGGCCTCTTAGTATGCAAGAGAGTTGTCCCACAGCAAGCCTTACACATCTGAACTTAAAATGCACTGCCTGCCCAAAACTACATCAGAATTGACCATCGTTTCTCAGGGCTCAGCCCACTCAGGCTTATATGAAGAAAGCATAAGTAACCAAAAATCTAAAATGTGGGGCTCAGCAGTTAAGAGCACTGGCTGCTCTTTGAGGACCTGGATTCAGTCTCTGACAACCACATAGCAGCTCATAATCACCTGTAACTAATTATTAGGGGTCAGATGTCCTCTTCTGGTCTCCCTGGGCACTGCAGGCTTGTTCTGCATATACATACAGGCAAAATACCACATAAAATAAAAATAAATTAAGAATCCACCATGGGCCAGGCGTTGGTGGCATACACCTTTAATCCCAGCACTCGGGAGGCAGAGGCAGGCAGATCTCTGTGAGTTTGAGACCTGCCTGGTCTACAAGTGTGAGTTCCAGGACAGCCTCCAAAGCCACAGAGAAAGCCTGTCTCGGAATCCCCTCTCCCCCCCAAAAAAGAAAGAAAAAAAGAATTGGGTAGTGGTGGTGCATGCCATTAATCCCAGCACTTGGGAGGAAGAGGTGGGTGGATCTCTGAGTTCAAAGCCAGCCTAGTCTACAAAGTGAGTTCAGGACAGCCAGGGCTATTAACAGAGAAACCTGTCTCAACAACAAGAAATACCATGAGATTATATCATTGGAGTGGAATTAAAAGTTGTTCAAGAAGGCCAGGCTGTGGTGTTGCATGCTTCTAATCCAGCACTCAGGAGGCAGAGGCAGGCAGGTGTCTGTGAGCTAGAGGCCAACCTGGTCTACAGAGTGAGTTCCAGGACAGCCAGGGCTATACAAGAGAAATCCTGTCTCAAAAAAAAAAAAAAAAAAAAAAAAACCAAACTGCTACAGAAATGATGACTAGTGGGGAAAGAACTACCCAGGAATGTGGTGGCTGTGGCTGGTTGAATATTAGCAGGGCACAGGTCTGCTCAGCACACTGTAGTGCCTTCTGTCTTGTAGGCCAAGCCTATAGAGAGAGTGGGGAGCTCTGTTGATTCGATGGCTCTGCATACCACTTCTAGCTTTGCCTTTTTTGACTCTAAGTGTGGGAATGTGTGATTGAAGAGAACATCTTCCATGACTGGCCTTTATTTTTGCCTCTCTCCATTGGTGTGCACAGACTGATGCAGATAGCTTCTACATGGCATGCAACGGCCGTCAGTTCAACTCCATCGAAGATGACGTTTGCCAGCTGGTCTATGTGGAAAGGGCTGAAGTGTTGAAATCTGAAGATGTAAGTCTAAAGACTTCTTAGGTCTGAGGAGAAATGTTGTCGACTGGTATAAGGTTGAATTAAGATGTTTGCAGAAACATCCAGAAAGGCTTTTCTGTGGAGACTGAGAGGAGACAGAAAACTATTTCTGGGGTCTGGGAGAAAAGCAGAATGGGAAGGGACCAACTGACAGTTGTGGTGGTTCTTTTCGGGTGAGGGGATGTTGACAAGTTAGATGATGGGGATTGGTGCACACTAAAACATTTGGTGTGGCTGTTCTAAAAGCCTCTGGGTTTAAAATGGAGAATCTTAGCACTCAGGAGACTGACTGAGGTGGGGATGGGAGCAGGGGCACATGAGTTCACAGGTAGTATGGCAAGTTCAAAGCTAATATGTGCTACATTGCAAGGCCCTGCTTAAGAAAACAAAACATATCTCATTTTTAAATGTAGAAAATAGGTGTGATGGCACATGTGTATTGCCTCAGCGCTCAGGAAACAAGCCTAGAGTATGTAACAAGGCCTGTCCCCAACTAAAAGTTACCAGAAGAATCTGCGCTGTTGTGACTATCCCAGAACAGCGGGACACTGTTTGGAGCCCAAAAAAGCATTTTTGTTCAAAATACTAACCCCAATCTCCTTTCTAATTTTTTGTGTTTGGGTTGTTTGTTTATGTTTTTGTTTGGTTGGTTTTTTTGGTTGTTGCTTGATTTGGTTTTGGTTTTCTTTGAAGCAAGTTCTTTTTATATATATAGCCTTGCGTCTCCTGAAACTCACTGTGTAGACCATGCTAGCCTTGAACTCACAGAGATCCACCTACCTCTGCCTCCTGAGTTCTGGGATTAAAGGCCTGCTCCATGATGCTCAACCTTTTCTGTTTTGAGGCAGGGTCTCACTGTGTAGCTAGCTAACTCTCCTAGAACTCACTATTTAAACCAGGTTGGCCTTGAACTCACAGAGATCCTCCTGCCTCTCCATACTGAGTGCTGGGATTAAAGTCGTGCACCATCACTGCCCAGAAAAACAAAAACAAAAAGCCTTCCTTTTAAAAAGAAAGGAAAGCCAGGTGGTGATAGTGGTGGTGCACACCTTTAATTCCAGCACTCGGGAGACAGGCAGGCAGATCTCTGTGAGTTCAAGGCCAGTCTGATTTATAGAGTGAATTCCAGGACAGGCTCCGAAGCTACACAGAGAAACCCTGTGTTGAAGAACCAAAAAAGAAAAAAAGCAGCATATGCCAGATATGGCTCATACCTCTAATCTTACTCCTTGCAAAGCTGAGTCAGGAGGGCTGCTAAGAGTTCCAGGTGAGCCTGGTCTGGAGTGGGACTCTGTCTCCAAAAATGAACAATAAAAGCAACAGGAAAATGACAAGAGGATGAGGAGTAGCACTTAGCCAGATGTTTCCTGTAGGGCGCCAGTCTCCCTGTGATGGACCTGACGGAGCTCCCCAAGTGCACTGTCTGTCTGGAGCGAATGGACGAGTCTGTGAATGGGATCCTCACCACCCTATGCAACCACAGCTTCCACAGCCAGTGTCTGCAGCGGTGGGATGACACCACGTGAGTGCAGGGGCTGCCCCACCTTGTGGGGCCTTATGACCCTTTCCAGAATTCAAAATAGCCATCAACAAACACTCCTAGTCTTTGTAAAGCTGGGATTGCAATAGGAACAAGGCCTTGATCTTCCTCCTTGCCTTCCCTCAGTTCTTGTGGAAATTGTCATTTGTTTGTTTTTTATTTGTGTGTGCATGTGCGAACGTGCACATGAGTTTATGTGCATCACATGCTTGCAGGGTCCCAAGGACGCCAAGGGCATCAGATCCCCTGAAACTGGAGTTGGTGGGCGGTTGTCAGCTGCCATGTGGATGCTGAAAATGGAATCTAGGTCCTCTACAAAAACAGAAAGGGCTCTTAATCACTGGGCCATCTCTCCAGTCCAAACTTGTTTAACCACCAAGACCTTTTAAATTTGTTTTTATTTCTCCTCATTTGTGTCTGCACACACATGCTTGTGTGCATTTATGTGTTTCACATTGCATGCAAGATCCTATGGAACAGAAAAGTGTATCAAAACCCCTGGAACTGGAGTTACAGTTATAAGTTGAGAATGCTGGGAATCAAATCCAGGTCCTCTGGAAGAGTAGCCAGTATTCTTAACCTTTGAGCCATCTTTTCCCACTCACAGAGATCCACCTTTTTCTGTCTCCGAGTTCTGGTAGTAAAGGTTTCACCACTACACCTAGTACTGTGTCCTTCTTAGTGCAGATGCTGGTCCAAAATTGCTGTGCATCTTCCCAAAGCAGCATGAGTCCTTTCCTCCCAAGAGCCATAAATGAGAATCTTACACCCAGTCAAAGCTTAAGCTGTTCTGTTACAGTGTGTTGGCAGCAGGAGAGTCAGGAGTATCCAGGCCTAAACTCACATGTTGCCAATGATAGATTAGAACTTCTGATCCTCCTGTCATCACCACCCAGGTACTGGGATACAGATATATGCCTCTACCAGCCATGTGCCAAGATACAGGTGTGTACCATCGCCCTGGATTATGTGAAGCTAGACCTGGACTTCATACCTGCAAGCACTCTACTAAGTGAGCTGCATTCCCCATCCCAACATGTCACTTCCCTGGGCTGCTGATGGCAGTCACCAGGCACGCAGCACACACACGTGTCCTCCTTACAGTGCACACACAGGTTAGTTGTAGTTGCTGCAGACATAACAAAGTTAGTCAATTGGTGCTTGTACCCTTTTTTTTTTCCTTCCTAAATCAAAGATATTTTCTTCCCTTATAAACTACACTGTAGTAGTAAGGTGTAGCTCAAAGTTAGAACATTTGTTGCCAGGCAGTGGTAGCACACTCAGGAGGCAGAGGCAGAGAGGCAGGCAAATCTCTGTGAGTTCAAGGCCAGCCTGATCTACAAATCAAGTTCCAGGGCAGCCAGAGCTACACAGAGAAACTTTATCTGGGGGGGGGGGGTGAGGTAGAACATTTTCCTAGGATGTCCAAGACCCATGGTTTGATTTCCAGAACTACAATAAATTAATGAACAGACAAATCTTTTAAAAAAAAGTAAATGAGGGGAAACAGAGATGACGATGACTGGCAGTTAAGGCTTGCTATGCAAGGTACCCACAAGGTAAGTTGGGCATGGTCCTGCACACACCTGTAACCCCAGCACTGAGTGGAGGCAGAGACAGGGGGATTGCTGGCACTTCCTGGCTGTCAGACTAGCTAAAAACATGACTTCCAGGTTCATCAAGAGACCCTACCTCAGAGAAATCTGGGGAGAATGATGGAGGACATCCATAGTCTCCATATGCAAGTGCATATATTGCACACACACACACACACACACACACACACACACACACACACACACACACATTCATAAACTGTATTGTGGAACTCGGTGTATCTGCTGGAGGACAGCGTATCAGTCACAGTTCACCCAGGATGTGTGATTATGTGTGAGATCACAGCACCAACAGGTATGAGGAAGGAATAGTGTGCAATGTTGTCACTGGACACCGTAGGTCAATAGAGCCACCTAAGACTTGATGTCCTGGGCTGACAAGATGGCTCAGCAGGTAAAGGCTCTTGCTTCTACACCTGACAACCTGACTTTGTCCTGGAGAGCCACATGATGAAAGGAGAAAACAGTCTAACTCCTGCTTCAGGGGAACGAGACCCTTTTCTGGCCTCTGTAGGCACCTGTGTATATGTGGATACACACACAGAGAGACACACAAGTAAAAATGAGTCAGGCAGTGGTGGCACCTGTCTTTAATCCCAACACTCAGGAGGCAGAGGCAAGTGGATTTCTTGACTTATAGGACAGGCTGGGCTACAGAGTGAGTTCCAGGACAGCCACAGCTACACAGGAAAAACCCTGTCTCAAAAAAGCAAAAGAAAAGGGTAAAAATTAGAGAAACTGTTGAAGCTTAGGGCTGGCAAGATGATTCACTGGGTAAAGGCACTTGATGTCAAGCCTGATTCCTGAGTATGATCCCCATGAAGTCACATGGTGGAGGGGGAGAGAGCACCAGTTGCACAGAACTGTCCTTTGACTTCCACACACAAATAAGTAAGTTGATTCAAAAGCCGGATGAAGTGGCCACACCTGTAATTGCATAGTTTGGGTTGGAGATTGGAAGGTAAAGAGTTTAGGGGCAGCTGGCCCATACATTCAAGGATGTGGAAGCCAAGCACGATGGCCATGCCTTTAATTCCAGGGAGGCAGAGGCAGCTGGATTTTGGCAAAAGCTTCAGTCTTTCAATAGATGGTGTTTTCATAGATGGTGTGGAATGTTGAAATGCACTCACTGTGTGCTACAAGACTTTGGTTTTGAATATTTTCCCTGGATTCTGGTACATGGCTTAGTCAGAATAGTGTTTGGTATTAGATTATTTTCCTATCCAGTCTCTGCTACAGCCACCACACAGGCAGAAGGATCACAGGAAGCCACTGTCTACCTGTGGTAGCTGCTCCATCTAACCCAGGAGCCATTTGTTTTTTGCTTTTTAAGATTTGTGTATTTATTTTATGTATCTGAGTGTTCTACCAACTTTATGCCAGAAGATGGCTTCTGATCCCACGATAGATGGTTGTGAACCATGGGGTTGCTGGTGGCTCTTAACCTCTGAGCCATCTCTCCAGCCCTCCAGGGGCCATTTCTATCACAACTTCCCACTTTTTTTTCCCCTCTCCCACTCTCTCCCATCTGTGGTGCCTGCACCACTAGCAAGTCTAATGTATCAGGGGAAAGCCTGGAGATTTAAATGAAAGACAAGATGTTCCTGTCATTTGTGCTAAGAGAATGTGTGTGGGTCTCCGCCTTTATCCCAAGGAGGGAGCAGCCTTATATACAGACTTACAGCACAGTGGAAAAACCCTAGGTGTAAGAGCTCGTGTTTTTGATGCCAGTGGAGCAAGGCCTGGGCTATAAGCCAGGACTAGGAAACAGTATGCACCTGTGGTTGTCTGACAAGCAACTCACAGAGACCCCGTGGGGGCTGGGACCCAACACCCATCCTTTTCCCTTTTACTTTTCCCTCCTTTCCCCAACTTCCTTATCTTTTTATCCCCTCTTTTTCCCTCTTCTCCCCTCCTTGCTAAGTACAGTTCTACCACTAAGCTCTCAGTCCCTTTCTATCTGTTGTTTTAACTAAAACAAAGTGTCAGGTCTAGAGATGAAGTTCATTTGGTGATGGGGGCTGGAGAGATGGCTCAGGTTAAGAGCACTGACTGCTCTTCCAGAGATCCTGAGTTCAATTCCCTGCAACCACATGATGGCTCGCAACCACCTTGAATGAGATCTGGTGCCCTCTGCTGGCCTGCAGGCAGAAGACTATACATAATAAATAAATAAAATCTAAAAAAAAAGTTCATTTGGTGAATCCCTGACTAGCATAGAAGCTGGGCAAGACCTAAGTGGGAAGCCCTGGGCTCCATTCTTAGAGCTGCCTAAACCAGATGTATGGTGCATCCCAATACTAGGGAACTGAAGGCTGGAAGACCCAGGTTCAGGTCATCCTTGGCTACTAGAAAGTTTGAGACTAGCCTAGGCTATATGAAACCTATTTCAAAAGCAAACAAGGGAACTAGAGAGATGCTTAACAGTTAAGAGCACTTCCTGCTCTTGCAGGGACCCAAGTTTGGTTCTCAGCATCCATGTTAAACAGCTCACAACTGGCTGTAACTCCAGTTCCAGGGAATTCAGTGATCTCTTCTGGCCTTCACAGGCACTGCTTCACATGGTGCATATATGTTCAAGCGTGCTCGCACACACACACAGATTAAATCTTTAAAAGTGAAAACAAGCCCTTACCATGTAAGCCCAGCTGATCTTTGTAGCCGAAGCTAGCCTTGAGCTTGTGTGGTTCTCCTGCCTCTCTCCTGAGTCCTACAACTCTGTAGCACTGCACCTGCCCCTCTTCTGCACTGCTAAAGTCAGATGGCCCTTCAGCTTCCTCCTTGCCAGTGCAGGATCTTGGCCTTCTGCCTGCTTGTGACTTTTCCTCTCTCTTCATAACCTGGCCAAAGAATGGATGGATTATTGCTACACGTTGAACTTGCTTTCTTGGGGGCAATCAATCAGCTACAACTGTATCCCACTTGCTATCATGTTGACCCATCAAACAAACAAAAAAAAATTGATGACCTGTATTGAATATTACTTTATCTTGAGAATAATAAAAAAGGGTTGCCCCGGTTGAACATGGTGTCACACACCTTTAATACTAACACTTGGGAGGTGGAAACAGGAGGATCAGGAGTTAAAGGTCATCTCCAGACTGGATACCTGAGGTGTGGGGGTGCCATGTTTATGTCTGGAGATGGCTCAACAGTTAAGTACACTAGTTGCTCTTGCAGAAGACCCAGGTTAGATTCCCAGTACCCACACTGTGCTATTCAAAGCCACTTGAACTCCAGCTTCGGAGGATCTTATGCCCTCTTTTGACCTTGGTGGGCACACAATACAGATAAAAAGTAAAGCTTTTTAAAAATTGGCTGGGAGCAGCATATGGTTGCAAATGCATTTAACCCCAGCACTCAGGGAGCAGAGGCAGGAAGTTCTAAGTTCTAGGCCACATGGTCTGCATAGCAAGTTCCAGGTCAGCCAGGGCTAGTGAGACCCTGTCTCAAACAAAAAAAGCAACAACAAAAATAATTGGCTGGGCTGTAGCTCACATCTTGAGTCTTAGCACCTGGGATCAGAGGCAAGCTATTCTCTCTATGAGTTCAACATTAACCTGGTCTACAAAGCCAGCTCCAGCCTAGCCAGACCTGTGTAGTGAGATCCTGTGATGTGTTTATCTAATTATTCTTTATTAGTAAAAACTAGGGAGCCTGATATTCAGTGAGAATCTGACTGGGCAGAGGAGCTACCAGTGACCTCCTATCTCTTCTGTTCCTCCTTCCAAAAAGACTGAGATCCTCTCTAAGCCCTACCTTAGTACTCCTTGTCTCTCTAATTGTCCTCAGCCCTCCAAAGCCTCTATGGTTAATTTTGGTCAGCCAGTGGCTGCTCCACCCTCTAATTCAAAGCAAGCTTTATTGTCAGAACACAATCAAAATATCATAGAATGATCCTGTCTCTCAGTTAAGTAAATATTAAAAAAAAAAAGAAGAAGAAGAAGAAGAAAGAAAGAAAAGACAGGGGAGGGTGTAGAGTCCAGGTTTCAACACCTGTAATATAATATCAGCCCTATCTTCCATGTCCTGGTCAGGTGTCCTGTTTGCCGATACTGTCAAACGCCAGAGCCAGTGGAAGAAAACAAGTGTTTTGAGTGTGGTGTCCAGGAAGTAAGTACTGCTGGTGAGGAGGGATAATGAACAGCTTTATTGGTCTGGGGTTTTCTTTTGCCCAGTGCAGCTTAGACTATTTATAAGACTAATTCTTTTCTGTCTACAGTCAAGTGTTTGAGCATACAGATTCTTTTTAAGACTGAGATGCACCGGGTGGTAGTTGTGCACATCTTTAAGCCCAGCACTTGGGAGGCAGAGGCAGGTGGGTCTCTGAGTTTGAGACCAGCCTGGTCTACAAGATCTAATTCCAGGACAGCTAGGGCTACACGGAGGAAAAAAAAAAAGACTGTGATGCCCGCCAATCACTTGTGAATCTGTACTTAAGACTCCACAAAGCCAGAGAGGTGAAATGTTAGACCAATAAGAACTCTAGAAACTTGGGTTTTAGAACTTTCTTATTAAGAAGTCTGTAGAAAGAGCTCCTGAGCCATCTTTTTTCCAAGCCATGTGAACCAAATCATATGTCTCCCCTCCCCCATCACTAATTCGGATCTCCTCTCTTGGCAGAACCTCTGGATTTGTTTAATATGTGGCCACATAGGATGTGGACGGTATGTAAGTCGACATGCTTACAAGCACTTTGAGGAAACTCAGCACACGTATGCCATGCAGCTTACTAACCACCGGGTCTGGGACTATGCTGGAGGTGAGCGAATCTGATTTGGATTCTTTCCTGTGGAACTCCCTGACAATGTGATATGTCATCTGCCCGACATCTAAGTAAACTCACATTGCATGGTCACCCCTGAGGATGCCATGTTTAGATGTCTGTTCTTACCCTCTCTCACTCTAAAGTTCAAACAATTTTTAAAGAAAAATCATACAATCATTTAATTTAGATTTCAAAAAACAAACATGTTTCAGAATCAAGAGCAGAGAACTTTCATTCCTAAAAAGCCACTTCTGGCTGACTTCTTTCCCTTAGATAATTATGTCCATCGACTGGTTGCAAGCAAGACGGATGGAAAGATTGTTCAGTACGAGTGTGAGGGCGATACCTGCCAGGAAGAGAAGATAGATGCCTTACAGTTAGAGGTGAGATGCTGTACATGATCGCTCAGTGACTGCTATTGCTTTTCCGATCTCTGAGAAAGGTGCTTTGACCTTTTGATGTAGTCATCTGCCCTGTGTAGAAATTTTTTTTTTAAGTTCTGTCATTTCTGCAAAGAATTTCTAAAATGTTTCTAAGCTTCAAAAAAAAAGAAAGAACAAAGTTAAAAAAAAATAACTGTATGTATGTGTGCATGGAAATTTGGATTCTTGGATTTTTCCCAAGCTCCACTGTGTACCTTTGGCCCAGTGCCTGTTGACCTGAGTTGAACCCAAGTATAACATAGATTCTGGTGAGCATGGGAGTATAAGTCTCAAGTGCCAGTTGATAAGGTTGGAAAGTGGCCAGTGCCTCAAGTGTGAGACAGTTTGGGCAACAAGCAAAACCATGTCTCCATTCTCTCTCTCTCTCTCTCTCTCTCTCTCTCTCTATCTATCTATCTATCTATCTATCTATCTCTCACTCCCCCCACCCCCATTATTGCAATAACTGCTGTCTATGTAGTCCTGGCTGGCCTGGAGCATTGGGATTGAAGGTGTGCACCACCATGGCCCAGCAACTGTTGTTTGCTTTTTGATTTTTCTAGTTTCATTTGGTTTTGTTGTGAGTATAGGAGCAGCACTATGCCTGTGGAGACCTTGATTCTGGATGCAATTCTTCTGGTTATCACCAGGTCAGTATTCACTGGGTTTCAGTATTGGTGATGGCTCACATCTGGTTGTTTGTTCTGTTCCTAGTATTCGTACTTACTAACAAGCCAGCTGGAATCGCAGCGGATATACTGGGAAAACAAGATTGTTCGCATAGAGAAGGACACAGCAGAGGAGGTAAGTGTCTGACCTAGTGACTGAAATGCCATGGCATGGCAGCTAACAATGGGAGATGGCAACAGACAGGGAAAGGGATTGTCAGAATCTACTTTTCACTGGGTGATGATGGGGAGAGAATTGCTTTGTCTTTAAAAAGAAATTGTAGATTTAAGGGTCTTGATAGTTGGGATCTTAAGGGTATTGTTTATATTTCACCTCAGTCAGATGCAGTGCTTTGTACAATCCCAATAAGAACATAAAAATGGTGATGGCCCAGCTGCTCCCTGCCAGTGTTTTTTTTGTTTTTGTTTTTGTTTTTGTTTTTGTTTTCTGGGTTTTTCGAAACAGGGTTTCTCTGTGTGGCTTTGGAGCCTATCCTGGCACTCACTCTCGAACTCACAGAGATCCTCCTGCCTCTGCCTCCCGAGTACTGTGATTAAAGGCATGCGCCACCACTCCCTGACTGTCTTTTAATTTTCTGAATGCCCCAACTGGTGACTTAGTCCCTATCTCCCTGGGCCCTAGCAACAGTAGGAATTGTTTGACTTAAGCTTTGAAATGCTCTCTAGTTAAAAGTCATCGATGAGCCCGGAGGTGGGTGGCACAAGCCTTTAATCCCAGCACTCGGGAGGCAGAGGCAGGCGGATATCTGTGAGTTCGAGGCCAGCCTGGTCTACAGAGCTAGTTCCAGGACAGCTAGGGCTTTTACACAGAAAAACCCTGTCTTGAAAACAAACAAACAAAAACAAAAAGTCATAAATGAAATTCTTGCAACAGCCTTCCAGATGGTGAAAGTGCCAGTGCAGAGGCCCTAGAGGACACTGGTCTTTTCATCCTGAATAGGTTGTGATTGCAATACAGAGAGCAGAGCAGGGTTGGTGCATTCACATTATGGATTCCTCAGGAGGGTGTGCTGCTGCTGCAGCTTCACTAATGGCTTTTTTGTGGCTCTATCAGCATGACCACCCAAATTGTTTCACACAGACCCTAGTGAGCTGAGCCCAGAACCCTCTCTGCCTTGTATGATTCCTCAAGATTAGCCACATTTTCTAAAGCGTGCCGGCAAAAGCAAGTGAGAGCCAGGAAAGAGAAGCCCCAAGGAATTTGCTTTCAGGTCAGAGTGAGCTGGAGCCAGGACAGCTTCTGATGAAAGCTTACAGCACTTCAAAAGCATGCCTTTGTTTTCTACTGACAGATGTCGTTTGTCCATACGTTCATGGCTGATGCAAGCCTTTTGTTCTGTAGTGTCCTTTTGTGACTGGTATTCTGTCCATTTCATCCCAAGCAATAGAACATTCAGGGGGATAGTGACAGATTCTTACTCATGGGCCTCATAACCCATTCATAGAGGTGCTGGGGCTGGGGGAGGGGGTGATAAGCCAAGCCTGAAACCTGTAGGTCACTTGTAGACTTGAGGGAGTATGATTTATTCCAGCCTGTCACAGATATAGGAACAGCCACTCAGCCATGTGAAAGCTCTTGGTTTAGTTTCTCCTTTTTAAAATTTATTTTAGCTGGGCAGTGGTGGCACATGCCTTTAATCCCAGCAATTGGGAGGCAGAGGCAAGCAGATCTTCTGAGTTCAAGGCTAGCCTGGTCTACAGAGTGAATTACAGGATAGCCAGAGCTACACAGAGAAACCCTGTCTCAAAAAAACAAAAAGAAAAGAAAAAAAATTTTTTTAATTTTTTGTGTGAGTGTTTTGATTTCATATATATTTGTGCACCATGTGCTAACTAGTGTCCAGGGAGGTCAAAAGAGGGCATCAGATCCTTTGGAACTGGAGTTACAGACGGTTGTGAGCTGCCATGTGGGTTCTGGGAATTGAAACTTAGTCCTCTGGAAGAGCAGCCAGTGCTCTTAATCACTGAACCATCTCTCCAGCCTGAGGCTATTGGTTTCCATGGGGCTGAGTATAAAGAACACATAAATAGGCAGTGGCCATAAGTGGGACCCCTGAAGATAAAACTTTTCGGACATCTAGCTCCATTTAAATCCATACCTCTTTCAGTTTTAAACTCAAAAATCAGTTTGATAGATTACAACTGGCATAGAATATGGTAGATATCGGAGTAAAGTATACTACATCTATTGTTTTGTGAAGCTTGTTTCTGATGTGTGTGCATGTGTGTCTGTCTATTGTGTGTGTGAGAGAGCATGCTAGTGCAGAGGTCAGATGACAACTTTGTGGACTCAGTTCTCTCCTTCCACCTTTAAATGGGTTCTGGACATTGACTCAGGCCATCATAATCAGCCTTGTGCAGCAATCACCTGTACCCGCTGAGCCATCTCACTGGCTCTTTAGGGTGTTTCTTAAACACTAGCCCTAGTTACCATAGTATCTGTCTATGGCAGAACCAAGACCTTCTCCAGAGATGGCCATAGTGGCACACCTGTAATCTCAGCACCTGCCTCAGGGTCATCCTGGGCTTCATCATGAGTTTGAAAATTGCCTGGGCTACATAAGACCTCTCAAAAAAAGTTTTCATCTTGGTTTAAAGATGTTTGGCTTAATATTTTCATTGACCAAAATGTTCTTGAGTTCCGTGGGTATTAATTTCTATCTTACCCACTGCTCTCCAGTGGAAGGCAGGGAAGAATAGAAGTGGCAGGAGAGTCTAGTGGTTTCTTACCTGAAAACAGTGTTGAAGTAGCTAGGCCTGGTAACTCATGCCTGAAATCTTCTCTTGGCAGGCTTTGGCAGGAAGAGTAAGACTTTGTCTCAAAAAATAAAACAAAAGCCACTCATGGCACACATCTTAATCCCAGCACTAGGGAGAGAGAGAGGCAGGCAGGTCTTTGAATTTGAAGCTAGCCTGGTCTACAGAGCTAGTTCTAGGGCAGCCAAGGCTACACAGAGAAACCCTGTCTCAAAAACCAAAAGAAATAAGTGGATAGCTAGATAAATCAGACAAGGCAAAAAAGAAAGGCTAAAGTGTGACTCTGGTGTGGTGGGTGTCACATGTGCCCCAAGAAGAGGACATAAAACTTTGGCCTTCAGTTTCAGAGGGGTTTACAGCTTGGCTTTGGCCAGGCTTGGTCTTAGACAGAATCCCTTACCCTGTGGCTGGGTAGCCATGGGATATTGCCTTGTCTTTCCTGAGCCTGTCCTCAGAAGCTTGTTGACCTGTGACATCGCTTATAGAGAGGTGTGAGTATAAAGGCTGCTGAATGCTGGTACTTAGCTACCTAGCCTCCCCACCTGCCCTCATCTTCTCAGTTTCTAAGACTTAGAGTTGAGGCAGCTCTCAGCTCTGCAGCTCTTCAGTCCCATGCTCCCCTAGCTAGACTGGTGGGCTCTTGGTAGGACTGCTTTTGCCTGACCTACATATCATGCAGAACTTGCATTCATTCTAATTCTCCGAGGTATTAATTAGTTCTGCAGATATATTGCCTTGTAGACCAACCCAAAACAAACATGCAATTCATATGGCTTCATGGTACATCAGACAAGCAGTAAGTTGGAGGACAAAACAAAACCAAACTAGTAGAATTCAGTTTCATGGTTTTCTTTTGTTTTTGAGTCTTTTGGTTTATTGACACAGGATCTCCCTCTAAAGCTGAGGATGGCCTGAGACTCATTGTGTAGCCCAGAGTATTCTTGGCAATTCTCCTGTCTTAGCCTCTTAAGTGCTGCGATTGCAGGTTGGAGGTAGCACCCCAGCTCTTCGTTAGTTTTTGGAGATGACTTCAGGAATGGAATGTACTCTGGAGGGAACAAAGGGCTGTTGGTTCATAATGAGAGGCTCTGCTCTGGCCTTGGGCAAACCTCCTCTTCCAATGCCTGGATTGCCCTTGTTTAATTCATTCAGTAGCTTCCCTGCTCATCTGGCAGCTCTTGGTCCTTGTTTATCCTAGAAGAAAATTTTTCTTACTGGGCCGTGGTGGTGCATGCCTTTAACCCCAGTACTCAGGAGGCAGAGGCAGGCAGATCTCTGTGAGTTCAAGACCAGCCTGGTCTATGAGAGCTAGTTCCAGAATAGCCTCCAAAGCCACAGAGAAACCCTGTCTCGAAAAACCAAAAAAAAAAGTTTTTCTCTCAGTTTTTCACAATTTTTTGTCATACTTCCTTCCAAGTGGCTCACTTCAACTTTCTGAGTTTGGGTTGTCCTGGTTACAGAGGTGGGGTGGGTTGGGGGTGGACAGTCACAAGAAATATATGATTCTGTCTGACCTCCATTTGTACTTTCAGATTAATAACATGAAGACCAAGTTTAAAGAGACCATCGAGAAGTGTGACAGCCTGGAGCTCAGACTTAGTGACCTCCTGAAGGAGAAGCAGTCTGTGGAAAGAAAGTAGGTATCCCTCAGTTCTTCTTGGCACTACGCATGCCAACATGCTCTTACAGAGAAGCTGCTTTGCTTCCTTGGCAACACCCCATATTCAGCATGTACATCATACAGATTTTCAGGGGTCTCTATATTTGGAGCAGAGTTACAGTAACTTCTCATTATGCAGTTCGGGGCTAGTAAGATGGCTCACCTGCCAATCCTGACAACCTCTACATGATCCCAAGACTCATTTGGTAAAAGGAAAGAACTGACTCCTCAGACCTACACACACGTGCACCTTGGCACATGTGTGTACACACATTCAGGAAATAAATATAAAAACAAAAAAAGGTACAGTTTGTGTTCTACTTGAGGTGGGTGCCAGGTAGAACACTGTACTCTCCTGGGATCTGAGTGCTTGTCATGTGTGTAGATGGCTTCCATTTCTGCCTACAGTGTCTGTGAGTTGTCTTGGCTGAGAGCTGGCAGTTAAGAAAGACATTTTTGTCTAAACCCATGTCACAGGTTCTCTCTTGGACAGGACTAAGGGCTAATGATGCCAAGCATGGAGCAAAAAGCCATGACCAGCATAACAAGAACACTCGATGCTGCAGTGGGGGGTGATGGGAATGGTTGTTCCTGGTGGCAGTGGCTAGCCTGTAAGTCAGTTGCAGAACATCTTCCAAGCATGCACAAGGACCTGGGTTTGATCCCAAGCACTGAAGAGGGTAAGATTTCCTCCCTAGTTTTAATTACACTGTAGAGGTGACTAGACTGTTTTTGTGACCATACAGTATAGTACATAAAGATATTTTAAGAGAGATGTTTGGTTCTTAGGGTTGTTTCTCTTAAAATAACTTTTCTTGAAATAAATGTAGATTTATAGGAAAGTTTCAAAGACAGTTCTAAAGATCTTTCATTTTGTTCCTCCATCAAGTGAGTTTCTGGGGTATGTTTGGTTTTTTTCAAGACAGGGTCTTACCTATGTAGACTAGGCTGACCTCCAACTCACAGAGATCTCCCTACTTCTGCCCCTCAAAGTGCTGACCTAATGTTTATTTTTAATTGTGAACAATTGTATAATATAATAAAACTTGCCATTTGTGAGCAAGTGAGTCTGTGTCTGTTGTATTTCTGTGTGTACATGTGTGCATGTGTTCAAAAGTGAGCCTTTGGAGACCAGAGGTCAGCATTGGATGTCTTCCTTTATTGTTCCTTATCTTGGTTGTTTTGTTTTTGAGACAGTGTCTCACTATATAGCCCTGTCTGGCCTAAAATTCACTATGCAGAACAGGCTGGCCTGGAACTCACAAAGATCTGCACTAACCTCTGCCTTCTGAGTGCTGGGTTTAAAGATGTGTGCCACAACACCAAGCTTTGGTTTGGTCTTTGGGATGGACTCTCATGCTATAGCCCTGACTTCTTTTTATTTATTTATTTATTTGTTTTATGTTCATTGGTGTTTTGCCTGCAAGGGTGATGGACCCCTGGAGCTAGAGTTACAGACAGTCACAAGCTACCATGTAGGTGCTGGGAATTGAACCCCCAGTCCTCTGGAAGAGCAGCCAGTGCTCTTAAACCATTGAGCCATCTCTCCACCGTCTATAACCCTGAATTTAAACATTGTTCCTGCCTCAGCTTCCTGAGTGCTAGGATTACAGGTTGGAACCACCATACCTGGGTGCTTTGTCCTTCTGATATATAAAAATGGTCCCTGCTGTAGTGTTTTGATTTGTAATTCTCCATTCAGGAGTGAGCATTGATGGTAGAGCACCCACACTCTTGACCCCTTTCCCTCCTTTAGCAATTCATGAGGTCAGAGCACTTATCTCAGAGGATGCGCTTCCCTGGTGGCTTCCTCATCATGGCCATGTCTCTGACAGAGTTTCTGCTGCTGAGCTCGGCAGGGAGGCGCCTACCCTAATGGCATCTAAGCTCCAGGAGCAGACAGGGCCATGGAGCTGGTAAATTATCTCTGTCTCCCTCTGTTTTGCTCAAGGTGCACTCAGCTGAACACCAGAGTGGCCAAACTCAGCACGGAGCTGCAGGAAGAGCAGGAGCTGAACAAGTGTCTCCGTGCCAACCAGCTGCTGCTGCAGAACAAGCTGAAGGAAGAGGAGAGGCTGCTGAAGGAGACCTGTGACCAGAAGGACCTTCAAATCACGGAGATCCAGGAGCAGCTGCGTGATGTCATGTTCTACCTGGAGACACAGCAGCAGATCAGCCACCTGCCTGCAGAGACTCGGCAAGAGATCCAAGAAGGGCAGATCAACATCCCCTCAGCCCCCAACCCGCCCTCTTCAGGGGCCGGTGGGAAGCTGCCATCCAGGAAGGGCCGTAGCAAGAGGGGCAAGTGACCTTGAGAGACTTGTCCCTGAGACTTCCTGGGCACTGCAGGGTGTGCTGGGACCTTTGCTGAGTGGGAGGGTGGGCCCTAATAAGTATGCCTGAGGACGAACTGCGGTCGTGTGGCTCCTTCATTTGTTGTGTGTGGTGTGAGGAGACTGAAAGAGGATGGCACTGGCAGCGCTTCCCCGGGTGGTGAGTCTCAGACCTCAGACACTCATGGCCACTCTGCCCTCCAGCTGGGTGGATCCCAGGCTTCTGTGTTCTTCCGTTGTATTTATTCAGTTGGAGCGCTTAGAATTTGAATTCTGGGGTAGGTTTATGACATGATGTGACCTCAGAGGCAGCATTACCTAGCACTAAAGCACAGCACCTCTCAGGGGTCCCAGCTGCCTTCAGGAGAGGGGCCTGCTGCCCACTGCAGAGCAATCACCTCTCTTGCCATCCCTCCCTTCCCTGGTGGAGTTGAAGAGCTGCTTGAATGTCGCAGAAAAGAGGCACAGGCTTGTCCTCAGCATCCATCTAACCTGGCTTGAGGGCCAAAAAAACAAGGAACTGGGTCAGATGGAGTAGACCCAATGTAGGGAAGATGGTGACAGCTCTATATTTGAGGTAACTGAGAATATCCTCCATCTAGCAGGAGTCAGCAAGGGGCAAGCCTGGAGAGAAGTCCTGACAAGCTATGTGTGACCAGTCACACCAGTCAGTGGATATTTACTGGTCACAGGCTGGGCTCATGTTCAGGTCACAGCTAGGGGGAGCATGGGCAGATTTTCAGTTTTGCTTTTAGGATTTAAGCAAAGGCTGCTTCTCACTCCAGAACCTGGCTGCCGCAGAGCCCCTTTCAAACAGCCATATGATACTTAAACTGTGACCAACAGAGGGGTTGTTTGTGCCTCTCTACAACCAGGAACATCAGATAACTAGTAGAATAGTAGTTGAACAGAATTGAGGGGACACCATGTTGGGATTGATTTGGCTTCTAGAAGAGCTTGGGCAGTTAGGGTAGCAGTGTGTAGTGCATTTTAATTTTCTGCTTTATCATCAGCCAAAGGTTTGAAATGTCACACTTTAAGACTTTTTTTTCCCTGATTGGACCTCATCCTTTGACCTGAATGTCTGATGTGTTGTCACAACATTGCTTGTGTTGCTGATCCTGTGCAGTTCTGTGGAATGTGCTCTGGCATTTCCCAAAACCCCACCTGTAACTGCAGAATGAGTGTACTCAGACCCACATGTTTCTTCCTGAGGGTAGACCAGCACTCCAGATCCGAAGCCTGAGCCACACAGGCACCTGCAGTCAGGGCAGGAGCAGACCCGCCTCTCACTGAGCTTCTTTATCTAGAACGCATTTTACACTGTTACAACCCTGGTCTCAGCCCCACTAGTCTTGTACATCTGACCTTGCAGAAGCTGGGATGGGTGGTAACATGCTAATTAAGAGAATTGGAGTAGTAGACAAAGCTGGCTCCTCATTTCATTAAAACCCACCCAGCAGCCCTGCAGCACTTCATAGCATAGGTCTGGGAAGGCTGTGGCCAGAGGAAGCAGCAGATGGGCAGAGGTTTCCAAACTACTTGAAGGTCTTAAAAAAATGTTCCAGGAAAGCAAAAATCAAGATGTGTAAATAAAATGTTATTTTAAAAGGTCAAAGAGTTATGTTTCGATCTGACATTTGTACAGGATGGAAGCTGTTAGTGTGTTCTTCAGAACAAAGATGAAGCACTTCACTTTCCCACGCTCCCTTGGCCGATGAACTCTTACAAAAATAGCCAGAAATTATTTCTTCCCTATGTGAAATTTGCATCTATGATATTGCTTGGGAGCATACATCTAAGAGTGCCAATGGCCTGCTTTGTTTGTTTGTTTTTCATGACAGGGTTTCTCTGTGTAGGCCTGGCTGTCCTGGAACTCACTGTGAGATCCATGTGTGTTTGCCCCACTATGCCCACCTGTGCTGAACCACCACACCTAGCCTTCATTTTGTAATGATACTCCTTCTTGAGTCTCTGGACATGGTTCCTAACAGACCTCAGGCTTCATTCCTGAGAGCTATATTGCTGACCCAACAAATTCCTCACTGGAATTACCTGGGAAAATGTGGCTTTTGTACTTGGCACAGAGCTGCTCTGCTGCAGATAGCATTTGTTACTCCAGGCCACCTACCAAGCATGAACTAAGTAGCTTTGCTTCTGTCCAGCTCTAGAGTGCCGACCCGAGACTTTCAGATCCGACTCTCTGCTGCCTGGAAAAGTGAGTTCACCTTCTATGTCCTCCATACAAAGGTCATGGAAACCCGGAATAATCCCATCCGGATCATCCTGATGTGAAGACCACAGTGTAGTTTCTGTCCATTGGTCAAAACCAGTCTGTCATTCAGAGCTGACATATCATATAGGAGAGCTATTCTGAGCTGCCTCCACAGATGTCTTTTGCCATCTTTCGCCCAGAAGCAGCAGATCCCACACAAAACTTCTTGTATGTTTGTGTCCTGGTTTACAGAAAAGAGTCCCGAGGCTGGTCGAGTGTGGGAGGTGGCTCAGTGGATAAAGTGATGACCTGAGTCTGCTCCTTAGCACCCGCGTAAAAAGGCACATATCTGCGATCCCAGCACCTAGGGGTAGAGACAGGATCTCTGGTGATGGCTGCCCAGTCATTCCGGCCTAATTAATGAACCCCATGTCCCACTGAGAGACTGTATGTAAAGGTGGGAGAGAGTGCCCAGTACCTGAGGGTGACCTCTTGCCTGCACATACCCACATGAACACAAAAAGTAAAGTGGGGGGGGGGGGCTGGAGAGGCAGCTCATGGTTAAGCGCACTAGCTGTTCTTGCAGAGGACCTGAGTTTGGTTTCCAGCACCCACATGGTGGTTCACAGCCATCCCTAACTCCAATCCCAGGGGTCTCAAAGCTCTCTTTGGCCTCTGGAAAGTGGACACACACAAAATAATAAAAAAACCTTTAAATGTTTTTGTTTTGTTTTTAAAGACAGGGTTTCTCTGTGTGGGCCCCCTGGCTGTCTTGGAACTTGACAGCTGGCCTTGAATTCATAGAGATCTTTCTGCTTCTGCCTCCCAAATGCTGGAATTAAAGTCATATGTCACCACTGTGCAGGAAATCTTTTTAAAAATGCAAAAGGGCAAGGGTATATAGCTCCCAGTGCTTCCAAACAAAGTAGGAGCTTACAGAGCCCTCCAGCTGCAAGGATCCCTCACTGAAGCACCATTGCCTTGATCCATCAGTCTCCCAAAATCCAAGCAAACATATGTAGCTCTGGCTGTGTAGCCCTGGCTGTCCTGGAATTCACCCTGTAGACCAGGCTGGCCTCAAACTCACAGAGATCTGCCTGCCCCTGCCTCCTGAGTGCTGGGATTAAAGGCGTGTGCCACCACCGGGCCCATCAGACAATTCTGGTTAGGTCTGTAGAAGGCATCCTTATTACCTGAGAAACTGCCCTGTGTCACCACCATTAAGAATGCTTAGTATCTAGAGACCCCTGAATGGAGTGAGAAGGGCCACAGGCTCCCTTCTGGGGCAGAGTGGATCCCAGAGAAAAGCCTAGAAGAGTCAGCTGAAACTGTTAGGAGGCCATTGGGAGTTCTCTTGGAAATGCTCCAACAGAGAGCAACCAAACTGACTTATCTCCTATGAGCAGAGGTTCAGCCACTCAGCTGGAGCCACCAGAAGCATTCCTTAGAGTCATCTGTGGTGACACACACGAGCTTGGCCCACTCATCTTCTGATTCCTTTCCAGTCAGAAAGAAGCACCCATCCCGAAACAGTCTCCCAGCCTCCTGCAAGGCCACGTCACACTCCTCCAGCTCCCCACCCCACCTGTTCTCGGTGGGGGGAAAACAATCCAAAATCCTCTTCTAAGCGCAGGCCTCGGGGAAAACAGCTTCTTGCATTTGTTCCCAAGCCGCTAAGAATCAACACTAACTGGCTTGGATCCCAGGCAGGGCCAAGAGCAGGACACAGGACTCTACAGGAAGGCCCAAAGGCCTTTGTCCACTCCTCCCCCAACACATTGGTCTCCAATTAAGTAGGAACCTTCCTGGGCTGGGGGCTGCCAGGATTGGAGGCTGGTCCAGAAGTGGAGGCTCCACACTGAGGCCTAGAACCTCTCCTGAATGTCCATGCCAGATCTCGCCTGCTCCCAACCCTGCACTTGGTCTTTGGCAGGATTCCTAGTCCTATTTGGCTGCAAAAAAATGCTAAAGTTTGTTCCTTTCTTTCTTCCTCTGGAAGCTGTCTGCTTCCCCCATCCACCCACCCCCATTCCCCCACCCCCACCTCTTGCTGCCCCTTTGCCTATCAAATTGGAATATTCTAGAGCTTAAATGTTTCAAACATTGATGTGTGTACATGATGAGATAGCCACAGTGCCATGTGAATGAAGGTCAGAGGACAACTTGCAGGAGTCAGTTCTGAGGCAGCGTGTCTTTCTGCTGCTGAGCTGTGCACTCAAGGCTAGCTAGCCTGCAGAGCCTGTCTAGGTGAGCTTCCTATCTATGCCTCCCTTCTTCCTACAGGAGGCCAGGACTACAGATGTAACCTCTGTATCTGGCTTTCTATGTAGGTCCCAGTCCTGTGGCTTTCAAAAACAATCTCAAAAGGTAAAAATAAAAAAAGAGAGGCAGGAGAGATGGCTTAGCAGTCGAGAACACTGGCAGCTCTTCCGGAGAACCCAGGTTTAACTCGTGGCACCCACAAGGCAGCTAGCTCACAGGCATCTGTAATTCTAGTTGCAGGGGATCCAACACCCTCACACAGACATACATGCAGGCGAAACACCAAATGCACATAAAAGAAAAAAAGATCCAGGTGGTGGTGGCACACACATTTAATCCCAGCACTCGGGAGGCAGAGGCAGGTGGATCTCTGTGAGTTCAAGGCTAGCCTGGCCTACAGAGTGAGTTCCAGGACAATCACAGAGAAAACCTGTCTCAAAAAACAAACAAAAAAGAAAACAAAAAGATGAAGAAAGAAAAAAAGAAAAAGAAACCTACGGTAAGCAAGATGGCTCAGCAGGATAGGATGCTAGCTTGCCACGCCTAGCATCCTGAGTTCGATTCTTAGATTCAAATGGTGGAGAGAGAGAACTGATTCCTGCAAACTGTTATCTAACCTCCATATGTGTGCCATAATGTATGTATGTGAGCATGTGTGTCCGTGTGTTGCCATGGCCCCTATGTGGAGGTCAGAGAAAAACCTTCAAGAGTTGGTTCTCTCCTTTCATCATGTGGGACCCAGGCATTGAACTCATGTTGTCAGGCTTAGTAACAAACCCCTTTACCCACTGAGCGGTCTCACTGGCCCCTACTGTTTTATTATTATTACTACTATTAAAGAACAGACACCAAGTCCCCACCTTCCCATCAGCTTTGTGTGATTTCTAGAAAACCATGTCCTCACTGATAATGTTCAAGGAAGGAACATGGTTGATGCTAAGGGACCCACAATGGGTGACACAGAAAAGTCTAGAATGTCCCCAGGTGAGGCTTTCAGCACCGGTCACCAGGCTAGACAATCCAGACAAGCAGACCCAATCCTGCTTTCCTGCCTTCCAGCCTTATGTTTGGCCAGGGTCTCAAATAGAAGCCACTCCTGAACTCCTATTTGGCTGCTGAGACACTCCAGCACAGCTCTGTCAGGTTAGCACTATCACTCCCAATATAAACACTGGGGAAACTAAGGCTCAATGGAAACAGGAAGGGGCTTGGCCAGCCTGTGCTCCTGTCACCAGGCTGGGAAATGACCAGGCAATGATCAGCCTCACTGGAATCCTAAATCTTGCCTCAAGCCTTTGGGTGGCTGCGCAGATGTGTGAAGGCTTCAAGGCTGTTGGGACTGGGCCCTTCCCTGCTCCTCCGCAGCCAGTAAAAACAAGGACTGAGTGTAGGGGTCAGAAAAGCAGCTGAGGGACAGGACAGCTCTGGCCTGCGTGGAGGCAGGCTGTCCCCAACTGTCTACAAGGTTACCATGTGGTAAAGAACAAAGATATACACTGCACCTCCCTCAAGAGTTAATCCAAATGTGCCTGTCAATCACTTGTGGTTTGAGAGCACCCCTCAGGAATTCCTCCTCTTCTGTGGTCTTATAATAGTTTAGGGGCCTGGAGTGATGGCACATGTCTTTAATCTCAGAACTCTAGAGGCAGATGCAGGTGGATCTTTGTGAGTTTGAAGCCAGAATGATCTATATAGTAAGTTACAGAACAATCAGGGCTACTTAGAGAGACCCTGTCTCAACAATGCCAGGCTGTGGTGGTGCTTGCCTTTAATCCCAGATTGGGAAGAAGAGGCAGGCAGATCTCCATGAGTTTGAGGCCAGCCTGACCACCACTGCCTGGCTATTTGTTGCATTTATTTATTTATTTATTTATTTATTTATTTATTTATATTTATTTTGTGTGTGTGTGTGTGTGTGTGTGTGTGTATGTGTGTGTGTGTGTGTGTGTGTGTGTATGCGTGTGTATGCACAAGCACATACATGCCATGGATGACATGTAGAATTCAGAGCACAACTTGCAGAATTGGTTCTTTTTCCAACCATGTGAGTCCTGGGGATCAAACTCAGATCATCAGGTTTCCAGCAAACACCTTTAACCCACTGAGCCATTTTGCCAGCCCTTCACCATCATTCATAGACAAAGAAGCCAACCTCCTTATGAATCCTGCAACATGTTGTCTCCTGGACTGTCACAGGCCTCTTGCAGATGCTTCAAGGACAGGCCTGCTGCCATCCCTCTGGTTGTACTGGGTTGTGCCCTCCATTCTTCACTGTGACATTTTTCCCCCTGTAACAGCTTCCAGGCAGGGTCTTTCTTCCTAGCCCAGGCTGTTTTTAAACTCCCAATCCTCCTGTTGGCTTCCCAAGTGCTAGATTACAGGTGTACACCACCATGCCTGCTCCCACTGTCACTGAACACCATTTCCATGCTGTCAACTTCTGACTCCTACCTCTAGCCTACGTCCTCGTGGCACAGGACTGTGTTACTGTAGATCTCTGCTGATGTGGGGACACACACCCCACCTTTCACCCCCACACACACACACTCGGGGAAAGATGGTGGCTCCTTGTCAGAATGAGGAGGTAGAAATAAATAGGGACAGGGACGTTGTTCCCAAGGTCCTGAGGCCAAGATAAGTGAGCACAGTAAGGGGCCCGCACTGGGGCTCTGAGGGAGGAGGAGTTGCCTGAAAGCTGCCAGTGTGTGCAGCCCACCCCTATCCATTGTTGGCAAGGCAGGACCTTGATATGTGGCCCCAACTGGATTGAACTCACTATGTAGCCCAGGCTGGCCTAGAACTCAAAATCTTACCTCAGTCTCCTAAGTGCTGGGATATAGGTGTGTTCTGGGTCGTTTTGAGTATCAATGTGACACAATCTAGAGTCATCAGAAGGAGCCTCAGCTGAGGAAATTGCCTCCTTGAGATCATGCCTTTAGTCCTAGCATTTGAAAGGCAGAGGCAGGCAGATCCCTGAATTGGAGGCCAGCCTGGTCTACAGAGAGAGTTCCAGGACAGTCAAAGCTACACAGAGAAACCTTGTCTTGCCCCCCCATCACTCCCCAAAAAGAATCGTGCTGGGTGTTATAATCCAGGCAAACCTGGCCCCTGCCTCTCACCCATCTGTGCATGGCAGGTGTATGTACCCTGGGCTCTTTAAAAGACAGACTTCCATCCACTTCACTCTCTTTCCCACTGTTCCCGGGGGGGGGGGGGGGGGCAGACAGGACTTTTCCTGTCTCCCTCTTCTCTTCTGTCCTCTGTTTCTGTGTCTCTTTACCTCTTTTCTCTTTCCTTCCCTTTCTAATAAAACTTCTCACTTAAGCTCTGTCTGACATGTTTGTCCCTTACCTGCCATGAAATCTTCCAAGGACCAGCACATGCTTTATTATAACAGTGGGTGAGCCTTAGGAGAGACAGAAGGTTTGAGTCTGTGTATTATTTGGGGACACTTGAGTGGTTAGAGATGTGATTTGGTGGGTGGAGTGCTAGCCCAGCATGTAGAGAGCCCTGGGTTCCATCCCCAGCACACCTGTATTCCAAGCATTCAATAGGTAGAGGCAGGAGGATCCACAAGTTCAGGATTATCCTTGGTAACATGGTGATTTTGAGGCCAACCTGGGTTACCTGAGACACTCTCTCAAAACAGAAAGTCCAGGGAAGACATGTGACTGTAGTTCGCCACTCCTAAGTGTGATTTCCCTCTGGTGAATAGACCTTCTCCCTGGTCTTGAATCCATAGCTTGTTCCCACTCTGCCAGTAGTCTTGTGACTCTGGTGTATCAATCACCACGTTCTAATCCCAGCTTCAGGATCTGCAGCAACTATAGCCTTTAGGTGTAGCAGGAACTTAGTGAACATTCCATCTCCCAAGCCAATGTTAGGGCTCTTATAGGAGTTGTTATTTCATTCATATTATTTCATTCACGTAGGCTTCTTATGAATTGGAAGGCACACTCCCACCCTCACGTTTCCTTAGACATTAAAATTGATCTGTATGCTACTTTCTTGTATCAGACTGAGTTTTTTGTTTGTTTTGTTTTATTTTGTTGTTTTTCGAGACAGGGTTTCTCTGTATAGCTTTGGAGCCTATCCTGGCACTCGCTCTGGAGACCAGGCTGACCTCGAACTCACAGAGATCTGCCTGCCTCTGCCTCCCGAGTGCTGGGATAGGCGTGCACCACAAACGCCCGGCTACCCCGTGTTTGCTTTTAATGGCATTTATTCAGTGTTTGTGCAAGTTCCACTGGCGCTGCAGAAGTCAGGGGACAACTTTTTAGTTTTCTCACTATTGTCCTGAGGATCAAAGTCAAGTATCAGACTTGCCGACAAGCACCTACCTTTACCTGAACCCTCTGCCTGCCAGTGTTGTTTGTGGTTGTTTTGTTGTTTTTCAGACAGGGTCTCGCTATGTAGTTCTGGCTGTCCTGAAACTTACTCTACAAACCAGGCTGGCCTTGAACTCACAAAGATCCACATGCCTCTCCCTCTCAAGTGCTGGGGTTAAAGGTGTGTGCCACCACTGCAGACATGTGCCAGTCAGTGTGCTCAGCTTGCCACAGAACGTGTGCTCACGGACTGCTGGTCAGTGTGAACACCTGGGGCTACCACTGCCATTTTTGTGAGCCTCTCAGCCACCCTGTCTCAAGTTCGGGGCCCTCATAGCATTCTGGCTGACAGATTGGCTCATTTCAGGCTTAGTCACTGCTGGGGCTGGGGTTGATCTCCACTTCCGCGTGGGAGCAGGGGAATGCCTGAATGAAGGAGGCAGGAAAAGCGGAGGCTCCAGGAGCTGGGGGCGAGGAGCTGTGACAAGCAGGGAAACGGCTTCGGAGGAAGGCCAGCTAAATTTAACTCTCGGTTAAACCCCGGCTCCATTCCGAGTGTATGTTTACCAGAAGTGGAGGGAGAAGATGAATGGGGATTCATTTCTGACTCAGAGCCCTGTTGTGTCCTCTCTGCCCTGGAGATTTTATAATATTGTGTCTCTTTTTGTCACCCAGTCATAGCAGAAAGGTGGACTATTTCATGAAAGTCAAGGTATTAAACAAGGACTTATTTTCAAAATTAAAGTCAAATGCACAGAGCATATAAATAACCATTTTATTTTATTTTACAAAGTCTTGCTGTGTAGCCAAATGGCTTTGAACTCGAGGCAATCCTCCTGCCTCAGCCTCTGAGTGTTGGGATCACAGGCATTCACCACCATGCTGGTTGCGTTTTAACCACTTGAGCCAGGTCTCTTGTAGCACAGGCAGGCCTCAAACTCCGTATGTAGCCCAGGATGACTTTGAACATTCACTAGCATGCCCGATTGATGTGGTTCCACAGGTAGACCCTAGAGTTTTACCCACTGAGCCACACCCTCAGCCACATCTTAACCACATTAGAGTGAATATTTTGTTGGCATTTAGTATACTGTCATTGTGTAACCACTGCTATCTAGTTTCAGAGCGTTGTCCCCTAAGGGGAAGCCAGCACTTCCCATTCTCCTCTCCCAAACTCAGGATCAACCAGTCTCTCTGTCCCTGGGAGCTTCTCCTTCTGGACATTGCATTTAAATGAACTTCGGGGACATGTGACTTGTTCTGAACCTCACTCATGGCAGTATATGTTGATGTTTTGTGTGTTTGGTTTGTTTTTTGAGACAGGATTTCTCTGTGTATTCCTGGCTGTCCTGGAACTCTCTCTATAGACCAGGCTGGCCTCAAACTCTCAGAGATCGGCCTGCCTCTGCCTCTGCCTCTGAGTGCTGGGATTAAAGCTGTGGGCCACCACCATCCAGCTTGACTTTATGTTATTCTACCGCATTGACACATCACATTTGGCTTCTGCCTTACTTACTAATGTGCATTTTGGGCTGCTTCTGTCTTTTGGCATTTGTGAGCCCTGTAAACAAGCACACACATGGGACAGGGATGATAGTATCTAGGAGTTACATTTAGAATTACCATCTGACAGAAAACAAATTAAACGCCTGGCATGGTGATGCACACCTTTAATCCTAGCACTCGGGAGGCAAGAGGCAGGCAGATCTCTAGGTATCAGGCCAGCCTGGTATACAAAGCTAATTCTAGGATGGCCAGGACTGTTAGACAGAGAAACCTGTCTTGAAAAAACACAAAAACAACAACAACAAAAAAAAAAAACCAACAACCACTGGGCGTTGGTGGCACATGCCTTTAATTCCAGCACTTGGGAGGCAGAGGCAGGTGGATCTCTGTGAGTTCGAGACCAGCCTGGTCTACAAGAGCTAGTTCCAGGACAGTCTCCAAAGCCACAGAGAAACCCTGTCTCGAAAAAAACAAAACAAAACAAAAAAAAACAAAAAACAAAACCAACAACCAAAGCCTCTGTATCCATGGATGCAGAGAGGTTCCAGATCTGAAACTGTACACCTCCAGATCCTGCAGGTTGGCCCCGGTGGGAAAACCATAACCCCACGTCTGTAACCTCAACCTCAACTCAAAAATCCAGGGGCAAAGTCAGTTATGACTTGAATAGAGTAGAATATGACCCAGGGCAATGAGCCTCACATTAGTGAGCTTCCCTTATTATTATTTTGTACAGTATTTTAATTTTTATTTAATTTTCATTTATATTTGATAATAAGCATTTTTATTTATTTGGCTATCCTGGAACTTGCTCTGTAGACCAGGCTGGCCTCAAACTCATGGAGATCTGCCTGCCTCTGCCTCCCGAGTGCTGGGATTATGGTTACACACCCAGTTGGTTTTTTAATATTTATTTTTAACTATGCATATGTATAGTATGTATGTACGTATGTATGTATGTATATACACATGAGTTTTGGTGCCTGTGAAGGTCAGAGACGTTGGACCATTGGAACTAGGGTCACAGATTGTTGTGAGCCACCTATGTGGGTGCTGGGAACCTTACTCGGAAGCTCTGCTAGAACAGTGAGCTGCAGCCCACATTCAGCTTTCTGATGAATCTCTAAGTTAAGTTAAAGTCAGAGACAGAACTGGACAGTTCCTAGAGACAGGAATTCGTGCTATGATACCATCAGTCTGGTCAGCCCCAACTATATAGCAACCATTAGATTAATCAGGACCACTTAGCAAGATCCTGTCTGGAAAGAAAGAAAACAAGGGCCTGCCAGGTAGCTCAGCAGGTGAAGGTGCTTGCTGCCAAGCCTGACAAGTTAGAGCCGAAGGACCCACGTGGTAGAGTCTCCTCCACTCACTCTCTGTGGCACGCATACCTCCTCACCCGACATACACAGTTAACAATACAATTAAGATGTAATAAGAAAAGTTGCCGGGCAGCAGTGGTGCACACCTTTAATCTGTGAGTTGGAGGCCAGTTTGGTCTATAAAGCGAGTTTTCAGGGACAGCCAGTACTACACAGAGAAACCCTGCCATGAAAAACCAAAATAAGTTAGTAAATTTAAAGAAGAAAAGAAAGGAAGAAAGAAAGAAAAACCAGAAAGTGGATGGTGGTTACCTGGCCCTCGAGTGTGGAATGGGAGTTTTGGGTTGGGAAGATGAGAGAAGATTTGGTGTGGACAAGGGTGCTGCACAAGTGAATAGTGACTGTACACTTGATCAGTCTGTTTTCTGGGAAATGTCCACATAGTAGGGAGTAGATGGGGTGAAGGGAGTGTAGGATTCTTCTTGGAATGGGAAAATTATTCTCTGGCAACAGATACATATCTCTGAACAAATCAAAAATCCCCCAAAGGTACCAGTGTGTATTTACATGTGTGGAGCTCAGAGGACAATCTTTGGGAGCTGGGGCCCCAGGATTGGGCTCAAGTCACATCAGACTTGGTGGCAAGCACCTTTATTCACTGAACCATCTCATTGGCCCAGGAATTGTATATTTTAAAATGAATTCTAGAATGTTAATTTCCTTTTTTCTGTTCTTTTTTGTTTTTGTTCTTTTGTTTTTTGAGACGGGGTTTCTCTGTATATCGTTGAAGCCTGTCCTGGAACTTATTCTGTAAAACAAGCTGGCCTGAAACTCACAGAGATTCACCTGTCTCTGTCTCCTGAGTGCTGGGATTAAAGACATACACCACTACTGCCTGGCAGTGTTGTTTATTGTTTTTGGGGGGTTTCTTTTTTGTTTTTGTTTGTTTTTTTGTTTTTGAGACAGGGTTTCTCTGTGTAGCTTTGGAACCTATCCTGGCACTCGCTCTGGAGACCAGGCTGGTCTTGAACTCACAGAGATCCGCCTGCCTCTGCCTCCCAAGTGCTGGGATTAAAGGCGTGCGCCACCAACGCCTGGCTGTTTATTGTTTTTGAGACAGGGTTTCTCCACATAGTGTGAATTGTATTTCGACACAGTTGTTTAAAACAACATTGGTAGCTAGGTATTATAGTGCATGCCTGTAATTTCAGCACTTGGGAGGCAGATGCAATAGGATCTCCAGTCCATGGCCAGCTTGGGCTACGTAACAGACCCCATCACAAACAAAGCAAAGCAAAACAACACAGAGCCAGGCATGGTGGCACAGATCTGTAATCCCAGTGCTTGGAAGCTAAAAGCAGGAGAATCAGGAGTTCAAGGGCAGTCTGCTACAGAGTTGGTTTGAAGCCAGCCTGGGCTACATGAGACCCATCTCAAAAAAGAAAAGCACAGGGCTGGAGAGATGGCTCAGTGGTTAAGAACACTTGGTGCTCTTGCAGAGGACCCAGGTTCTATTACCAGCACTCACATGGGGTAGCTCACAACTCCTTGCAACTCCAGCTCCAGCAGCACTGACACCCTTTTCTGTCCTTGTGGGTACCTTTACATAAGCATATGATACCTATATACATTCATAAATAAATTCTCTTTTTTTTGAGAGGGGTTTGAGGCAGGGTTTCTCTGTGGCTTTGGAGGCTGTCCTGGGACTAGCTGTTGTAGACCAGGCTGGTCTCGAACTCACAGAGATCCACCTGCCTCTGCCTCCCTAGTGCTGAGATTAAAGGCGTGTGCCACCACCACCCGGTCATAAATAAATTCTTATTTAAAAGAGAACATCAACAATACGTGTGTAGCTTAACAGTAGATAATGTGCTTAGCCTGCATTTGCCCCAAGGTCAGTTCCCCACACTACCAAAACCAAAAACCAAAAGCCAAAAACCGAAAGCCAAAAACCAAAAAGCCAAGGCAGACATACTTAGGAACAACCCCATGTTGGCAGATTTGCTACTCGTGAACCTCCATCCTCTCCTTTTGCTCTTCCTGGACTTCTCTCATGTTAGCCCTGTCCAAGCACCCATCCCCAATGTCTGCCAACCACGAATGCCCTTCAAAAGAAGTGGGAGAAAGGAAAGACTTGTAAGGTCAGCCTGGAATACATGGCAGGTTTGGAAAGCACACAAGAACACTGCCCAATAAAAGGAGGGCTAAGGGCACAAACAGGCCTGTGAGAAGAAAAGATGAAAAGCACAGGCCCTCAGGCCAGGATATGCCTTTTGGGGCCATCACTACAGTGCTTGGTTTCTGTCTTCCTATTCATTCCTTCATTTTGTGTGATGGTGAGAATCCAGTTCAGGGTATGGCTTTTGCTAGATAGGTGCTTTACTCCTGAGGCAGCCCAGATGGTTTCTCTCTACCTCTTCTCTACAGGCAGGATTGGGATACCCAGGCATTGTGGCCTTTGCTTGTTTTGATGCCCTTTGGAAAGTCTCTGATATCTTGAGAACATCCACACATCCCCTCATCATTGATGGAAGACCAGGACTACTTTCCCAGGATCATGAAGCTGCAGCTCTGGGCAGCCAGCTTTTCAGGAACAGCCCTGGGTGTGACTGTCACTAGTAGGAATTAAGGAAGCCTGAATGAGGTAAAAAAGAGAATCTAGTTTGGAAGTCACTATGTTTGATCCAGGTGATAGAGAGACTGGGAACTCCCATTGTCACTGTAAATCCAACTGGCACACAGTCCACTGCCAGATATGTCAGTGAGGATGTTCTAGACTATATAGCCTGAGAATAACAGTCAGAAAAGGAGACTCGTTAGCATATATAAAGCCTCTCACCTCTTTGACGGTCCTAGGCATTTCTTTTCTTTTTTTTTTTATTTAGATTTTATTTATTTTTTATTATGTATACAACATTCTGCTTCCATGTATATCTGCACACCAGAAGAGGGCACCAGATCTCTTAAGGGATGGTTGTGAGCCACCATGTGGTTGCTGGGAATTGAACTCAGGACCTCAGGAAGAGCAGCCAGTGCTCTTAACCTCTGAGCCATCTCTCCAGCTCCCCAGGCATTTTCTAATGGCTTGTCAGGAAACCCTGACCAGGAGTGAGTATCTGTCATACAAGTCTGGCAACCGTGTGCCTGGCCTCTCCCCAAAGGCCTACAGGAATATTCCTTACTCACCACAAACAAAACTGTCTGTAGACATTGTCACAAGGCTCCAAATTCTCCCACAGAGAATCCACATGCCATTGAGAGGATGGAGTGATGGGGAACTGTTGGCTTGTGTTAACACATGCTGGTCATACATCACAATGGGTTTCACTGTGACATGTTGATACTTGTATGTAACGCATCTTGATCATATTCATTCCCACCTGCCCTTGTAGCTCCCCCCACTCCTTCTGAAAGCCTTTCCCTCTTTCACGTTTTTTTTTTTTTTTTTTTTGAGACAGGGTCTTATACATCCCTGCCTTAAGTTTCCAAGTGCTGGGATTATATGTGTGTACCACTCACCGAGCTTGTTTTTTTTAGCTAGGATTGTTCTCAGGAGCCTGTGTTGGGGTTATTGACAGGAGTGTGGGTTACCAGTGGCCACACAACTCAAGATAATGCCATTTCCTTCCCAGCAACCATTAAGTGCCTACAGATCCTCATGGAGGGGCAGGGCCTGGCGAACCCCTTCCATTCTTTCTTCTTTATTTCCTTTGTGTGTGTGGTGGTGGTGGGGGTTTCAAGACAGGGTTTCTCTGTATTAACAGCTCTCACCATTCTGGAACTCACTTTGTAGTCCAGGCTGACCTCAGACTCAGAGATCCACCTGCCTCTGTCTCCCTACTGCTGAGATTGAAGGCGTGCACTACCACTGCCCAGCTTTCTTCTTTCTTTAGTCCCAGCACTTGGGAGGCAGAGGCAGAGGATCTCTGTGAGTTTGAGACCAGCCTGGTCTACAAGAGCTAGTTCCAAGACAGCCTCCAAAGCCACAGAGAAACCCTGTCTCGAAAGCCCCACCACCAATAAAATAAATAAATAAAAAGAATAAGAGCTCTTAACTGCTGAGTTGTCTCTCCAGCCCCAGGTTGTTGTCTAAACACCCGGTCTTATATGTAGCTTTGGTTGACCTTAAACTCAGTTTATAGGCTTCCTGGCTTGCCTAGAATTTGTAGAGATCCTTTTGCCTGAACCTCTGGGTACTGGGATCACAGGCATGGGCCAACCCAGTTGACTGGGTATAGTGGCACAGACCTTTAATCCCAGCATTCAGAAGGCCTAGAGGAAGGTGGATTCCTTTCTTTCTTTCTTTTTTTTTTTTTTTTTTTTTTTGGGATTTTTTGAGACAGGGTTTCTCTGTGGAGGCTGTCCTGGAGCTAGCTCTTGTAGAGGAAGGTGAATTTCTGTGTGTTCCAGAACTAGGGCTGGGTAGAGAGACCCTGTTTCAAAAAAAAAAAAAAAAAAAAGTCAAAGCAAATGACGCTATCACTGGCATGCAGTGGAGACTGTATAGGAAATGACGCTATCACTGGCATGCAGTGGAGACTGTATAGGTTAGCACCTTATTCTAGCCCAAGCCTTGCATGTAGCACAGTGGTAGATTGCTTGATTAGCATTATGAGATCCTGGGTTCAATCCTCAGCAGAACCACATATACAAAAAAAAAAAAAAAAAAAAAAAAAAAAGTGCTATTCTCTAGCTGTGGCTTACCTACCTTTCTGGGACATAGGTCTGATTAGTCAAGAATCCAAGTCCCCATGGTAAGATCGCAGGTCAGCCTGTCAGTATTAACTCTAGTCTGACTCCTGCAGAGTTCCACTGCAAGTGGCTAGGCCAGCTGTCACTGGTACTGACACATCCAATCTCAAATCCCCTCCGGAATTCTCCCAATGGTGCACACTTCAAACCTCTGGCTTTCCATGAACTCAGGGCTCTGAAACCACAGGCTACCCACAAAATTCCCCAGGGGAAAGAGGAGTAAATAAAAACAAAAAGGGCCCAACATGGCACACGCCTTCTATCCCAGCACTGGGGAGAAAGGTGAAGGCAGATGGATCTCTGTAAATTCAAGGCCAGCCTGGTCTACAACCAGAGTTCCAGATTGCGGCTGGGGGCATCAGAATCCCCATTAAACATTTTTACTGAAAGAGAGAGAGAGAGAGGAGAGAGAAAGAGAGAGAGAGAGAGAGAGAGAGATTCTTTTCTGTCTATGTCAGCTGGTACCCAGCTTCTGCCCTGTGAACAATGTCACAGCATCATTATTGTATCCCACAAGGTAAAACAAAATGAGCATCCTCATAATAGAAGAGCACTCACTTGGGGTCTGGCACGCTGAAATGCTTTGCCATAAGGCCACTGTGTTCCTGGCTATGCTGGTACAGGACCCCAGATGCTCAGAGCTACATGCAAGTTGTTACTCCAGACACACCTTGTTTGACTACCACCTTCCTGCAAACGCCTGCCCTATTTGATGTCTTTTTGTTTTCTTCCTAACTTTTAGTCTTTTGGGATTCCTGGAGTGTTCACAAATACATTAGCCTCTAAGAACTCTGAGTAACTGTGGCTAGGGAAGAAAAAAAAAATTCCTTGCTGTAATTAGCCACAGTCCTATTTTTGAAACTACATCTGCAAAACCTCGAAGAGGATGGATTGGGGGGGGGGCGCAGATTGGCACTAAATTTTCATGCTTTTCAAAGTGAAATCAAGAGAATTGAGAGAAGAATGTGTCATCACACATTAAACACACAAGGACGGAGTGAGCTGAAGAGAAATGATTGCAGAAAAATGAACTGCTGGGCACGTGGGTCATGTGACAAACTGTTGTAGTTGGCTACAGCAAATCACTCTGAATCCCTGCCTTACAGGGCTCAGTTTGTCACTCCCAGATCCTGAGACCTGATTAATCATTGATCAAAACCTAGAGGCTAATATAAGGGCGGTGCAGTGTGCAGAGGGATCACTGGAATCACACAGCAAGTGGAGAGAGTCCAAAGGACTCTTTTTTTTTTTTTTTTTTTTTTTTGGTTTTTCGAGACAGGGTTTCTCTGTGGCTTTGGTGACTGTCCTGGAACTAGCTCTTGTAGACCAGGCTGGTCTCGAACTCACAGAGATCCCCCTGCCTCTGCCTCCCGAGTGCTGGGGTTAAAGGCGTGTGCCACCAACACCTGGCTAAAATTTTCTTTTTGTTTATGAATGATCTATTTTTAAATGATCTATTTGCATTTCATGTGCATTTGTGTTTTGCCTGCATGTATGCATATATGAGGGTACTGAATTCCCCTGGAGTGGGAATTACAGACAGTTGTGAGTTACCATGTGGGTGCTGGGAATTGAACCTGGGTCCTCTAGAAGAGTAGTCAGTGCTTTTAACTGCTGAGTCATCTCTCCAGTCCCCTCAGTCACCAAATATTCTTTTCCCCCTAGACAGGGTTTCTCTGTAGCTTTGTAGACCAGGCTAGCCTCAAACTCACAGAGATCAGCCTGCCTCTGCCTCCTGAGTGCTGGGATTAAAGGTGTGTGCCACCACTGCCCAGCCTCAGTCACCAAATCTTAAAGGGGTTCTCTCATTGTTGAAATACTTTTTTTTTTTTAATTTAGCTTTTCTGTTTATTTGGTTTTCAAGACAGGGTTTCTCTGTGTAGCCTTGGAGCCTGTTCTGGAACTTACTCTGTAGACCACGCTGGCCTTGAAATCACAGAGATTTTCCTGTCTCTGGCTCCCGAGTGCTGGGATTAAAGGCGTGAGGCCACCACTGCCCAGGTTCTCTGTTTGTTTTGAGTCAAAGTCTCACTATGTACCCCCTGGCTGTCCAGGAACTCACAGATATCCACCTGTATCTGCCTTCCAAATGTTGGAATTAAAGGGATGATCTACCATGCTTGGCTAAATTTAAAGTCCTGATCTTCCTGTCTCTACCTCCCAAGTATTAGAATTATAGGTCTGTACTATGTTGCCAGCTTTTTTTTTTTTTAAAGCCATATTTATATAACTTTAAAGATTACATGTATGCATGAAAGAGACAGCAAAAAGGAAGTTGGTTATTTCCTTTCACCATGTAAGTTGTCCCCAGGATCTAACACAGGTCCTCAAGCTTGGGAGCCAGTATCTTTGCCTGATGAAGCATCTTGCTGGCTTGATTGTATCTTTTTATTTTTAGAGACAAGGTTTCTCTGTGTAGCTTTGCATACCAGGCTGGCCTCACAGAGATCCATCTCCCTCTGCCTCCCCAGTGCTGGGATTAAAGGTATGCGCCACCACTGCCCAGCTTCACTGTCCTTTTTTTTTTTTTTTTTTTTTTTTTTTTTTTAAAGATTTTATTTATTACATATGCAACATTCTGCTTCCACGTATATCTGCACACCAGAAGAGGGCACCAGATCTCATAACGGATGGTTGTGAGCCACCATGTGGTAGGTGGGAATTGAACTCAGGACCCCTGGAAGAGCAGTCGGTGCTCCTAACCTCTGAGCCATCTCTCCAGCCCCTCCTCCGCTCATCTTTTTTTTTAATTGAAAATGATTATTTTCTTTTTTTTTTTATTAGTTCAAATTAGGAACAAGCTTGCTTCACATGTCAATCCCTTCTCCATCTCCCTCTCCTCCTTCCTCCCCCTCCGATCATTTTTATGATGTCCTTTTTATGTGTTTTGAGGCCTGGTCTCAGGTAACTCAGGTTGAATCAGCAACTCACAGAGAATGACCCTGATCCCTTCCCTGTTCCTCCTGTGCCACCTCTGGCATCCTGGGATTACTATGGTAACTGAGAGTCCTGCAAGACGGCTCAGATTGAGGACCCAAGTTCTCTTCCTAGGTACCACACAATGTAGAAGGAAACTGACTTCTGAAGTTGTCCCCTGGCTTCCACACATGAATCTTGGTATCCCTCCCCCTCCCCATACACAAGTCAAAGTAAAAAGCTGCTAAGTATATAGAATGATATTAGCTCAGATTTGAATTTCTCTGGAAAGATTTATGAAGGCACAAGAAACTTGCAGGAAGTGGCTGAAAAACAGATTACATTACAAGTAAGGACGATGTCACATTACTACTGGTGTTGCTATAACCCTGTAAACTCAGGGAATGGTTCGAAACACCAGTAAGTTTCACATGTGAAAATGGTCCTAGATTTAGCAACATAAGCAACAGAAGATTAAGAGTTCAGGTGAAGTTCAGTCCTGGAGAGATGGCTTAGCTGGTAAAGTAAGTAAATGTGAGCACTTTGAGTTTACCCCAGACCAACTTTAAAAAAAAAAAGGCTGGGCGTTGGTGGTGGCACACGCCTTTAATCCCAGCACTCAGAAGGCAGAGACAGGTGGATCTCTGTGAGTTCGAGGCCAGCCTGGTCTCCAGAGCGAGTGCCAGGATAGGCTCCAAAGATACACGGAGAAACCCTGTCTCAAAAAAAACAAAACAAAACAAAAATAATAAAATAAAAATTAAAAAACCACAGATATACCAGGTGTGGTGGCATAAACTGTTAATCTCAGCACTCAGAAGGCTGAGGTGAGCAGGTTTCTATGGGCTCCAGGCCAGCTGGGACTACAAGGTGGAGAAGGGTTCAGAAAGACATCTAATGTTCACCTCTGGCCTCTATACACACATACATATACTTCTGGCCTTTGTAAACACACACACACACACACACACACACACACACACACACACACACACACACACACACTCACTCACTCAGAGTAACTCAAACATATTGAAAAACAAATTAAGAGTCCAGGTGCAGTTTAGCTGGGTGACCTGAGCTTCAGATATCTAGCAGTACCAAATAAGATGTAGGCAACGGCTGCAGTCATACGGAGGCTTAACTAAGGTATGACCTGATACCAAGTTCAGTCACATGCCTGTGGTCGCCATCCGGTCCCTGCTGTTGGTTGAGGCCTCAGATCCTTGCCTAGTACCTGCAAAATTTAATTTACAACTTGACAGCTAGCTTTTATTTCTTCTCTTTTTGCTGGTGAAACATAGTTCAAAAATAGACTATGTCTTATTTAGGAGAGGTCTGATGTAGCTCAGGCTAGCCTCAGACTTGCTATGTAGGTGACTCTCCTTGCGAAGCCTGTTTTTCACATTTGGGCATGTCTTACTTTTCCTGGCTCTTCTTTGAGAAGCCCAGACCCATGCTCACTCTTATGAATGTCTTACTTTCATCTGAGCATACCCCTTTCTCTTAACCCCTAGTGCTTAGCCTACATTAAAATATCTCTATTATTTGGGGCTAGAGAGATGGCTCAGAGGCCTGGGGTTTGACTCCCAACAACCCATATGGAAACTCACAAGGATCTGTAACTCTGGCCTCAGGGGATCCAACACTCTCTGTGGGAACCAAACAGGCATGTGGTATAAAAAGACACACAGACAGGGCTGGAGAGACGGCTCAGCTGTTAAGAGCACTTGCTGTTCTTGCAGAGGACCCATGTTCTATTCCCTTCACCCAATGGAGTTTTCAATTGTTTGTAACACTAGTTTCAGTGCCCTATTTTGACATCTGGGGTCACCAAGACATGCCTGGTGCACAGATGTACATGTAAACAAAACAAACATGAAATTAAGTAAGCAAAAGGCATATAGACTGACAAAAAATTTCCTTTTGTTTTTGGAGAGTGTTTCTTTGTATCGTCCTGACTGTCCTGGAACTCACTCTGCAAACCAGGCTGACCTCAAACTCAGAGGTCTGCCTGCCTCTGCCTCCCGAGTGCTGGAATTAAAGGTGTGCAGCACCACCATCTGGCCATAAAATATATTTTTAAAAGATTTTTTTATGTTAAAAAATGTTTATTAAACCCAAACTCAAAAACAAACAAACAAAAAACCTAAAACAACACTTTTAGCCAGGTGTGGTGGTACATGCCTTTGATCCCAGTACTTGGGAGGCAGAGGCAGGCAGATCTCTGTGAGTTCGAGGCCATTCTGGTCTACGGAGCGAGCTCCAGGACAGCCACAGCTACACAGAGAAACCCTGTCTTGGAAAAAACAAAAATCAAAATCAAAACCAAAACCCTAACCAACCTGTCACTCGAATTCTAATTGGTCTATTGATCTTAATAATAAAAAACCCCAGAGCCAGATATCAGGGTAAATGCTGAATGATCAGAGAAGCAGAACAGCCAAAAACCATTGTGTCAACTTCGTAAGGCCATATATGAAGATTACCTATAAATCATATTGTCATTCAACAAATTTTAATTCGTTAAATATGACACTGGATCAAAAATGATCCCAGATTGTGAAAGGATGTGAGGCCATCCTAAACCTTGGATGTGGATGCCACACTGCACCTATGCACTTTTCATCATGGGCTTGAAATTAACCTTAGAGTTTTGTGGTCTTCCAGTCCCAAATGTTTAAATTTTCACTTTCATCACATAGTTCAAGTCTGGTAAGAAGTCTACCTGACAAGCGTAGCCTGCTAAATTTTTCTTTTTTTGAGACAGGGTTTCTCTGTGTAGCTTTGGAGGCTGTCCTGGAACTAGCTCTTGTAGACCAGGCTGGTCTCGAACTCTCAGAGATCAGCCAGCCTTTGCATTTCGAGTGCTGGGATTAAAGGCGTGTGCCACCAATGCCCGACTGCCTGATAAATTTTTCTTCTTATTTAATCCGAATCTGTTCTGTGTTCCAAAAATCAAGACTGGCAAGCTAGCCATTTCCCATTTGGAGACAAAGTTACCACAGGCATTGAGTGCATGCTGAGCTCTGCTATGGACTTAAAATCCACAGGGTTATCCCATTCCCAAACTCTCAGCCTCTCATTGTCTGATGTATTTGCAAACCTCCGATTGATTCTCATCCACAAAGACAACCGTGTTGACAGCTCCCAAATGCAGATCGTATTCCTGAACAATCTCTCCACTTCCAGTGGCTCACTGCATAGTCTTTTTGTCGGACATCCCAGCCACAAAGAGATTTTGCTTGTCTTTGTTGGTCAGGATAGAACTTGACACAATAGGGTACTTTTTGTGAGTCTTGATATACACCGTCCTGTCTGTGTGTTCCAGAGCTTCAGGTACCAGTCACAGGCTGCACTGAGGAACTGTGTTCCTGCAGAGTTGAAGCAGATATCCCTCACAGATGTACTGTGATCAATAAATGTTCTCAGACAGTGCTGGTCTCCATAAACTTCCCATAGCTTTATTTTACAGTTCATGGAACAAGACAGCAACAAATGTCTAGATCTAAGAAACAGCCTGACCACACTGACTCCTTTTGTGTGTCCAGATGACACATGAATAACATTTTTCAGGTGACAGAGATGACTGTAGATTAACACCAACATCCTGAGATATGTGAAGGTAGAACCTGCCTTGATAGCCGTACATTTCTTTAATGTGTAAGATTGTCTTCTCCCTCCCAGGTTTCTCCTCTTCCTGTTTGCCTTTTTCCTGCTTCTTCGCTGTAACTTCATCCAACTCCTTTTGTTCTTCCTCTGAAGGTTTGGCTACATTTTTTTTTTCCTTTTTTTTGAGACAGGGTTTCTCTGTGTAGCTTTGGAGCCTATCCTGGCACTCACTCTGGAGACCTGGCTGGCTGACCTTGAACTCACAGAGATTCGCCTACCTCTGCTTCCCAAGTGCTGGGATTAAAGGCGTGTGCCACCAATGCCCGGCTGGCTACATTTTTTTTTTTTTTTCATTCACATATTTTGCCCATGGTCCCAAGAAACCCATGTTAGTGACTTGAACTTGCTATGTATGCTACACCTGCCTTTGCCTCTGGGGTGCTGGGATTAAAGGCACACATGGCCATGGCCTACTGATTTTTGTTTTTGTTTTTTTTTTTTTTTTTTTTTTTTTTTGGTTTTTCGAGAAAGGGTTTCTCTGTGAAGCTTTAGAGCCTATCCTGGCACTTGCTCTGGAGACCAGGCTGGCCTCGAACTCACAGAAATTCGCCTGCCTCTGCCTCCTGAGTGCTGGAATTAAAGGCATGTGCCACCAACACCCGGCTCTGTTTTTTTTTTTTTTTTTTTTTTTTTTTTGAGCCAGGTCTTTTTAGTAGCTCAACTAGGCCAAAGTCAAGGTCTTTTTTTGTGACCTAATCTTTGAAGTGAAATGCCTTAATTTCTCCCCCAGTTTTTACTTAGGAGGGAGTCATGAGGCATAGCTCATATTCCAGTGAACAGGTTTTCACAGGGTCAGAACACTAAGACAAAGGGCATTCTGAGCCACTGCGGAAGCTACCTCCCAGATTACTGGTCTGAAAGTGCATTACCCCAACACTCTCATTATTTTTTCAGTGCTGGGGATTGAACCCTAGGCCTCACAAATACTAAGCATACCTTCTGGACTAAGCCAAACCCTGAGCTCACCCTCAGGGCTTCAGGCTAAAGCCTCTCTCAATGCCAAAGATGCTCTCAGAATTTTGGGCTCCAAGTGCAGCCCCACAGCAATGCCTATCTCTTAGTTCTTTTTTTTTTTTTTTTTTTTTTTTTTTGTGGGGTCAAGACAGGGTTTCTCTGTGGATTTGGAGGCTGTCCTGAACTAGCTTTGTAGACCAGGCTGGTCTCGAACTCAGAGATCCACCTGCCTTTGCCTCCCGAGTGCTGGGACTAAAGGCATGCACCACCACAACGCCCAGCTATCTCTTAGTTCTTGTCAGGTTTCTTCCTACAGAGCAAAGGCAACTGTACACCAGGCAGAATGGTACACTGACCTTGGCACTTGGGGAGCAGAGGCAAGGGGATCTCTGAGAGTTTCAGGACAGCCAGGGCTACAGAGTGAGACCCTGTCTCAGATACAAACACCTAAAACCAGGGTCAGCCTGATGGATTGTTTGATTCCACACATATACATATATACAAAATAAGTAAATACATAAATGTGACTGAAAAGCCCAAACCCATTTACTTAGCATAAATAAAGTCATATGTAGCTACCAAGTTCAGGTACTCTTGTTCAAATTCTCTTTCCTTCAAAGTGTTTTTGGGACTTGGATTTACCATTGAATTCTGAGAACTTGGCTCCAGGTCTGGCTGTTAAAGCCTAACATCGGAGAATGGGTGATTCTGTTTGTATGGCATCTTTTTTCTTAGTCATTTGCTTTTTCAGTTCTGATTTCCTTTAGGTTAATTAAAAGCTTATCTTGGATTTGGAGAGCCTGCTCAGCCCTTAGAGCACTGCTTGTTTTTCTAGAGGACCCAGGTTCAATGCCAGGAACCCACATGGTGGCTCACAACCCTCAACTCCAGTTCTGGGAATCTGATGCCCTCTTCTGCTCTCTGCAGATGCCAGGCACACATATGTTAGCACAAACAGATGCAGATAACACATAGAGTTAAACTGATTCATTAAAGAAACAAAACAAAAAACTTTTTTTTGGAGGCTGTTCTATAACTAACTCTTGTAGTCCAGGCTGGTCTCGAACTCACAGAGATCTGCCTGCCTCTGCCTCCCAAGTGCTGGGACCAAAGGCATGCGAGACCACTGCCTGGCCAAAACAAAAAACTTTAACAGGGCTGGAGAGATGGCTCAGTGGTTAAGAGCACTCGCTGCTCTTCCACAGACATGGGATTCAATATCCAGCACCCACATGGCAGCTCACACCTGTAACTCCAGTTCCAGTGTATCTGACTCCCTCACACAGGCATGTGTTCACATATGTTTGGCAGGCCAAACACCAGCACATATAAAATAAAAATAAATATTAAAAAAATCTTAACATGAAAGTACTGATATTTGTATATATTTTACTAATTCATTTTCAACGTAGGGATCAAGTACTGTTGTTTTTTTTTCTGAGACAGGGTTTCTCTGTGTTGCTTTGGAGCCTGGCCTGGAATGCGCTCTGTAGACCAGGCTGGCCTCAGTGTCACAGAGATCCACCTGCCTGTGCTTCCTGAGTGCTGGGATTAAAGGCGAGCGCCACCAACACCTGACCCAAGTACTGTTTTATATATTCTAGATTTGTTACTTTTGTCTGTCCCCCCCCCCCAGGGTTTCTCTGTGAAACAGTCAAACAGTCCCAGCTGTCCTGGAACTTGCTTTGTGGACCAGGTTAGCCTCAATCTCACAGAGATCCACCTGCTTCTGACTCCAGAGTGTTGGAATTAAAGGCTGGGGGGGGGGGACTACCACCTGGCCATTTTTTTTTTTTTTTAACTTTTTTGGGTCTCTTTTTGGAAGCAGTCTCATATTGCTGGTAGAACATGCTGCTTAGCTAAGGTTGGCCTTGAACTCTGTCTCCTAAGTTGAGACTCAAGGCTTTTGCATCCATGCCAGGCTTCTTCATTTTAAGGTTTTTTTTTTTTTTTTTTTTTCCTTGCTTGCTTTTTTCAAGACAGGGTTTCTCTTTGTCGCCCTGGCTGTCCTGGAACTCACTCTATAGACCTGGCTGTCCTTTGCCTGACTCTGCCTCCCAAGTGCTGGGTGGGATTAAAGGTGCCCACCACTGCTCTATCTGAGGTTAATTTTTAAAAATTATTTGTTTATTTATTGTGTATACAGTATTCTGTCTGCATGTATTTGCAGGCCAGAAGAGGACAGAACACCAGATTTCTTTACAGATGGCTGTGAGCCACCATGTGGTTACTGGGAATTGAACTCAAGACCTCTGAAAGAACAGCCAGAAGTCTTAACCTCTGAGCCATCTCTCCATCCCGAGGTTAATTTTTTTATAGGTCCAATAGGAAGATTAATTTTCCCTTTGTCAGTGTTCTTGGGAAATACAAATGACTCAATTTTTTTTTCAAGTGTTTGCCAAATAAGACAATTTTTCCTTGGGTTACCTAGGAGGTTAGTTTCTTTACCGTGTTTCAAGACAGGGTTTCTTTGTGTTAATAGAGCCCTGGTTGCCTTGGAACATGCTCTGTAGACCAGGCTGGCATGGAACTCAGAGATTCACCTGCTTCTGCCTTCAATGTGCTGGGATTAAAGGTGTGCACCACTATGGACCAGCCAGGAGCTTAAATTACTTTCATTTGGACTACCAGTGACTCTATATGTTCCAAGTTTATTTTTTGTATTTGTGTGTGGACCAGGGGTTGTGGAACTCCCCTACTATACTTAATCTTGATTAAGCTCCCACTCTACAACTGAGTCACATCGCAGCCCCATTTTTCTTTTTTTACAAGTCCTATATATTGTGTTATGTATGTGTGTTCACACATATGGTACAACCCAAGTGTGGAGGTCTGAGGGCAATTCCCAGGAGTCAAGTTTCCTTCTTCCATCATGTCAGCCCCAGGAATCAAACTTAGGTGGTGTGGCTTGGTGGCTGATAATTTTACCTGCTGAGCCATCTGCCTGGCTACCAGCCCAATTTTTGTAGTTACTTTTTAATGTATGTAAAACAAGCTAGTCTACAGTTGAGCGATCCACTTGCCTTGAGTGTTGGGATTAAAGGAATGTACCATAACCAGGGGTTACTATTTATTTAGTTGCCCCCTTTTAAGCCTGGGTGGCTTGTAGCTTAGCCTCTCCTAGAATTCCCTTATGTAGGTGAAGATGACCTTGAACTTCTAATCCTGCCTCCACTTCCCAAGTGCTCATATTACAGGAACGAACACCATGCCTGACTTTAATTCATGTGAATGATTTTAGTAGAAGGGGGGGAATTTTGCTGTTCTCCAGCCCATCATTTCCAACTAAAAGAGAAAAACAAACAAAAAACCTAAACTCGTTGTCAGAAAGTTACCTACTTGCTACCGATTTAATAACACGTTAAAAAACGGACTACAGTGTTTGGCGGCCTCCCCAAGTTAAAGTAAAACTTCTAAAGGGGTCAAGGTCTGAAGTTCACATTTTTGTGAGGCCTGTTTTTGCCTTCACTGAGGGAGACCCCATTATCCATGGCAAGACCCCATTATCCAGTTCTACCAATCGCGTCCATTTCCTCTGAGTCTCCCCAAGGAGGAATAAGAAGTTCTGGTGAGGGAAAACGGGTTCAAATGAAGGTCAGATGCCCAACACTTCGCTGGGGTGGATAAACTGGGGCAAAGTGAAGCAGCTGGCAGTGGCTTCAGTGGTGGCAAGCTTCCCATGCTGGCAGGGAAACCCGGCGGGCAGTGGCACCTGGGGGCCTACTGTGTACCAGGCCCGGGGTTTAAGGAGGAAACTGCCGGGAGCCTGCGGGCCATCCTCTATATCGTATCTAGTGGAGGAAACCAAGGTCCTCCAAGAGGGCTTAGGACACTAGAGCAGCTCCGGGCGCCCATCCGCGACAGGCCCCGCGGGCGAACACCAGCACTCCCGCCCCGAAGTGCAGACTCTCCTCGGCGAGGGCGGATCCCCGGCGGCCCTCACCCGACCCCCGAGGCGAATACAGCCCAGCTATGGGCCTGCTCCTCACGTGTCCGGATCGGCCCCCAAGCCGACTCACGTTCCACTTCCGCCTGACCCTTCCGACTTCCGGTAAAGAGTCCCCCCCCCCTCACCCCCATCTCCGTTCCGCATCTCCGCGCCCTCCCGTCCGCGTCGCCCCGTGCGCGCCCGCGATCCGGGTTCTCATGCGCCCGTCGACCGCCGCCGCTCAGAGGCCCGCGGCGGGCCCGGAGTCGCGCCGCCTGTCGGGCTGGGCCGCGCGGCGCTCGCTCCCGCGGACTGCGCGGCGCGGCGGGCGGCGGCGCGGCGCCGTATCCCCGCCGGCCCTCCCCCGCGCGCCCCGGCGCCCTCCCCGCGGGCCGCGCTCGCCGCCCTGCGCCTCAGACTGTTTTGGTAGCAACGGCAACGGCGCTTCCCGGCCCGGCTCCCGGCGACTGTTCGGTGTCTGCGGGCCTCCCCGCCCCTTCGTCGTCGTCCTGCTGCCCCTGGCTCCCGCGACCGCGTCAGCCCGCGTCTGCCCGCTTGGCGTCCGCGCGTCCCCGCCGCGCTCCGGCGTCTCCTCAGCGCGCCCGGCTCCCGGCTGTCCCCGCCCGGCGTGCGAGCCGGTGTATGGGCCGCTCACCATGTCGCTGAAGCCGCAGCCGCAGCCGCCCGCGCCCGCCAGTGGCCGCAAACCCGGCGGCGGCCTCCTCTCGTCGCCCGGCGCCGCGCCGCCTGGCCGCGCCGGCCTCGTCTTCCGCGGTGCCGGCCCGGTCGCGCCGGTGGCGTCTTCCTCGGCGTCCACGGGCGGCGGGCGCCCCGGCCTGGGCAGGTGGGTGTCGGCTCCCCAGCCCCCTCCGCGCCCGCTGGGCCGATCCCGCGCTGCTCGTCCCCTCCCCCGCCTCGCCCCGTGACCGGCCCGCATCGCGGTGGGCTGGGGGCCCGCGGAGGGGCGGGAGGCCCCGGAGGATTCTAAGGGTTTCTCGGGCCGTGTCCAGCCTCCCGCACCATCTCGTCCCCTCCCCCAGACGGCCAAGATGGACGGCCGGGGCTGCCCCCTGCCCCTCGCGTGTGTGCGAGGGGCGGTGGGGGTCCCCGCCCCACCCCCTTGCCGCGTCCCCTACCAGCGATGGAAGGGCGGTTGGGCCTGGGTGCAGCAGGTCGCAGGGGTCCCTCTCCTGAAACGAGCCTCTTGGCCGGGAGGAGGAGGAGGAGAAGTTGAGGCCCAGCCGCCCCAGGTAGGGTCGGCCGGTTGTCCTGTGTATCTCCCGCCCCGCAGGCCCTGGGAAGGTGGTCATCCGAGGCGAGGTGGGTGGCTAGCGGCCTCCCGGCACCCATCCCCCTTTAGATCTGGGGCGGCGGGGTTCCCGCAGTGGGCTGCCCTCCCCCAGCTGGGGAAGGGGTGGGAGTGCCCGGCTCCCTTCGGGCCGGCCTCCCTCCTTCCCCGCAAGGTCCCCTGCGCGCGGGTGGTGGCCGATCCGCATTGCTGTTCCTCGTATGGCGAGCAGAAGGCGCCTTTGAATAGAGGTGGGCGAGGGCCGGACTCAAGAGAGGTGGGTTGGCGGCGGGCATCGGACACGCAGCGCATTTTCCGCCCGCAGCCCCTGTCCCAGTTCCTGAAATTTCTAGGGATGAGGAACCGCCACAGAGGAGTTGGTGCGGGTCCTGATGGCAACAACGCGGATGTTGGCTTGCGTCCTTGCGCCCCTCTCCTTTCCTCTCCTCTCCCCTGGGCCCAGTTTTGTTGGTAGGAGCTGGAGGCCTGGTGCTGTCCTGTGTGACTGGGCTTGACTCTGGAGGGTGTGTGCGCGCGGGGGTGGGGAGGGGTGGGGGTGGTTGTCAGTTCGTATTTCACGAACTAAGAAAATGCTTAGTGTTAAAACGGGGAGGCAAATGCCAATAGACTCCATTCCATTGTGGCCAGTGTCCTTAACTTGGGAAGAGCCGCCAGAGCTTACCAAGGGCATGCAAGTCCATTTCCCCTGTGCTCCGAGTCCGTCGTGTTACAGGCACTTCTGTGCTTCCCTCTCGCTTTTAGGCCTGGCTGGCAGAGCCTTGACCAGCCTCCTTAAATAGACATCCAGGACTTAGGTGGGCTAGGGGATTTTTCATGGGCCGAGTTTTCTTTTTAGCCGCATTTCCCAGCCATCCATTTCCAGAGAGTGTTCCTTTACAGCAGAAGTTAACCCGTGGGGTGAATCAGAGCAGGTTTTTAAGGGATTCTGCTGGGAACAGTCTGCTTTTTACTGTATTCCCCCATATTCCTAATTTTCCCTAGCGTGAGACATTTCAAACCCTGCTTAGCCTGCCTAGTTCAAATTAACACCCCCCCCCCCAGCTGGGTGAAGTTAGGGTTCTATAACTTCAGTTTCATTTTTTTTTTTGTCCTTGACTTTTAGTGAAAACCGAAAAATATTTAAATTTAACTTTAAGGATGTGTCTTGTTTAATTTGCTTTTCCATGATTTTTCTCTAGTTATCAGAAAGTGGCAGGTGTATTTATCTTGTTCAGATACAAATTAAAACTTAAGTTTCTAATCTTCACTATCTCTTTAGGTGTAAAGATTAGATTATGGTGGAATTGCTCTCCAGGAACGTGAGCATCCCACATGAGCAAGGCCTGAGTACTGGTAGTCCCTTTCTGGTCTTGAGCCTCCTCAAAAACTAAAGGCAGTTAGCATTTTCCTTGCTTTAAGCTCTTAAAGCATACATTTTAACATTTACTCTTTTGACAGTTTTTTATCCAATACCGGACTCAGAATATGTCATTTTTTTGTACAGAGCCTTGATTGATGTTAACACTGGTAGAATTGCTGTAAGTTCCTAGTCTTCTCTGGTTTCTTTGTAAATCCATTACAACTTCTAGGATTTTGCTTGGGTTTGTGTCACTTAAAATAAGACTGGCAACATGGTTGAGGAAAGGAGATGTAGTATTGGAGACTGGTCAGATGGTTCACTGGATAAAGGTGCTTGCTGCAAGGCCTGTCAACTAGGATTCCCACCACCACCATCACCATAGCAGTAAGTAAGCAACTGACTAATGCAAGTTGTCCTCTGACCTCCATGCACCTGCCAGGGTCATGTCCCCCACCCCTCCCCCACAATAAATACTCTTAAAGAATTAAAAAGAAAAAGTGGCATTGATGTTGTTATGTTCGTGATAGCAAAATGTTCACTAGAAGTTCACTGCTGTTGAAGCACCATTTTATCTCTGGACCCTTCCCCCAGCCTGGGACTCTAACCCAGGCCTTGCTTTTGCTAGACAAGGACTTTGCTACTCAGCTAACCTGGATAGGACTTGGTTTTTGTGTGAAAAGAATTTTGTAACTTTTTTTTTTTTTTAAATAATTTTGTACCTTTGGGAACAACTTTTTCCTGTGCTTAGAACTGTCTATCTTCCTTAGAAAAGAATTGTGTGATCAGTTTCTTAAAACCTTATCACACAATTGCACTGAACCATTTCTTATTCTAGACTTTGACCTTTTTGTTGTGAGGTTGATCAGCCTTCACCTGGTGATGTTTTTAGTTCTTGAACAGTAACTTACCGTACTAAGCTAAATTTCTGCATAACTGTTGGGAGTTTGGTCTTTATGATTCTGTTTTTGTAGAGGTGGTACAGTGAACCTCTTCAGACTAGAATCTTTTTGCTTCAGTTTAAATTTTCCCTAGAGAAAGTGCCCAGAAGTGGTTTCACTAGGTCAAGGACTCTAAGGTTTTATGGCTCTCACAGGCTGTGCTGTGTTACTTCTCAGAAGGCTTATTGGGTTCTAGAGCCAAGGAGGCAGCTCTGCATTAGACTGGTTTCTTTGTAGTTGTCATACCTCTTGGGATCAGGGAAACATTGCGCCCATGTCATGGTCATACACAATCAGGTGCTTTCCTGTGTATGTTTCCTGGTTGTTTCTATATTCTAAAGATCTTTTTAAATTAAAAAAAAATACTTTATTTTATGTGCATTGGTGTTTTGGCTACATGTTTGTCTGTGTGAGGCTGTCAGGTCCTGGAGTTAAAGACAGTTGTTTGCCATGTGGGTGCTGGAAGTTGAACCCAGGTCTTAGTGCTCTTACCCTCTGAGCCATCTCTCCAGCCCTCTTTTAATTTTTTTTATATGTATGTTCTGCCTGCTTGTATGTTAAGTATACTATATGCATGCCCAGTGTCCACAGAGACCAGAAGAGGGCCCTGTATTCCCTGAATTAGAACAGCTGGGAGCCACCTTGTAGGTGCTGGGAACCAACCTGGGTCTTCCACAGGAGCAAACGGTGTTCTTAATCCCTGAGACATAGATCCAGCCCCCTTTGGTTATTTCTTTTTGAGTTTCTTTTTTTTTTTTTTCTTCCGAGACAGGTTTTCTCTGTGTAGCTTTGGAGCCTATCCTGGCACTCTGGAGACCAGGCTGGCCTTGAACTCACAGAGATCTGCCTGCCTCTGCCTCCCGAGTGCTGGGATTAAAGGCATGTGCCACCAACGCCCAGCCTTTTTTTTGAGTTATTAAAAGATTGTTTTTCTGTGTAGGAGTGTTTTGTATGCATATTTGTAAGTACCCAGCCTACTTGTCTGATGCAGAGGCCAGAAGAGGGCTCTGGATCCCCTGGAGCTGGAGGTAGGGATAGTTGTTCGCCACCGTGTAGGAGCTGGGAACAGAACTCTGTCCTCTGCAAGAGCAACAAATGCCAGGGTTGGTGCCTTTAACCTTAGCAATACTGAAACAGGGACAAGTGGATTTTTTTGGGTTTGAGGCCAGCTTGATCTACATAGGGAGTAGACTTAAAAGAGCAGCAAGTGCTGTTCACCACTTCAGCCCTTGTATTTGAGTTTATTTGAGCTTTTACTAAACTGTATGTGAAGATGTTTTGGAGCCTATACTCTATAGATGCAGATCCATGACTGCTGAAGGAACTGTTTTAAAACTTTTGGGCTTTTTCTTTCTTTTGTATTGTTAATCCTCTTCTTTTTTAAAGATTTTATTTATTTATTATACATACAACCTTCTGCTTCCATGTATATCTGCACACCAGAAAAGGGCACCAGATCTCATAATGGATGGTTGTGAGCCACCATGTGGTTGCTGGGAATTGAACTCAGGACCTCTGGAAAAGCAGAGGTGCTCTTAACCTCTGAGCCATCTCTCCAGCCCCCTAATCCTCTTCTTTTGCTTATTACTTATTTTACTTAGTAGCTGTTAGTTTATGATCTTTTTTTTTTCTCTCCAATACAGGGTTTCTCTGTGTAGCTTTGGACCCTGTCCTGGAATTCACTCTGTAGATTAGGCTGGCCTTGAACCTGCCTCTGCCTCTGGAGTGGTGGGACTAAAGGTGTGTGCTCTCACTGCCTGACCAGTTTATGATCGTTTTTGGAGGGAAAAAAAGTTCCAATTGTGATGATGAATGCCAGTAGGATTTGCTGAAGGGGGAGAAGAGGTAAGAGGATCATGAGTTCCAGGACAGCCTGGGCTACACATTTGCCCTGCAGAGGTGGTGCACACCTTTAGTCCCAGCACTCTGGAGGCAGAGGAAGGTGGATTTCTGAGTTCAAGGTCAACCTGGTCTACAGAGCTAGTTCCAGGACAGCAAAGACTACACAGAGAAACCCTCTTGGAAAACAAAACAAAACAAAAAAAGTGTATGCATGTTTTGCTATTTGTATATGTGTCCACATGTCTGCGGCTGTCTGTGGAGATCAGAAAAGGAAGGTCAGATTCCCTGGAACTGTAGTTATGGGTAGTTGTGAGCTACCCTGTGGTTGCTGAGAACTGAACCCAGGTCTCTGCAAGAGCAGCGCTGAGCCATTTGTGTACAGCTATCCTCCCATGTCCCCTGTTCTGATTCTTCCCCCACTTCCCTATCCATGTGTTCCCTCCAAACAATATTGTTTGTAATTTAAATTTAAAAAATGGAGGAAAAAAATAACCCCCTGGCATTAGACTCTCTAGAAGTTTTTGTTTTGGGAGACAGGGTTTCTCTTTTTTTTTTTTTTTTTTTTTTTTTTTTTTTTTTTTGTAGGTTGGCCTTGAATTACTGTGGAGAATGACCTTGAACTTTGGCCCTCCTGCCTTTTCCCAAGTGTTGGAATTGTAGGTGTGCACCCAGTTTATACAGTGCTAGGGGTGGTGATTCAGGGCTTATCTGCATTTTAGGCAAGCGTTGTATCAATTTAGCTACATTCTCATTAGTGACTCTACTGGTTAATTCAGATACCTTCCCTTCCTCTTTTTTGGGGTTAGGGGTTTGTGGGGCAGCATTTTTAGAGACCAGACTGTCCTTTTTTTTTTTTTGAGACTAGGTTTCACTATGTAGCCTTGGGCTTAAAGGCATGTGCCATGGCTGGCTTGTTGGCTTAGACATTTTTTTTCTTTATGGTTTTCAAGACAGTGTTTCTCTATATTGTTTTGGAGCCTGTCCTGGAACTCACTCTGTAGACCAGGCTGGTCTCAAACTCAAAGAGATCTCAATTTACTTTTAAAAATGTATATATTTGTATGTGAGCCTATGTATTTGTGTACCACATTTGTGCAGGAGCCTGAGGAAGCCAGAAGAGGGCACTGGATTTCCTGGAATTGGAGATACAGGCAGTTGTGAGCTGCCACGTGGGTACTGTGAATTTAATCTTGTTTTTCTGGGAAAGCAGTAAGCACTCTTAATCAAGGAGCCAACTCTCAAGCCTAAGTTTTAGCTTTGCTTTTTTTTCAGACAGGATCTATTTATTATGTAGACTTAGCTGTCCTGGAACTCACTCTGAAGACCAGGCTGGCCTCTACTCTCAGAGCTTTCCTGTCTCTGCCTCCTTAGTGCTGGGATTAAAGGTGTGCACTATCATGACTGGTTTAGTTTGGAATTTTTTTCTAAGAATAGTTTTTGTTGCTGTGTTGGTCTGAAAGTTTGCTCCTTAGACCAGGCTGGGTACTTAAACCTGCAGGGTACATCCTCCTGCCTCTGCTCCAGCAGTGCTGGTTTTACTGATAGGCACCATGGCAGGCTTCTACACCCACCTTCTATAAAAATGTAGCCTAGACTGACCTTGCTTCAGCCTCACAAATATATTTGGAATTCAGGGTGTGTGTGTGTGTGTGTGTGTGTGTGTGTGTGTGTGTGTGTGTGTATGTATGTATGTATGTATGTATGTGTGTATGTATGTATTCGTGTGTTCACTTTATATAAACTTTAAAATTAGAGAGACGGAGGGGGGAGGGCAAGCGATCGAGCAGGAGCACGAAGTGGTGCAATTTTAGTGTGTTGTTGGAAGTCAGGACAACTTGGAGGGGGGTTGTTCGGTTGTTTCTCTTCCCACACTGTGGGCCAGGGAGATGAAATCAGGCTGCCAGACCTCGGGGCAAGTGCCTTTAGCCATTTACCAGACTTTTCACTTTTTTTTAAATTTTTATTTTTTTAAATCAGTAACAAGCTTGCTTCACATGTCAATCCCCGCCCCCTCTTCCTCTCTTCCTCCCCCGCCTCCCCACCAACCACCCCTCTCTGCTCCCCACGGAGGGTGAGGCCCTCCATGGGGGAATCTCCAAAGTCTGTCATATCATCCCAGGCAGGGCCTAGGCACTCCGCCATGTGTCCAGACTGAGAGAGCCTCCCTCCCTGTGGAATGGACTCCCAAAGTCCCATTTGTGTGCCAGGGATCAATACTACAGACCTCTCCCTGTTGTTTTTTTTTTTTTTTTTCGAGACAGAGTTTCTCTGTGTAGCTTTGCTGGCACTCGCTCTGGAGACCAGGCTGGTCTCGAACTCACAGAGATTAGCCTGCCTCTGTCTCCTGAGTGCTGGGATTAAAGGCGTGCGCCACCAACGGCTGGCACCTCTCACTTTTAAAAGAACCTTTTCTCTTGCTTTATCATGTTTGTGTTTTCTGTGATTGCATCTTAGGATGCTTCCATTTACATTCATATCTCTTCAGGTGCCTAAAACTCTGCATTCAGCACAAATTCTTGACCATCTGTAAGGCAGTGGGATGTACTCATGATTAAAACAAAGGTAATTGCTCACCTAGAGCTCACATTCCTTTTTTGAGCCTTGAAGCTAGCTCCCTGTGTGGCCCAGACTGCCCTTTGTCAGCTCTGGTTTGTTGGAATTGCAGGTATGTTCCACCACACCATGCTGTGAGAGGGAGACAGCCTTAAACAACACACCTGTGGACAGTATTAGACAGGACTGGGATTAGAGGAAGCAGATTAAGGGCATAGAGAGTTTGAGGAAGGGGATGGCTGCAAATTTAAGTGGATTAGAGGAGCCTCCTTGAAGAGGTAATAGTGGAGGGTGAGGTCTTTCAACCATTCCTTGTGAAGTTAGTTACAGTTCATAAATTATGACTGGCTCATTTTGGCTCATTTTGTCATCTTTTAAAAGGGTATTGAGCCGGGCGTTGGTGGCGCACGCCTTTAATCCCATCACTCGGGAGGCAGAGACAGGTGGATCTCTGAGTTCGAGACCAGCCTGGTCTACAAGAGCTAGTTCCAGGACAGTCTCCAAAGCCACAGAGAAACCCTGTCTCAAAAAAACAAAAAACACAAACAAACAAAAGGGTATTGATATAATATTCAAGTCATTGGCGATAAACTACTAAAGTCTGCTAATAAAAAAGAAAGAGGTCTTTTTGCTCTTCTTTTGTACGAACATATTTTACCTGATTTGTTTGGTCCAAATATGTTGAAATTGCTTTTCTGTGTTTGAAAGAAAAAGTAATGCTGGACCTGCTTAGAATTGTATGTGCTGAAGAGGAGACCTTGACGGGATCAGGCTTGGTGTTCTTGTTCTGAATGTGAGCTTGTGTTTTTTGTTTCTCTAATTAGACAGCTGCAATTTTACACAGGGGATGGGAATTCACCATCCTGTTTAATAGCCACACAACGCAGACTTAAAAAACCATCTCATTCTTTTTGTCCTAAATAGCTTCAGCCATGTTAGAAATTAATTCCACTATAGCACTGCCCGAGCGCTATACTCTCTCTCTCTCTCTCTCTCTCTCTCTCTCTCTCTCGACTTTCCTTAAATTATAATGTAGAAATTGCTTTTAGTATTATATAGTGTAGAGCGGATACAGAAGTCTATTTTTACAGTTATTTGAAGTGATGGTGACAGCTTCAGTGGAGATAGGTGTAAGTGGAATTTGTTAGGCTAACTTACTGCTGGAGATTTTGAATTGGAAATGTTTGAGGGAAGGATAAAGTTCAATGGTAGATGATTTATTTGCTTAGTATTCAAGAGACCCTAGATTGAATCTCAGGTTCTGTCAAAGAAAAACATTGATTTGAAGTTGCCTTGGGAAAAAAAATTAGAAATACCTGGATACTAAGTTTAAGGTCAACCTTGTTTACATAGTGAATTCCAAGCCAGCTATGGTTACATAGCTAGACCATGTCTCAAAAAAATGGGGCAGAGTGAGTGAATAATGATAAAAGTGCTTAGGTGGCGCCTTTAATCCCAGCATTTGGGAGGCAGAGGCAGGTGGATCTCGGTGAGTTTGAGACCAGACTGGTCTACAAGAGTGAGTTCCAGGACAGCCTCCAAAGCCACAGAGAAACCCTGTCTCCAAAAACCAAAAAAAAAACAAAAACAAAAACAAAAACAAAAAAAAACAAACCACTTTGGGGGGTGTTTGAAACAAAATGTGTGTTGGGGTCATCTGTCATTGTAAGGGGTGCAGTTGCCTGTTGAGGAATGTGGCACTTAAGTGCCAACCTGCCTGTCTGCTTCCTTAGTTGGCATATAAAGAGCGTGCTTCTAAGGAAACTGCCTGTTGCTGGGTAGGAAGCTTTGAGTTGGAGGTTTAGTTAAGTCTAGAACTGAATTAGACACTTTTCAATTTGTACTTTAAAACTAGTGTCACTTATGATGGAAAATGTGATTTATTTATTTAGCTATAGGGCCTTACTTTTGGTAGGCTTGCCGTGAAATTTTGATTCTCCTGTCTCAGCTTCTCAACTGCTGGAATTATAGGCAGGTGCTATCAGACAAAATGTTCTTTGTTTGTTTTTCAGACTGGCTTCAAATTCACTGAGATCCCTGCCTCCGACTCCCAGGTGTGTGCTACTGCTGCCCAGCAGCGCCTAAATATTAAAGTAGTTTTTTTTCCTTTTCTTTTAAATCCAGAAAGAGTGCCTCATAATTTGGAAGATGAACATCTGTATAGAATGTGATGCACTTCTCCATGAGGGCATTTGTCTTGAAGCACATATTTCAGTGCCTGTTTAAAACAGTTAGGATCTTTAATTTATAAGTATGCCGTGTCTGTCCAATGTTTGACAGAACAGACATGTGAAATATGGTTTATAATAGGGAGATGTATACAGGATGTGGTCTGTGATAGAAATGAAAACTGTACTGGAGTGCAGAGCAAATTTACTTGTGAAATTAGTAAGCAGAGGTCTAAGTATGTACTTACTCATAGGTGGGTTTGTTTTTTTGTTTTATAATTGGAAGAAGTTTTACATTAATTTCAGAAAAGCAAAATATTGCCAGGCGTATTTGTACATGCTTTTAATTCTAGCCTTTGAGAGGCAGATAAACCTATCTCTTATAGTTTGAGGCCAGTCTGAGTTCTAAACCAGCTAGAGTTACATAATGAGACTCAATAAAAAACAAAACAAAAAACCCTTTTAGCCGGGCGTTGGTGGAGCACGACGATAATCCCAGCACTCGGAAGGCAGAGACAGGAGGATCTCTGTGAGTTCGAGGCCAGCCTCGTCTCCAGAGCGAGTGCCAGGATAGGCTCCAAAGCTACACAGAGAAACCCTGTCTCGAAAAACCAAAAAAAAAAAAGGAAAGAAAGGAAGAAAATGAGGTCTTGAACAAAGACCTGTGCTTTATTTTTGTTTGTCTGGATGTTTTGCTTGCACACATGCCTGTGCACCACATGTATGCAGTACTTACGGCAGTTACAGATGGGGACTGGAGTTACAGATGGTTGTAAATCCACCCTGGGTGTTGGGACTTGAATCTCTTCACTAGTAGCCTGTGTTCTTAGGTCTTTGAGCCATTTTGCCACTCCTAGGGTTTCTTTTATAAATTGAGTGAGTTTGGCTCACTGAAATAAGTATTGTTCCCTAATTATTCTTAATTTATGTACTTCTGCATAAGTGTAGTGTGACATCTGTTTAAACATTAAATTTTTATTTTAAGGGCAGGGTCTCACATAACCCAGTCTGGCCCTAAACTTGGTACATAGATAAGGAAAGATTTTTATTCAATGTTGGGCACTGAACCCAGTATCTTGTGCATACCAGGCAAGCACCATACTCCTTAGCCTCCACTTAGTTAAATGAAAAACAAAATAACTTAAGCTTTTAAGTTGCCAGTTAATCAAAAAGTAAACTTTCAGAGGCAGCTGTAACTGACAACAATGAGGAAGAACAGTGTGACATGAGGTTGAGAGACTGGAGAGTTACATACAGTTCATCATGAGACCTCAAAAGTATACCCTGTTGGGTGTTTTGACTTAGTTGATGACCCTGTGCCTTTGGCCTCAGGATTACTGCCTTTTAACACCGTGTAGTTAATTAGCATGCTCACAGTGGTGACTCATAAGGTTAAATTATTTTTAATATATTTCAAAGAAGTATTTTTCTAACTGCCGGTCATGAATCTGATTGGATTATGAAATCACTTTTGCTGAAGGTGTGGGGGTGGTATTCCTTACTATGTAGCTCTGGTTAGGTTGGGATTTGCTGTGTAGACCAGGCTGGCCTCTGGCAGAGATGTACCTCTGCCTCCCTTGTGCTGGAATTAAAGGTATGTACTACCACATCTGGCCCTACATGTTTCTTCTTTTGTAACCCACTGAATGAGTACAATTACTTCTGTTGGAATGTGGGCTAATACTGGCCTGCTTTTGTATATAGTTCTTGTGCAAGTGATTGTAGCTGCAGTGATCTCATGAGTGCAAGGACCATGTTGTCTTCAAAAGATAGTATTTCATATTCTTAAATTCTTTCTGCCCCCCTATTTCTTGATATTTCAAGATATTGCTTGAATCTGGGGCCAGGTGTGTTGATATAGGTGCCCTGCTTAGTGCCAAGCTCTTAACATTCATTTATTCTCAGCATTTTGACCAGTTATGAGTCTCTGCGTTAATTGCTGCCCACTGTAGAAACTTTTGCCGAATTTACAGCAGCCCTGATCTTTTGGCTTAAGTAATTAGAAGGTGGTTGGATTACATGTCATTTAGCCCTCCAATACCATCTTCTGTATGGCAGTGCTTTTCTGAGCCAGTGACTTTGACCAGGTTTACAGCATCACTGTGAGTTGTGTTCTGGTTGTGTTAGTTGAAGCTAGAGATTTTTCACCCCCTCTTAACTCAGGCTGAGTTAGGGAGCTCTGTTTGTTTCATTGTATCTCTTGGCCCAGAGAAGGTGGTTGGCTGTTTGAGTGAGGACTCAGTTTCTTTGTCTAGTAAAGACCTGCTTTAGTAGGAACCACAAGTAGGGCTGGGGTAGGTCTTTGTTGAAGTGTATGCCCTGCTTACTTTCCTGGCACCACACACAAAAAACCGAGGCAATAAATTCTCCCTACCTTCCATCCTTGTCAGTTCCCTTCATGGCTCTCCACTTAAAAACATACAGATTTGCTTTTCTCTTTGTTTCTCTGTGTAGCTTTGGAGCCTATCCTGGCACTCACTCTGGAGACCAGGCAGACCTCGAACTCACAGAGATCCGCCTGCCTCTGCCTCCCGAGTGCTGGGATTAAAGGCATGCGCTACCAACGCCCGGCTTCTGGTGGTTTTTGTTTATTGGTTTTTCAAGACAGGGTTTCTCTGTGTTGCCCTGGCTGTCCTGGAATTTTCTGTAGACCAGGCTGGCCTTGAATCCTGCCTCTGGTGGCCCGGCCTATTTACAGGTGAAGAAACTTGAGGCCAACGATGTCTGCCTAGTCTCTCATCTTTGACTCCATAGTTGGTGTTAGAAGGAGTTCTATCTGCTTTATTTATTTTTTATTTATTTGAGGAAATAGCTCCCTCCCTCCAGCACAGGGCTTCAGTGCAAATACTGTACTCTGCCAGTGATCTAAGCCTTTCTTGTATCATCTCTGGTTGGGATCAGCTTGCATTGTGTTGCAGATTTAGAGGAGGGACACAAATAGCTCCATTAAATTTGTGTGCTCTGTAGCTGGTTAGTTATTGACTATGGAGATGGTTTCACTGTCGGTATAATGCATTGAAACCTGCCTTGCTCTCCCAGCTGGCGCATTAATTTCTGTTTGTCAGACTTGAGGACACTGTAGTGGACAAATGAGATGAGATCTCTCCTTGGAGCTCCCATGCTAGAGTAGATAGCAGAAGGTAGTTCAAAATCCCCACCTATAATATCAAGGCAGTTGAGGAGCTAGTGCTTTCTTACTGATCTTTTGTTTTTTGTTGGTGGTGGTTTTTTTGGTTTGTTTTTTAAATTTTTTTGGAGACAGGGTTTCTCAGTATTTACGGAGCCAGTCCTGGAACTCGTTCTGTAGAACAGGCTGGCCTTGAACTCACAGAGATCAGCCTGCCTCTGTCTTCTGAGTGCTGGGATGAAAGATGTACGTTACCACTGCCTAACTCGAACATTTTAGGCTACCTAGTGGGGCCCTGCTTTAACCCCCTAAGAAGGAGCCAGCAGGTTGGCTATTGTAGGCACTTGCCTGTAAGTTGGGACATCTAAGTTGAATCTCTATAAACCACATGGTGGTAGGAGTGAACCATTTCCTGCAGGTTGATTTCTGACCTCCATGCACATGCTGTGACATGTATATTGCACCCCCCCCCCAGCCAATAAAGAAATGTAGTAAAATATATTTTGCCTGGAGAGATGGACCAACAGTTAAGAGCACTGGCTGCTCTTCCACAGCACCCAGGTTTGGTTCCTAGCATCTACATGGTAGCTCACATACCCTCTTCTAGCCTCTGGGTAATACACATACATTGTAACTAGACATAAGTCAGACAAAACACCCATACTCATAAATAAATGTAATTAAGATTTTTTTTTTAAAGAGAAAAATTAAATAGGAAAGGGGTCTAGAGTGATGGCTCAGCCGTTAGGACCACTGATTTCTCTTCCAGAGGACCTGGGTTCAGTTCCCAGCCCCCACATGGCTCACAACTGTCTGTGACTACAGTTTCAGGGGACCCAACACCCTCATACAGGTACACATACACGCAAATGTACATTAAAAATAAAAAATAGTTAAAATAGGAAAGGAAGACATCAAAGTACCCTCATTTATAGATAAGCTTCTATATGTAAAAGATCTAAAGGTTTCCATTTGAATATTTTCAGCAAAGTGGCAGGATATAAAATTAATGTAAAAATCTGTAACCTTCCTGTATACCTTGATGAAGAAATCAGGGAAACAATCCTATTTACAGTCACTTAAAAAAGCCTGGTCAGAATATTCACTTATGATCTGTCAAGACCATACCATTGGTACTCAGTGCCTGGCTTCTTTCTTGGTAGGAATGCAGGGCAGTTTGCTTCAGTAGCATTTGCATATTTTCCTCTGTAAATTTTTTTAGTGTTTAAGCTACTATCTGGTATGCATTAAATGCACACACACACACACACACACACACACACACACACACACACACACACACACACACACACACACACACACACACACACACACAATTTGCTGGTTGTCTTTTCCAGGCTGGCCTTGAATTCACAGTTTATAGTTGTATGCTACCACCAAGCATGTGTTCATTTTGTACCTTGCTCATGCAGTAAAGGTTTGTGTCTGCTAGACCAGGATTTGAAACTTTGTCTCTCTTTCCACGTTCCCCAGTGCAGCAGGAAGGAGGGTGGGCATACAAATGTTGTGATCTGTTAGCCCTGCTGTGGACCAGAATGACTTCTTTATAGACAGGGTCTCACTATTTTAGCTCTGGCTGTCCTGGGGCATATTGTGTAGACCAGGCTGGGCTCAAACTCGGAGATCCTCCTGCTTCTGTCTTCCCAAATGCTGTGATTAAAGTGTGTCTCATCACACTCAACTCAGTAAGTCTCTCCACTCCCAAGGCAGGCTCTCACTATATAGCCTTGGCTGTCCTGAAACTCACTGTGTTGACCAGACTGTCCTCAAACTCACAGATCCTTATGCCTCTGCCTCCCAAGTGCTGGGATTAAAGGCGTGTGCCACTATGTTTAGCTCCTAAATTTCTAAGATGGAAATGCCCCTGTATGTAAAAGTAGATCAATTGAAAGAACCTTCTATACTCTTCAACCATGTGTAGCAGTGTCATTAAATGGTTGGTCAGTCTTTTCCTTTATCTATAATTCTATCTGGAAGTAGTGTTTGAAGGGCAGTAATTTTTTCATAAGACATAAGCCACTTACCAATGGATGAAATAGTGGGACAGACTTGAGGTTATTGTGTAGAACATTTTTGGTGCGCATGTTGGAGGTACAAATGCCTTCTCCAGCCTTCCTTGTGCTTCTGTATAGTGTAGTATTGTGCCTGATACCCACACAGGGCTAGTTGAGTTTAAAATGAAGCTGACTGGGAGACTTGGCAGAACCACATACCATGGTACCCTTACCTACATAATAAAATGTTTAAAATAGTAAGGGCTGCAAGGAGGGCTTGGAAAGATGGCTTAGTAGTTGAGAGCACGGGCTGCTCTTCTAGAGGACCCCAATTCAATTCCCAGTACCAATGGCAGCTCATAACTGTAACTAATGCATGTGGTACACAGACATACACAGGCAAAATACCAATACACGTTAAATAAAATAAATAAATTTAAAGAACCATGAGATTAATTGAAACACAATATAACACAATATAATTCCTAATTCATGCCTTCCCAGTTTCAGATACTCAGTGCCACATAGTGCTAGTGGCTGCCATATTGAGCAGTATGATATATGAAATTTTCATCATCATATTGGGACAACACTGGATCTGAGACCCCAAGCACTCTCATACCTAAGGTATAGAGAATCTTGGTGTATTTGCCCCTATAAAGTCTTAACTCCTGATGAAACCTCTTAGCTCTTCCTATTGGTAGAACTTTGCATGAAGAGGAAGTGTTTAAATTTAGTTATGGGATTACTACTACTACTACTACTACTACTACTACTACTACTACTACTACTACTACTACTAAAACCTGAGGTGGGAAGAGCAAAGTGACTCTCCTGCTCAAATACATTTTAAGCTCTCTGATTAGACTTTTAGGGTGTACCCAGTTGCTTCCTTCCTGTGCATGGGTTCATTGGTGTGTGCATGCGCTGATGTGGAAGTCAGGACAGTGTTGAATGTTAAATCTCAGGCACCAGTCATGCTCAGAGACAGAATCTACATTAGCCACATAGGACTGCCACCAGCTTGCATTTCTTCATTGCTGGCATTGCAGATACATGGCATCATGCCCATGTTTTACATGGGTTCTGGAATCCAAACTGGTATTTTGCTCGCAGGGCAAGTGCTCTGTCCATTTCCCCATCCCTGTCCCTCATGACAGTTGTAGTTTTTTTTTTTTTTTTTTTTTTTTTTCCAGTAAGGAAAAAATGAATTAGTACTTGTCATAATTCACATAGAGTATATTGTGGACTTTCACGATTCAAAGTGTGCTCAGCCTCAGCCCTCTACAGATCACAAATCTTGGAAGTCATGCAGGGCCTGGTAGTATATTTATGTAATCCTGGCATTTGCTTTGGGAGGCTGAGGCAGGAGGATCACCAACTTCAAGGCTTTAACTGCGATTTGGCCACATAATGAATTTGAAGTTTCCTTGGACTAGGTGGTGGTGAGATCCCTATAAAACAAAAAGGAAGGCAGGAACAGTCATTGACCCTACCTATCCTTCCAAGTGTTTGGAGGCTAACATAGAGTGGTTTGAGCCTGTGAATTTGAGATGAACCTGGGTGTGGTGGTTGGAATTAGAATGGCTCCCATAGACTCCTGTGTTTGAATTCTTGGCCCATGTGGACTAGTTTAGGAGGTATGGCCTTGTTAGAGGAAGTGTAACACTGGAGGCAGTTTTTGAGGTCTTATATGCTGAAGCTAGGCCTAGTGTGATACACAGTTCAATGTTGCCTGAGGATCAAAATATAGAACTCTCAGCAATTTTATTGGCATCATGTCTGCCTACACACTGGCCATGCTTGACATGACAATGAACTAAACCTCTGAAACTAAGCAGGTCTCCAATGTTTTTCTTTATGAGAATTGCCTTGAGTGTGGTGTCTCTTCACAGCAGTGAACACTGACTAAGATACTAGGCAGCACTGTAGCCTGCTGTGTCCAAAGGCAAAACCATGTATATCAGACATGTGCTATTCTTTAAGCAGTACAGTGGAAGCACACTGCACAGCTTTTAACTGCTGGGTGCCACATATTTAGAGATTGCTCAGAGTGTCTGGACAATGTTTGTAGGCCATGTACAAATACTGTCCCATCTAAAATAATCTGTATTTATTTACTCTGTGTGCATGTGTGTAAATCTCAGGGTTGGACTCCAGTTGTCAGTATTGCTCACCCTAGTTTGTTTCTTTTATAAAGTCTTATTCTGTAGCTCAAGCAGGTCTTACTTAGACTATGGGTAATATCCAATATTACATGTGGTTTTACACAACTAAAGTCAGTCAGTAGAACAGATTTTTAAAAGATGTTTACACTAGCTTTTATTGTGCAGTTACCTTTGCCAACACTGTGTGTGTGTTTATGTGTGTGTGGTGTGTGTGTGTGTGTGTGTGTGTGTGTGTGTGCGAGAGAGAGAGAGAGAGAGAGAGAGAGAGAGAGAGAGAGAGAGAGAGAGAGAGAGAGAGAGAGAGAGAGGAGGGTAACTGGGTACTTGTAGCCAGAGGCTGATGTTGGGTGATATTGTCTCTCACCAAACCCAGATCTGGACTGGCTATCCAGCAGGTGAGCTCTGGGATTTTCTGCTGCCTCCTTTGGACAGATTTGCATACAGATTTGTGCCACTATGCCTGTTTTTTTTTCTTTTTCTTTTTCTTTTCTTTTTTTTTTTTTTTTTTTTTTGGTGGGTGCTGGGTATCAGATGTCAGGTCCACAAGCTTTTGTGGCAAGTACTTCACCTTTGAACACAAACCTTACTTCCCAACTGCTTTTTGGTTTGTGTTGGGTCAAGGAGGGAGAATAAATTAGCATTTAGTATTTGTTTCATCTCTAAAGAGGTCCGTGTGTGTCCCTCCCCTGTCTCCCCCCCCCCCCAGAGTTTCTCTATAGCTTTGGAGCTGTCCTGGAACTTGCTCTGTAGACTAGGCTGGCCTCGAACTCTCCTGCCTCTGCCTCCTGAGCACTGGGATAAAAGGCGTGTGCCACCACTGCCCAGCACAGATTTTCTTTCTTTTCTTTTTTTTTTTTTTTTTTTTTTTTTTTTTTTTTTTTTTTTTTTTTTTTTTTTTTTGTTTTTTCGAGACAGGGTTTCTCTGTGGCTTTGGAGGCTGTCCTGGAACTAGCTCTTGGAGACCAGGCTGGTCTCGAACTCACAGAGATCCACCTGCCTCTGCCTCCCGAGTGCTGGGATTAAAGGCGTGCGCCACCAACGCCTGGCACAGCACAGATTTTCTTAAAAACAACTTTAGTGTGTAGTGTATGTGGGTGATGTCTGTGCACATGTGTGTGCTGTCAGGGCACATTTGATGTCCAACTTTGTAACTTTGAGGCACAGTCCCTCAGGAAATATGGAGCTAGGCTGCCACTAAACAAGCCCCAGTGACCTCTTTACATACAGCGCTGAGGTTGCAGGTGTTTGTAGCTGTGTTCGAGACTGAACAATAAGTGCTTTTGCCCACTGAGTTGTCTCCCCAGAGTTTAAAAATTTTCTGAGAATGTCTCTTATGGTCTCCCCGTTCCTGCTCCTCTTCTCCCCTTCCCTCCCTTCTTTTTTTTTTTTTCCCTTTAACGTCAGGGTCTTTATATCTCTGGGTATCCTGGAGCTTGCTATGAGGAAGAGGCTGGCTTCAGTCTCAGATCTGCCTGTGTGTTGGTCTGTGCACCAGGTACATGCAGTTCCTATAGAGGTCAGAAGAGGCCATCAGATCCATGGAACAAAAGTTACTTATGGTTGTGAGCTGCCATGGGGGTGCTGGAAATTGAACTCAGGTCCTCTGAGCTATCTCTTCAACCCACTTAGTAATCAATCAATCAATCAATCAATCATTTATTTTTACAGCAGGGTCTCACTATGGAGCCTTGGTTGGCCTGAACCAGTTATGTAGACTGGGCTGACCTAGAACACACAAAGATCCTCTAGCCCCTGCCTTCCAAGTGCTGGGATTAAAGGCATGAACACCTGTTACTCACTTAATGAGTGAAGGCAGGCAAGAGCCAAGAAATGTACAGAGAGGTAAGAAGAAAATATGGAATTGGGTTCTTTCCTCATCAGTACAGAAGTTCAAATTCAGGTCAACTTGCACTTTCAAAAAGGAAATTTTGTATACCCAGGAAGCAGCTGTTCTTCTATTCACCTTGTATTTGATTTGGGAATTCCATTTTGTCTTCATGATTTTGAATATGACATCTGAGTACAGGTGTGTGATACCTGTATTTCCTGTTAACTTATTTAATTTAGCTGTCTTCAAGATCCATTTGTGTTGTAACATCCCAGAACTTTATAGTTTTAAAATGCATGCGTGTATCTGTGTGTGGGTATATGCGTGTGAGAGAAGGGCTGGTGGAGCCCAGAAAATGACATTGTGTCCCTTGGAGCTGGAGTTGTGAGCTGGGGACTGAACTTGATTCTGTGCAGGAGCTCTGAACTACTGAGCCATCTCCCCAGCTCTGGAGGATTATTTATTTATGATTGAACATCATTCCTGTAGGCTGGGCCACATTTCACAACCCCATTCAGGTACCTGTCAATGTGCATTTGAATGGCTTCGGTGAAGGACCCTCCCTGCTGTGAACAAACATGGGTGTGTAATTACCTTTTTTTTTTTTTTTTTTTTTTTTTTGGTTTTTCAAGACAGGGTTTCTCTGTGTAGCTTTGGAGCCTATCCTAGCACTCACTCTGGAGACCAGGCTGGCCTCGAACTCACAGAGATCTGCCTGCCTCTGCCTCCCAAGTGCTGGGATTAAAGGCGTGCGCCACCACTGCCCGGCTAGTACTCTAGTTTTTTAATAATTTCATTGGTGTGCATAATGTCCTTTGGTTGTTCTCCACTCCCATAATTCTCTTACCTGTTTCTACTCCTGGTTTACCTCCTCCTATTTTTGTGTCCCTTTATTGTTTGTTTTTTTTGTGATCACTCATTTTGATTAGAGTTGCTTACATGAGTATGGGTTGGGAGTTATTTACTGTAGTGAGGGCACCATATCAGTAAAGAAATCCCCGCCCCCCCAGCAACTACTAATTGCCAGCGAAGGATGGGGCCCAGTCTTGTGCAGGTAATCTCAACTGCTGCGTGCGTGTCATATGTCATGTCCATACTCTGTCCTTTAAACCCGTTTGATATTCTCTGAACCCTGGAGGGGGTGATGGATGTAGATGTTATGTTGTAGGTCTAGCACTCAACACTCATTCTCTGCACTTTGACTAGGTCTGTGGCCAAGTCTGGGAGCAGCTCTAATCTTTAGGAATGAAGGAAAATATTAAGAAAGTAACAACACCAGGCTGGAGAGATGGCTCAGAGGTTAAGAGCACTGACTACTTTTCCAGAGGTCCTGAGTTCAGTTCCTAGCAACCACATGGTGACTCACAACCATCCATTATGAGATCTGGTACCCTCTTCTGGTGTGCAGGTATACATGGAAGCAGAATGTTGTATACATAATAAATAAACATCATGTTCATTTAGAAAAACAATGTAGATTGTCCCCTGTGGCCTACAGTTTTCCTAGCTATGGGCTTTTTACAAGCATTATGGTATTAGATAGGCATGAATTTTCTCTTGTGGAAGAGGCATTAGATCTAATTAGAAAGTGGTTATTTACCCCTTTACCCCAAATAATGCCATTATTGTACCAGTGGGCACACATTGATTCGTAGGTTGGTGGTGTGGCTGGTAGGATTCACTTCAGGGTTAAGACTCGGTTTAGGTTGATGACTTTGGGGGGCGGGGAGCTCCTGGCTCTGTTACAGCCTTATTTCTTTGTCCTGCATCCAAAGTGTGTGGTGTCTTCATTACTAAAAGTTTTACTGTCTAGTTCTAGTGACAACTAAGAGCAGTGGCAAGAATAGACCAAGTCTCTGTTTAATTAGGGGTGTGGGTGGGTGGGTGGGTGGTGTGTGTGTGTGTGTGTGTGTGTGTGTGTGTGGGTGTGTGGGTGTGTGTGTGTGTGTGTGTAGGCCAAAGGTCCTTTTTGGAGCCAGTTCTCTCCTTCCATCTTTTTTTTTTTTTTTTTTTTTTTTTTCATGGATTCCAGGGATGCCTTTATTCAATGAGCTATCTCAGTGATTTAAGGAGTCACCATGTTAACAAGTGTGGCACACCATCTTCCCTTCCCAGGTGTACAAGGCCTTTAATTTTTCCACTGTTTTTGCCTCCTTTTTAATTTCTGGTATTTGTTGAAGACTGCTAGAAATAAAACCCATGAATGGTAAACTCTAACCTTGAGCTATCATAATGGATGTGAGGTGTAATTTCCTAAAAACTAGTGCTACTGAGATTTTTTTTTTTTTTTTGAGGCAGGGTCTCTCATACAACCCAGGCTGTCCTTAAACTCACAGTGTAACAGGGATGCCCCTCAATTCCTGACTCTCTTGCCTCTGCCTCCTGAATGCTGGGGTTACCCGTATGTGCCACCATGTGCAGCTTGAAAATCTTTTTGTTTTTAGATTAATTTCATGATTTGTTTATGTGTTATGTGTATGGGTCTTTGCAAAGGCCAGAGGATCCCCTAGAGCTGGAGTTGTGAGTCATCTGGTGTGGGTGCTGGGATCTGAGTTTGGGTCTTTGGAAGAGTATCAAGTATTCTCAATCAACCCTTGAACATCTTTTTGTTAATTATTGGTTGGTTATTTGTATAATTTTTCTGGGAGAAATGTGTATTGCTGATTTACATTAGGTTATTGGTTATATTCTTAATGAATTACAGGGTTTATTTACAACTCACCCTCAATATTGAGTGTTGATGTTAAGAGACATAATGCCATGTTGTTGAAGCGGGTGCTACATTCCTTAGCTCAAGAGCTCCTCCTCCCTCAGCCTCCCAACCAGCTAAGACCATATCAAGTATAACTGCTCCAAGGCTAGCTTTCCAGTTGAGGTGCTTTTGAGTTCTTGTTTAAGAATTCAAGGTTGCCAGGCGTTGGTGGCACACGCCTTTAGTCCCAGCACTTGGGAGGCAGAAGCAGGAGGATCTCTGTGAGTTCGAGACCAGCCTGGTCTCCAAGAGCTAGTTCCAGGACAGCCTCCAAAGCCACAGAGAAACCCTAAGAAAATTCAAAGTCATGGTAATGTTTTTCCTATGAATTTCATGATTTTAGATTTCTTTCTTTCTTTTTTTCTTTTGATGTGGTCTCACTATGTAGCTCTGGCTGGCCCAAGGACTCACCATGTAAACCAGGATGTCCTTAAACTCAGAGAGATCCATCTGCCTCTGCTTCCCAAGTGCTAGGATTTAAATTTTATATCCACCCAGCATTACTTACTTACTTATTTGTTTATTATGTATGCCTCCATTGCCAGAAGAGGGCACCAGGTGTCATTATTAGATGGTTTTGAACTACCATGTGGTTGCTGGGAATTGAACTAAGGATCTCTGGGGAAGGGCAACCACTGCTCTTAACCCCTGAGCCATCTCTCAAGCCCCAGCCTTTTCTCGTGTGTGTGTGTGTGTGTGTGTGTGTGTGTGTGTGTGTGTGTGTGTCTGTCTGTCTGTCTGTCTGTCTGTCTGTCTGTCTGTCTGTCTGTCTGTCCCTCTCTTCGTGCACATGTGTATGCATGTGTGCAGTTGCTAAAAGAAGGTGTTAGATCCCCTGGGACCAGAGTTTCAGAAGGTTCTAAGCTGCAGTGTGGGTGCTGGGAGTGAACCTGAGTCCCCCCTCTGTAAGAACAAATGCTCTTGATTGCTGTGCAGTCTCTCTAGCCCCTTCCATTTGTTTATTATGAAATCTTCATATTGAATTGACCACATTCTGGATTTAACTGACAGTTTAACCTTCCTGTGGTAGTTTTGTGCTTGTTTTCCCTACCCTGGTAGACATGAGTTCTTGGGCTGAGCTTCTTCTGTTGTGGCACTGGGTGTTAATGGATAGTGTGGGAAAGTAGGTAGACTGGTATGATGACCCTTGTACACCTTCATGCTGGTCTTGCTTCATACCTCATCTACTTCCTCCTTCCTGTTGTTCTTAAGCAGTATAGAAGCTATATTATTTCATGTGCAGGTTTCTTTATATTAATGCAACTAGCATTTTAAATTATTTTTATTTTTAAGATTTATTTGTATGTGTGTGCGTGTGCGTGCGTGTGCGTGCGTGCGTGTGCGTGTGTAATATGTGCACATGATTCCAGGTGCCTGAGGAGGTCAGAGGTATGGATGCCCTGGAGCTGGTGTTGCAGATTGTTGTGAGTCACCTAATGTGGGTTTGGGAAGAGCTGTAAGTGCTCTTAACTGCTAAACTGTTTCTCAAACCTCTAGCTTGAGATAGGGTCAAAAAAATTACTCTGGTTGCCTGGAACTTTTAGTGGTCAGAGGATGACTTGAAGGAGTCAGTTTCTCTCCTTTTATGGTGTGGGTTCTAGGGATTGAACCGAGGTCTACAAGTACCTTTACCCTACGACATTGTGCTGGTCCTTCTTTACTGTGTTTGAGAGTCAGTGTTTGTTTTTAGGTTGACCCTCCCTAATTGGAAAATGAGAAATTCCACATGTTCCAAAGTCTGAATGTCCTTAATCTCTGCTTGGTGCCACATGTGGGAAGTTCTGCATTGAGCCAATGGCAGTGTAGTCAGAATGTATGGCCACAAGAGTCTGCATATAGACTCCTTTAGCTTATGTGTACAAGATACATAAAAAAAGTTAAACGGGTCCCATCCCAACATACCTTCTTAGTCTAAAGTCCAAAGAAATCGGGGATCTACAATCCAAAACCTTTGGTCTAAAGTGCTAATGTAATGAAATTTAGAACTGGGAATGCAACTCAACTTGTCTAGATATATGAAGAAGTGGGTTGGATCTCCAGGTCTGCCTAGGCTGGTGTGGTGATGCATACCTCCTATAATCCCTAGCACTTGGGTGATAGAAGCCGGAGGATACAGGGTTGTCCTCTGCTACGTAAATTCAGGGCTAGCCTGAGATACATGAAATTCATGTCTCTAAACAGCAAAGAACCTAAAAGTAAACTATAATCTAAGTCAGTGGTTCTCAATCCTTGGGTCAAAACTTAAGATCTTTGGAAAACACAGATTCTATATAATAGTAGCAAAATTAGTTATGAAGTAGCAAGGAAGATAGTTTTATAGTTGGTGGTTGCCGCATTAGGAAGATTGAGAACTTCTGCTCTAGGTGAATGAAAGGGTGTGTGTGACAAAGAATATGAACTGTGGTTTTCAGAGAGTTTCTTTGCTGCACTGCAGTAAGTAACCTCCCTTGGATACCTGGCCACGTGTGGTCAGTTAATGACTAGTGGGTGCCAGTGCTTTGACACTCTGCTGTGTTTGAACTGCTTGAATTGTTCTGAGTATATTGGGTTGGTTGCCAAACAATTGCCATGGAATACTCAAAGATGTAGCTTATACCCAGCAGAGAAGATAGTGTCTGCCTTCTGCCAGGGACTATCTTGCTTTAATTTTCATGTTGCTTTGTGGAGAAGCCATGAGTGTTCAGGAACACTTAGTGGTGTCTCAGCAACCAGCAGAAGACAACTGTATTTATAAGATACAGCTGTTTGGTCTTCTTGTTTTTGTTTTTTCAAGATAAGCTCTTACTATGTAGTAGCTCATCTCCTGGAACTCACAATATACACCAGGTTGGCCTCTGCTTGAGTGTTGGGATTAAAGGCATGTGCTACTGTTCCTGGCTTCCATTTTAATTTTTAGGAACATTTTATGAGTAAATGGAAATTACAGCTGGAAGAGGCTGGGTGGTGGTGGTGTACACCCTTAATCCCAGCACTCTGGAGGCAGAGGCAGGCGGATCTTTGTGAGTTTGGTCTATAAGCCTGGTTTATAAGAGCTAGTTCCAGGACAGTCTCTAAAGCCACAGAGAAACTCTGTCTCGACCCCCCCCCCCCCAAAAAAAAGAAAGAAAGAAAAAAGGTGGAGGAAATCTGTGAGACCGTTGTAAAATTGGATTTTTTGTTTTTGTTTTTGTTTTGTTTTTTCAAGATAGGGTTTCTCTGAGTATCATTTTCTGTTCTGGAACTTGGCTCCCAACCACTGAGCCATCTCTCCACTCCCTTCTCCACACACACTTTTTTTTTGTTTTTGTTTTTGAGACAAGGTCTCACTATAATATAGCCTTGGCGGGCTGGGAACTGTCTTGTGAAGGCCTTCCTTACCTTGAACTCACAAAGATCCTCCTGCTTCTGCTTCCTGGGATTAAAGGCACCATACCCAGTGAATATGTCTTTCTTTTGTTTTTGATATTATAATAATCAGATAATTTCCATTCCCCCCACCTGAACCCTCCCATATTCTCCTCCTTGTTCTTTTCAAATTCATGGCCTCTGTTTTTCTCATTAATCGTCACAGAGTGCATATTTGCTTATGAATATATTCCTAAATATAACCTGATCGGTCTGTATGTTTCTCCAATGTACGTTGTCAGGGCTGACCATTTGGTGTTGATAACCAATTGGTGTGCACTTTCCAGGGAAAAACTTTCTCCCAAGGTCTTTACAAGTTGCCTGTAGTTCTTTGTGTAAGTTTGAAGCCTTGTGGGCTGTCTCCCATTAACTTTGGCATGTTTGTTAGTGTTGTCTTGTTTAGCTCATGTTTAGGCAGTCAAGTTGGTGAAACTTTATGGGTATAGCCTGTGACATTCTTCAGAGACACAATCTCACAGCAAACACCTTGGCTCTTTCCATCTTTCTATCTTCTCTACAGCAGTGTTCCCTGAGTCTTAGGTGCAGAAATGTTTTATATTGGGACTGGGGTCCACAGTGCTGCATTTTGATTGGTTGTGGGTTTCTGTACTGGTCTCCATCTGTTGCAAAGAGACCTCCTGGATGAGGGGTGAGGACTACACTTACCTGTGGGTATAAGGACAAATACATAGAGTTGTTTGGGGTTACACTGCTATAGTAAAGAATTGCAGGTTCTCTAAGAGCCACAACTTCACTAACATTGGGTAGTTGGCTAGGTTTCTTGTTAAGTTTTAAGTCCAATTAGAGAGCTGTTGGTTACTGCCAAGGTATGAACGCCACTACTGCACCCTTAGGGAGTTTTTGTGGTTCACAGCTGGGCAGGACTGGTGTTTCCCTCCTTTGTAAGCTTGCATACTGCCTTCTGGTACTTTATTAGTCCTCAGGGAGGAGGCGTTCTGAAGTGCATGGTGTCTTCAACAATAGAGATTACTTACCTTGTACCTCTGGGGGTCACCCAAGGGCAATGGCTCTTTTAAAGGAAGGTTCTCATATAGTCTAGGCTGGACTCCGGTTCTTGTGTAGCTGAGGCTGGCCTTGACCTGCTTTAAGTATATGTGTGTGTCTTTGTATCTGTTTGCGTTCGTGAAGTGCTTGTGAAGGTCAGAAGAGGGAGTTAGATTCCCTGATACAGGCAATTGTGAGCCACCTCATGTAGATGCTGGGAACCTAACTGATCTTCTGAAAGAGCAGTGAATACATCCTAAAAACTGAGCCATCTTTGTATTTCAGACCCTGAACTCCTGATCCCGCTTCTATCTTCTGAGTGCTAAGATTGCAAGTGTGTCTCATTGTACCTGATTTTTGTGTGGTACTGGGAAAGGAACCCAGGATTGGGTACACGCTAACTGAGCCTGTCTTTTTTTTTTTTCTTCCCCCCAACATCTACAACTGAGCCTGTCTTAAGTCTAAGCTGTAATTGTAAAGTTAGAAGGGTGCCTGGAAGTTCTTTTGAGTATATGACTTCTGAGAGAAAGCATAGCCCAGAAACAAAAGCCTGGGTGTAGATCAGGTGTACTTGGTTTCAGCAGGTCTTTACCGCACATGAACTGAGTTGGGTAGTTTGGGTCAATGTTCATTTCCATCAACTATAAAACAGGTGGTTGATTAGAATCCAGTGCTTAACGTTGAACTTGGTTCCTAGTAAGATCTGTGACAAGTTACTAATCAGGTTTTTTAGGTTTTAAGAATTTCTTATCTTTTCAAATGGCTCCTGACTGGAATGTGCAGGTCAGAGGACAGCCTGTGGGAGCTCTCTCCTTCCACTGTGTGGGTCCAGGGATGGAGCTTGGGTTGTCAGGCTTGGTGGCAGCACCTTTACCCACAGTCATTTTGTCAGGTGTCAAGAACATTTTATAATGTGTGAAGCAGTGTTACTAAATCCCTGGAAGAAATGAGAGGTCATCTGGCCTAAGCTATGCTGTTCTAATTAAGTGAAGTTGAGGAAGGCAACAAGCGAGAATAGTTAGATTAGGCTTGCTGCAGAGTTCCTGCTGGTGTGGCTGCTGAGGAATTGGCAATTCCTGCTCTAGGCTTTTTTAAAATTTATTGAATATTTCAAATTTTGACTTACTTGGACTGTGTGGTTGCTGTATTAAAATGGGATTGTGGGGGCTGGACAGAAAGCCCAGTGCTCTTGCAGAGGACCCGGATTTGTTTCCCAGCACCCACATGGCAGCTTATAATTTTTTGTTCCTGGAAATCCAGTGCTCTCTTCCAGCCCCTATGGTCCCCATGCACGCACAAGATGTACAGACATACAGGCAGGCACTCATCCACCAACAACTTTAAAATGGGATTCCAGTTGTGTTCTACAAAGTGTGGAAAATACAGTATTTCTTGTTGCTGTGAGAACCCAGTCTTTATGCTGTACAGCCAGCATCTGCATATGGCTTCCCTTCCAGACTTGCAGGTTGAACTGACTGAGGATGGAAAGGGTTGGTGGATTGTACCAGCACTGACTGTATGATCGTTTTTTTTTTTTTTCCTTGTTATTCTCTAAATGATACAATCATGTATATATGGTATTTACTTTTGACTGGATGTTTTAAATAATAAACAAGGTATGTGAGTTATGCAAGTACTATATAAGGATTTGAACATCCTTGAATTTTGGTTCTGATAGAGTTTTGGATCAATCCCCGAGAGTACAAAGGAACAATGGGATTGTTCACTTCACTTGAAAATAGTCTACATTACAAGGCACCAGTCTTGTGTTTGCTGTGGGTTTTGTTTCTGCAGAGCTAGAATCTGAGTAAGTGCTCAAACATGTTATGAAGGCATTCTCTACCACTGAGCTATATTCCCAACCTGGTGGCTGAGTTTTGTGTATCCTATCTTTTCCAAGGCAGAGGGTTGGCAAAGAAAACCACTTGTTGGACAATTCCTGATTTTTGACAGTGTAGCCAGGCTAGCTTTAGAGTCAAGATCTTAACTGCTTCAGCTGGAATTAGAGCTGTGGACCACCAGGTCTGCCATATCATAATGCCAGTTCTGTCAGAGACACGTATTTAGAAGTTAAAGTGTTTATAATTATTTAATGTTTAAACATTTATTTACTTTGTGAGTATGTTTGTCACAGCACACATGTAGTAGTCTGAGGACAATTTACAGGAGTTGGTTCTCTCCTGTCATGTATGGGTCCTAGGGATTGAATTGAGGTTTGGTAGCACTTGCCTTTATCTGCTGAGCCTTCTGAAAAGTCCTGCTTTTACTTATATGTTAATAGTCTGTCTTTATTTTTTGCTAGGGGAAGGGGGAGAGACAAGGTTTCTCTGTGGCTTTGGAGGCTGTGTTGGCACTAGCTCTTATAAACCATTCTGGCATTGAATTCACAGAGATCCGCCTGCCTCTGCCTCCCGAGTGCTGGGATTAAAGGCATGTACCACTGTCCAGCCATGTTACTTTTTAGAGACAGGGAAAATGAGAGATTATTGAGGTATCAGTCAAATAATGTTGATTACAAGTGAGCTCCATCATACCTTGCTTTTAAGAATGCTGTTGTTTTGTATTTAATATCCCTTTTGGTGGTGGGGGTGGGGGTGGGGTTCGAGACAGGGTTTCTCTGTGTAGCTTTGGAGGCTGTCCTGGAACTAGCTGTTGTAGACCAGGCTGGTTTCGAACTCACAAAGATCTACTTGCCTCTGCCTTCCTAGTGCTGGTACTAAAGGGGTGTGCCACCACTGTCCAGCGATGTCCTTTTTTTTTGGGGGGGGTGTACTTGTTTGGGGTGGGGAGACAAGGTCTTATTTTGTATCCCTTGCTGACCTCAAACCCACAGCATCTCACTGCTTCCTCTCTGAAGTGTGGGGTACAAGCATGCACCACCACACCCAGCTAGGGGTTGTCTTTACTCCTCTTCCATAATTTTGTTTTTGGTTTGTTTGTTTTATAGAGACAGTCTCACCTAGTAGCTCTGGCTGCCCTAGAACTCACTATGTAGAACAGCCTGTCCTTGAATCTGCCTGCTTCTGCCTATTGCTGGTATTAAAGGCAAGCACCACAATGCCTGACTCATCCATTTGATTTTGATAAAACATCAGTCTTGTCTTTCTTCGTCTGTGGTGATCTTTCCCTGGCCTGGTAGCACAGCACACAGCCACTTAGATTTCCTGTCACTCAGGGTTAGATGGCCCCATCAACATACAGCCTGGCTTGTATTTGAGTAGAATTATAAGATTATATTTATATTTAAAAATGTTTTTAATCACATGTAGTCTTTTGAATTTAATAAAAACAATATTTAATCTTTTCAGAGGTCGGAACAGTAGCAAAGGACTGCCTCAGCCTACGGTGAGTAACTTCCATGTTATGTGTAAAAATATATAAAGTGTGATGTCTAACCATAGATGCAATGAATAAAATCTCTCAAATTGTGCTATAGACAATATATAGATGAATCAGTTAGTTATTGATTCTTCTGTGTTGCTTTTCAATAGGGACTCTATGAAATGTACAGTTTTTTGTTAATAGTATTTGTGTTGTATGTAATACTGGTGCCAAGTTAAGTGTTTCGATGTTCTAGGACCAAAGTTTGTAAAGTTCTTTGGCTTTTTGTTTGAATTAGTGTGTTTGTTTAAACTCCTTTCATTTTTCTCTCTTGGGAAACACCTTCTGGTCTGACATTTTCCAATTTTTATCACCGAAGTTAAAATGAAGACAAAAAGCATAAAGTTCCATATGAGAAGCTGCCACTCATTGGTGATTTTTGAGACAGGATCTATTGTGTAAGCATTGGCTGGTCTGGAACGTAGACCAGGCTAGCCTTAAACTCATTAGTGATCTGGCTGCCACTGAGGGATTTTGTTTGTTTTCTTTTATCCCCCCCCCCCTTTTTTTTTTTTTTTTTGGAGATAGTGTTTTTCTGTGTAACAGTCCTAGCTGTCCTGGAACTCACTCTGTAGACTAGGCTGACCTCGAACTCAGAGATCCACCTGCCTCTGCCTCCCAAGTGCTGGGATTAAAGAAATGTGCCACCATATCCAGCACTACTGAATTTTGAAATATGGTCTTTATTGGTCAGGTTATTTTCTTGAGAGTCCAGTGGACACACCCTTGTGTAGTTCAGCCTGGAATAGTTCTGTTGCTTTGATTCAAACATGCTGAGAGAAGCTGGTGGTATAAGGTGTGCCCTATTCTGCACTCCTACTTTATTGAGATAGATTGTGAGGTCTTTCCTCACTACCTAACTGCCCTTGGTGCTGGAATTGGAGCGCAGGTTCTTTAATGTGCTAAGCAAGCACTCTTCCATCCAGCTAAGCCCTAGTCTAGCAGATGGTGACTGTGTTGTGGTGTATGTTCTCTTATTATGGAAATAGTGGGTGAACCTTGGTGCAGGTGAGGTAATTGGAGGGTCACTTTGTGGGAGTTGAACTCAGGACATTGGGCTCATTGTGTCTTTAGCCACTGAGCCATCTCACCAGTCCCTGTCTGAGGTTACTTTTTATTTGTGTGTGTGTGTTTTTGAGACAAGGTCTTAATATGTAGCCTGACTGTCTTGGAAACTCACTGTATAGATTAGGATGGCCTGGAATTCACAAAGATTCATACCTGACTCTGCCATCCAGAATGATGGGATTAAAGGTGTGTGCAAGCATGCTTGACTGTGCCTAGACTTTTTAAACTTTATAATCCTGCAGCCACTACTGCACTCCAAGACAGCATGACATTTCCCTACCTGGCAGCTGTGCAAAATCTGTCCCCTACAAATACTGATTTGTCTTTTTCAGAGGTTTTTGTTTTCTCATTTGTGGAGGTGTAAGTCTGCTGTTTTTGTTTGTTTTATATCATACTAGTTATTAGTTGGAATAGTGTTTGATTTCATTGTTAAATCTCCAGCTTTCTGTTCTCTAAGGAAACAAAGTATGATAGTAACCAACTCTTTGTGAATTATAATCCATACTTCTTACAGCTAGAGAAGTGTTAGTTTTACTGTACAGACAAGTATAAATACCAGCTAGTAATCATATTCATTTTTCAAACTTCCCAGATTTCTTTTGATGGAATCTATGCAAACGTGAGGATGGTTCATATACTTACATCAGTTGTTGTAAGTTACCTGATTATTGGGGATAAAGTCTTTTGGGGTGGAATATTTCATGGAGTTAAAATGTAGAGAACAATTCTCAACCTACTATTGTTAGATCATATTTAATGAAGATGTTTTTAAAAATATATTAGAATGATATTTAGTTGATTATAACTCACAGAAAAATATTCTTGCTAACTCTGTTGTATGCATGCATAATAGTGTTTATAGCTGGTTGTCTTGTGTAATATTTTGTTATCTGATGGTAGTGTGGACAGAAACGTGTAGCTTTGGTGTTCAGTTCATACTCACTTCAGAGCTGCCAGTCCTGTACCACTTAGAGAACTCGGTGTGAAGTAAATGTGTTGCTAGTCAACATTCAATACTAAATGAGGTCTTATATAAAGTGAAATGAAACACTTATCTCTGGTGAGGTAGCACACCATTTATTTAAAATAATTGTGTTTTCTAGGGATCAAAATGTGAAGTACAAGTGAAAAATGGAGGTGTATATGAAGGAGTTTTTAAAACATACAGCCCTAAGGTAATTTTTTACTATTTGATCACCTTTTTATGGTCATGTCATTTCCTGAGAGTGTCATATGTCTGAGCTGACTGTGCATTTGGCAGTTGAGCTCTTGAGATGGTGTTTTCTTGCTCACTACACAATTATCCATTTTTAAAAACTGCTTGAATTTTTCTCTCTAGTAACAAATTCTTTAAGGACTGGTTTGGATAACTAAAAATACTGTATGTGTGACTGATATGCAATCATTTTCAGTATTGTCTGCTAGAAGAGGTGTGTGCTGAGTTACTTCCCTCTGTTATCACTAGTGTCCGTCAGATACACTGTAACAATAGCTTTTAGTTCTAAGGATTTCTGGAATGACAGGTTACATTTCTAAACAGGACATGCTTGTCAGGTTTCACATGATGCTTACTTTTGCTTTGGTGAGCTAAATATCCCTGTAAATATTATTTAATGATTTTAATGCTTATTAATTTTTTCTTTTAGTGTGATTTGGTACTTGATGCTGCACATGAGAAAAGTACAGAATCCAGTTCAGGGCCAAAACGTGAAGAAATAATGGAGAGCATTTTGTTCAAATGCTCAGACTTCGTTGTAGTACAGTTTAAAGATACAGATTCCAGTTATGCACGAAGAGGTAGGTGTTGGTTTCCAAGTCACCCTAGCCTTCCTGGTGCAATAAAGTCCCTCCAGCAATTATACAGACTTGGTTTATCCTCCCTTGAGATAGGATCTTGCTATGTGGCTCTTGATCCTCCTGCTTTTGCCTTCCCAGTGACAAGGTTGTAGTCTTTTGCCTTCAGGCCTGGGAATGAGATTTTCTTCTTTTAAATAGTTGTATTTTCTAGGGAAACATAGTTGACTTTTGTTTTTTGTTTTTTGAGACAGGGTTTCTCTGTGTAATAGTTCTGGCTGTCCTGGAACTTACTCTGTAGATTAGTCTGGCTTCGAACACAAAGAGATCCTCCTGCCTCTGCCTCCTGAGTGCTGGGATTAAAGGCCTGCGCTACCGCCGCTGCTGCCACCATCACCTGGCTGGCCCTTCATCTTGATAGTACTTAGTAGCATTGGTAAAGAGTTTTGCAATTCAATAATTTTTGAATGGTAGATTGTCATTAACTATAATTTGAATTTCATGCTTCAGTTTGTGCTAACAGCTGTTTCTGAAACATGGAGGCATGGGAAGTTACAACCTTTCTCAACACAGTTCTCCCCTTACTCATCATCTTTCCTGTTGCAGATACCAAGATTTCATGTTTTTTAAATTTTAAAACTGACCTTGGTCAGAAGACAAAGGGGAAAACCAAATAGGCTGAGTGTACACATAGCATTCTGGGAAGAGTGTTGACTGTAACAGAAACAGCAATCATTGGCTGTTCTATGTGTTTGCAATGTGCTTGTTTGGGGAGTGCTATGGATCAAGCCTAGGACACTGAATGCTATACCCAACCATTCCCTCCTTGTGTTGTTGTTTATTTTTTTGCAGTGCTGGAGATCCACCTCATAGCTAGGCAAACCCTACTATTGAGCCACATCCCCAGCTCTGAAGTTCTGATATTTGTTTTGATCTTTGCTTAATTGTTAATTGTCTTTCGCCCCCACCCCCACCCCACTGTGTAGCCCTGGCTGTCCTAGAACTCACACTGTAAACCTACTGACATCAATTCTAGAGATTTAGCTGCCTCTGCCACTGGAGTGTTGGGATTTAAGTTGTGTGTCACTATGTCCAGCATTTGTTTAGTTTTTTGGGAGGAGGGTGGAGACAGGGTTTCTCTGTGACTTTGGAAGCTGTCCTGGAACTAGCTCTTGTAGACCAGGCTGGTCTCGAACTCACAAAGATCTGCCTGCCTCTGCCTCCTGAGTGCTGGGACTAAAAGTGTGTGCTACCACCACCTGGTTACTATTTGTTTTGAGATAGGAACTTGGCTTTTAAGTAGCTATGTACCCCAGGCTTGATCCTTTTATCTCAACCTTTTAGAATCATGTAGTGTTCTTAATTAGGGTTTCTATTGCTGTGAAGAAAACCATGACCATGAAAACGCTTCTTTTTTTTTTTTTATTGTAATTCTTTTTTATTAGTTCAAATTAGGAACAAGCTTGCTTCACTTGTCAATCCTTCCTCCCTCTCCCTCTTCCTCCCCTCCCCCCCAACCCTCCCTCCCACGATGAAAAATCTTATAACAGAATACATTTAATTGTGGTGGCTTACAGTTTCAGAGGTTTAGTTCATTATCATTATGGCAGTACATGGGAGCATGCAGGCAGACCTGTTGCTGGAGAAAGAGCTCGGAGTTCTACATCTTGAAAACCTACAGTTACAAACCTACTCCAGCAAGGCCACACCTACTCCAGCAAGGCCGTACTTCTTAACAGTGCCACTCCCTATGGGCCAGGCATTCAAACACATGAGTCTATGGGGGCCACCCCTATTCAAACCACCACAGAGTGTGATCATTGCCTGGCTGTTTGTTTTGTTTTGTGGGTCTGAGATTATGAGTCCACAGCCTGGACCATGCTATTGCTGTTTAAAGTTTAAATAGTGAATTGGCATTATGGAAATAAGTAAATACTACTTCTGAGATAGTTTTTGCAATCAGTGGTTTTATTTTATTACTATATTATGTCTTCCTTTCTCAGGTGGTCTAGGTTCTCTAGATTGCCAAGAAAATACAGATGACAGCAACAGCTTTCAAACGTTGGATGTATGCATGAGGGGAAGGATGCCTTTTTTACTTAGTGGTTTAATTTTCTTATGAAAACATTGAGTATTGAAATAGTTTCTAATATTTTTGGGAGGAGGAGCTAGAGGCAGGCAGATCTAAGTTTCAGGCCAGCCTGGTCTACAAAGCGAATTCCTGAACAGCCAGGGCCACACAGAGAAACCCTGACTTGTAAAACAAAACAAAACAAAAACAAACAAGCAAAACAGAACAGAAGGGGCTGGAGAAATAGTTCAGTGGTTAAGAGCATTTCACATGAGGGCCCATAAACAGCCTGTAACTTCACTTTTAGAGATCTGATGCCCTCTTCTGTGCATGCTTAAACCAACCATTCACAGACACACATAAGAGGCAAAATATGCATACACACTCATAGTTTTTTTGAGAAAGGATTTCTCTGTGTAACAGCTCTGGCCGTCCTGGAGCTCACTTTGTAGACCAGACTGGCCTTGAACTCACAGAGATCCACCTGGCTCCTCCTCCTAAATGCTGAGATTAAAGCTATGCACCACCACTGCTCTGCTCTTGTTTTCTAAATTGAATTACACTACAAACAAATCGGGAGTGCTTTCTTATTCTGTGCCTATGTGTGATGTGTATAAGTGTGGGTGTGCTGTGTAAACCAGACTAGCTACGAGTGTGAACTCAAGGGATTCTTGTCTTCACCATCATGTCCCCTTAAGGGGAACTTGGGGTCTCTATAGAAGCTGAAAAAAGGTGGGTTTTTGGGATTCAAATTAGACCCTTGAGTAGATGGCAAATACTTTTACTCACTGAGTAATCCTCCTAGCCCTAGGGAGTGGGTGGGTGGGTTTGTGTGTGCATGCCTGCCTATGTGCCTGTGCCTGAGTGCAAGAGAGATAGTAGATGTTGGATGGGTTTTTTGCTTGTTTGTTTTCCCCTTTTCTTTTTTGAGCCAGGATCCCTGGCTGTCCTAGAACTCACTATGTAGGCCAGGCTAGCCTCAAACTCATAGATCCACTTGCTTTTGCCTCTGCAGTGCTGATATTATAGGCTTGTGTCACCATGCATGGTGGATGTTTTCCTCAATTATGTTCTACCCTGTTTAGGGGATATGGTTTCTTACTGGACCTGGAGCTCAGTGGTTGGCTAGATTGGGTGGCCAGTGTATCTAGGGCTTTTCCTGTCTCTGCATCCCTAGCACTTATGACAGTTGCACAGCAGAATGTGAGCCTATTTGCATGGGTTGTGGGGTTTGAGCTCAGGACCTCATGCTTCTCTACAAGAGCTTTACCAACTGTGGCTACCCCTGCCCTTCATTTTTTCCTCTTTTTGCCAGCTGCTTTTTAGAATATGTTCTTTCTTTTGTTGCTGTTTGACTTGGAACCAGACTTCTGTTTCTTTCTCTACTCTTTCCAGGGTCCCTGTCTAATCTGTATTTCCCATTTTTGTTTTCCTGATCTTCCCATTGTCCCATCTCCACACTTCCCCCCAACCTCCACCCAGGTCCTCATACATGCTAGCCATCAGCTGCCACTGCCTGTCCCCCAGTCTCTAGTGATTAGTGATCTTGCATTTGTATTGTGTCCTTTGTTTTAATGACTTCCCTGTGTTTTGGATTTATGTGGCTTCTCTCTTGCTTGTCTCTACTGCCGCTTTACTGCTTTGTGTCTTTGTGTAGTCTCAGCTAGGATAGTAGGTCAGCAGATGGACACAGTGGTACACCAAGTTTGATTGTAACAGCACTGGGTTCCTTCCTTCATGAGCTGGCTGCAGCTGCTGTCCTGTAGAGCTAGAGGTTAGTCTTATCAGACAGCAGGCCTTGCACATATCCCTCATCTGACCTTTGACCGAAAGCTTGGTGACCCTTAGCCTAAATCATTTTTTCCCTCTGCATTGGAGCTATTTCGCACTGACGTTTTGAAAGAACTCCATGCTGTTCTGGTTTTGGTGCAGTAGCAGAACATGCTTTATGTCTAATCTCATGCTCAGCACTGATGCTTGCACTAGTATTATGTGTCTCATTCAGCTTCTGATTACAGAGCATTCCCATTAGAGTTAGACAGAAATCGCTTGTGCTTATCAGCTGCCACCTTCATTAAGCAGTAATGAGCAAGTGGCCTATTGAGAATGACCTTTGGAGTAACTACAACTAACACTCACTCCTCCTCTACAAATTTGATGCTCTTCTGGCTTTGTGGAAGGGACGACTAAGCTCACTTCTTTCCTACACAGCATTCCCATTCCCTGATCTTTCCTTTGGTTCTTACTGATTGTAAGTATGTGTAATACCTTGTGTGTGACTGTGTAGAGGTAAGAGGACAACTTATTGGAGTTGATTCCTCTTCACTGTGGGCTCTGGGTGTTGAATGAACTCACCTTGTTAGGCATGGACCACCATCACGACTTTTTTTTTTTAATATTATTTAACTTTTATTTTATGTGCATTGGGATCAGATCCCCTGTAACTGGAGTTACAGACAGTTGAAGGCTGCCATGTGGGTGCTGGGAATTGAACTCAGGTTCTTTGGAAGAACAGCCAGTGCTCTTAAGTGCTGCACCATCTCTCCAACCCGATCTTGTTCTTTGGTTTTTCAAGACAGGGTTTCTCAGTAGCTGTGGAGCCAGTCCTGGAACTTGCTCTGTAGACCAGGCTGGCCTTGAACTCACAGAGATCCACCTACCTCTGCCTCCTGAGTGCTGGGACTAAAGGCGTGCACCACCACCACCTGGGACTACCTTGGTCTTTATTTTTTTTATTTTTTTTTTATTTAATTTTAGAAGCACTCTTATTTACATATCCATCCCCCCATTCCCTCGCCCTTCCTTGCTTCCCACCAACCCCCCCCCCCCCCCCGATAGTGAGGCCCTCCACAGGGGACCATCAAAGTCCATCACATCGTTTGGGGGAGGGCACTGGCCCTCCTTCCTATATCTGAGCTGCATTAGTATCCCTCCATAGGGAATGGCTCCCAAAGTCCATTTGTGCTCTAGGGATAAACACTGTTAGAGGTCCCATAGACTGTCTTGGCCTCCTAGCTGGCACCCACATTCAGAGGACTTGGTTCAGTCCAATGCTGGTTTCCCAGCTTTACGACCATGCGCTCACTAGGTCAGGTCAACTGTTTCTGCAGGTTTCTCCAGCACTGTCTTGGCTCTTTTGTTCATCCCTCCTCCCTCTCCACAACTGGATTCCAGGAGTATGCCTTAGTGTTTAGCTGTGGGTGTTAGCTGTGGGTGCCTGTTTCTGCTTCAGTCAGCTACTGGAGGGCTGAGGGCAGAGGGGCCACCTTGGTCTTTTATACCACTTGTTTCTACACTCCACACTCTCCATGCTACTGACTCCTTCACTTCTGTGTATAAATTACTCAAGTCTCCTTTCCCTGAGAAGAATCACTTTTCCCCTCCTCATACATAAAAGAGTCGTATTGGAAGCTACCTGGAACCCCTTTACCAGATCCTTTTGGGCTCTTACAGACTCTGATGCTACATTTGATGCTGTTCAGGGATACTGGTGTCTGCACCTGCTTTTCTGGCTTATTTTTCCTCCTTTACATTATCCTTTCACATACTGTGCCCTCTTTTTCTAGCCTTATACTATGTGTAAGCCACCCCCCCCAGCACCTGTACCACTAACCTTTGATCAGGTTGTATGTGGGTGATATTTCTTCCCATTGTATTCTCAGTGCCTTAAGTTTGAGTACTGTCTTCATTTTTTATGTTTTATTTCTTTTTTGTAAATAAGAACTCACTTTGTAGGTCAGGCTAGCCTTGAACTTGCTGTAAAGGTGGCAATTCTCTTTCCTGAGCCTCCTCAGTGGTAGGATTATAGACATGAGCTACTATTGTCTGTTTCTTTGTTTGTTAGGTTGATTTTTAATTGTTTAAAAATTCTCAAGACACTACCACGTTGTCTTGGCAGATAGCATGGGCATCTTTAATCCTAAATTATTATTATTATTATTATTATTATTATTATTATTATTATTATTATTAACTATTATTATTATTATTATTATTTTTTTTTTTTGAGAAAGAGTTTCTTTGTGTAGCCTTTCTGTCCTAGAACTAACTCTGTAAGACCAGGCAGCCTCAAATTCACAAGAGATCCACCTTCCTCTGCCTCTCAAGCACTGGGACTAAAGGCATGCGTCACCACTGCCTGGCTTCTAAAATATTTATATTAATTTATTTATTTTTGTTTTTTTGAGACAGGGTTTCTCTGTGGCTTTGGAGGCTGTCCTGGAACTAGCTCTTGTAGACCAGGCTGGTCTCGAACTCACAGAGATCCGACTGCCTCTGCCTCCCGAATGCTGGGACTAAAGGTGTGCCGCCAATGCCGGCTTTTTTTTTTTTTTTTTTTTTTTTTTTTTTTAATAAAGATTTTATTATGTCTAGTCTTCTGCCTGCTAGCAGAGGGCGCCAGATCTCATGGTGGTTGTGAGCCACCATGTGGTTGTCGGGAATTAAACTCAGGACTTCTAGAAGAGCACTCAGTGTTCTTAACCTCTGAGCCATCTCTCCAGCCCATAAAATATTTTTAAAGAACCACAATTTTATATGAAGATGGGAAGCCAGGACTGGAGAGATAACTCAGTGGCTTATAGTACATGCTCACAACCACAGATACCTCTGTTTGAATCCCAACACCAGTGTAACAAGCTGGGTGTGGTCCATTTCATAGGAGCAAACCCAGCACTGAGTAGAGTGGAGGCAGGAAGATTGCTGGAGCTTGCTGGCCTAATCTAGTCTAGTTGAAAAATGCCAAGTCTCAGATTCAGGAAGGGACTGGGCTTTAAATGAGAAAAGCTGAGAGTGACAGAGGAGGATACCGGATACCCTCCTCAGGCCTTTTGGCAGTTAACAGGAGTGTGTAACCCCCAGTCCCCCCAACACATATCCTGAAAGTAATACAATAAAATCAAAAGCTAAGAAAGCTAAGGCAGTTCCTATAACCTCTGAGCAGTCTTGTTGGGCTCTGGAGTATTGTCACTCTGCTTATGGCTGTGGGCAGTGCAGAGAAATGCAGGAATTCTTTGGAATTCCTTTTGAGAACCTAGTGTGATGTGTGTACATTTAATTTCTTTGTGTCCCCATTTGCCTGTGAAGCTCTGGGTTATGCTAGTTAATACTACTCTAGGCAAATATTGAAACCTGTTAAAATATTCATGAAAAATGAACTGTTAGCCTGGTATGGTAGAAAGTTACTTTCACACCTTTTCAGAAAATACAGAAATTCTCTTCCGTATTTTTCATGTGTATGCCCATGTGTTGTGTGACAGACTTCTGGAGTGACATAATACAAGCATATCAACTCAGCATAAAGGGAACCCAGGACAGACCCAAGTAATGACTATTAGACCACTGCCAAATTGATGAACTAATACGTTTTCATTCATGTTCCTAATAGGAGTATGGATGAGGTCTTGCTTATAAGGACTAGGGATAACTCAAAAGTAGCTGCTGAAAGGTTATAACAACAGCTGCATCCCCCAGTAAGCTCACCCCAACATGGGTGAAAATGCCTGAATACTGCAACCCTGCAGCTTTCTATGTAGCTTGCCGGCAGTTTGGCTAGTCAGTCTCTACCCCTAGCAGCCTTTTACTTCTTTTTATACTGTTGGTAGGGGGTCCTCAAGAATCTTTTTAAGCTTTTGGTTTTCTAGATGTGTGAATGTCATAATGAATGTTCTGTTGCTGTGAAGAGACACCATGACCATGGCAACTCTTAGAAAGCATTTCATTGGGGTTGGCTTACAGTTTCAGAGGTTTAGTTCATTATCGTGGTAGGGAGCATGGCAGCCTGCATGTAAACATGGTGCCAGAGAAATAGCTGAGAGTTCGACAATAGCAGGAAGCAGGAATAGAATGATAACTGGCCCTGGCTTGGGCTTTGGAAACCTCAAACCCCCACCTCCACCTCCACCCCCACCCCCCGCCTTGAACCTGCCCCTCCTCTCAAAAAAAGTCTACTATTTAGTACTAATAAAAGTTCAAGACAGGGGCCGGGCATTGGTGGCGCACGCCTTTAATCCCAGCACCCGGGAGGCAGAGGCAGGCGGATCTCTGTTGAGTTTGAGGCCAGCCTGGTCTCCAGAGCGATAGGCTCCAAAGCTACACAGAGAAAACCTGTCTCGAAAAAAAGTTCAAGACAGGGTTTCTCCAAAGCCACAGAGAAACTCTGTCCTGACCCCCCCCCCAAAAAAAAGTAGGGTGGCCTGATTAGTATTTATTTATTTATTTATTTATTTATTTGCTTGCCCACAATGTATTTGGTGAAAGTTATCTGTATTGCTTGAATCTTTGTGTCTTTAATTTTGGGTTTCCCAAGGCCTCACTGATGTTGTAGTTCCTTCCTTCCTTCCTTCCTTCCTTCCTTCCTTCCTTCCTTCCTTCCTTCCCTCCTTCCCTCCTTCCCTCCTTCCCTCCTTCCTTCCTTCCTTCCTTCCTTCCTTCCTTCCTTCCTTCCTTAATTTAAATTAGAAACAAACCTGCTTCACTTGTCAGTTCCAGCTCCCTCTCCCTCCCCTCCTCCCCAGTCCCCCAGCCTGATTAGTTTTTATGTGTTTTGTTTAAAAAATACATTTATTTGTTATGTATGTGGGCATAAATGCCATGGCATCTGTGTGGATGTCAGAGGATAAGCTTGTGGGAATTAATTCTTTCCTATTATGTGAGTGCCCTTGTAGGACTCAATGTAGTGCCACTGTCAGGTGTGGTGGCAGATGCCTTTAAGCATTGAGCAATCTCACTAGTGTGTATGCCTCTGTGTCTGCTCTGCCAAGCCACAGGGTCTCCTATATCCCAGGCTACTTGCTATGTAGCCAGGGTTGATCTTGAGCTTTTGATCCTGACTCCACTTCCCATGTTTTGAGATTGCAGGGTCCATCCACTGCAACAGCCTTATTCAGTGCAGGGAGTCGTCCAACCCAGGTGTTACTGTATAATAGGCAAGACTGTGCCAGCTGAGCTATACCCGCTACCCTTGTGCTGTTTGGCTTCAGTGTCCAGCATTGCAAAAACAACAGTAATACTTAGTGAAAACATTATTGGAGTAGATTGGGGTAGGTTGAAAATATGGTTCTGTTTGAATGGAAGTATTTAATACTGTAGTTTGGTCAGTTCTCAGTCATCTTACAATCTCTTAAAGATAAGAGCTTCTATTTTATAGGTACTGATGTGATATTAAAGGTTCTGCACTTCCATGTATTAACAAAGATAAGATGAAAATGTTTCCTTGAATGCAATAGGAAGGACTTGCCTTCCCAGACATGAAAGTGCAGTGGAGTTCAATGTTTGTAGTGGCAGAGAATTAGAGAACCCCAAACACAAAATTCATGCCTTAGTCTGTGTGCACAGTAAAGGTAAGGCTTCACATCTAGACAAGAATGTCATTGGCCAATGTATTAGATAACATTTAGGAGAGATTAGTTTATTCCCCACTATTTCAGCACAGTACAGTGTTAAGACAACAGTAAGGTTCAGACACACAATACAGCATATCTGGCATTTTATAATTTTGAGAGAGAAGAATCTTTATAGGCATGTGCTGTGACTAATCTTGGTACACTTGGGAAGAGGGACTCTTAGTAAAGAATTTCTTCAGCCAGACTGACCTTTGCAAATGTCTGTGGGGTATTTTGTTTGTTTTCTTTTGAGACAAGGTTTCTCTGTGTAGCCCTGGCAGTCCTGGAGCTCTTTAGACCAGGCTGGCCAGTTCAAGAGATCCACCAGCCTCTGACTCCTGAGTGTTGGGATTAAAGGCATGCATCACATCACCCAGAGGCTATGGGATATTTTTTTTATTGTTGATTGGTGGAGGCTCAAACCCACTGTGGTGAGGTACTACCTTTGGGCAGGTGGCCTGGGCTATGTAAGAGTAGCTAACTATGAGTCTGGAAGTAAGGGAACAAGCAGCATCCCACCAAAGTATCTGTGTCAAGCTCTTTTTTTTTTTCTCAGTAATGAACGGAGAAAATGTTTATTCCGTATATTTCTGTATATTTGCATTCTTTTACAACAGAAATGTATTTATGGATTGTTCATATAAATTCATTTTTAGGTGTAATGGGGTCCAGTCAAAACAAACTTTATATCATTGTTTCTAAGTTAATCAAAATTAAAGTTCAAAGTCTTGTCAAATAATTTCTAATTTTCCTGTTCTGCCTGCCCCATTATTCACTGTAGTCTACCTTCCTCATAATTCTAGTTCAGTGTATTAGTAAGGTTTAGATAATGTCCTTTTTATCCACACCTACAAATGAATATGTACTGCAGCAATGGACACTTTGTATTGCTATTTCCGGTACTCATTTGAGAAGTGGTTAAAGGTTGCCCTTGGTTGCTCAACAGAAAAATCTGTAGTCTATAAAAATCAGGGCTGGGAATGTGGCTCAGTTGGTAGAATGCTTGCCTATCCTGCAGAGCCCTGGGTTTGATTCTCAGCACTGCATAATCCAAATCTGGGTAGTAGGCTCAGAATTTCAAGGTTGTCTTTAGCTACACAATGAGTTTGAGGCCAGCTTGGGCTACAGGACAGTCTCAAAACAAAACTAAAAACAAACCCCTAACATCCAGATAGTTAGGCACCAACTATAAAGACTTGTTATCTGTAGGGCTGTTTATGTATGAATGGTATGTATATGTGTATCTGTATGTATGTACACACATGTACGTATGTACATGTCTGTGTTGAAGCTAGAGGTTTGCTATAAGCTGTCTTCCTCAATTGTTGCCCCACTGTGTCAAGCTCTTATCTTGAATTCCTACCTTGTCTCTCCTTGATTGCCTATAACCTGTAGGCAATGAAACAACAATAGAAAAACAAATTAGAACAAGAGTGACCATTAAAAACAAAAAGATAAAATAAACTTTGTCTTATACAAAACTAATGACTTATCTTTAGAAGATGTTAGAAATTAGGAAATATTGTTGAACACACAGAATGGTGACCTGCTTCCCTTACTAACCAAAGAACCACAGTTTTAAGGGAGTGGAAAATGCCTCTTCCCCCTGCTGGGCTATAGTGAGGCAAGCGGAAGCCGGGCTCCAGCACTCATGTGTCTCAGTTACTGAAAGCAAGTGGTATTCTTGAATTCTCCAGCAGGTAAGCACATGTGTGTTTTGTTTTGTTTTGTTTTGTTTTGTTTTTAGGCAGGATCTTGATGTATAGCTTTGAGTGTCCTAGAGCTCAGAAACCTCCCCACCATGCATGGGCTTCTGCCTCCAGGGTAATGGGATTAAGGGCATGTACCACCACACCCAACCTTCAAAATTGTTTTGACTGCTCTGATTTACTTGTATTTCCCAGTGAGTTTTAGTATTATTTTGTTACTTTTGAGCATAATCACAGATGGAATTTTTTTCATAGAGATTACATTGAGTCTGTAGTTCAAGTTGGGGGAGTAATAACAAAACATTAGGTAACTTTTGTATTTACTCAGGTCATCTTCCCTGGTTTTCTTTTATTTTTTGTTTGTTTTAAAGAAACATTTGCATCCTTTAGAGTAATTGTTTTTACACTTAAGACACTTATTTCCTTTTTGTGTTTGGAGATGATCTTGCTGTGTTGCTTGGTCTGGATACAAGTTCACTACCCTTGCTACACAGCCTTCCTTTTAGTACTGGGACCACATGCATGCCTGTGTCTCTCTGCTTTATTCCTAAAAAATAAATAATTTTTTTCTTTGAATTCTATTAAATGCAAATTGCTTTCTACTGGAATACTTGAGTCTTCTTCTCCTTCAGCAGTTTTAGATTATCACACTTTTATTTTGCTGTCTAAATTTGCCACTGATGCATGTGTTCCTTTCAGCTCTTAAAAGCATATACACTGACTGCAGAAGTCCTCAAGTAGGGGAAGTGTGTTCTTGAACCCCATTGCTCATTTAGTACTTTTCCCACTGAAAACCACGGCTGTTTGTGTGGATGTACTTTATAGAATTTCTTTCTTGTAGCCAAAAGAATTTTTCATTGTTGGATTCAGGCGTCAGATTCTCATTGTGTTTCTTTTATGAAATACTTCATGAGTTTAAAAACAAGCTTTCTCTGAAGGCAGTGATAAGAGTTTGTTCCTTGTCTTATGAGATGACATATCAAGGCCAAGCATGGTGGGCACACCTTTAACTCCCCTTTCATGGGGGTCAGAGACAGGTCTACACATGAGTTCTAGAACAGCCAAAGCTACATAATACAGAGACTCTGTCTCAAAGAAAACACCCACCCAAAAGAGATGACATGTCAATCTTGAAATACCTGGCTCTGCTGGGTTTTACTTATCTAGCTCACGAAGTAGACTTTCCTAAAAGATGCCATCTTTCTCATATACCCTTTAATATGTGAAGGCTGAAGTAGTGAGGGGCTGTAGCTCAGTGGGCGAGCCTGGCTCTGGGAGGTCCTATATCAACTCCTAAGCTACCAAACAGGGCAGAACATAAATAACTGACTGCCCTTCTTGACCCTCTCCGTAGACTGTGAAGGCTCAGTCCTATAATTCTCACACTTAGCAGGCTGATGTAGGAAAGGTCATTGTTAGTTCAAGGCAACCAGATCTACAAGGTGAGACCTTGTAACAAAAACAGACCAAAAATAGAAAACAAAGTGAAATAACGCAGATATAAGGAAACCTTTGGCTTAAATCTAGGTGAAAACATTGTTTTCTTGCCCTTTTTAAAAATGGCATGTGTAGCCCCAGTTGGTATTGAACTTGCCTTAGCTTTGTCTGGACCCTAAGGTTGCAGGCACGTGCTACTACTATGCTCATCTTGTTTGCTTTCTTGCTCCGTCAGCTTTTCCTTGGCACAATCGCATCCACATTCTGTCCCTCCTCTCTTTGCTCAGATACTTGTGGTGACCTAACCCACCTTCCCTCCAGATCTCTTCTTGCCCCTCAAGCATGCAAGGTTCTTAAACACTGGCATTACTGTGTCATTCCATGCCTTGTTCAGAATAACCAGACTATGTTTACTACAGATCACTTGGGACATCACATTTTTTATTTTGGTTTTGGTTTTTCAAGACACTGTTTCTCTGTATAGCTCTGGCTGTCTTGGAACTTGATCTGTAGACCAGGCTGGCCTTGAACTCACAGAGATCCACCTGTTTCTGCCCCCCTCAGATCTGGGATTAAAGGCATGTGCTACCATCGTCCAGCCGGACATGACATTTTTAAATTAATTACCTCATTTGTATGATTAGAAATTCCTCTGCAGCCTAGGCTAGACTCAAACATGAGGTGAACTTCTTCTTGCTTCCATTCTTTGGGTTTAGATTATAGATGTAGCTTCAATGCCTGGCAAGGACTCCATACTATGTTTTTCAGGGGCTCCTCACAAAGGAGCTTCTTGTCAACCTTCCCTCCTGTTACCCTGCAGCACTGATGGCCTTCTTGAGCTTATCTGACTTGTCTTCTCCTTGGGTTTGCTTTCTCCAAAAAGTCCATGCACTCCTTAGAATGATCAGATTTTTCCTTTTACACTCCCCAGCTTCCTTGCTCTCACTGGTCTGTGTTAATGCTCACACTAATAGCTCTTCAGCCAGACATTTTATTATTAGATGGAGTAGTTTGATCTTACTTCAGTGAGATCTGTCTCTGTTGGGTTGCAGTTGTTGTTTCTGTGAACTGAGGAGAATGGGAGTTACTTGGACCCCTTAACAGCTCTTTCTCATGGGGCACCTTCACACACTAAAAAGACTCCAGAGTTTTAGATTTGAAAAGTGAGCTCAGTACACAACACAATTCTTTTCTTTACTCAGAAGCATCATAGCATGCACATCTATTTTAAGGGTTAAACTGTGTGTGTGTGTGTGTGTGTGTGTGTGTGTGTGTGTGTGTGTGTGTGTGTGTGTGTGTGTGTGTAGATGTTAAGCTTGTAACTGTGCATTCAGTGTATTTTGAAGGATAACATGGAAGTAGCCTTACTGCTTTTCAGTTTGGAACCATAGGATTATGAGTCCCCTCAATCATTTACATACAATTTTTGGTGGGTGCCAGGGAAATGACCCTTTTGTAGCCACCTCTGGATTAGGCACCCCCTCCCTGTTCATGTTAGTGTCTTGGAGGCAGTTATATGTGGTTCTCTGAGAATGTGGCATCCTGTTATGTAGGAAATTTGATATCTTTGAATTTCTGCTTAACACTTGGTATTTGGGTTGGCTCTTTGTTTCTGTTTTTTGCTGTTTAGTCTGTCCTGATCCCAAGAAAGTTTTAACACATCCATGGTCCCCAGTTGTGTGAGTTCAATTGGGCAGTAACACAAATGAGCTTTAAAGACAAGCTGGATTTCAGTTTGGGGGGCAGGAAGAGATTGTGTGCAGGGAAGGTCTCTTTGCCTATTTTTGTGCCTAAAGAGGCCTGGCTTTTTGTCCCACCCTGCCTCCGTGAAAGTCAAGATAGCTTGGGGCTTGGTTTTATTTTGACATTGTAGCTCTTAATTCTCTGCTTTAGTTTTCTGTTGAAGGGACAACTGTTGCCTGACTGTGATGGGGCTCCTCAAAGCCTTGCATTTTGTACTTATGTTTGGTCATCTCTACAGTGAATAAAACAAACCATTTCCTGACATTTAGTTGGGGAAATAGTGAATGTGCTTTGTTCAGTGGGCTCAGAACTACCATCAGTGGGGAAATAATTGACGTTATTCAGAATGGATAGTATTTGCTGTTGGGGTTTTTCAGACAGGTGCTGTTGCACTGTATCGGATGTAGAACAGCTGTGTATTTCTGGCATGCTCTGTGTTGTGGGTAGGGACTTGATGCATCAGATGTGAGTTTTTGATGATACTGTGGCAGGGATTGATTTTCAGATTGCCTGTTTTTGCAGCAGAGCAGTGTTTCACTAGGAACATTACCCTTCACCTTGTGGAGCAGTTTATGCAGGGCTGTCAGCTCTGCCCACAGTCATTGCAGTCTTCATAGGCCAGTTGTTCTCTTCTGCACTCCCATGTTTCTTTTCTTGAGGTTTTTTTTTTTTTCCTGTTTTATTTTTAAGACATTTAAATTTATTAGTATTATTTTGGTTATTTGAGACAGGGTTTCTCTGAGTAACCTTGGCTGTCCTGGATCTCACTCTGTTGACCAGTCTGGCCTTAAACTCAGAGATCCCCCTGCCTCGAGAGTACTAGAATTAAAGGCTTTCATAACCACCACCCTGCTTTATTTTTAATTATGTATATGTGTGTCTTGTGTGTGCATTTGCGCATGAGTTCCCACATAGGCCATAGGTGTGGGATCTCCTGCAGCTGGAGTTAACATAAGGTGGTTGTGAATCATCCAACATTAGTGTTGGGAATTGAATTCGGGTTCTCTGGAAGAGCAATGTGTACTGTTAACTGCTTGAGGCATCTCTGCGGTCTATTTGTTTATTTATTTGTATGTTTGTTTTTTGGGGACGAGGTTCTTATTTATCACAGACTGGCTTGGGGATTTTCGTGTAGCTGAGCATGTTTTTTTTTTTTTTAAGATTTTATTTATTTATTATGTGTACAACATTCTGCTTCCATGTATATCTGCACACCAGAAGAGGGCACCAGATCTCATAATGGATGGTTGTAAGCCACCATGTGGTTGCTGGGAATTGAACTCAGGACCTCTGGAAGAGCTGTCAGTGTTCTTAACCTCTGAGCCATCTCTCCAGCCCGCTGAGCATAGTTTTTAACTTCTGTTCCTCCTGTCCTCACCCCTGCATCCTGGGGATTGCAGGCATTGTTCCTTGTGCTCAGTGTATTTCTGTATCTTAACAGTAAAGTGGGATTATTGGTGTGCTGTTGCACTTTCCTACGTACTGTGTGTACTTGTGGTGCAGGGGCTTGGAACCAAGGCCTCATGCCTATCAAGCATTCATTCTGAGCTAGCTCCATTCCCTCTTTGTTGTGTTCAGCTGTTCTTCTTTCAGCTGCAGCCCTCTCCTTCTTAGAGGTTGTATCTGATTGACCAGTCATGGTGCTGCATGCTCATACTCTAAGCATTAGGCACGCCAAGACGTGACGATTGCCATACATTACAGCTTAGTTTAGGTTATATACTGAGTTCCAGGTCATTCTGGGCTGTACCGAATGAGCTCTGGTTTTATGTAAGCACTTGATGGGCTTGGGTGCAGCTTCCTCTACTTCTAGGGGACAAGATTAAATTTTTCTTAATTTCCTGGAGGGTGGGTGGGTTGTGCATACATGTGGCGGTCAGGGGCCAAGTTCTAAGAGTCTCTCCTCATGCCTCTACATGTTTTCTGGGGATTGAAATCAGCTGTCAGCCTTGCACAGCAAACTCTTGAACCTGCTGAGCCCTCTCACTGGCCCTGTAGTTTAATTTTTGTGATGCTGGGAAGCAAAATGAAGGCCTCTCTATGCCAGCCAGCCTTTTGCCATTTAACTTCACCTTACCCCATTTTGTGGTATCTATATATTTATATTTTTATTTGCTTATAATAGAATACTAACATTTTACTTTTTTGGTTTGTTGTGGTTTTTCGAGACAGGGTTTCTCTGGGTAGCTTTGGAGCCTATCCTGGCACTCGCTCTGGAGACCAGGCTGGCCTCGAACTCACAGAGATCTGCCTGCCTCTGCCTCCTGAGTGCTGGGATTAAAGGCATGCGCCACCAACGCCCGGCACATTTTACTTCTTACTTGACTACTATTCTGGCTGTGCTTTCAAAAACAATTTTTTTTTCCTTTCCTTTTTTTGAGACAAGGGTTTCTCTATATTGCTTTGGAACCTTTCCTGGAACTCACTCTGTAGACCAGGCTGGCCTCAAACTCACAAAGATCTGCCTGCTTCTGCCTCCTGAGTGCTGGGACTAAAGGCATGTGCCACCAATGCCAGGCTTTTAAAAAATTCTATAGGTCTGGCAAGATGATGTCTCAGGGGATAAAGGCATTTGCCACTAAGCAGGACTAGAGTTCATTTCCCAGGAACCATGTGGTGAGAAGAGAATATATACAATTTGTTATCTGACTGCCACATAGGCATGGTTGCTTTCACATACATTCATTACATGAATAAATGTTGAAATACAGAAACAGTAAAATGATAGAGAACAAAAGATAAGAATGGCCCCAATAGCATCAGTAGTGTTTGAACAGGTCTTTAAAACATTTAAGTTTCACAATTTTAAAACATTTATTACTATGAACAAGCAGTTCAAAGGACTACTCAGGGGACTTGATTATCTGCTTTAGCTATTTAGGACCAAATGCCAAGTCATTTTCCTGGCCAGTTTTATGAATATAATAATCTAATAATAAAACAATTCTTTGACAAGTTTGACTGTTGTTTTGTTTTATTTCCTCCTCCTCTTTGAGGCAACTTGAAACTCACAATGTACCCCATGCTCACTCAGTTACTTCCATGAGCTAACATGCCTGGTGAAGTCTACATTTTCTTCAAGTTATAGATAGATGACTTGGAGTTTGAGGAGCAGAATATGAATTGGGCAAGAGAAAGATGTTTCCTTCTGACCACCACCAGGTGGCATCGAAGATTCAACCAACAGATAAATGTAGACCTTTTTTCCCTCTAGTTGTGTGTTTTTAAGGCAGGGAGTGGGACACAAAATTAACTGAATCTTTCTTCCTTGTCTGGTAACTTTTCTTCCTCCTTTTCCTTTCTATGACCATAACTTCTTCAGAACCAGCTACCATGTGTCTGTTGCTGGCATGTACCACCATGCCGGGCTGAGTAAATTAATTTTAAACAGGATTATTTTTGATTAGGGGTGTGCCAGTGTGTTCACCTGAGTGCAAGTGCCCACAAAGTCCAGAAAGGGGTAACCGATCTTCTGGAGCTGGAGTTACAGGTGGTTGTGGGTGTTGGTAACTGAATCCAGGTCCTCTGCAAGAGCAGAGCCGTCGTTCCAGCTTTATGAACTAACATTTGCTAATAGCTGACAGAGCTTTCAGATGATGGACAGGGTTAGGACAAGCTAGAGGAAGTAATGGGGGCTATTTAGGGATTTTTATGGCATCCAGATGAAAATGGGGTGCTGAAGATGAGCTATGTCTTTTCCTCTGCTAAAAGCTTTATCTAGAGTACAGCTCCAGTCTTCTGCTTCTCCCAAGGGGCTTCCTATGTTCCTTTTTGCCTAGTGTGCATGGCACACATCCATTATTTGTGTACCCCTCCTTTGGGAAGAGAGGATATTAGGTGTTAGGCCTCATTAACCTTGCAATGCTCTGCCTAAAATTTTCCACTGAAGTGTCTGTCTTTGGCAATACCTTTACCCTTGGGGATACTATGCCAGAGCAGTGCCAGATCAAACCCTTGGAATAGTCTTCCTTTGTGGAGTAACTCTATACCATAATGCTATTTTCTTCTCTTGCTCTTTGTAGCAACTTGTCATAAGGGTCAGGGCAAAAGAATTTGGGAGCTTGTGGTCTTTGGCAGAGCAGGTCAAAAACATAACTATGTTAGAAAGATGTGTGAGTGTGAGCATTTAAGTGTGCACCTGTGTTTGCAGAGCATTCCTAGTTCAGTTTAGCACTTTTAACTCCCAACTGTAAGAACATTTCTTTTCGTTAACAATAAGATTAGCTGAGCATGTAGGTTTCGCAAACTTCTAAGCTGGGCTGAGGGATACTAGAAGGAGTGGTGTGCCTGCTGGATACAGGCAGTACTGCAGAATCTGCACTTCTTATGAAGGTGGTATTGAGCCGGGCGTTGGTGGTGCAGAGGCAGAGGCAGGCCTGTTCGAGGCCAGGGAGTTCGAGGCCAGCCTGGTCTCCAGGGTGAGTGCCAGGATAGGCTCCAAAGCCACACAGAGAGACCCTGTCTCAAAAAAAAAAAAAAAAAAAAAAAAAAAAAAAAAGAAAGACAAAAAAGAAGGTGGTATTGAGGGGTGTATTGGAAAGGGAAGGATCTCTCAAAATGGTTTAACTTGCCACGTGTCTTGTCAGAAGACAAGTTTGCATATAGACCTTGCAGAGAGAACTAAACTTATACAAAGTTAAAACCATTCTGCCTAGTCACACATGGTGGCACTTGCTTGCCATCCCTGTACTGTGGGGGTATAGGTAGGAAAAGTTCAAGGACAGCCTGGACTACATAATGAGTTTCAGGCCATCTATGGCTACACAGTAAAACACTGTCTAAAACAAAACACCACAGAAACAAAAAGCAACCAATAGTATTTGACAGTAAATACTTCAGAGATGTGTCTTAATTGTGGATCTGTTCAGTGAAAGAGAACTTGAACCCACTGTCAGCTTGCATGCACACAGTGCTTCACAACATGGAGTGATGAGAGCAATGCCTTCACTAGTCATCTGCGTTGCAGCTGACTGGATTATTGTTACTTAGATAGCAGAAATTCACTTTCTCATGATTACTGGTCTGTCTCTTAGTGTCACTTGCCCGTTGTCATCTTCACAGATGCTTTTACTGACTCCGCTGTCAGCGCCAAAGTGAATGGTGAACACAAGGAGAGGGACCTGGAGCCCTGGGATGCAGGGGAGCTCACAGCCAGCGAGGAGCTGGAGGCTCTGGAGAATGATGTGGTGAGTGCCATCTGTGACTGCCCAATGTGCTCTGTGTACCCCAGCTCTCAGTTTAACATATCTCTGTCCTCAGCAGCACATGTAGAACAAAGACAAGAAGAGAAAAGCATTTTTCCTTGACTTGCAGGCTCAGCACCCAGAAAATACTGTCTTTGCGATAAAGTAATACTGGAAATTAGAGTTAAGAGATGACAACCTGCTGTATTTTGAATGCATGTAAAATAAGGAGCCTAAGGCAGATAGTGTTGTGTGGTGACTTTCCTAGAGATGAAGTCAAATTGTCCTTTTTTTCTGAGGAAAAGAAAGTTATCATTAAGATAAAATTTTATATTGATGTGGCAACTGTGATGTCACCATTCAGGAGGTAGAAGTAGAAGAGTTGGGAGTTCAAACTAAAGAGTTGGGAGTCCACTAAAGAGAAAGTTTGAAGCTAGCCTGAACTGTGTAAGACCCTTACTCAAAAAAATCCAAATCAGCCTGGTGTGGTGTTACCTGCCTTTAATGCCAGGAGGCAGAGACAGACAGGTCTACATAGCAAGTTTGAGGCTAGCCAGAGCTAACCAGTGATATCCAGTCTTGGGGGTGAAAAAAGTAACAACCACAAAAGATAAATACTCACGTTACATTAAAATTAAAGCATTGCCTCGTTGTCTACAGAAACTTGGTTCTGAAATGTGCATTTTTCACGTATTATTTTTGGTTTTCTTCTGGCATGCTGTCAGCAAGTTGAATCTTACAGACTTTGTGATAGAGTTTTTTATTTTAGGTGTATGGGTGTATTGCATGTATGTCTGTGCACATATGCATTAGAGGCCATAAGAGGGTTCAAATCCCCTAAACTGGAGTTACAGATAGATGGTTGTGAGATTCTATGGGGGTGCTGGGAAATGACCCTGTGTCCTTTGGAAATGCAGCCAGTGCTAGTAACTACTGAGCCATCCCTCCAGTCTCTTAGGGCGTAGAGATCTGATGTTAAACTGTGCCATAAATAAGGTTAAGTTAGCAAAGAACCTTGTGTTGTGAACAGAGAACCTGAGTTTACTATCTAAGACATAGTAAATAGTACCCTTCTCCTCTAAGAGCTCAGCTGGCTAATAGAACAGATCTACCCTGAAAAGCTATCATTGTTTATCTTCAAACTTTCAAGATTCACCTAATTTTCTTCTAATCTTTTATTTATTTAAAAAGTTTTTTTTCCCTATTTTGCATACCAACAACAGTTCTCCCTCCCGCTTCTTTCCCACCTTCTCCCCCCCTCAATTCCCCAAGGTTTACCTAAACTTATTATAATGGTTCTCAAATGTGTCTCACTGCACCTTTGTGATGGGAACTGGTACACTTTTTACTCTATTAGATAGGGGAGGTTTGTGGAGAATGACAGTGTTTATCAAAATTTAAAATGTAAGTGTGGTGTATTCTAGCAGTATTACTACTAAGAATTTACTTTAGCTGATTGTGGTGGTGCACACCTTTAGTCTCACCACTTAGGAGGCAGAGGCAGTTGGATTCTGTGAGTTGAAGGCCTGCTTGTGCTATATACTGTGAGACTCTTATCTTTTTTTTTTTTTAAAGATTTTATTTACTTATTATGTATACAACATTCTGCTTCCATGTATATCTGCAAACTAGAAGAGGGCACCAGATCTCATAACAGATGGTTGTGAACCACCATGTGGTTGCTGGGAGTTGAACTCAGGACCTCTGGAAGAGCAGTTGGTGCTCTTAACCTCTGAGCCATCTCTCTAGCCCGAGACTCTTTTATCTGTTTAAGAATAAGGAAATAATAGATTAAAAATAGAAGATTTACCTTTGTTGTAATATATCTATAATACATGCAGATAATTATATTTCAGGCTATTTTGCAGCATTATTTTTGTTAGTACCCATATCAAAAGCATGAATTATTTATTTATTTATTTATTTATTTATTTATTTATTTATTTGTTGTTTTCTGTATAGCTTTGGCACCTGTCTTGGAACTAACTCTGTAGACCAGGCTGGCTTCCAACTCACATATATCCACCTGCCTCTGCTTCCTGAATGCTGGGATTAAAGATGTACGTCACCACCATAAGACTGCAAACATGAATTTCTTAATAGAAATACATTCCTACCAAAACCCAGAAAAATATCTAATGTACTTACTAACAGAAAAGCAAGTTTTAGAATAGCATTACTGTATTTGAATTCTAAAAATTACATATTGAGTGGGAGAGAGAGACAGAAAGACAGAGACAGAGAATATGAATGAGTCTGTGTACACATTAAGACCAGAAGAGGGTATCAAATTCCCTGGACTTGAGAGCTGCTATGCAGGTGCTGGAAATCCAGCTTCATTCAAGAGTACTAATACCTCTTTTTTGTTGTTGTTGGGTATTATTTTATTTTTAGACAGTTTGGGGGTTTTTTTTGTTTGTTTGTTTGGTTTTTTTGAGACAGGATTTCTCTGTGGCTTTGGAGCCTATCCTGGCACTCGCTCTGGAGACCAGGGTGGTCTCGAACTAACAGAGATCTGCCTGCCTCTGCCTCCCGAGTGCTGGGACTAAAGCCATGCGCCACCAACACCCAGCTAGACAGTTTCTTAGTTGGGTTTTTTGTTTTGTTTTTAGACAAAGTTTCTCTATGTAGTCCTGGCTATTTTGGAGCTTGTTCTGTAGATTTAGCTGTTCTTGAAATCAGATCCATCTGCCTCTACCTTCTGAGTGCTAGGATTAAAGGTCTGTACCACCATACCTGGCTCAGTAGTAAGAGCTCTTAATCTTAAAAAACCATTGGCTTAAGCCCAAGAAATTCTTAATAGTAGATATTTATGTGCCTTGTAATTTGAAGATGCTTAATTTTGGTGGATATTTTTCTGTTTATTATGGTGCATCACTCAAAGATTATAGAAGTCATAGTCTTCCAATTAAAACAAATTAGAGAGAGAGACACACGGGGAAAGTGAACCTGAATGAGAGAGAGAGGACACGTGTACATGTGGAGTCCTGAAGACAACTTATGGGAGTTAGTTCTCTTCCTTGACCACTGAGACATCTCTCCAGCTTTAACCTGTCAGGCTAAGAGAGGTATGTGGCAAGCCATCTGTTGATACTTGCCTCTGAAGATTCTGCTGTATTTGCCCCAGTTCTTCCAGGGTGAAGAATGCAGTTTCCTCCTTCACGGATAGAGGGTTACAATGCTAAGGTTGGAAGTTAGGGCAGTGGGGCCCATAGCTGTTGCTGAGATTCTTTTGCAGTTGTTCATGGCAAACACTTCTAAAACTTGGCTTGTGTGGTATAAATCCCACTAGCTTTCCCATTGCTTTATGCTGTCCTTCCTTACCTGCCTAGGGGAATGGACAGTAGCAGAGTGTGGTATTCTGGCATGGAAATCCAGTAGGAAAAATTTTGGCTGCTTTTCCTTTCCCAAATGTTTTGGGCTATCAAAATGCACCTCTTGTCATTCTAAGACCCAGTTTAGTGATAGAAGTTGTGCAGAAGGCTGTTAGCACAACTGAAGGAGAGAGAACTCTGACCCAAGAGGCCCTGGATTTATGATGTGACTGGATGCTCTAAGTTTTCCTTATATCCTCTCAGATAACTCATGTAACCACCTACTTATCTAAGAGGATGATACTTTTGAGAAGAGTTTTTCCTAAAGAGCTGTTGTTTTGTTTTCTTTTTGTTTTTTGAAATGGGGCTTTTTTTTTTTTTTTTTTTTTTTTTTTTTTTTTTTTACTGTGTAGCCCAGGCTGGCCTTGAACCAAAACATCCTCCTGTCTCAGTCTCCTTAGGTATGACAGGTATGAGTTATGTCTAGCCTTCTTTAAAATGTTTCTAAAAGCAAATTTGCATTTGTGACAGGAAGGTGTGGAGTTAGGTCCTGCCAGTGCAGTTTGTTAGATGTTATTGCAAAAATTGGTTGCAGCTGAATTAAAAACTGGGATTTTAAAAAATGACCTTTATTTTCTTTCTAGTCTAATGGATGGGATCCCAACGATATGTTTCGATATAATGAAGAGAATTACGGTGTAGTGTCCACATATGATAGCAGTTTATCTTCGTATACGTAAGTTCACAAAGTTCTCTTTTAGCTAATTTTTGTCTACATCAGCTTAAATTATGTTGTTGAATTAATGTCTGTTTCATTTTAAATTACACATCGAAACAACAAGAAGAAAACTGACACTGGTGGCATACACCTTTAACCCAGCACTCTTGAGTTTGAGGCCAGCCTGGTCTACAGAGTGAGTTCCAGGTTGGTCAGGGTTACACAGAGAAACCCTGTCCCAAAAAACCTAAATAAATAGATAATAAATAAACAAACCAAAAGATGTGACATTTATTTTTGTTAACTATTTAGGCTGACAAACTCATATTAAAACAGGGAATAGATACAGTTTTTTTTCCCCCATACCTTGTTTTCTGGACAAAATACATTTTGTCTTTTTTTTTTTTTTTTTTTTTTTTTTTTTTTTTTTTTTTTTGAGACAAATTTCTCTGTGGCTTTGGAGGCTGTCCTGGAACTTGCTCTTGTAGACCAGGCTGGTCTCGAACTCACAGAGATCCGCCTGCCTCAAGAGTGCTGGGATTAAAGGTGTGCGCCACCACCGCCTGGCCCTTGTCTTTGTTTTTAAATTGTAAAAAGGTTAAATTTATAGGGATAGGGTTTGCATGAACCATTTCTTGAAATAGTAAATGTTCTATGTAACAAAAAATGCATATTTTAATTTATTATAACAAGTCTCTGATGACCCCATGCACTAAACTTTCTTAATAGTTGTGTGTGACGCATAACATGAGTGTGACATTGAAGCAATCACTTCTGTCTTCTTCTCTTTGTGTTTAGCGTTCCCTTAGAAAGAGATAACTCAGAAGAATTTCTAAAACGGGAGGCAAGGGCAAACCAGTTAGCAGAGGAAATTGAATCCAGTGCTCAGTACAAAGCTCGTGTGGCCCTTGAGAATGACGACAGGAGCGAGGAAGAAAAATACACAGCGGTCCAGAGAAACTGCAGTGATCGTGAGGGCCATGGCACGAGCTCTAGGTATATAAAGGGAACCACAGTGCAGTGTGTTGGACACATTGAAGGGTTGTATGAGAAAATGTCCTGCATCTGTTTCCTCTTAAATGAAGCTTAGGTAGACAATGCTGATGGGTTTGGTTAAGATTCTATTAGAGAAAAGATTGTGGTCATCTTGATAGGATCTTTTGGAATTCAGCTGGAGTCTAGTGTTGAAGACACTAATACCCAGCCCAGACCCCAAGGAGCTCCTTAAAACAAGATTCAGAGGGACTCAGTGACCTGGTGACATTGTACTCTTTTTCAGGGTGAAAGTGTGTTCAGAGTACTGGGGATGTCTAGAGTGAGAATGCCCTAGAATTGCATGTGTAGTTCAAGAGCCTTACCAGGTGGTAACGTTTGTAACAGGATAATGGGACCTGTTTGCCACTGGCAGTGAGGGAAATTTTTTTCATCTCTGTAGACACATAACCCTGTCAGAGTCTGGCCTCTTCAGGCGAAGGCTAAGACCCAGGGTCAGTATTTGTATGTCATTGTGGCAGATGGCAGAAGCACTTGTGTGCCATATTTGAAGAGTGGCTTGTAGGGAACAGTGAGGAACAAACATGCTCTGAGTCAGAGAGTTTTCTCTGTGTAACACTGTGCAGCTGAGAGAAAGCAGTTAGCTGCTAGACAGACTCGCTGTGGGAAGGCTGGAAACAAGGAAGGCTTGAGCCTTACTTGGAAATTCAGCTTTTACTGATGCTTCTTCTGAGAGCATGTGAGCTAAAAACAGTGTGAAGTGAACTTGTGGGGAGAAATGATTGATGACTCAGGGTTGAGTGCATTTGCTGGGCTTGTAGGACTCTCATTTATTCATAAACATGTTGTTGAACATCTGCTACATTGTGGGTAAAGCACAAGCTGCATCCTGTCTTCAGGGTTTCACAGCTGACTTTTGTGATTTATCTAATCATCATGGAGTGTCAGGGAGGATGAGAGTGAGCACAGCTTGTTAAACTGCTGGTGGGAAGAGTTACAATGCCATGAGACAGTGTGGTGGCAACTGAGCCTTATGTGAGAAAAACTCTTCTACCTGGTGTTCTGTTAGCCCTGTACTTTTTAGCTAGCATAAATAATTTAGAGGTTCTCTTATTTCTAGGGAAAGTAAATATATTCCTCCTGGACAAAGAAACAGAGAGGTCATATCCTGGGGAAGTGGGAGACAGAGCTCACCACGGATGGGCCAGCCTGGACCAGGCTCCATGCCATCAAGAGCTGCTTCTCACACCTCAGACTTCAACCCGAACTCTGGTTCAGACCAAAGAGTAGTTAATGGAGGCAAGTATTTTGACCAGATTATATCTAAATATTTAAGAGTTAACATACTGGATAGGAATGTGCATGCCATTTTTTTTTAATCTTGTAGAGTAGTTTTTAATATAACTGAGTCTTGTTTTGTGGCTATCAGATAGTATGACATCATATGTGTCCTTGGCACATTTAGAGGGACACCATGGTCCTGAGCTGTTGCATATCTCTCCTACTCATTTGGCCTAAAAACACCTCACACACAAATTGGAAACTCTTGAAGAGATTCTCAGTTTTTAAAAAAATGTGGTTATTTAGGCATAGTTCATGTGGAAGGCACCTCAGTAAATGCAGATTCGTTTTTATTAACTGATAGATTTCCATTCTGTTCATGTCAGGGAAGATCTTAGGGTTATTTATGAGCAAGAGTCATGTGAATAAAATCATGCTAAAAATACAGCACAGAACCTTTGGTTTCTGAGGGCAGGTGTTAGAATGTGGCTGCTTGGATCTCTAGTAGGAAGGCACTTCTGTAGTGTCTTCTGTCAGGTGAATACAGATTATAGATGTTAATAGAAATCTGGTAGACTGAACAGCAGAAATGAATTATATGGCAATATTGTAATTGACAGCAATAGTGTGTTGTTACTGAGGGAAAAGAATCGACAGCCAATTTCAGGTGTTGAAGGTTAGAACAGTGCAAGCTAGATGAGGAGGTTCACACCTGAGGCGGGGGGATTCCCAATCTAGGCTACATTGGGAATTTGAGACCAGTCTGGGTATTAGGAAACCTTATCTTGAAGGAAGGGAGGAGAGGAATTTCAGATGTAAAAACAGGGAACACTAACATTCTAGTTTCATTTGTTTTTGCTGAGTCTTCTCCAGAATTCCTCTCTAAGTAAACATTTGAGTATTTTCTCTACCTAGTAATGGTGGTGGAAATTTCTTTGTTCACCAAGTAAAGATTTTCATTTGTTTGTGAACAGAATTTTCAAGTTAAAAACTTGAAGGGGGCTGAAAAATATGTGATACTCTAGCATGTGGAGCCCCTTGGAAAGGAACCCTGGACTATTGGCTGAGCATCAGGGAAACGGTCATAATGCCTGGCGTGTTGTCAGGGCCTGTGCCCTGCAGTTTGCAGGTCTTCACATTGGTACAGCGGGGTGTAAATAAGTGGGGCACTTTCTAGTGGGTTGAAATGAGATTTGTTTTACAAAGCACCCAGTGCTGTTACTCCAGCATTCTACAAAACAATAGAAATAAGTTCTTATTTCTACCTAAATGGGACTTGGTTAGTGAGCTTTGAAACTGATGGTTAGGTTCAAATGCAGACCTGATGAACATCTCAGGTGAATGTAAGGAAACAGTTTTTATAATGGCTTCAGAAGCTGCTATTTCTTTTTTATTGTTCAGAGCTAAAACCAGTGAAGGAGATGCCCTTCCTGAGCAGAAGTGACTGGTTTACTGAGGGAAGTTATCTATGTGTGTGACTTTATCTTTACAAGTGATGGCTGAAAGCAGCTGAAGAAGTAGGGCTACTAGGCAGAGTCTTAACTGTCTTCTTCAGTAGTATGTGTAGATCCTAATTAACCCTTTGGGAACGTGGATTCATTTAAACAGACTTAATTTTAAGGAGGTTAAAGTAAAATGTGAATCTGTGTCAGTTAAGTTATGCTAAAACTTATCACAAATCAAATGACTGTCCTCAAAGGGTTAAAATGTACAAGAAATCATTTTTGTCATTTTACTTTTTTTTTCTGTTTACTTTTTCCCTCATTTTTTTCTTTAGTTTTTATACTTTCCTTCATATCATTTGTTCTGTCAGGTGTTCCCTGGCCATCGCCTTGCCCATCTCCTTCCTCTCGCCCACCTTCTCGCTACCAGTCAGGTCCCAACTCTCTTCCACCTCGGGCAGCCACCCCTACACGGCCGCCCTCCAGGCCCCCCTCGAGGCCATCCAGACCCCCGTCTCACCCCTCTGCTCATGGTTCTCCAGCTCCTGTCTCTACTGTGCCTAAACGCATGTCTTCAGAAGGTACAATACCACGATTTGTTCATGTTTTTTGTTTGTCTTTGTTTAACTCCTTTGTGAGTTTATGGTTACGAAGTAGTTTCCTCTTCATTATTTAATAACCTATAATTTCTGTGTTTTAACTTGAGTTTATTAAAACTATTTCTATTAACCTTTTGTTCACTAGAGTGAAACTTGTTAAGTGCTGTGTATAAAGCTCTGCACTGTCCTGGATGTAAAGATGAGATCTGACCTGTCTATAATGGCGCTGCTTTCAGCCCAGTAACAGTGATGACCCCACCAGGGCTGTGACCCACTTAACCGCTTCAGTGCTTGGGTGGATACAGCCCTGCCATGGTGCCAGTGAACCTTCCTGTTGGCCAAAGGCAGAGTACTATTTTGGGGTCTTTTGTATTCCATGATATTCCTTATAGTGGCTTTGTATGTCTACCCTCAGGTAAAAATAGTTTTTAGAGTACCTGAGGAACTGTAAATTTAATTGGATAATTACTTTTAAATTAGTTTTGCACGATGGTTATAGTGATAGGCTACTTTAATGGGGAGGCTTTATCTAAAATTTATCAATTAAAAAACATGTATAAATTTTTTTGTCTTTTTGCTCTTGTCAAAATTGTTTGTTTTTGGTGCTAAATTCACTATTGTTGCATGTCATACACTTTGAATGGTGGTACATGCCTGGGACATAGGCAAGAGGATTGCCAAAAGTGAGATCAGTTTGGCTTTTCATGAATTCTAAGCCAGCCAGGATGATATGGTGAGACCCTGTCCCAGTCACCCCAATATCCTGTTCCAAAAAGGTAGCATTCTGATTTAATGCAATTTATAAGTTAAAAAAAATGTTTTGTTTTAAATGACAGTGTCCTTTGAATTCAAAATATTTCTGTTAATGTTCTAATCAGATTGTCTTGGTAAAGTCATGATAAATATAACTGATCAAGACTGATAAAATTTCCTGAAGAAGCTGCTTGGGAGTAAACTATATTGGCTACTTTTAAATTTTCACCCAGGCAGAAGGGATTTTCATAGCTGAATATTGAAATGTTGCAAAGGCAAATTTCACTGACATTTAATGCTTGCCTCTTGTAGTGGTCCCTAGCAACAACATGGATCTCTGTTGTAGACCATTGGGGTAAATGTGTTTATTCTATGAGAATACCTTAGATAAAGAGCTGTGAGCATAAGTGAACTGTGAGCATCGAATTGCAGTCAGATAAGAGGGCTGCTCCTGGACTGTCCACAAAAAATGCTCTACATTGTTCTGGGGTGTTGGTACCTCTAGGTGAAAGCCCTAACAGTAGGCTGGCTCTGGCTAAAAGTCCTTGCCACGAAAGCCTGATGACCTGAGTTTGGTATCTGGAACTGACTCCACAAAGTTGACTTCTCACACATGCTATGGCATATACAAGCACACACCCCCCATACCATAAACATAAAATATTTAATAAATTAAAAAAATAAAGTCCTGACATTAAGAACCATTTTCTCAGAGATCATGTCTGACTATGTTCCCACTGAGAACACAAGGAGAGAGCATGTGTTAGGAGCTATACCTTAGACTCTGAGAAAGGTAGTTCTGGGCTTGTGTTTTTAGTCAGTGGCTTAGTACTACATAGCTGATGGCTGTAGACACAACCATCCCTAATGGCTGGCACAATCAGTGATGTAGTGTTAACAGTGCAAATTTCTGCCAGATGTCCTTCTGGTCTTACGTGGCAGCATTTATATGTGAGGACTGCCATAAGCCATGATTTGTAACTTGATGATTGTGGCCAAAGAGAATTGAGGTTTCTGTTTAAAAAATACTCCTCCCCACCCCCCAGGCCCTAAAGGATATAGCTCAAAGATAGAATGTTGGCCTAGCAAGTATGGGGTCCCTAGCACTGCAAAAAACATTTTTTTTTTTTGTCTCATTTTGGAAGTAGTAAAATTGGGTAGAAAGGTAAAGTAAGAATGACTTATAGTGTAGCTGTAATTCCTATTAAAACATTATTATAACTTATTCTGTAGTTTATACAGTGTTATGGTGTGTTGTTTGATTTATCGCCAATCAATCAACTCTTATATTTCCCATGCCTCAAAAATAAAGGGAAATAAGGCTAGGAAGGTCGGTCAGCTGTATGAAAGCTTCTGCTTTTCCAGAGGACCTGAGTTCAGTTCCCAGCACACCCTCACACAAACACATAGACAATATAGTCAAAAGTAAAAATAAACCTTAAAAGGGGGAAATAAAATATACTTAGATAATTGACATCCCACAAGATAATTCTTAATGTGGCCAAAATCAGAATAGTGTGGTTTTTTAATTTTTTTCTTCAACCAATGAAAAGCTATTAGGGAAGTAAGAGTATATATCTGTATTTAGTAAAAAAAAAAAAAAAAAAAAAAAAAAAAAAAAAAAAAGCAAGGTGAACACTGCAGGACTTAAACAACGTCCCTTGTGTCTTCCTTAGGCCCTCCAAGGATGTCTCCAAAGGCACAGCGGCACCCTCGGAATCACAGAGTCTCTGCTGGGAGAGGCTCCATGTCTAGTGGCCTAGAATTTGTATCCCACAACCCCCCAAGTGAAGCAGCTGCTCCTCCAGTGGCAAGGACCAGCCCTGCAGGGGGAACGTGGTCCTCAGTGGTTAGTGGGGGTAGGTATGACACCGTGACAGTGCTGATTTTGTCATTATAGTACAAACATAATAGGGCTCAGCTGAAGATCTGAGGAAGAACTTTCGTTAAATATGGTGGCCTAAGTAGGAGTTGCCAGTTATAAAATATCTCAGATACTCTTGACAGTAGTTGAAGGTACTGTCCCATTATTCTGGCAACTCTGTCCCTGCATTCAGTTTGTAAACATGTTTAGACTTACCGAAATGTTTTTCCATGGCATCTATGTGTGGAATGAATAAACAGATACTCATCTTGTGATCTTCCAAGTCTACATGAGTAGCCTGAGAAGAAGCTGTCAGTAGCTGTAAAGATCAAGGGTCCTACTTTGAGCAGATTGAATTAGGCCCAGACTGCTGCACTGTTGTATCGGTCAGTCTGCAGTGTTTCCTCCCAGGACTGCAGAACTAGAACCTGTTCCCGCTTTGCTGTTCATCATTACTTTTTTTTTTTTTTTTGAGACAGGGTTTCTTTGTGTAGCTTTGGAGGCTATCCTGGAACTAGTTTGTAGACCAGGTTGGCTTTGAACTCAGAGATCCGATGCCTGCCTCTGTCTCCTAAGTGCTGGGATTAAAGGCATACACCACCAACGCCTGGCCATTACTTTTCTTAATTAGCCAGTAGACCTTTGCTAGAAAGAGGTCTTTAAGCTTAAACAAAAGCCCAGTACTGTTAAATGTCTTTTTTTTTTTCCTATACCCTTGAATAGTGCAATCGTAGTAGCTGCCCTGTAAATTCCTTTGCTGTTTCCCTTGACCTTAGCTGAAGATTAGAAAGAAAGTAGAAGGTGAGAGAAGAATCTTGAAGTGTTGTACTCCTTTGACATTAGTTGGAAGTAAAAGAAGAGTGACAGTTGCTAGAGATAACACTGAGAATCATGTTACAGGCAAGTTAGAGTAGTGAACGCTTTCCTTCTATGATGCTTGTGACTTCACAAAGAAAAATCACTAAAGTGATGGAAATTGAACCATTTTCATTATGCCCTTGAGTCTGAACTGTGCAAATAGGTTTTTATTGGACAATGAAACATTAAACTTTTTTTTGAAGCATTCATTCATTCATTCATTCATTCATTCATTCATTCATTCTGTGTTAAGAGACAGCTTTAGGCTAATTATGTCCTAATTTACTTCAGCATTGGAACTGGATCTTCATGTTGCAAGAAAAAGTACATAGGCTGAGCAGCAAGCTACCAAAGGGGTTTTACTTACTGTGTTGAAGGAAATAGACAGGTGTAGTCTCTCTCACACCTTAAAAAGTAACTTAGTATTATTGATGTCTTTTTTTTTTTTTATTCCCCTTAGTAATTTATCTTGGCATTAAACTTTGCTGTTGAGCTTTAATCAGAATACTTCAAAGTTAACACATTTAATTAGGAGTGAAAACATATTGGTAATTTCTGTCATATTTCTGAGAACTTAATGAGCATCTTTTTGCTTCTAGTTCCAAGGTTATCTCCAAAAACTCATAGACCCAGGTCTCCCAGGCAGAACAGTATTGGAAACAGTCCCAGTGGGCCTGTGCTTGCTTCTCCACAAGCTGGCATCATCCCTACTGAAGCAGTTTCCATGCCTGTCCCAGCTGCATCTCCTACTCCTGCCAGCCCTGCATCCAACAGAGCTCTGACCCCATCTATTGAGGGTATGAAATGAAGATCTTTCCTATTGTAACACTGTAAGACCAAGAGCTATATTCAGAATATACAGTGGTGTTTTTATGGAAGCAAGTTAGCTGTGTATAATATTTCTCTTCCATGTATATTATTTAATGTGGTATCAGACAGAGGTTCTGACCTGCTCTGGTGTGACACGCAGGGAAGAAACTCTATTTAGTGGATCTTTTTTCTCCTCAAACTAGAATATTAGAAGTGTTTGATTTTTTTTTTGTTTGTTTGTTTTTATTTTAAAGATTTATTTATTTATTATGATTTATTATGTGCACAGTGTTCTGTCTGCATGTTGCCTGCAGGCCAGAGGAGGGCACCAGATCTCATTACAGATGGTTGTGAGCCACCATGTGGGTGCTGGGAATTGAACTCAGGACCTTTGGAAGAACAAGCAGTGCTCTTAACCACTGAGCCATCTCTTCATCCCCCATGTTTGGTGTTTTCTCATGTTGTTTTCCTAACTTTGTCTGATATTTTCCTTCTAGCTAAAGATTCCAGGCTTCAAGATCAGAGGCAGAACTCTCCTGCAGGGAATAAGGAAAATATTAAAGCAAGTGAAACATCACCTAGCTTTTCAAAAGCTGACAACAAAGGTTAGAGTTTGTTAAAGTTTTTAGACATAATTAAGAAGTAGAACAGTGTTTAACTAATTTCATGCTCCATACTGAGTGCCCTCCTTCTGAAATCTATTTATGTGCAATGCATGTGATAATAAATACCACGCAGAATGGATATTTGAAGTTGTTAGTCTTCGGGTGATAGGTCTGTTCTCATTTCTTATTTATCTCCCTTCCCCCACTTAATAGTAAAGCCATTAAAGGAGTGTGCCACCACTCCTGGCCTCTGTTCTCATTTCTTATATCTCATACTAACAGAGTTTTAAGTTTAAGGTCAGAAGTAATTTGGAATCTAACAGGTTTTGGTTTTACAGGTATGTCACCAGTTGTTTCTGAACATAGAAAACAGATTGATGATTTAAAGAAGTTTAAGAATGATTTTAGGGTAAGTTCTCTATTAACTGATTGGTTAGAATTTCAAAAAGAAAATGGTGATTTTTTTTTTAAATATAACCAGTTCACAAAAATACATTTTAAACACAGACAGACAGACAGACAGACAGACAGACAGACACACACACACACACACACACACACACACACACACACACACACACACACACACACACACACACGGCATTAAGTCACATGTGTGGAAAGTCAAACTTTTTTTTAAGTTTTTTATGTATATGAGTCTGTGGGCCATGGGCATGCCTAGTGTCCTTGGAGACCAGAAGAGGCAATGGATTGCCTGGAAATGGAGGTACAGGTGGTCATGAGTCACCATGTAGGTGTTAGGAACTGAACCCAGGTCCTCTGGAAAAAATGCCAGTGCTCTTGTTAATATATTTTTTCCAGCCCACTGGATTTATTTTGAGAGAGAGAGAGAGAGAGAGAGAGAGAGAGAGAGAGAGAGAGAGAGAGAGAGAGAGAGAGAGAGAGAGAGACTGTCTGTTTGTCTGTCCGTCTGTAAGTGGGTATATGCATGTAAGTTCAGGGGCCCTCTAAGGCCAGAAGAGATTGTCCTCACTTGGAACTGGGGTAAAGGTGATGGTGAAATGCCTGATGTTAGAAATTGAATTTGTATCTTTTGAAACAGCAGTAAGCACTGTAAACTACTGAGCCACCTCTCTAGCCCCTTGATAATTATTTTTTGTCTTAATTTTGCTTTTATTTTTCCCAAAAAAGAGTTTCTCTGTGTAACAGCTCTAGCTGTCCTGGAATTAGCTCTGCCTCTGCCTCTGCCTCTGCCTCCTGGGTGCTGGGACTAAAGGTTTGCACTACCACCACCCAGTTCAATTATTCTTAAAGATGTCTTTGTCTCTTCTAAGTGCAATAATTTAAAATCACAAGTTTTTTTGTGTTTGTTTGTTTTAAGGCTGCAGGTCATAAATGAGAAGATGCTATCTTCCATTGCAAACCAGCACAGTAGAGCTCACTGCTGTGGTGTCTGTCTGAATGACTGGCTCAGTAGGTTTGTAGTTGAGAGTAGGGGCATGTCAGTACTGTTGTGTTCATGGAAGGTATAATGCACCTGGTGTCCTGAGCTAATTCAGATTCCACTGTGTGAGCAAGTACAGTAATTGTATAAAATTCATTCACTTGTTCATTGATGTTGTTGGTGCTGAGGATTGAACCTAGGGCTGCAACCCCTCTATGTTCCTCTACACCCAGTACCAATGGTAAGAGTCTTCCAATAATGTAATTCCTTCCTGTAATTGCTTCTTACCCTAAGTCAAACTTTCCTGATGTATGCAGAGCCCTTGGTGACTTTCATTCTTCTACACAAAACTTACAGAAACCAAGTTACACTTTAAAGTTCAATCCATTTTTTTTATTATTCTTAACTGTGTATGTGTATCTGTCTGTGTGCTAGAGAATGCAGTTGCCCCCAAAGGCCATGGGTGTGAACATTTTGTAGAGCTGGTTGAGAGCTGCGTGGTGTGGGAATTGGGAAACACACTCTAAGCCACTGAGCAGCCATCTCTCCAGCCCCACTCTTTTTTAGTCTTTAGAGATGGACTAGTTTACATTCCCATCAGCATTGTGTGCTTTTTATATTTTTGGTTGTGAGCCTAGCCTTTAACAGCTGAGCCATCTTTCCAGCCCAGCATTGTGTGCTTTTTTTCCTTCCTTCTGAGACAGAATCTCTGTAGCCCAGAATGGCCCAAAACTGTAAGGAGTTCTGCTGCTGCCTCCCAAGTTCTGAAATTGCAGTCATGAGCCACCATACCCATCTAATGCGAGTGGAAGGTTGGGACATGGGCTCTCTACATAGCCCTCCTGTCCTAGAACTCACTATGTAGATCAAGCTGGCCTAGAATTCACAAACCTGCCTCTGCTTTCTCAGTGCTGCTCAGCCCAGTTCATAATTAAAACTCTTGAGTCCATTCTGTTATTGATGCCTTAAAAAGCCATATTCTGAGCTAGAATTTGGTGGCCTTTACTTCCAGCACTCAGGAACAGAGGAAGGCAGATCTCAGTGAGTTTGACAACAGCCTGGTCTACATAGTGAGTTCCAGAATAACTAGGGCTATATAGAGACAACCGGTCTTTTTGTTGTTGTATTTGTTTTGTTGTTTTTGTTTTTCCGAGACAGGTTTTCTCTGTGGCTTTGGAGGTTGTCCTGGAACTAGCTCTTGTAGACCAGGCTGGTCTCAAACTCACAGAGATCCGCCTGCCTCTGCCTCCCGAGTGATGGGCTTAAAGGCGTGTGCCACCAATGCCCGGCTAACAACCGGTCTTTTTTTAAAAAAGGGGGTGGGTGTTGGGGGCTTATTCTGAAAAACAGAATGCAAAGCCTTATTCAAAGCATTTTGTTGTCTTCTTTGCTTATACTCAAGGGAAATTATTTCTTTTATTTAGTTACAGCCAAGTTCTACACCGGAATCTATGGATCAACTTCTAAGCAAAAATAGAGAGGGAGAAAAGTCTCGAGATTTGATGAAAGACAAAATTGAAGCAAGTGCTAAGGATGCTTTTGTTGACAACAGCAGCAGCAACTGTACCAGTGGCAGCAGCAAGACCAATAGCCCCAGCATCTCCCCTTCTGTGCTGAGTAACTCAGAGCATAAGAGGGGGCCTGAGGTCACATCCCAAGGGGTGCAGACTTCCAGTCCAGCCTGCAAACAAGAGAAGGAGGACCGAGAAGAGAAAAAAGATGCAGCTGAGTGAGTAACCTGGGTTTAGCACATCCTCTATCCAAGTAAAACTTGTTTTAAGTGATTTTTTTCCTTTCCACTCAGAGTTGTCTGCATACTGACAAAGCTTTCAAAGTAGCTGTTACTAAAAATAGCTGGCTTAATAAATCCTAGCTGAATTCAATCACTGAATTCTTAGCATTCTTCCCATTCTAATTTGCACCCGAGTTTGAGGGGTAAGAAAAGCTGCTTCTGTAGAGACACAGAAGTTGAAAGTTAAAGTTGGGAAACCTTGTCTTTGGACTCTTGTTGTGCCTAACCCTGCTGTCTGCAAAGACTGTTTGCTGCTCCAGGTTAGAAAGGAAATACAGTACTTATACCCATACTTGCAAAGCATTTTCTGTGAGAAACAAATGTTATTTAGTATGCACAACTTTATAAAGCTTAATTCTGTACCACTGGCATATTAAAGCAATAGCAAACAACCTAATTGTATTTGAACTTTTAGAATGGCAGGTTGTTGTTAACTGTTTATTCTTGATGTGCTGTTAAAAAAAAATTAGGGCAATAATTTTGCCCAAGGCCTATAATTAAAAATCTTGACACAGTTACTGTTGTGTCCACACATGGATGGTGGCACAGGCTTTGCTGGCACAGCAGTTTGGAAGTTGAAGCAGTGGATCCCAAGTTTGAAGTCAACCTGGGTGCATTGAAAGCTCTATCTTTTAATAACAATACTTAGAAATACTGTGAATTCATATATTAAGCATTGCGATATTCTTAAAATAGGTTTATTTATGTGTGTGTGTCTTGCTTGCATGTCCATCTGAATACCACATGCATGTGGTATCATCAGAGACCAGAAAGATGGTCAGATGTTCTGGAACCAGAGTTACAGTTGGATGACTTGAACCCTAGTCCTGTGAAGGGTAGCCTCTGACTCACAGCCCCATTCAGATGTGCTTCTTTTTTTCAAGGGTATTTTCTATGGGGTTACTGCCTTTGAGTGTGTGGTTTCATTAGTTCAGTTTGTTCTTGTACCAGGACTGTCTGTCAGACTGAGCAGCAGATGTGTTTCACTGAGGGAGACCAACAGCGCTGCACAGAGTCCTTAATCTTAACTTTCAGCAATCCTGGGAAACCTGACCAGTATGACAGAGTTGAAGAAAACATGGATTCCATGCAGGTTTCACTGGCTGTTTTTCTCTCTCCTCAATTAGGCAAGTTAGAAAGTCAACATTGAATCCCAATGCAAAGGAGTTCAACCCTCGTTCCTTTTCTCAGGTAAGTGTATGGCCATTTATAAGTCATTTCTGAAGAGATTTCATTGTGATGAGTCATGGTTTATCTCCTGTGCTCCCATCTAACTAAAACCCAGCTGTGGGATACCATGACAGATTGTTTTTCCTTGTGGGTTGTCACTGTGTGCTGTGCAGCCATTAGGAGAGTGAATGTGAAGAACACTTTACAATGTAAGGTTGCTGATTAGTAAGGCTGCCAGGCTCAAAGATGCCTGTTATTCCACTCATTTCCTTAGGGAGGTACAGTAGTAATCCCAGCAAACAGGAGGCTGGGGCCGAAGGATGATGAGTTTGGCTTGTGTGGGCCACACAGTAAGATCCTGTTTAAAAACACAAAAATGAAAAGAGGGGCTGGGTGTTGGTTGCACATGCCTTTAATCCCAACACTCGGGAGGCAGATGGAGGAGGATCTCTGTGAGTTCGAGGCCAGCCTGGTCTCCAGAGTGACTGCCAGTATAGGCTCCAAAGCTACACAGAGAAATCCTGTCTCGAAAAACAAAAATACAAAAACAAAAATAAAACAAAAAAAGGAGTGAAAAATGGATAGACCTTTGTTGGTTCCTTGTAGTCCAAGCATTTGGGAGGCAGAGGCATGTGGATCTCTGAGTTCAAGGCCAGCCTGACCTAAAGAATGAATTCCAAAACAGCCAGGCCTACATAGAGAAACCCTGTCTCAAAATAAATAAATAAATAAAAACACATACAGAGAGACAGGAGGTAGTGATAGTTCTGGGGAATATACCAACTCTATGCTTACGCCAGTTTCTCTACCACTGAGCTATGTTTACAGCCTATGTTTTCCTTTTTTTAAAAAAAAAAAACCTGGATATTGAATCAGCTTCTTACATGCTAGACTCTAGGTTGTTTTGTCTTTTGAATAAAAGGTGCTAGTTAGAAACAAATCAATAGAAAGATTGGGGAAATTGCTCTAAAGATTGCATTCATAGTTACTTTATACTGTGAAATCGTTGAATTTTATTTCTATTTTTGTAGCCAAAGCCTTCTACTACCCCAACGTCACCACGGCCACAAGCACAACCAAGCCCATCAATGGTGGGTCATCAGCAGCCAGCTCCAGTGTATACTCAGCCTGTTTGTTTTGCACCAAATATGATGTATCCAGTCCCAGTGAGCCCAGGCGTGCAAGTAAGTCGCATGGGTTGGAATTTGCTGGGCCACCATAGTTTATGTTTAGCATGTATATTCTAGATTTGCTAAATCAGTGGACACCTGATGACAGATAGGGCTACAGGGTGGGTGGGTGGGTGGTACGGATTTGGTATATAATTAGCATGTGACTCTGGGTCTTAAGACTGACTTACAGAAAAATGGCTTGCATTTTCTATGGACCAGAATTGTTCTTTTTAGTTGTATTATTTTAATTTTGGATAACTCATAAAGAGTCAGGAAACACGGGCCAGATCACAATAAAAGACAGTGATAGAATACATCATTATATCAATCTAATGATATGTTTTCAATCTCTTAAAGCCTTTATATCCAATTCCTATGACGCCCATGCCGGTGAACCAAGCCAAGACATATAGAGCAGGTAAAGGTGAGAATAACCCTGCCTGTGCTTGCTTTAGTCTGCATGCTGCATGTGTTAAGCACCAGTGTGCAAAGAATAGTTGGGTTCTTCTTGGGGTGGGGGTGGGGTTCAAGACGGGGGTTTCTCTGTGTAACAGCCCTAGCTGTCCTGAAAGTAGCTCTCTAGTCCAGTCTGGCTTCCAACTCCTAGGGATCACCTGCTTATGCTTCTTGGGTGCTAGTATTAAAGGCGTGCACCACCAATTCCCAGTTGGCTTCTGTGAGTTTCTGCCCAAAACTCAAAGGGTGTGTGTTTACTTTTGATGGCCAACCTGAACATCCAGATGATTCTGGTTTTTCAAGACACTTTCTCTGTAGATTTGGAGGCTGTCCTGGAACTTAGTAGACCAGGCTGGCCTTGAACTCACAGAGATCCACCTGTCTCTGCCTCCTGAGTGCTTCAGATGACTTTTGATAGCAGGAATTGAATAGTAACTGTAATTGTGTAAAAAAAAAAAAATTCATATGTGTGTGTGTGTGTGTATGTGCGTGCGTGCATGTACACAAAGAGGTTAAGACAACCCCTGTAGGAGTTCCACCTTGTGGGTTCTGAGGATCAAACGTGGGTCATCAGGCTTGGCCACAAATATCTTTACCCAACCAGCCATCTTGCTACTCCCCCCACCCCACCCCCAATGTGCCTTTGTCCCTCTTGCCCCTCCTCCATTGAAACAGAGTTTCTCTCTCTCTCATTATGTAGCCTTGGCTAGCCTGGAACTTGCTATGTAGACCAGACTTTCCTGGAACACATATAAATCCATTTGTCTCCCAAGTGCTAGGATTAAAGGTACGCACCACCACACCTGGCCTTTTTAAAAATGTATTTTGAGGCCTGGAGAGTTGGATCATTGGTGGTTTGATATTCAGCACTGACATGTTGCCTCACAAACTTGAACTCACTCCAGCCTCAAGGTATCTAATGCCCTCTTCTGGCCTCCATGCATACCAGGTATACACAAAGTATACAGACATACATGCAGGCAGAACACTCATACACATTAAACTATTTTTTAATTTTTGTTTTATGTATATGAATGTTTTGCCTGTGTGTTTGTACTTGCATTGTATGGGTGCATGGAAGCCAAAAAAGTGAAATGGAACCCCTAGGACTGGTGTCAGAGACCGTTGTAAGCTGCCATGTGCATGCTGAGAACTGGACCCTGATCCTCCGTAAGAGCATCAGATACTCTGAACTGATGAGTCTGTTTGATGTTTTCTTCCAAAAGAATTAAGCTTTGAAAATTTTGACCTGGAGTCTGTATTGGAATTTTAGAAGCAATTATTTTGTCTGTAGTTTATTACTGTTTGTGGATTATTTTGTTTGTGGTATCATGATGCATATGTGGCCCTCAGGGCTGTGGCAGGAAGATCTTGAGTTTCAGAATAGCTCAGGATGCCAAGTTAAGGTCATCTCCAAACAGTAAGATGACAAAGATGAACAAGAGTTGTCATGGAGTAGAAAGTCATTAGGGACTAGCCTTCATCCTTCATTCAGTTCCTGTGGGTAACAAGATTTTGTCATATTCATGTTTATTTATTTATTGCTGCTGTTACTGAAGATTGAAAGTAAATCCAATTATGATGGCACCAATTACTCAGAGGGTTTTGTGTGCTCTAAAGCTTATGCAATTTCCTTAAGCAGCCAGGGCACCCACCACCTTGCCTTTCCTTAATTTATGTAATTGTTTATTTTTAATCTAGTAAATAGTAGTTCCTGGTAACCTTATATAATCCAGCTGGTCCTGGTGGAGTCAAGCATGTACTTCTATAGCTGACTTGTTTTGGAAATGGGTCACAGTATCATCAGGTTACTGCATGTTATTACACTTCTGTAATTCCCTGCCCTTCCCCTCTTGCTTTTATTTGAAACTGCTAGTAATGTAGTATGCCCACCTAGGTTTCCTATTCTCTGGTCACTGGTGACTGGCAGAATCAATGCTTTCCTTAGGGAGGAAGCACATGTTTCATGTCAGTGTCTGGCCCCACATACGGTACTAACACCCACCCAGCTCCCCAGCTCCCCAGCTCCTCCAGCCCCTCCCACTGTAAGTATTCCCACTTGTTCTAATTAGCTGTGCATTGGTTCTTCACATCACTTAGTCTGTTCTTAGCTCTGAAGGTACAGTGTATATTTGAAGCATGTGAGGAGAGAGAGATTTAGCAGAGATCTGATTCCTCTGAACCTGTGTGCAGAGTTTCTGTGCAGTAGTTTGCATCATGGCCTTGATTGCCACTTGTAGTGCAAAGTAAGAGCCTGTTCCCAGGAAGCGTTGTGCTGTGTGAAATGGAGCTTCTGAATGCATAGGGGTTCTTGTCCATTACTTGGTGGAGTCATCCTGTACAGACCTGGGCAATGCTAGTCCTTAACCTCAGATACTTCCATACAAAGATGAAGACAAACTTTGCCTCAGTTTTCAGAAAAAAAGAAACTGCACACTCAGTTCTACCTCCCACTGTGCCCACTTCTGTGAGTGTGTAACTCCTTCTCCTTTATTAGTTGGATTATTGGAGTAACTGTCCTTTTTTTTTTTTTAATTAATATTTTGTTACCAGGTGTGGTGACACACTGCCTTTAAAACTAGCACATGGGAGGCAGAGACGGGTGAATCTTTGAGTTCGAGGCCAGTCTGGTCCACAGAGCAAGTTCCTGGATGGCCAAGGATACATAGAGAAGCCCTGTCTCAAAAGAGGGCACCCCCCAAGGAATTAATATTGATATTTCCAACTAAGAATAACCTTGTAATTTTTAAAATTTTAATCTTTATTTTTGTTTTATGTGTATGGGTGTTTTGTCTACATGTACGTCTCTGTACTTTATGTATGTTGTACCTGCAGAAGCCAGAAGAAGGCATCAGATCCCCTTGGGACTGGAGTTACTGGTAGTTGTGAGCTGTCATGTGGGTGCTGGGGATCTAACCCAAGTCCTCTGGAAGGGTAACCATTATCATAACCACTGTAAAATGTTTACTGAGACATGCATAAGGTCAAAAAACAGTGCTCACCATTCACCTGGTTTGGCAGGGCATCTCTGTTTGTCTGCTGTGCTAGATGAAATCCCATATACCTGTGCTTCACATATAGTTATGTGGACTTGGTGTTTACTAAGCCCTGTACACTTGGCAAAGCAAGTGCTTTACCCTCTGAGCTTCTCATTACCCCTTAGTTTCTTAACTGAGACCTTGAGCGCTGAAGGATATCAAATGTTGACCTGTTGTGACAAGTGATCACAATGCTTTATTATGTTCCACATAATGAGCCACATGTTTATTATGTTCCTCTTTTTTTTTTTTCCACTGACACAAGCTTTTGGCTTTAGGATGTTTTTGTGTGCGCGCGTGCACACACACACACACACACACACACACACACACACACACACACACACACACACACACACACACACACACACACACACACACACACACACACACGGATTTATTAGTGTGGCTTCCAGACTGTGATCTAGGTAGTCAAACAAAGCTGTCTCCCGAGAGAAAGATAAGTTGTTTAATCCATGAGACCAGATGGCTCTGCAGTCCCAGAGGACCTGGAGCAACTGGTCTTCAGTCTGTTGGAATTCAGAAGTAGATTCTTATACCAGAGAGGGAGTGCTTCAGCAAAAGGACAGATGAAATTTGCCATTGAGAGTGATGGCAGGCAGGCACAAAGCAGGGCCTTCTTCAGGTCCTTTATGTAGGCTGCGACATACAGGGACAGAGACAGACTGGACCTAGTGTGGGCTTTTGAAACCTCAAAATCCACCAACAGTGAAATTCCCCCTCCACCAAAGACTTACCTCCCAATCATTCCCAAACCAAACACCAACTGGGGACCAAGCATCTAAATACATGAGCTTATGGGGCCATTCTCATTCAAACCACCACACTAACTGAAAGAGGGGAAGCACCCAGCTAAGTCAGAACTTAATTTCTTTGTAGTGCAAGCAAAATAAATAACCACCATCTTTTTGAGACAAGTCTCTCAATGAACCTAGAACTATAATTTGGCTACAGTGACTGGCCAGTAAGCCTGGCTCCATTTCTAGAATTATAGGTATGTGCCACACCCAGCTTTTTCCATTGTGCTGTAGATCTGGTATCAGGTCTTATTGTTTGCACAACAGGTACTTTGTGGACCAAGCCACTTCCCTACATTCTTTTTAGTTTTTGAGATAGTCTCACAAAGTGTACACTGGTTATGAACTAGCTGTGAAGTCTAAAATGACCTTGAACTTCTGCTCCTTCTGTCTCTACTTTTCAAGTCCTGGGATTATGGTTGGTCAGCACTAGACCCAATTTAGATTTTCTCTATGATGAAATCTTCTGGGGTGTGCGTGCACGTTGTGTGTGTGCGCGTGCGTGGGTCCATTCTTTTTATTTACCCATTAGTAATATGCCCAACATGGGTGCTGGGAACTGAACTTGGGTCCCTTCAAAAGAACAGTAGAACTCTTAACTTCTGAGTTATTTTTTCAGATCCCAAAATTGTGTGTGTGTGTGTGTGTGTGTGTGTGTGTGTGTGTGTGTGTGTGTGTGTGTGTTGGTGCATGCGCAGTTGCTTGAAGAGGCTAAAAGAAGGTGTCAGATTCTATTGAGCTGGAGGTTTTTCGAGACAGGGTTTCTCTGTGTAGCTTTGGAGCCTATCCTGGAATTCACTCTGTAGACCAGGCTAGCCTCGAACTCACAGAGATCTGCCTGCCTCTGCCTCCCGAGTGCTGGGATTAAAGTCATGTATCACCAACACCCAACAAGTGTTGTTGTTTTTTTTTTTTTTCCCTAAACATTTTTAAAAATTTTATTTTATTTGCATTGGTGTTTGCTTGCATGTATATCTGTGTGAGGGTATCTGATCTTGGAATTATAGACAGTTGTTAGCTGTCACATGGTGCTGGGAATTGAACCTGAGTCCTGGAAGAGCCATTACTGAGCCATCTTTCCAGTCCCCAACAAGTGGTTTCCTTTTTTTTTTTTTTTTGGATAGAGTCTCACAGACATCACTGTTTTAACCACAAACCTTTCCATCTCTCCACCCCACCCCCAGTTTATTTATTTTACTTTCTTGTTGGTTTTTCTGTATAACAGCCCTAACTGTCCTGGAACTAGCTCTGTAAACCAAGTTGGCCTCAAACTCACAGAGATCTGCCTGCCTCTGCCTCCTGAGTGCTGGGATTAAAGGTGTGTGCTACCATCGACCAGCTATTTTACTTTTTAAAAATTCATTTTCATGTAGTTGTTTCCCTGTTCATATGTATGTACACCAAGATCTGGAGAGGATATTGGATCTCCTGGAAGTGCGTTGAATGTAGCTGTGAGCTGCCGTGTTGTGTTGTTTCTGTTTGGAAGCAGCACACTGCTGACCCTGAGTCTTCTCCCTGCCCCTGCTCATAGTTTTAATTACTGCTTTTGCCTCATGTTTTTTTACCCTTGGTGTCTTTTGTAAGTTGGATGAGTGCATTGCTTAAATTCTTTCTGCATCTGAATCTTGCTGATCGAATCCTTGTGTAGTGTTTGTTTAAAGGAGTCTTTTGTGCCTTACAACCCTGGAAACTGGCATTACTACATAATAGTAATTTCGGGACAAAGCTGGGGAAATGTCACACACACACACACACACACACACACAGTCAGTATTTCTGACAATTGAGCCCAGGGCTCATGTATGGTAATCAAAGCACAGAGAGGGAGAGAGGGAAGGGAGAGGAGAAAAGAATCATTGAAGTTGTCCAGGATAGACTTGCTCTCTACCTCAGTGTTCCAGGAAGCCTGGAACTAACACAGGCATCCTTCCTCAGCCTCTCAAAGTGCTGCAAACACAGGCAGTAAAGCTTGTTTTTTTTTTCCCCCAATCTGTGTTGTGTTACAAATGGTGTATGTTCTTTCAGTGAAGGTGTGTCATGTCACCTCTCATTGTGATGAACAGTAACTGTGTTGATGACACACCCCTATAATCCTAACACTTGGGAAACTGAGGCAGAAGGATCAAAAACTCAAGGTCATCTTGAGCTACATGAGACCCTTTAACTCCCTCCCTTTTGTTTTTTGCATGCCACATGCATCCTGTAGTTACTTCCTGTGTGTTGTAGCTACCATTTGATAACCTGTTGTAGTCCCAGATCCAGTCATTCACTAGAACTTGTGAGGTGATGATGGTACTAATGTCATCTGTCTTGGATTTTTAGCTGAAACTTGTGTTGCAAAGCTTTACCTCATTAGACTTGTGGGTTATCCTGAGGAAAAATGAAGTGCAGGTTCAGACATACTTGCCAATGCCCTTTTTTGTTTTGTTTTGTTTTCCTTTTTTTGTTTGTTTGGGTTTTTTGTTTTGTTTTGTTTTGTTTTTCCAAGACAGGGTTTCTCTGTGTAGCAGCCCTGGCTGTCCTGGAACTCACTCTGTAGACCAGACTGGCCTCGAACTCACAGAGATTCACCTGCTTCTGCCTCACAAGTGTTGGAATTAAAGATGTGCACCACCTCTGCCCAGCACCAGTGCCTATTTTAAGCTGTCTCCAAAGATTTTAAATTAAAAAAAAAAAAAAAAAAAAAAAAATGTTGTGTGCTTTGGGAATTTTATACATGTTTTTCCAGCTAGCATTTTTACTAGACTCTCAGTAAAGTTAGAAATTAACCTGGAGGAGATTGTCTATCTTCCTGGAGTTAAAAACCCAAGAGTAACTTGTTCTGTGTAGAAATGAAGGATCTCAGCAGCATTCCCTCAGTTACTGCCTCTAAACTGTTCTGGAAACATCACCAGTTTGTGTCTTCTTAGAATTTAGGAAATCCTTCAAACGCAGCTGTCTCTGCCTGTTTGTTTACTATATCCTTAATGGTACTGGCTGCTACTATTGAGCAAACTGAAGTGCTGGACAAAGGTATTTCTAATAACTTTCAAATATACCAAGTGCTGGCTGATAAAAATTCCACAAACCATACAAAGCTATTTTTTTCTTGCATGGCAATGAGTCTTTGCATAAAACTACCTCAATTTCTCCTCGCCGTAAATCACATTTATATTTTATGCATCCCAAGAGACTGGTGGATTTATGTTTGAAAATATGACAGCAGAGAATTAACATAAAGTAGATCACACACATACCTCTGTTTTGTTTAAGACAGAGTCATGAGTCTACTCTGGCCTCTAGTTCTCTGTGTAGCCTTGGCTGTCCTGGATCTCTCACTCTGTAGACCAAACAAAGTCACAGAGATCCGCCTACCTCTACCTTCCATGTGCTGGGATTAAAGGCATGCACCACCACCAGCAGCCTTGTATTCCTTTGTATAGTAGGGAGAAATCACTAGACCCTAGTAGTAGTGTTTCCCTTAACGTGATTATGATGACTAAGTAGATCTCCAGATACTGGCACGTGGTCTCTTTTGGGCAAAATTTTTCCTAATTAAAACCCACTGGCATGAGTTTAAGTGTGGTCCATGTAATGCATATACATTCAATTTTGTAGAAACCACTACAGCCAAGAAAATAGAACATCTTTTGTGGGGGTTGAGTATACATTTTATTTTATTTTTTAAGGCACCTTTTAACATGGGCATTGTCAGTATTATGTTGGGGAAAATTTGTTACATTGCTTTCTTCTGTTTTCAAGTTTTCTTTCTAAATAGATAAAATATATATCAACAGTAGTCATTAAATTTCAGCCAACATTTTAAAATATATAAAATAATAAATACATAGACATTAATAGTTGTAATTCTGTTGAACCAGTAACAAGGCATGTTATATGTTCTTGGTGCCACACCACTCATGAGGTATGGAGTTCCTCCCCTCAGTCAGTCAGCATGACACCAGAGACAGATGTGACACAACTGATAAGCATTTGTAGGAGGAAAAGCTAATTCATGGCATGTTCGTGAGCACTACACAGAGACCCTCTTGTCTTTGCCTCCTGGGTGCTGGATTAAAGGTGTGCCCAGCTCTTACCTGACATTTATCTAGAAGAGCAACCTTTGTAGGAATATGGAAGACACACAGGGGAGAGAAATGTTATTAGAAATCTGTACTTGGTGGAGTGATTGATGTTGGATGAAACATGGAGACGTGGGCTAGGGGTGTAGCTCATTGGTGGGGCCCTTGTTTAGCATTCCAGAGGTCCTAAGCTTTATGGCTCTGACAAAATAAAACAGGTTGAAAGGGAAGAAGTAGTAGGTGTTGGATTTGTATTGGCTTTTTGCCATCATTGTTTTTCTTCTGAAATGAACCTTTCATGCCTTTCTTAAAACACATGATAAAATATGGAGTATCAGATACTCCCTGTGGTCCCCCCCTCCCCCCATCCTGATACTATGTCTTATCTTAGAAATGAAAGCCAAGTGAAGGGAAGATCACTTGACCTGGTGAACTCTGAAGAGTGAGTCACATTTTTGAGGCTGAGAGTAGAAGTCTAGAGTGGCTGGGGGTGGGTGGGAGCTGTTTGAGAGGCAGGGTCAGAGTCAGATCACACGGAAGGAACCTTGTAGACCACACAAGTACATGCATTGTGCTGAGGAGGTTTCATTTCCTAGTAATCTGTTTCTTTTTCTTCCTTGCAGTACCAAATATGCCCCAGCAGCGACAAGACCAGCATCATCAAAGCACCATGATGCACCCCGCCTCAGCGGCAGGTCCACCCATTGTAGCCACCCCACCCGCTTATTCCACTCAGTACGTTGCCTACAGCCCTCAGCAGTTTCCCAGTCAGCCTCTAGTTCAGCATGTGCCGCATTATCAGTCTCAGGTAAGGCCAGGAGGGCCTCCCTCATTGTAACTCCTTAGAGAAACATCTCATTCCAGCTGTTCATATAGTTAGGTGGTGGGTGCTTTGGGGCTTTGTTTTATGGTATTAGATAGTTAAGGAAATGGGGCCTTTTAAATATTTATCTCTGCAAGTTACAATTAAAATAATTTTTTTAATATCTTTTTTTTTTTTAAGATTTTGTTTATTATGTGTACAACATTCTGCTTCCATATATATCTGCACACCAGAAGAGGGCATCAGGTCTCATAACGGATGGTTGTGAGCCACCATGTGGTTGCTGGGAATTGAACTCAGGACCTCTGGAAGAGCCATCTCTCTAGCCCCCTAAAATAATTTTTTTTTTTTTAGATTTTTATTTTATGTGTATGATTGTGTTGCCTGCATGTATAAATGTGAACCACATTCATGACTGGTACACTGGAAGCCAGGTGGGGAGGTGGCTTGTGATGCTCTTGCACAAGAGGACAAAGGTTCAGTGTCCAACACCCATTTCTGGTGGCTCACCACCACCTGTAACTATTTCAGAGGTCTAAGCCGGGCGTTGGTGGCGCACGCCTTTAATCCCAGCACTCGGGAGGCAGAGGCAGGCGGATCTCTGTGAGTTCCAGACCAGCCTGGTCTACAAGAGCTAGTTCCAGGACAGCCTCCAAAGCCACAGAGAAACCCTGTCTAAAAAAAAAAAAAGAAAGAAAGAAAAAAACTATTTCAGAGGTCTTACACCCTCTTTTCATCTCCATGGACACCTGCACACATACAGTACACAGATAAGTAGGCACATACCCATATACATAAAATAAGTAAATCATAAATTTAAAAAAAAAAAAAAGCATTTCAAAAGGAAGCATCAGTGAAGACTTGAGAACTCTGAAGTGTTCCTGGGAACCATGAAGGTAGGAATCAGAACTAACTGCCCTGGAGTTCAGAAGTCAGGAGTGTTTCCTGCTTTTGAGAGGACCCAGGTTTGGTTCCCAGCACCCACATGGCAGCTCATTGCCTCCTGTAACTCCAGGTTCAAGGGATCTGATGCCTTATTCTGGCCTCTTCAAGCAATAATACAGACATGAGTACATGCATGCACGCATGCACACGCACAGGCGCACGCACACACCATGAATCTTTAGAAGAATCTTAACTAAAACCCACATGATATAATGTTTTTTTCTTTTTGTCTAAACACAGCATCCTCATGTGTACAGCCCTGTCATACAGGGCAATGCCAGAATGATGGCACCACCAGCACATGCACAGCCTGGTTTAGTGTCTTCTTCAGCAACTCAGTTCGGGGCTCATGAGCAGACGCATGCGATGTATGGTAGGAAGCATTTTATTGTCTTTTCTTTGTCTGTGACTACTTATTTTAAAGCTCAGTAAAGATACTTTGTTTAGGAATAGCCTGAGAGAGATGTGGTGGTATGACCCTATTTACTTACTGGCTACTGGGGTTGGGATGGGGACTGATGTGGGAGGAGCACTTAAGCCCAGCATTAGAGACACGCCTGGGCAACATAGAGACAAGAAGTAAAGGTAAAAGTAACCTGACCCTGATGTTGAGAGCCTTAAAACAAAAAACAAATGACTTACAGGTATTGCAATCTGTTTCTACATTGTACCTGCAGTTCCTCTGTCTTGACATGTTTCTCCTTTTTAAAAAATGAGGACATGTGCCAGGTTTGGTGGTGCACACCTTTAATCCTAGTGCTCAGGAAGGAAGGCAGAGGCAGGTAAATCTCTTGAGTTTGAGGTCAGCCGGGTCTACATAGTGAGTCCCAGGACAGCCAGAGCTACAGAGACCCTGTGTCAGAAGGGAAAAAAATAGTAATAGAGAACAACTTTGTGGGAGAGAGGTATCATCCTTCCTTTCTGCCTGTGTCATTCCACTTACACTGCCTAAGCCTTGCAGGAAAGGGTGTGCCATCCTTCTTTCTTCCACATCTTATCACGTAGTCGTTGGACCATGCTTGTATGCTTTTTACATTGTACCTTGACTTATGCCTAGAATTAAAACACTATGACAAACTTAACTCATCATTATTTTCATAGTGATATTTCAACATTTATGGAGTATTAGATGAGTATCGCTTATTTATACAATTGAGAAATGTATAGTCAGGACTAAGATTTTAAGTATTTACAGCTGCAGCTATACAGACATTGTGTTTGTAGTTGTTTTAGTTTGATGCCTTATATGAGCATATGCAGGGCAGTTACATTTATAGGTCTGGTAAACACTTCCTTGATCCTTCTTGATGGTTGTAACATTATGTTGGCTGATTAAGACTAGGATTGGAGGCCGGACGTTGATGGTGCATGCCTTTATAATCCCAGCACTCACTAGGCAGAGGTAGGCGGATCTCTGTGAGTTCGAGGCCAGCCTGGTCTCCAGAGCAAGTGTCAGGACAGGCTCCAAAGCTACACAGAGAAACCCTGTCTGGAAAAACCAAAGGGGGGCGGGGACTAGGATTGGGCAGCCCCGAGTGTTTTTCCTGTATTTGTAACCACACACCTACCACCAGAGTTCATTAGTAGTTAGAATATATACCATGGAAAACATTATCCTTTTTAAAATTCTGAAGTCTGCTTGTTCCTCATTAATTAGGAGTTCTCTATTAGTATTATTATGCACTAGGTGTTTAGAATAAAGAATAGGGTAATTGCTATGCTATCAAGAATTCTGTCTGTTTTCCTGGCATGGTAAGCAAGTACATTTCAGCCCTGTGAATACCAGGAAAAAGGGATCCAGAAGTTCAGAGACCAGTCTCAAATAAAAGCCCCCTGTTATTAGATTTGTAAGACTGGCCTGGTTTCTGTTTTCCTCATGACGTGTCTGTCCTTCAGTGTGTGTTCCCTAGGACTATGTTAGCCTTTGTCTGGAAAGACTCTGGTGACCCTCTCACTGGCTTTCCTGCAGCCGGCATGTTCTCCCAAAGTTTTTCCAGCTTGTCAAAGACTTGGTTAGATTGTGGTTACTGCAGCCTCAACAAAGGCACTACTTCCCTCCTGTGTTCTGCATGCCCCCATTGGATTAAGAGGGAACTCTGGAGCTGAAGTTTGCAGTGCTTTTAGGAACAGCCATTGTGGCTGCCAGTGCAGCGCTACAGAAGCTGCCTGCTTGTAGGTGGGTGGGACTGCTCCTCTGGGTTTGCCTTGATCACGCAGCTACTAAAAAGCACACTAAAAAATTGTTTTCTTTTTTCTTCAATCACAAGTCCTTTTTAAAATGTGTTTATATAAGCTTGTCAGTACCTTGCCAGTAATTTCAGTTAGTTTGGCTCTTCTTCTGGCCAGTTATGCCAAAATACTGTTTAAAAACTGTTGTATGAGAATGCTAATTTTATGATCATTTCCTTTGAAAAGTAAGTATTTTATATAACTCAAATCAAATGCTTGAATTACATTGACTTCTATATAACTACAGATTTTGTGATGTGGTGCTTTGCCCCAGTTGTTGATGCTAATTTCACATCTCCTTTTTTGTTGGTGGTTACTGCTCCAGTCAAGGCAAGGGCCCTTCATGGTAAGGTTTTGGTTTCTCTGTGTAGCTTTGGAGCCTGTCCTGGTACTCACTCTGTAAACCAGGCTGGCCTTGAAATTACAGAGATCCACCTGCCTCTGCCTCCCAAGTACTGATTAAAGGCGTGCACCACCACCACTTCCCAGCCAACCTTGTACTCTTTTAAGAAAGGACTTTTGTTAGCACCTCGCCGTGCTGCCTGTGCCCTCCTAAGAAGTGACTTTAACTTCTGCCTCTTCATATTCAGGCTCCTGCTCATCTCAGTTGGTTCATTTTCAGAAACAATGCTAAGGCCGATCTGACAAGTTGGTCAGAAGAACTGAATGTGTTCTTCCTCTCTCCACCTCCACTTTCCCGAAAAAACAGCATCTCTATTTAGCCCTGGCTAGCCTGGAACTTGCTATGTAGACCAGGTTGGCCTTGAACCTGCCTCTGCCTCCCAAGTACTGAGATGAAAGGTGTGCACAGCCACACCCAGCTAAATATTTTTAATGTGTGGTTTGATGCAAATAAGTTTTTAAGTATAATAAACATAAATAAAATCTCTCATAATCTGTCTGCCTGACAGCCACTTGTTAATGTTGGTATGCACTCTCCCAGGTGCTTTAATGATGCCCTTTTATACAGACAAATTTTAGTAAGAAATGGTGTAATACTTATATTTACATTTTTATATCGTGAACCTTGGAATTCACTACCAGGGGTTTGTGATGACATTTGTGTTGCTGTGGAAAATTGTGTATCATGAATTTGCTTAAGTATTACATTATCTTGGTACATTGCTTATATCAAGGCTGTTTAGATGCCATGTTGGTCTTTTTATCAGTTAATGGTTCTATATCAGATAATAATCTTATTCTTTTTATTTAAGCAAGTCTGCATTCGGACTTGCTCCCTCAGTACAGAAGGAAAGCCTTCCGGTTCAGTCCTGTTCGCTTGTAAATCTCTGCAGCAATGCTTATTTACAGTGCTGGTCACTCCCTGTCAAAACGAACCGTGCGTGAATACAAAAGATCACTGAATGTATCGGACTTTCCAGAGCACCAGGAATGCACACCTCAAGAGGCTAATTTACCTTTCTATTTCCCAAATTCAGCATGTCCCAAATTACCATACAACAAGGAGACAAGCCCTTCTTTCTACTTTGCCAGTGAGTTGGGTTTTTTATACTAATTTTAATTACACAGTAAACACTAAGGGATACATTTTAAAGAGTATTTTCCTTCTGCTAGACAGAATCAAACTATGCATGTTGGGGCTGGGGATGTGGCTCAGTGATAGAGTACTTGCCCTAGCATGCACTAGATCTGAATTCATTACCTAGTACAAAAAAACAAACAAACAGAAAACCTTGTGACTGTGTTTGTCTAATTCACAGTTTTGACAGAAGAATTTGCCCATTTAATAAGGTGGGAACAAAGAAAGGCTGAGCTATTTCAGGAAGCAGTTTTTGCATACAAAGCAAGAGTGTAATTGTGTGGGAAATACCTTATGTTTGTCTCATTCAGGAAACTTTCTGAACAACTAATACTATTTTATACACAAACTTTGTTAGTATACAGCTGAAAGCACTAGTTTTGTAGTCTCCTAGCATGACAGAGAAGTGTCCTCACTGGAGTTCCTATAGCAAAGGGTGGATAAAGGTACTTGGAGAGGTCGGTCTGTCTTTGCATGACTAGAGGCTTAGAGTACTTGCTTGGAGTATATTTGGTAAGAGTGTCTAGAGCTCCCTTCGCATGAGAAGGCCTGTGGGAGCATAGGCCTCGAAGGCAACAGTATGAGGTCAAGATTGCCTTATTCCTAAGTGAACTTGATATATGGATTTTCCCTATTTGGGAGGACAGTGTTTTAAAATAAAGCAGATCATGGGCTTTGGGAGTAGACACCCTTGAGAAATGTGTGCTGCTGATGTCACTTCGTATGAAACATGAGATCTAGAGAACACTGAGATTTTACTTTCTTATAATAGGGACTAAATATTGGGTTATTTTGAAATGACTACTAATCATCAGATACAGGGTTTTGGAAACATTTTGACCTTAAATTTTCATTAATTGGGCTGGAGAGATGGCTCAGAGGTTAAGAGTACAAAATCTTTTTAAAAAAATTTTTTTTTTCATTAATTGTGCCAAAGCCTTGGTATCCAAAATAAGTTGCCATTTTCTAGTACCAGGGATAAGTTAACAAATGGAGTCCTTCCTGCTCTTGGGAAAGTAGTCTTGTTAATTGTGCCATGAAGAGGGCTTTAAGGACACGGTTTGAGGTCTCACGTGCAGTCATCCTCAGCATCTTGCTATCTGTTGTCTCTGGTACAGTCGTTGTCCTGTAAATGGTTAAAGGTCCTTAATCAGCATCCCTGAGCTCTAAAAGCCTGAGCATAGCTTCCTCCTGAAAGGAGTCAGCACTAAAGCCAACAGCTGCCAGTGGGGCTTTTAGTTGCCATGGTGTTCTACACCTATTCCACTTGCATTTTGCCTTGGTTTGGTTAGTTGTTTCTTATCCCCTTTCTTCCTTCGTTGAGTCGTGCCCCTCTTTTGCAATTAGTGTTGGAGTTGGAGGATCGTGTTCTGCTTGTTTTCCAGTGCTGATGATCACCAATAACTTGTACAACCAAGTGAAAATGACAGAATCTATTTACAGATCAAACACGTGGCCCTGTGGACTGTATTTGCTTCTGTTAACATCTTTAACTTAGGAGACTGTTTTTGGAATGTGGTTAATATTTTAAAAATTGACTAGTGGAATATTTATATTTTAAATATTTATGTCAAGAAACACTTTGCCTCACCTTACCCAGCTTTCAAGAGGCTGCTGAAGTCTTGTAAGCAGCGGGTTAGCTGGTGAATAGACATTTTAGAGTTTCTGAGAGGATTCAGTCTAACCGGTAGTTAACCGGTAGAAGAGAAACCATTTAATCCTTCCTTAGCTGAAACCATTGTTCTCCGCTCTCCCCAAATTCTACTCTTATTTACCATGTTCTTCTTCCTTCTCCCATCTCTGCTCTTTCAGCTGTTTTCCCTTGTTTTTATACTTTCACTCTTTACTGTTAAGTGGAGTGCCTGTGTGAGGCTCCCATTTCCCTGGTTTCTCACTTTATTAGCAAGGGGGAAAAGTTACTCTGTAAGGTGCTTGCTTGTTTTAGACCCTTTGAGGCAGAAAATTTCTAGTGATGCTTCTGAAAGTGCTGCCTGCAGCTTCATTACAGTTCTTCTTACAGTTCTGGCTTTTACTTCTAAGGACTTGCTACTTGGTGTTTAGGAGGAAGGTGAGCTCTGTTTCATTTTGGGGTTTTTATAGACAAAGATTGTATGGATTCAGCGATTGAGTTCTTTACAGCATTGATGTGCATGCAGATTGTTTAAATAGAATACTCACGCTACAGAAACACATTGTTAAAAATGCATAGCAGTGGGCCTGGAGAGTCAGCTCAGTCAGTGGTAAGAGCACTGGCTACTCTTGTAAGAGGACCCAGGTTTGGTTCCCAGCACCCACATGACTGCTCATAACAGTCTATACCTAGTTCCGAGGGATCCAAAGCTCTCTTCTGGTCTCTGTGGGCACTGCACACATGTGTTGCACAAACTTACTTACATACAGGCAAAATACATGCATATAATAAAAATAAATCTTTTTAAAAGATGTATATATAGGTCCAGCAAGTTGGCTCAATTATGAAAATCACTGTGCGTGCAACCCTGGCAACTGGAGTTCAAAACTCCAGAATCCATAAGAAGGTAGAAGGAGAAAACCAGCTCTGCTGACTATCACATGAAAGCCATGTCATGTTCCTTCACTCTCACCCCATAGCTAGCATACACACACATCAATAATAATTTTAAAGTTTTTAAATGCATAGTTAAAGTTGGTATAATGTATGTCTTGCCTATTCAAGAAGCTAAAGCAGGAAGTTTGGTTGAGCCTAAGAGTTTGGAGCCAGCCAGGCAATGTAGAAAGAACGTTGAATATAAAAATAAATCAAGCCGGGTGTTGGTGGTGCACGCCTTTAATCCCAGCACTCAGGAGGCAGAGGCAGGTGGATCTCTGTGAGTTCGAGGCCAGCCTGGTCTTCAGAGCGAGTGCCAGGATAGGCTCCAAAGCTATACAAAGAAACCCTGCCTCGAAAAAAAAAATAATAATAATAAAATAAATCAAAACTGGATGTGGTAGTAGAATCGGAACCCATCATGTGAGAAGCTAAGTTCTCTTAGACGTTCAAGGTCATCCTGAGCATAATGAGTTTGAGGGTTTGAACTACATAATGAGAGTTGAGGCTCCATTAGTCCCTCCTTCTAATTAATTGCTAAATTTTACAAATGTGGCTAAGGATGTTAACTTCGTGGTAGACTCTGTACTTAGTGTGCAGGATATTCTGGCTTTGATCCTGAGCATAAAATGTGAGGTAGTAGTAAAGCTATTTCATCCTGGCTGAGTATGTATGGTTTGATGCAGTCAGGAGGATGGTGGGTTCCAGGCCAACTTGGGGTGTGAAAGAAAAAGAAAAGAATAAAAATCTTGAATTTTTTTTACAGGCGGCAATATCAAGACCTTTTTCCAGTTGACTAATTTAATTTTGAGACTTGATGAACATAATCACTGTTACTGCAATGGCTGTGGTTTCCATGATGAAAGTGGTGCAGCATTTTGCTAGAGCTTCCTTCAGAGTTATTTGTTGTTTTCCCCTTCTTGAGCTAGAACAGGGCCTTCTGGGCAAAGCTCTGCCTTAATCTGTGTCTCCCCACCTTTTCCTTTTCTTGTTTGTGTTCTAAATACTTAGGAATTAATTACTAATGAAATTTCAGATTTCTTGGGCTTCTCTACCAACCATCTTTATGAAACCCCGTAAGTAGAGGATTTTTGTCCCTTCGTTGGATTGCTACAAAGGAAACAATAAACAGTGGGTGGGGTTTTAATATATGTGGTTTAAGAATGAGACTTTTGGACCAGTCATCATCATCCAGCAGCATAGGCTCCATTAGGAGACCGTGTCTCCAAGAAGGAAAGTACTGTAAGTACTGTCATGGTTATAGGTGGCTTCTAACAAGACAGAGACTCTCTGACTTACAGAAAACCATCACGTTGAAAACACTTGAGATTAGGCTGCGGTGGTTTTCTCATTACCATGTCTGTTGGCTCTTACAGTTTAGGAAGCTTGACCGAGGTCTAAACAAAACCACCTCCATCAGTCTAAGCCAGATACTGAGGAACACTGGTGACAGCTGTCGCCTTGGTGGTTTGGTGTACAGGTCATCCCCAGCTCTGACATTCTTCTGAGATGCATTCACCATTCAAGACCACACTATTGGGAATAGAGTGTCCTTCATTGTCCATCCTCTATACCACTGAGGTGGTACACAGCCAGCATCCTCCATGCTGGCCATTGTCAGGAGCTTTGCTGACTCTGTTTTTGTTTCTCTGCCACATTCCGTGTTTGCTGACATATTATCTGAAGAGCATGAACGTGATATAACAGCTTGGGTGTGAAGGGCTCAGGGTCTGGTACTGGGAGACCTATGACTTAAGAGCACTCCATTTTCTGCTTGCTATTAAGTTTGAACCCATGAGCTATCCAGAGTCACGGGAATAGTGAGTGAGGCCTTCCCAGGTTTTTCATGTTCAGCCTGCTGTTGTGAAGGCACAGGTTTGCCTAATACTTCATCTTGTTTGGTACCAAGGTGGGGCCCATACTAGATGGATAAAAACCTGCCCCTGGGTCTTTTGTCTTTGTGATCACATTTTAATAGGGTCATCATGTTTCCTTTGTTATTCTAGTGAACAGGATGGGGTGGGCAGTTTCATCTCCAGGCTTAATTAGGAGCTCCTCAGTAGGAATCAGGAGTGGAATGGATGCTGTGACTGACATGGCAATGACCTTGTCCTTGCCCCTAGCTTCACTAATGTGGGCACTGAGACTGTAGGACAGTAGCATGGTGAGTGTAGCCAAATGATGGCCTTGAGAGAGAGAGAGGCTGTACCTGTCTTCATGTGAGCCAGAGTGATTTTTGGAGTTGTTTCTGCCCTCCAAAAGAAATAGGATTATTTTGAGTAAACTCAAATTAACTCAATGTTGATGTAATGTGCAGAGCTGTAACATGTGAGTTAATGCTGACCTTGTTAAGCAGAGCCCTTATGTCTATTTTCCAGTCTGCCTGATGTAAATGGATGCAGAGAATGCCAGTGGCATGGGTTAGATTGTAGTGGTTGTGAAAGCATTCAGTGAAGCTTTGGGATTGGGCTGGGATTGGTCATCAGCATGTATCAATTGTATACATTCCTTTTCCTTTTGCCTTAGTTTCCACGGGCTCCCTTGCTCAGCAGTATGCACATCCTAATGCCACCCTGCATCCACATACGCCCCATCCTCAGCCTTCGGCCACTCCCACTGGACAGCAACAAAGCCAGCATGGTGGAAATCATCCTGCACCCAGTCCTGTTCAGGTAAGAAGAGCCGTGGCCTGTGCATGCACAGCTGCTTCCTTGTCCCTGCTACTTACACGTCTCTGTGTGATCAGGACATATGAGACAGCCATCCTTATGTAGCTGCAGGTAGTTGTGGGTTCAGGGGAGGGCTTGAAAATGTCAAGTAAGCCGTACCCTCGGGGTAAATGCCGGAAACATGAGTGTGGAAAAGCTACTTTAGACTTAACAAAGAACTTTAAGCTAAAGTACTGTCTGGAATTTCATTCCTGAAGCCACTCAATAATGCTGCTTTCCTATTGGCTGCTGCTTTTTTTTTCCCCCAAGATGGTTTCTCTGTGTAATAGTCCTGAGTGTCTTGGAACTCATTTTGTAGACCACACTGGCCTCAAACTCACAGAGATCTGCCTCTGCCTCTGCCTCCCAAGTGCTGGGATTAAAGGCTTGGCCACCACTGCCCAGCTGCCTGTTGGCTTCTTTAGTCATATTAGCTAGTGGGGCAGTTGACAGCCTGACATCTTGTCGGTTGTTCCACCTCTGCTTGTTTGTACCTGTAACTGCCAGGCTGAGACTTGGGCTTGAGAACCCAGAAAAGACCATCTGGACAAGAGATGCCCATGATGCTCTTCTCCCTGCATCTCCTGGGCATGGCTAGAGTTGGGTGGGGCTTCTGCTGCCTTCAGTGTGTGAAGCTCTGACCCTAATGACTTCTCAGTAAAGAAGTTTCCCATTGCTTTGCAGCACCATCAACATCAAGCCGCCCAAGCTCTTCATCTGGCCAGTCCACAGCAGCAGTCAGCCATTTACCACGCGGGGCTGGCACCAACCCCACCTTCCATGACACCTGCTTCCAATACACAGTCTCCACAGAGCAGTTTCCCAGCAGCACAACAGACGGTCTTCACCATCCACCCTTCTCATGTTCAGCCGGCATATACCACCCCTCCCCACATGGCCCACGTACCTCAGGTAAACCAGCACTAGCCAAGTTTCTGTGAAGGCCACGTAGGGTGTGGTGGTTGTCAGATAAGCAGCAAGGAGCCAGATGCTCCCCAAGCCAGGAAACCCTATGTGTGGTGCCATCTGCCTGTCTCCCCCTCCCTGCTTAGTATGTGATCTTCTGGCCCTCAGTGAATGTTGCTATGATTTTGTGATGGGATCAGTGAAATTGTGACTTAGCAATTCCCAGCTGAGACCTTAAAACTCTGAGTCTGGAATGCACCCCAGTCCTTTCCTTTCTGTGTCTGCTTTGCTCCGTCTTTCTAGCTTAACCACTATGTGTCTATGTGTCCACACACAGACACCTCTACACATGCACACATGGGAGCCCGGAAGGGATGGCAGGCAGGCTTTCAATGGTTCTCAGCTCTCTGAGGTGACTGCACTAGGCCTGTTAGCTTGAATGTTAGACACACGAATTCCGGGACGGGTCTCAGTTGTTTGCCTGGTTACCCTCTATCTGCTGCAATCCTGTGTTGTGCTTCCTGAGCGCTTGGCCTTGGACTATGGTGCAGTGTAACTGAAGCTCCAGGGCAGCCCAGGGCCAGGGGAGGCCTCCATGGCTCTTAGTGTGAGGTGGCTGCATCAGGTGTCTCTGCTACTTTGATTGTAGCTGCCTGAGGCGGGTCTCACTTAGGTTTACTGAATGACTCCATTTCCTGTCACAGTGCGCCAGTGAGGCTCTGGCAAGGTGTGAGCTAGGGATGCTGTGCAGTTGGGTCTCTTGCAGAAGGCTAGTTTGTTACTAGGTGTTCTTTCCCCAGAGCTAAGGGTCTGTAGTATATACTCCTGTTGATTGGCTGGTGACAGTTGGGAGGGGAGCCAGTTTGGTCAGTGTGCTTTGGTGGAGTGAAACTTAAGAGAGCCAGGGTCCTGTAAGTGTCTAGCAGAGGCTGCGAATTTACTTTAAGATGGGCTATCCCCAAACCTCAATTGTGTGTTTGTGTAGAAGGGTAAGAGGCTTAACATAGGGAAAACAGAGAACCATGGGCCTGTTTGAAGGTGTGAACCAGCACTTCGCTGGGGTGATGGTCTAGAGCAATGCACACGATGGGAGGCAGGAAGCAGCCTCTTCCTGCTCTGCCCACTCCCTGCAGAGCTGAGGTCGAGCTCACCAACCGGTCAACCAACATCACTTTTCTAAGTTAGACTTGTTGCCACTTGGTACAGGACACCAGGCTGACCCAACTTCAGATCATTCTCATCTCATTGGAGCCATTAACTGCACCCTTTGCTCCATCAGCCAAGCTATTACATTGAGGGGCCTAAGTGCTGCTTCATTGTTTCTGGGGAACCCATCACGACTTGGGGAGGGCGGAAGAGGAGAGACTCAGGAAGCTGCTATGGGTGCTGGGGAGGTAGTCTCCTCACAGGCCCTTCCTTGTCAGTTGCTTTCTGACTTGAAAAGGGCATTGATGTATTTGGCTCCATGCCATAGCAAGTTAAGTATGTGCCCCTCCCGCCCCAATAGAGGCCTGCTCTTGGTGAAGACCTTGCCCTGTGTGATAATCTGTGAGCAGGCACTGGGGACTAGGAAGATGTGGCCAACTTTCCCATCCCAACCCTACAGGATCTGCCTCAAGGAGTCCATCTTGCCCCTTCTTGAGTCCCAGTCCAATGAAAGGAACAGTTGACTTGTTGTTTAAGACGGAGATGTTGCCTGTATGCGTAAAAGAGCTCTCTGTTTCAGGCTCATGTACAGTCAGGAATGGTTCCTTCTCATCCAACTGCCCATGCGCCAATGATGCTAATGACGACACAGCCACCCGGCGGTCCCCAGGCCGCCCTCGCTCAAAGTGCACTACAGCCCATTCCAGTCTCGACAACAGCGCATTTCCCCTATATGACGCACCCTTCAGGTGAGGCGTGTGTGTGCAGGGGCCGCCGGGGCACCCCGAGCATTCTGCTCGCACAGGTAGAATGGCAGGCAGGACCAGTGAGTGTTTCAGGCTCCAAACCTGACTAATAAGGCCCGTCCAAGTGTTTGCAGGAGGGATTGTGATGGTCAGGGAGCATCAGGGCTCAGGGCCTCTGGAGCTGAGTCTGTGTGTGTTCTGCTGGTATCAGGGTTGGCTTGAGAAGCAGCAGCCTCATTCTGGGTAGCTGATGCATGCCGAGGACTCAGTTGGCCTTCCTGGTTATGTATGACAGGCTGGACAGGGCAAGCGTGTTCCTTCCTGAGTCCCTATAGGCTGATGTGGGGGGTTTATACCCATGGCCGACTTTGATTGTAGCTTGGAGAACACTGATGAGCTGTGTGCGGACTGGATTGAGTGTAGTTTTAGCCCCAGCCTGTGCCCTGACACAGGACACCCATGATGTCTCGTACTGGATGGCTGCTGTGGCAATACCTGTCTCCCCTGTGACTTGGAAAGTATTGGTGCTTGGCTAGCATTAGTGGGAGGGGGTTTGAAGGCCTGTGCTCCTGCCCCACAAGCAGCAAGTCCAGGACTTGTATCTGAAGTGGTTTCACGTCTGACTGGTTTGTTTCTCCTCACCCCCTTCCCTCCCCAACCCCACCTTGGCTGCAGCTGGGGGGAGAGGGGCGCTAGCATTAAACCTCCAGTGTTACTCAGCAGGAGAGTAGATGACAGTCATGTGCTGCAGACACTAGGTTGGTGGGCAGTGGTGCCTGTGTTCTGTTTAAATAGCCACTTTTCTTTTTTACAGTACAAGCCCACCACCAACAGCAGTTGTAAGGCTGCCCTGGAGGAACCGAAAGGCCAAATTCCCTCCTCCCTTCTACTGCTTCTACCAACTGGAAGCACAGAAAACTAGAAGTTCATTTATTTTGTTTTTTAAAAAAATACACTGATTTAACATCCGATAGGAATGCTAACAGTTCACTTGCAGTGGAGGATGTTTTGGACCGAGTAGAGGCATGTAGGGACTTGTGGCTGTTCCATAATTCCATGTGCTGTTGCAGGGTCCCGCAAGTACCCAGCTCTGCTTGCTGAAACTGGAAGTTATTTATTTTTTAATGGCCCTTGAGAGTCATGAACGCATCAGCTAGCAAAAGAAGTAACAAGAGTGATTCTTGCTGCTATTACCGCTTTAAAAAAAAAAAAAAAATCAAGACTTGGAACGCCCTTTTACTAAACTTGACAGAAGTTCAGTAAATTCTTACCGCCAAACTGACGGATTATTATTTATAAATCAAGTTTGATGAGGCAATCACTGTCTACAGTGGTTCAACTTTTAAGTTAAGGGAAAACTTTTACTTTGTAGATAATATAAAATAAAAACTAAAAAAAAAATTAAAAAATAAAAAAAGTTTTAAAAACTGATACCCAGTTAGTGTGTGTTTGTGGCGACTCCTGCTGCTGTGGGGTGCAGACCCTGGACAGGCAGGCTAGGTGTACTGTTCCAGGCTCCTATTGGATGAGGTGCTAATCAGTGACTTCTTTTTCACCTTCATCTGGCTCAAGATATCTAGAAAAAGTCAAGACTGAGAAACCCTCTTGGGTGAATTAGTGGAAGGCTGGCCAGAGGTGGGGGGACCATCAAAAGTCTGTATCTATACTTCTTTTTTCCTATCTCCAGACTTAACCAAACCACTATTGATCCACAGTTCAGGCCTGTATTACCAGCAGGGGGCAGGAGAGTTATAACTTCTTTACCAGTCTGGAGGTGTGTCCTTGGTAGCTGAGTGCTTGCTAATAGCACAGAGCGCTGGTTCTATCCCTAGGGGAGCTGGGAAGGGATTCAGAGAACAGGAAAGCCAGAAGAACAGAACTGTCTGCTATAGGGGAAAGGTAAGTGGAGAGGGGGTTGGTGTTGCAGAGATCATGGTCGTTAATTCTGAAAACCTTTTTAATTCACATATAGCAATTTGTACACTGTAGCAAAATCTGCATTATTCAAGAATAAGTTACTCATACAGTACATAAAACAAAGATTTGCCAAATACCTTCTGCCTGTAATGATAGAAGATGAAATCCCTTCTTCCTGTTGTCACAATGCTTATTCCAGCCTTACACACTGGCTGTTAGATGCATCTCCATTAGGAGGCAGTAGATGACAAGTGACTTGATGTTTGCACTAAGGTAACATTTGAACAAGAGCCCTCAGGGAAGAGATGAGCCTCCTTTTAGGTTAAGAAACTTCTGAAAAATAGTGTTATCTGGCCCAAAATTGTTAATGGTCACTATTCCTTTTTCCTAGGGTTCAGAAATGATCAAAGGCAGAAGGAAGAGTTCTATCAGATAAAGCCATATGGACTGCTGGTCTAAAGTCAAGGCAGGTTAGCTGACTCGATTCTTTGGTGCTGGTGGCTGTTAGTGTATAGTTGTAGTCAGAAGGAAGCAATGGTGCAGGGAGTCTCTATAGGGCCAACTCACACTGTGCCTAGTGTGGCCTCACCTGCCAGTGGTGGTCTGTCAGGAATACTGGGGGTGGGAATGGTGCCTGCCTGGTAATGACACTGGTGAAGGCATCTTGCCTGGACCTCATTAAGCCACCTATTCCCCTTCAGCCAATTGGACCTACTGTAGCAGAAAGAAAAGGTGATAGCTTAGTGCCACTCTATTCCAGAGCCATGAGAAGACTGTCATAAAATACACCTTTTGAAAGGAAGCTTCTCCAACCATGGTGCGGCAGAGGTGCTGGTTTACAGTGTGTGGCCAGTCTCCCCTCTACTGAGAGATGTTTGTCTGATGAACCCAGGAGAAATGAATGCCCCTAGTTTGTATAGACAGAGATACAATCGTCCAATCAGCCCCTTTCCAGGACTACATAGCTTAGAGGAGTCTGGACCAGTGGCTGAATATTGCTTTTATCTTTGGCTCATACTTTTTATGGAAAATGAAGGAAAGCTAGTTCTCTTAAAGATGGAACACAAATCTGCACCTATGTGGGATGTGCCTTGCTCTGTGAACACAATGGTGTGTTGCAAGATTAAGCACAGTTGGCTGCTCTTCCCACCCCCATCCACTAAGGGCCACACAAGCTTGCACAGTAGAGGGTAACCAGGTGAGAAGGGTATCAGCATATCTGCCTCTGAATTAAATTGTGACTTCCTACTGCCACAGCTGTGAACCCAAAGTCTGTATGACCCGCACCTTTGAGCTCAGGAGCAGCCACTTTCTAGCCCCTGTGAGCTGTGTCACCTGGAAAAGGCCAGACCAGTATAGACCCTATTAGTTGTATGTACAGGAACATACCCTTCCACCCTGCTGCCACCTTGGACAGAACACTTACTTTGAGCTGTTGCAGGAATTTCATGGTGCCAACTTCCTTTTGGATCAAAACGGAGCCATACTCAATAAGTCATTAATTCTTGGTGGGGGGCAAGCTATAAATTTGGGTTCACTACACAGGCCCAGGCACCTTTGCATTTGTGCTTGTCTTTCCCCGACCTGTCTATCACATCCTCTATATAAAGCTGCTGTAAACCAGAGTCCTGTTTTTTTATGCATAAGGCACTGGGGATAGAATGCCCCTTGCCACCCTCCTCTCTCTGCAAGCTGCCTGGATTTCCCTGAAAGGGTGACACACTTCATTCTCTACATTAGGGAGGACAGTGGCTACCCCATATAGCAGGCAACCGTCCTGAGGAGGGGCAGACAAGGACACTAGCGTGCTGGCTTAGCTCGGGTGAGGGAAACAGGTGTGCTGCCCTGACTGGAGTGGCACCGGTCCTGGTAGGGCAGTACAGGGAAATAAGCTGTGATCTCATACAGAAACCTGAATCCTTAAAAAAAAAAAAAAAAATCAATCAATCTGAGGTAAAATGTTTAGAATTTTTGACTTTTCAGCCTGTCCCTCTGGCAGAGCTTCTGTCTAAAGCTGGGAGCAGAAGAAGCAGGATTAAGAAGCATCTACCTGTGGAACTGAAGCTACAGGGAGGAAACGGGGACTTGTTAGTGTTTTGTGCTTCCCAATGACCCTACCTGGTAGGGAGTCTGTCATCAGCTCTGACTGTCAGTTTCCGCTGCCAGCTCTGGGCCTGTAGCCCCACTCCTCTGGGTTGGGGATGGGGCCTAGGGTACCAGCTAGTGGCACCTGTGCACAAGAACTACATCTGTAAACAGTGGGAGAAAGCCAGGGGCTAGCTGTGGCAGCCTGGTGGAGGACACATCTGAGCTGGGGAAGGCTTACACTGCAGCCAGTAGCTCTCTGGAGGGAAAGACGATGATTACATTCACAAGTTTGCATCCCTGCACAGCTGTGAGAGAGGGGTGTACTGGTTGTCGATGGCACGAAGGTGGCTCCGTGAAGAGGAGTCCATCCCATAGTCTGAGTCCCGGGCATTGCTCACAGGCTCCAGTTCCAGGTGCCGCAGACTGTTGGCCAGTTCCTCAGGAGAAGGCACCAAGTGGAAGATTTGCTCTGGGGGTGTCACTCGGCCAGGGAGAGCCTCTGCGCCCAGACTGGGGGGACAGCCAGCAGAGTTGAGGTGGGAAAGACCCAGCTCCGAGTCCCAGGGAGGAAGGGAGAAGGGGAAGAGGACCGTGTTGGAGGAACCTGGAGAGGTGACATGGATGAGTCTTCAGAGTGAAGAAAGTGCACCAGGCAAGCTTTGTGCCTCTTTGTGACACCACCCCTTGACAAAACTTGGGATTCCTACCTGGTGCTTGGGAGACAACTACCACATAGCCAGAGAGCCGGACATCACAGGCTGCTCCACACTCAAGTGGGATGGGGGAGCGCTGGAAGTGGTGGAGCATGTCCACCACCGAGGGAAAGTGCAGGTGCTGTACACGGCACTGTCCACGCTCTGTGAGCACCAGGCGGAGGTGCTATGGAAAGGCAGAAGGTCAGCCTGCTGCCCAGGCTACATTCCTCCCACCCAATCCCACCAGTTCTGCCCCTACCTTGGCTCTGCCCTGTAAGTTGAATGTGAGCACATACTCCCCTCTCCTGGACTCACTCTGCCGCACCAGGAACACACCGTGGGCATCAGGGCCCTGCAGCTGAACCAACTGTGCAGCTTTTACCCTGGAAATAGGGCCATGGAACCAGGGGTAGCAGGACAGGAAGTGATCTGTTTTCTGGCAGGCTGGGTCCAACACTGTCCCGGGTGAAGCACCTAGCAGAAAAATGGTGGTGGTAATAGACATGGTGGTTCTGTGTCCAGGACACTCAAAGGCCAAGAGTCTGGCACATACCTTGGTCCAGGGAGTCTGTGCTTCCCCTTGGAGAGCTGGCTGGGCCAGGCTCTGACATGAAAGAAAGGGGTAACTCTGTGTCCATGCGCTCCAGCCTGTAGGGGAAGAGGCTGGGTGAGGAAGGAGCCAGCAGGGAGCATCAGAGCTTGGCTGGGCAGGGGCAGGCCTCACCCTTGGCCTGTGCTTGTTCTGAGCTCCTCCAGCCATGAGTTCAGCTGCTGTTCGTCTCCCACCTCAAAGATGATGTCTGTCTGGTCCTGCACCTGCAGAGAGGTAGCATTCAGCTCTGCATCTGTATGAATGCTGTATGAGAAAGGAGCACCTCCCAGGAAGCCATAGCCCCAGCACTCACTTTCAGCACAAAGGTATAGAGGTTGTCAGGCATCTCCAGGCGTGTGCATGGCCGGACCTCCCGGATGCTGGAACATGCCTCTTGGAGCTTGGGCTTTGAGCTCTAGGAAGAAAAGAGGGGGGTCACTCAAGGTTAGCCCATAGAGCCCCCTCCCCGGGGGGGGGCGGGGGCTCTCAGGTTTTCTGCAGTCTCTTTCAGTACTAGAGGAAGGAGGCACAGGAACACCCTCGTGCGGCTCACTTCTCTCCATCAGGAAGCTGCTGTCCTCGCCAACCCTGCTGTCCCAAACAGTCAGCTGTAGGAGTGCACGGCATGCCTGGGAGACGCCACCTTTGTGGATTTGGCTGGCACCATGGATGCCAGTTCCCAGGTTCCCAGGTCAAAGCGTTAGGGCCCAGACAGTCAGTTTGTAGGAGGGAAGCCCTTCCCTTGCCTGCCATCTAGTCCTTATGTCCTCTGGTGAGGAGATTGCTCTTGATGGCTGAGGGCCAGCTTCCAGATAATTGACTGGGAAAGCTGGAGAAGTAGGAAGGACAAAGGACTTGACAGGCCTCTTTCCCTCCCGCTATGGCTTTTGTCCCAGGACAGGAGAGTACCAGGTGCTTTAATCAGAGCCCGGGCTTACTCTGCTTCTTGCCCTGCCCCAGGTTAAGACAAAGTCCACCCCAATGCCATAGCTTGGCCACTTGCCTGTTAAAAGAGTGAGGGGACCTGCTGGAGATGGGCCAAATGGGGAAGACATGACTCCTACTCCTGTCCACAATTGCTATATGCTGACCAGACATGGGGTTCTTCCCAATTCCCAGTGCAAGCTTTAATGGGATCAGCACCCCAGAGCCTGTTCTGAGCTACCTGCTGGGATGCCTGAGCATGTTCTAGGCTGGGGACAGGTTTGGACTACTGGGGAGGGTAGTGATGGGAATTTCTAGCCAAGACATGAAGTACATTTAGAGGCCTTGCATTTTTCCTTAATAACACACATCACTGGTCAAGCCTGGCCAATAAGCAGCTCTCCACAGGCCCTCTGAGATTTCTCGGTAGAAGTAGAGTGGCACCAAGTACCACATTCCATACCTTTTACTTCCAGGCCAAGAAGTCAGTTTTTTTTTTTTTTTTTTTTTTTTGGCTGTTAGGATGCTTGGTGTCAAATCTAGTAATTGCATCTCCACAGTGAATCCTGGCCTTCTGCTTCCCTCTCTGTTTTGCCCTCTCAGATACAGAGTGCAGCTCTACCCCTTGGTCTACATCCCCAAGCCATGGGAGCTGCCTGTTTCCAAACTATTTTTGACAGCTGATGTGGGTCTGATGGTGGAAGAAAAGGCCTGAGACGTTTCCAGGATGGCAGTCAGCTGTGTATGGGTCATGGCTCACTGCAGTTGCCTGTCTGTACAGTCCTAGCAATGATACAACAGGAAGGAGCCAGAGGTCAGGAGCCCTGCCACCAGCCACCTCCAGCCTTCTAGGAAATGAGAGGGTGACTCACTAGTGCCATGGCCTCCTCTTAGGTCCTTGTATTGATTCCTGGTCATTTTATTTGGGGGTGGGGAGAGTACGAGACAAGGTTTCTCTGTGTAGCAATGGAGACTATACTGAAACCCCACTGATCTAGGCTTTGGGACAACTGAGTCCTGCCATTTGTGGCTGTCTTCTCCCACCCCCAATGCCATCCTTGAGCCTGGTACGATAGAAAACACCCACTCCAGGCATGGTACTAGGGAGATGGAGGCAGGAGCTTTGGGCTAACCTCCCAGAAGCCTTGTTTTTCTAAACAAAAACACAAAATACCCTACTTGGTTCCAAAATAGATTCCAGTTACAAAGATGCCTGGAAGCCAACCAGATGAGAAGTCAGTCTGTATAGGGACTCTGAGAAGTCAGCAGTAGTCTGTTGAGCCCATTCATTTTCCTGACTCTGTCCCCTTTCTTGGACCTTATTCCCATTCTAGGCTACTTAGGGTCAAGTAAGAAAGTCTGCAATTCGAGATTCATGGCACCTGCCAGCCAGGCTTGGACTTGCCCTGCTAGCCATTTTTCCCCAGTTCCCTACAGGTCAATCAGATTAAGCACAAAGGCCATTTGGCAAGAGATCTGCTCCAGGGCAGCAGTCCTGGGTAGGCACAGTGTGAGCTTTGGCAGCATGCTCCAGAGTGGCCCCAGAGGCCAGAAAGCAATGGCCACACAATAGCCAGAGTAGCTATGGCTAGAGAGCTACTGGAACACAGGCTGTCCAGCAAAGTGCTTCCAAGGGATGGGGTTTGCAGGCTGGTGAAAGAATTGTTAAGTCACGGAATAAGTACTGTATGACTTGAGGGGAAAGTTCCAGAGCGATCCCTTGACATCATGTAAGGCTTTATTTGTATGTGTGGGAGGAATCCTCCTACTAAAAAGACCCCCTTAGGAAACTGCTTCCAACATAGGGAATCCACAGGTACCCTTCACAATCATAAGGGAGCCCCATCACTCTGCCTGTGAAGGCAAAGTAGATGTTGGGATTCTCAGAGGAAACCTTCCTGGGGTGAAAGTGATGACCCTGAAACCTTGGGAACCTCATGTCAGAGAGCTCAAGATCAGAGAGAGAAGGGAAGACAATTGTTTGTTAGTGACAGGACCAGACCGTGACATGGGTTGTTTTTGTTTGTTTTTTGAGACAGGGTTTTTTCTCTGTGTCTTTGGAGGCTGTCCTAGAACTAGCTCTTGTAGACCAGGCTGGCCTCAAACTCACAGAGATCTGCCTTCCTCTGCCTCCCGAGGGCTGGGATCAGACTGTGACATGTAAAGGGCATGTAAATCATCAACACAGACAATACAGGCTAGAAATGTAGCTTGGATCCCAGCACTCGGGAGACAGAGGATGCAGATCTCTTGAGTTCAAGGCCAGCCTGGTCTACAGAGTGAGTTCCAGGACAGCCAGGACTACACAGAGAAACTGTCAGAAAAAATAAACAACAAACAAAAATTATAAGGCTGGAGAGATGGCTCAGAGGTTAAGAGCACTGACTGCTCTTCCAGAGATTCTGAGTTCAATTCTCAGCAACCACATGGTGGCTCACAACCATCTGTAATGAGATCTGGTGCCCTCTTCTGGTGTGCAGAGATACATGGAAGCAGAATGTTGTATACATAATAAATAAATAAAATCTTTATAAAAAAGAAAAAAGAAATGTAGCTTGGGTGGCTGAGTGCTTGCCTCACATGCACGAAGCCCTAGTGAAGTCCTCAGCACCACAAAAATCAGGTATGGCACAAATTTCATCAGGATCAGAAATTCAGGTAGTCCTTGACTACATCTTGAGCTCAGGTACAGAGAGACAATGTCATGGTCTGCTGAGACCTGAAATACAGAGGAGACTGGTGTTCTAGCTCAGATCCTTGCCTTGATGTATCATCAAGCCCCTCAAAACAGGGAAACAGAATCCACAGAGTAGATCGCCCACAGGGGACAGACTGCTGAGAGAGGCAGTCTCAAATGAGACATTCTGCACTTAGACACTTGTACAATTGTGTAAGTATGCTAAAAAGCAATGTATTGTTCACTTCAAGCAAGAAAATTTTATGGTATAGGAATAAAACTTTTTAAAGAGGGAAATGGCAGCTGGATGTGGTGGTGCACACCTTTAATCCCAACACTTGGCACACTGTTGGATGCAAGCCTGGTCTACACAGAGAAACCCTGTCTCGAAAAACAAATAAAACAAACAGATGGCCAGTCATACTCCTAACCAAAAAGGGTTGGGCTGGAGGCTGGAGAGATAGTTTAGCCATTAATAGCACTTGTGGAGATTAGAGAGAGAGATGGCTCAATGGTCAAGAGCACTGGCTGGGGACTGGAGAGATGGCTCAGTGATGGCTGGAGAGATGACCTCTGTTCTTCCAGAGGTCCTGAGTTCAGTTCCCAGCAACCGCATGTTGGCTCACAACCACCTTGATTGATGCCTTCTACTGGCATGCAGACATAAGACTGTATACATAATAAATAAATAAAAATCTTAAAAAAAAGTGTATGCCAACATGTCCCACCCACCCCCCAAAAAAAAGAACATTGGACTTCCAGAGGACTTGCCTTGAGTTCAACGCCCACATGGCAGCTCACAGCTGCCAACACACTCACATGAAGGTCAAACACCAATGCACATAAAAAAGTACTTTGTGCTGTCCCATAGTAACCAAGTTCCTGGCACCTACCTGGTGGTTCACAAGCGCCTCAGCACCAGAGACTCCAACACCTTCTGACCTCTACAGAGCACACACGTGCACAGCCACATAATAAAAGCCATAAGCTGGGACAGAATGGTTACAAGTTCCAGGCTAGCCCGAGACAGCATAAGGGGGAATGGGGGTGACAAGACGGTATGTAGTGCTGGTGCCACTGGGTAAAGAGCACAGCAGAGCACTGCACTGGGAAAGACAGACACCCTTAGGCAGCCACAGACCCAAGTCCAGCCCTGGCTCAGGCCCAGGCAGCTGCAGCCACTATGGAGATGTGGAGTGACTAGTCATCGAGCACGCCTGTCTGCTCTTGTGGGATACCACACTATGTTGTTATTTTGCAGCTCCTCAAAATGTTAAGTGCAGAGTGAACAACCCACTAGGCACATCGAACAGATGTTCAAAGCATTATTTGCCAAAACTCCAAGTGGAAATAGCTTAATTTCCACTTACTCATGAATTGGTGCGGCAGGGGATGGTAAAACCATACAAGGGGATATTACTTGGTTATTAAAAGGAACAAGATAGCCAAGTGTGGCAGGGCACACCTTAATCCCAGACTCAGGACGCAGAGGCAGGAGGATCTCTGTGAGTTTGAGGCCAGCCTGGTCTACAGAGCAAGTTCCAGGACAGTCGGGGGGGGGGGGGACCACAAGATAATGGATGTGACTTGGAAACCTAAGGCTACCTCCAGCTTGAGTCTGCCACTCTGAACTAGTGAACATCTTGGTAGCCAGATCATTTTCCAGTGGACTCTGGATGAGGAGAGGAGCCCAACACTGCTCTCTCTGGGAACTCTACCCAAGGAGACATTCAGACAATGCAATGCTCAGAGCAGAGTCAACTGCAATAGGAAGGCGTCTCAAATGTCTGAACTGGGTGGGTGCAGATGATGCAGGGCTGGAACACACCCGTCTGCCGTACTGACGTTTTGTGACAGACACTGGGCCATTTGGGTTGAAGTCCCTACACTGGAAGCCTTCAGCTGCCAGCTCCAAGGCCTGACCCACTGCAGAGTAGGAGACAGCCTCTTGGAGGTGTCCAAGTGGAGACACAGTTAGAAAAAACAACTTACTGAGATGCCAGAACAGGAAGACACTGGGGAGTCCATCTTGTTAGGTCACTTTAGGCAATCCTTGTCAGTTCCTAGATGGTTACAGCATTCTGAGGCCATGTGCCCCTTCCAAATAACTACCTAGGGGTGAAAGTTTTGCTGTGCCTGCTTTGGTGCCAGGGCCTATCTCCTCCAGGAGGGTCTCTGTCCACTCATCTTAGCCTTAGCAAGAGAGGAGAGGAAGAAGGGCTCTAAGTCTCTCTGCTCACGAGGCCATGCTGGAGCCCTTCTGGAGCTTTTACTTCCTTTTCCATTGACAAAGCAGTGGGCTGGGGATTTCCCCATTGTGGCTATCGGGTTACTAACTGGGGAGGGCACCTGGGAAACCCAGCTCTGGGGTCTGGAATTTTCCATGCAAGGAGTCTTTTCTGCCCCTCAGGATGGTAATACACCAGAGCACTTTGTCTATCATACTGAGAAACAGAATCAGAAAGTCTACTTCTTAGTCCAGAGCTACCCCCACACACACACACATAAGCCAAAATATGAGCTCAGGTGTGCCCCTTCCCCCAGTACCCACCACACTGCCCTTACTTAGTCTTGATCCCAACAGTGAGCCCACAATCCTGACTCCTTGGTGGCTTCATCCCCAAAAAGCAGCCAACTTCCATGAAGGTGGTGACAGCTAATTGGCACCTCCCCCAATTCAGGCATGCTCTGCTCTGAATTCATGGAACTGAAGCTAAAGAAGCCTGATTGACACCCACTGCCTGCAGTGTCAGCAGAGCTTGGGGCTGATGGGGAAGTCCGATTTCAAATGGCTGTGTGTATAACAGGCCCCTTGGGAAACCTGGTACCTCTGTTTTTTCTTTCTCTCTTCCCTTTCCAATCTTTTCTAGGCCCAGAGCAAGCCCCTTGACTGTTCACAGTTCAGAGATGGGTAGGCATCTACCCATGAGGCCCAAGGTGGGTGAGCCTGACAAGCATTGTGACATATGGGTGTGGCTTCTGCAGGCAGGGCTAGCTCTGCACATTTAGGGGGAGTTAAACACAATCCCAACCCTAATGTCCCCTGCCATGTGCTCACACAAGACCCCATTCCTGCCGCCTCCACTTGTAGCCCCGGACCAGTCTTCTTATCTGGGAGTTGATGTCAATGATGGGCCCCTCAGAGGGATTTTGGGAGGACTTCATGATGGTTTCAGCATTAGTGGCTTATGACAGGGAAAGCACCAGGGACTGCAGCTGGAAAAGTCCAAAGCCAGACCTATCTTTCAAGGGTCAAGTGTCTTTCCCATGGCTGGGCGGAGGTGGGGGTGGGGCTGTGGGACCACAGAGCCTGGAACCCAGCAGAGCTGGTGGGTACAGAATAGGGCTTCCTGCCACCTCCCCGCCACCTCCTCCCCAGCCCAGAGGAAACCGCCAGGCCGGCAGTGGCCAGCCCTTTCTTTCTGCTTCCTCTTTCCCACACAGCAGGGAGGAAGAGAGGCCAGGTCCCTGTATGCCCTGGGCTCCTCAGGCCTCCCAGACTCCCTGTCCTCGTGCCCAGCAAGTACATGGCTCTCCTGCCCATCACCACTCCAGCTTATTCTGAAGCACCTATTTCAGGCCACACAGCCACACTTAAGAGACCCCTGGCATTAGTCTGGCTCCCTTCCTACAGCATCCCATACTCCAACCCTCGCTCCACCACCAGCTGTGAGACCTTTCTCCCTAAGCAATAGCTCCAGCAGGCCTGACCTAGGCAAACTCCAGAGTCACTCCTGTTTCTGACACCACAGAAGCCACAGGGAGTGGTGGCATTAGGCCTTCAGTCTCAAAGTGAGATTTAGCCTATTCTAACCTGTTGCTCCAAGGGGCTGGAAGAGCCACCAGGCTGCTTGCCTTGTAGGGACAGCACAGGTGCCATGGAAGTCACCAGGTCTGGAAACCACCCCTGCCAACTCAGCCAAGTGGTAGAGACCAGCAGCCCCAAGCCTTGGCCCCTTGGAGGTGCAAAGGCTGGGGCTCCATACATTACCTCAGTGGCATCTCTACTAGGGCACTGGTTGAAATACGACTGTCTTCAGGTCCAATGTCTACTGCACCCATACAGCATCCCTAGCCAACTGTCCTGAGACTGCACAGAGGCCACTCAGCCAGTGATGTCCTCTGGTCTCTACTAGACCACACAGGTAAGACCAGGTACGGGGACCCTCCTGTCAGTCTCAAGATGTCATTTTTTGAGATGGGCTTACTGTATCCTAGGATCAACTTGGACAAGCAATCCTTCTTTCCAGATTCCAGAATCCTGAGATAATTGGGGGGGGGGGGATGCCCAGCCTTAGGTTTTTTTGTCTGTTGCTAAAGTAGCAACTTACATAGCCCAGGCTAGCCCCAATTTAGATATGTAACTAAGACTGACCTTGATCTGACGGCTTCACTTCCCATCTACAGGGATTACAGGTAGTGCCACCATACCCAATTAGACCTAGGATTTTTCTCCCTCCAGGGTTTCTTACGAATAAGGATAAGTGTTCACTCGCCCCTGTGTACATGTTTGGAACATAGCACTAAGTCCTCAGGGTGGCCTCCAGACAATCGGGCAACTTTCATGGCTCTTCCTTCAAATATGCTCCACACCTTCCACGTTGGGGCCTTTAGCCAGCTGTCCCCTACTGCAAGTCAGCAGGTTCCCCTCCAGATTCACAAGGAGTCAAGTGTTGTGGCACACACCTGTAATCCCAGCACGTGGGGCTGGAGAAGGAAGATTGCCTTCATTCAGAGACCAGCCTGTGCTATGTAGTGACTTCCAGATCTACCCAGACTACTGAGTGAGGCACTGTCTGGGGTGAGGAAAAAAAGGCAAGGAAACTTGGGCAATAAAAACAAGTGTTGGCTTAAGCAGAACAGCCAGCAGGACAGAAGACTTCCAGCCCCATAGATGGGTACTTCAGCATTAAGTGGAAAAACAGTCTCTCCAGCACACAGCCACATGTCCACAGGCAGAGTGTGGTGGCCTGTGTCAGTCCCACACACCAACTCAGCCAAGACCCATAGCCTACAGCATGAAGACCTACAAAAAAGTTCCAGGGGAAAAAGACAAAGAGCTCATAAAGCAGGGCTGGAGAGATGGCTCAGAGGTTAAGAGCACTGTCTGCTCTTCCAGAGGTCCTGAGTTCAATTCCCAGCAACCACATGATGGCTCACAACCATCTGTAATGAGATCTGGTGCCCTCTTCTGGTGTGCAGGCAAACATGCCAGCAGAACACTGTATACATAATAAATAAACTTTAAAAAAATTTAAAAAAAAAAAGAGCTCACAAAGCCTGGGGTGGCCAAGATTTCTTAAGCAGGATATAGAAAGCATTAACATGGGGAGCTTCTTATCCAGTGTGGTGGTGTGCACCTGTAATTCCAGCACTGAGGATGCCGAGGCAGGAGGTTGAAGGGTTAAAGGCCAACCTTAGCTACACAGGGAGACAATGTCTCAAAGAAGAAAACCTGTCAAGATGGCTCAGCAGGTAAAGGAAGGTGCCTGCCATTAAGTCTGACAATCTGAGTTTCATTCCGTGGTGGAAGGAGAGAACTGACTCCCGCCAGTTACCCTCTCGGCTCAACACACATGCCACAGACCCCTCCCACCCCTGCAACAGGCTAAATTACAGTGATTGAATCAACATAAAAGGCGAGAACTTGTGTTGGTAAAAAGGTAGTCCACATTGTGCAACATGACACTGCAATAAAGGAGTGCCTATACCACACTTAAGCTCTGGGACGTCTTAAGAAAGGGAACACAGGCTAAGGGAATGGCTCAGCTGGGAAAGCATGACCCACGAACATGAGAACCCCCCAAAATCTCTGGAAACAGCTGAGCACAACTGAGCTTGGGGAGGAGACAGAGAGACCCCTGGGGCTCCCTGGCCAGGTGGGCTAGCTGAATTGATGAGCTCCAGGTTCAGAGATCTTGCCTTTAAAAAATAAAGTGGAAAGGCCTGGTGGTGGTGGCACACACCTTTAATTCCAGCACTCGGGAGGCAGAAGCAGGTGGATCTCTGTGAGTTCAAGGCCAGCCTGGTCTACCAGAGGGAGTTCCAGGACAGGTTCTAAAGCTACACAGAGAAACCCTGTCTCAAAAAATAAAAATAAATAATGCATTAATAATAATATATACAAAAATATATATCCATGCATACACACACACACACACACACACAATGCATGCCCATACATATACATGCATACACACACATGCATGCCCATACATACACATGCATACACACACACATGCATGCCCAAACATATATACACATGCATACACACACACATGCATGCCCAAACATATATACACATGCAGACATACAAAGGACAAAATAAAAAGAAAAAACAGGCTCTTCATAAAAGAATAAATCACACCAGGTGGTGGTGGCACATGCCTGGAATCCCAGCACTTGGGAGGCAGACAGAGGCAGGCTGATTTCTGTGAGTTTGAGGCCAGACTGGTCTACAGAGTGAGTTCCAGAACAGCTAGGGCTACACAGAGAAGCCCTGCCTGGGGGGGAGGGGCGGCAGGATGGATCACAATAAGCATGAGACAAGAATGCTCCTAAGACAGCATCACATGCCCATTGGGACTGACTGACCAGGTTAAAGAGTAAGTGAGGCTGCGGAGGCAGGGGCCCCTCAGCCACCACCACTAGGGACACCAACTGCCACAGCCACTTGAGAAAAGCCTTGGTGTTGGCAGGAATCATTTCCAGGAATACACCGAACAGAAACAAAAACACATGCCCTGCAGAAACTTATATGAAATTTCACTGACATTATTCAGAAAAGTCCCAAAAAAGCCAAGTGTGGGAGCATATACTTGTAGTCTCAGCACTGGGGAGGCTGATGCAAGAGGATCCAAGCAAGACCCTTTTGGGGGCAGGGGCACTGAAGTAGAAACCACCAAACCACTCAACAACAGCTGATCACTAAACCAGATGTGGGCTAGTGTTTGCACTGAAAAGCACATAAAACTTCAACACTATGGGGGCTGGAGAGGTGACTCACAACCACCTGTAATTCCAATTCCATGTACATGCACACACGCACAATTAAAATTAAATGCACGGGGCTAGAGAGAGAGAACTCAATGGTTCAATTCCCAGCATCCACATGGCTTTTCTGTCTGTAACTCTAGTTCCAGGGGACCTAGCATCTTCACACAGACATACATATAGGCAAAACCCCAATGCACATAAAAATAAATCTTAAAAAAAAAAATACACAGGGACTGAAAATGTGGTGTAGTGAGTAGAGTCCTACTGAGCATGCACAATGCCCAGGTTCAATCCCTAGCACCACGTAAAATAGCCTGGTGGGTCATGCCTATAATCCTAGTAGCCAGGAGGTAAGAGAGAGACAAGAGGCTCAAACATGAAGGCTATCCTCTACCTAGCTAGTTCAAGACCAGCCTAGGCTAGATAAGACCCTATCTCAAGCTGGGCGTTGGTGGCGCATGCCTTTAGTCCCAGCACTTGGGAGGCAGAGGCAGGCGGATCTCTGTGAGTTTGAGGCCAGCCTGGTCTACAAGAGCTAGTTCCAGGATAGCCTCCAAAGTCACAGAGAAACCCTGCTTCAAAAAACAAAGCAACAACAACAAAAAAGAACAAAAACAAACAAACAAAAAAGCCCCTATCTCAAAAACAAAATCAGACATCCAAACTGTGGGGAGGGAAGGCAGGGGGTGGGGAAATGCAGGTGCTTCTGGGTTACTTGGAGGCACACACTGACACTCAGAGCTTCAGAGCACCACCATGTAGCAGTAACTGGTAGGGAGACTGTCTTACAAGGCCCTTCAACACCCTAGCAGACCTGACTGCCTTTCCTTTGCAACAGTGCCAAGTGCATGTTCACTGGGGGCTTGCTCGCTCCCTCCACAGCTCCCATTACACCAGAACGGCAGCTTCCCAGGTACTAATGTGTGCCTAGCATACAGTGGATGCTAATAAGTCTCTGTCCAGTCATCATTGGTCTGCACCACATGGGACCATCAGTGCCCTGGGTTGGGATCACATCACTGTCACCCAACAGCCAGGCTGTCACACTGAATGGGACCACAGGAACAGAAAGGAAATCAAGGCAGGCAGCCAGGCCTCACACAACCACGCAGGAGGGATGGATGTGGCTACAGTAGGGCACAAAGACCCTGGGCCTCACCGCCGGTAGAATAAGAATGAAGCCCAAGCCACCAGCTAGGAGGAACAAACTTCTCAGAAAAGAGACTGCAGATGGACACAGCAGGGGTGCCACTCAGCCCTTCGGGACTTCCTAAAAGCTCATATGTCACTCTCAGTTGGATGTCCACCTCCATCCACCCCTCAATCATTCCACACACACAATATCCTGAGGGCCTACTGTGTTCCAGGCATTGCAGTCAGCCCCAGGGATACAACAGTGAACAGGCAAGATAGTTAAACTTTAGCTGGTGTGGTGGCATGTGCCTGTAATCAAGACCAGGGAAGATCAAAACCTATGAACTAACCAGTTCCAACCCATCGACAGTGAGTCGCAGACTCACCGTCCTGGCTAAGTGTGGGCCACGGAGGCCTACCGAGCTATGGACCCGCTGCTGCATACTCTGCGGGGCTCTTACCTTGGGCGGGTCAAAGAGCTGCAGTAGGCGGCCATGGCCTGGGCCCGGGGCCCGCAGCACCAGGCGACCCCGCTGCCAGCGTGCGCCGCTGTCCATGGCTGCCTCGTCCGCCAGGCTATAGCGCAGCGCAGTTTCCTTGAGCGCTTCGGCTGGCGGCTCCCGCAAGCTCCAGGATAGCAGCTTGCGGGCCGGTCCAGGCCTGGTGGTGGCAGAGGTGTCGGTGTCGGTGTCATTGGTGTCGCTGGCGGCCCCCGGCAGCTCCCCGGCCGAGCGGCGGCGGAAGAGCTGGCGCAGGCCGCGGCGCAGATGCTGCAGGGCGCAGGTGGGCCTTGGGCCCAGGTCCTCGGAGCTTCGTGCCTTGGACAGTGCGGGGCGGTGGTGTGGGGCAGTGGCACGGTAGTCGCGGCCCGGCGGTCCCGCGAGGCCCTCGCGCACCTCGCGGCAAAAGTGTCGCTGGAAAAGCTCGGCAAACTGCAGCGACACCAGGTCGGCGCGTGGTGGCTGTGGGTGCGCGCGCGCAAACAGCCAGTACTGGCGGGCCAGCTCCCGCGCTGCTGCTGCTGCGTGCTGCTCACAGAAGTCGCTCCAGCCGCGCGGAGAGGCGGGCGACGCGGGTGCCGAGGACGTGCGGGAGGGCTGCACGGTGGACCCATTCATGGCGGAGAGCGAGGCGGGGCGGCCGAGCTGCAAGACAGACAGAGAGCAGTGAGCCAGGGAACGTACCCGCCCCCCACGGCCACCCCGGGAACCCCGCACGTGGAAACCAGCAGACAAGAAGGCGGGCAGTGCATACAAGGTGGATACAGGAAGCAGGCCAGGGAGGAGCTCCAGAGGGGCTCCAAGAGCTCAGCACCAGAGCCATGCGTGGGGTTTTCCCAGATTTTCCATCTAGTATTTTCAAGCCTGGGTTGAAATTCATGGGGAGTGAATTTTGGATGAGAGGAACTGCCTACCAGGAAACAGGCTACTCACAGCACACCTAAAGTAAAAACTGACCAGTGACACCCAGGGCTGGGCACTTCATTACCTATGGTAGGTTCTGGGAAGCAGTACAACTTCTTTAAGAGGTCAGTTTGAAAAGAGTAATTTTAGACCCCTTCCCCACAGCTAAAGGTTTTCATAGTAGGCACTTACTTGCTCATGGGCCCAGAGCCCTGACCACAGCTCCCTGCTATTGGTGACAACCCTCACTAAGCAGGCAGGCTTGGGAGGCAAGGGCAAGAGGCAATCTGTCACCTCCTCCAGGAAGCCCCAAGGTCACCCCGAAATCAAACCCAACAGTCCACCCTGTATGATCCTATTATGCAGTACATAAACCAAGGCTCACATGTCTCTCTCCAGCTAGTTTTTACACATCTAATGGTGGTCAAGATAGGCCTCACTAGCAGGTCCATCCTGAAACAGTAAACTATGGGAGTGCAGGGGAAGTAACTACCCATCTCTAGAAAGCATGGCTGGGAACATGGACTCCAGCCCCACCTCTCACTAGTTACCTCAAGTGATGCTCCACCTCAGCTCCCATGGCAATTACAGGCCTAGAATTTGGAAAAGTTCAATGTGACTGGCTGCTGTCCTCATTTAAATGTTGCAGCAAGCATGGTGACAGCCACACTAAAGACAAAATGCAGCCTGTACTAACCAGATTCACAGGGACATAGGCATCTCTAGGCCTGGCAGGGAACTCAGGCAGACGCAGGTATAAGACAACCATGAAAGATGCCATTGGTCACCACTGCACTGTCCTTGAATAAGATAAGTAATAGAGGAGCCAGGCACAGGGACATCCCTGAAGCACAGCCTGAGTGAACAGGGTCACCCAGCTTGCCTGTCACAGCTGCAGGGACCTGTGCACAAGACCCACCATCCACCCCTCCATCATTCCACATACAATATGCTGAGGGCCTACTGTTCCAGGCATTGTAGTCAGCCCCAGGGATACAACAGTGAACAGGCAATATAGTTAAACCTTAGCTGTGTGGTGGCATGTGCCTGTAATCAAGACCAGGGAAGATCAAAAGGTCAAGCCGGGCAGTGGTGGCATACACCTTTAATCTCAGCACTCAGGAGACAGAGGCAGGAGGATCTTGTGACTTTGAGGCCAGCCTGGTCTACAGAGCAAGTTCCAGGGCAGCCAGGACTGTTAGACAAAGAAACCCGGTCTCAAAAAACCAAAAAAAAAAAAAAAAAAAAAAAAAAAAGTTCAAGATCAACATTGGCTGCATAGTGAATTAACTCAAGGCCACCCTGCATTTCATGAGACCTGTCTCAAAACAAGCAAACCAACCTGTTTCCCCAGAGCTCACTGCAAAGAGGACCAGGCACTGACTGTGTGGCCACTGACATCAGACTACATCTCTCTGAACCTCAATTTCCAGCCCATTAAACATTTGTCAGGGGCTGGAGAGATATCTCATTGGTTAAGAGTACTGGCTGCTCTTCCAGAGGACCTGAGTTCAATTCCCAGAACCTACATGGCAGTCACATCTGTCTGTGATCAAGTTCAAAGTGATGTGACACTCAAATACATACATAAATGCAGGTAAAACACCAATGTACATAAAACAAAAATTAGTAAATCATCAAAAAAAAAATGTTTGCCAGGACTAGAGGGAAACATCTGGGCCCAGATGCGGTGTTCTTTCTACTGTACCTACTACACAGGCACTTTCTCCTGTGTCCTGTGTACTGCCACACTCAGAATAAACAAGTAAGGGTGGCCAGCCATTTCCAGCACCTGACAGGTTACTTCAACTCCAGTGCAGAAGCCTGTGTACTCACTGGGGGACACCGAACTCAGTCAGTACTTTGTATATCATACCATAAGGTCTTTAGCACACAGTAGGTGCTGTGTGCACATAGTAAACAGTAAAAACCAGGAGGCAGAAAGGAATAGGCCACTTCTAACCAAGCCCATCTCATTCTGCCCACCTCTCCATGGGAAGCACCTATTCCCTGGGGGATTCCCAGCCTTTGTCAATGCTATATCCCCACCCACGAGGCCTTGACACAGGAGAGGCAGTCACAGTCTCTATGGCCTGGATGACCCACAAGCTGAGTGTACACATCATAGCTCTGGCCTCATCTGCACACTGCAAGGGCACTGGGCTGCATTCTTGCATCCAATTCCCTAGACCTGTCTGTTTTCATAATATCACTTGAGGAGTACCAAGTCCCAAATCTGTCCTCAGCAACGAAGATTTGTCAGTGGCCATCTCCACCAGACTATGGCTCTGGGACCAGAGCACACCTGCTTTCCTCCACTTTCTGCCACAGCGGGGGCTTGATGAAACACACAAAAACTCAAGTCTTAACCCGGTGTTGGTGGTGCAAGCCTCTAATCCCAGTACTCGGGAGGCAGAGGCAGGCAGATCTCTGTGAGTTCAAGGCTAGCCTGGTCTCCAGAGCGAGTGTCAGCTCCAAAGCTACACAGAGAAACCCTGTCTCGAAAAACAAAAACAAAACAAACAAACAAACAAAAAAAAAAAAAAAAAAAAAAAAAAAAAACTCGAGTCTTACTACACAGCCCAAACTGGATTTGGGTATATCTTCCTCCGGCAGGCCTGGCATGAATAAAGAAGTTTTTCCTCTTGACATGGCCTCATGTAGCCCAGGCTGACCTCCTCCTGTCTCTAACTTCTGAGATCTGGGTTTACGAACATGTACTGGGTTTCTATGGTGCTAGGGATGGAACCTAGGCTTCCCACACACTATGTAAAGTGGCTCTTCCAACTGAACTGCACCCCAGTCTAAGGATAAACACAGGTACACAGATGCCTAGTGACTAGCATCACCCTAGTCACCTTAGCCACCATATTGCCTAGCCTGCCTTCTGGCACCTTAGACTCTGTCCATACCTGCCCCTTCTCTGGAACCTGTGCCTGCACACTCTGTATATCAGGGTCAGCTACAGAGGCAGACCCTAGCAAGACCTTCCACACTCCCTGCTAGCCAGGTCCAGCTGTGTGCTCACTCTAATACCCCCTCACAAAGGTGACGCTCGACATGCACCCAACGCCTTTAGGCCCTGGCACTGTTCTGACTATTTCTGCAAGGATGAACTCTAGGCATCACAGAACCCCTAGGGTGCAAGAATGGAAGCACAGGGCGACTGGTGCAGCACTCACAGAGGGAACTCCAAAGAGCCCAAGTGCACCCCAAGAACCAACTCACTTCCTATATCCTGTGGAGTGCTTACAGCACGGAGCTAGGAGTGTGAGGGACTATTTCAGCTCTGCTGAAGTGGAAAGGGATGAGCAGCCCTGCCACAACCCACACCTACCAACTATCTAGAAGCAGTCACAGTGGACAAAGAAAGCACATCCACTCTGGCTCTACTCCAGGCTCTCTGAATCTTCACTTGCTGGATGTCCTGTCCTTAGGCCCAGGTTAAAGATGGGGAAATTAAGGCATGGGAGGTGGGCTTGCTCAGAGTCCCACAGCCATCTGGAGGGGATAGACCCCCATCCGGCCTGTGCACAAGCAGAGGTTGAAGACAGGAACACTGTGTACCATCCATCTCCACCACTCTGAGGTGTTCCTGCCGCGGCCACGGTCCACTCAGAGCAAGTGCCCCCAGGTGCCTCTGCAGTTGGGCAAGGCAGGCTGGCACTCCAGTCTCAGGTCAAATCCCACCCACCCCAACTCCAACATGGGACACTGAGAACACCCCTGGGAGGAGAAGAGCACCCCATGGGTCCCTACCCCCACAGCCCTAGGAGCTGCCTCCACCCAACCCTGCACTGGACAGTAGCAAGACAGGCAGGCAGGCATTAATAGGTACCTGCACTGGCACTCTAAGGGCTGTGGTAGATTGGCAGAGGTTGGAGAAAAGAATGATTGTGCTGCTTGTCCCTGGCACTTAGAAGAACAGTGGAGGTGAGTCAGGCGGCCCACCTTCGAAGCCCAAGCCTCAGGAGGAACCCAGTTCTGGGTCAGGCAGCATGGGTGCCATGGCTGTGGAACACAGGCTGTCCCCAGGCCCAGGTGACTCCAGGCTTGATGGCCAGGGAGCTAGGCAGCAAGAAGATGGTCCCCTCCAGTGACTGACTGAACACTTTCCAAGTGCTAGGAGATGAAACACAACTGCTCAGCTGTGAGAAGGAAGGAGCAGAGCTCAGCTCCAGGAGCCCCAGGTTCAGCTTGTAATGGGCTCGCCTCTCCTGCCTTCTCCACAGAGAAGATACAGCCTCATCTGCCCACTAGGCTCAGCCCAGGTGACAAAAAAGAGCTAGGCCCTGGGGAGATTATTCCCCCATCCCCAAGCAGGGCAGCTAGCTCCCTGCAATCAGCAAGGTGGGTGTCATCTCTACACCCTCATTGCCCCAAGACAGTCTCAGGCAACCCAGATAAGCAGTGGCTGGTGCTCCTGTTCAGGCACAGCCACCCCAAGGACACAGTGGGCCTGTCCAGTCAGCGAGAATAGAAGATTGCTGGAGGAGACTCTCTGATCACCCCCCAGTCCATGACTGCAAAGATAGCTGAAAGGTTGCTACCTCTCAGCTTGGCCACCACTTCCATCTCACAGGTGCAGAGGACATCTGGAATACTCCACCTGCCAGGCCACGGAGGGCTGCTCAGTGTGTGTATACCCAAGAGTTGTGCCTGCCCCACCCCTAGATCCTGGGACAGTAAAACTCCATACCACCCTCTAAAGGCTGCCTCCTTCAGGGAGCCCTCCAAACTGACTCTATGTTGCAGAGCTGAAAAGAACCAGTGCACGTATCTCATATTCTGAACCACAAGAAGCAGGATGCGAGTCAATCATCTTGCCCCTGGGAGACTAAGGCTAGACCACTTAACAGCCAGTGAGGCCCATCCAGGGGTCACCAGGCTGGCCCAGTCTGCTCTGACTCCTATTTGCACCCCAATCCTGGCAACTTGACATTCCAGACAGTCACTACCTCAAGTAAACTCCAAGAGCTGGGGAAAGCAGGGGACAAGCCCCCAAGAGTGGTATAAAAGACAGGGCTTCCTTCACCTTCACCAACCCCAGGGTTGACAGTGGCAGAGGTGGTGGCAGATATCCCTTGCTATCAAGGAGAGCCTCCCCAGCTCCTGAACTGTCTGTGGCTTTAAAAGAGAATGTACAGCCAGCCTCTGGCCCTGGTGTGCCCTTCCCACCCAGATGAATCCTCGGGTCTCTGTGGAGATGCCACCCGTGCAGGGTCTAAAAGTTAAGTCTCCCTCCTGCATCAAGAGGCCGCACCCCCCAGTCAGCTGCCGTGAGTCAGCCCCACAAGCAGGGCACACACTTCCTCCCTCCAGGCCTCTTTGGGAACCAAGCTGCAACCCCCTCAGCCGCTGGGGGGCACATCCGGACAGGCCCCAAGGGGCTCCAGGCCTGGCTCACAAGGAAGGGGGGGCTGGCCCCCCTGCCGACCCTTGACAGGGTTGTGTGGGAGGAAAAAATCTTTCAGCCATCTGCTCAGCTGCTGGGTTTCCGGCAGGCCAGGGTGGGGCAGGCCATCAGGTCCCTTTGGGACCTGTCTCTTGTCTCATCGGGACTGGGCTAGATAGCCCAATGGTGGTCAGTGGGACCCCAGAACACTGACCAAGAGACTCTGGCTGTCTAAATCATGGGGCTCAAGCAGATGGTGTTTAACAGTGGCCAAGGACATGCAGCCAGGTCTGAGTCCCTTAGGGACCTCAAGCCCCCGGAAGCTGGGAGCTGGGGTGCAGGGCTCCTGGGTCCAATTAGGCATGACTCAGCCAGTGACCCCCACTGAGTCATTTCCTGTAGGCAGCATGCCAGCCTCAGTTTCCTTGGGGAGGGTGGGTGGCTGGGAACAGGCCTGGCAGGAGGGAGCAGCCCCTCCAGAACTCCAGATGGAAGCTGCTTCCTGCCCTACTCCACCCAACCAGAGATGCTCAATACCCAGGAGCCCTAGGGACCTATTCCCAGGAAGCCTGGCAATTAAGTGCCAGTCACCCATGCCCGGATTAATAGCAGGGGCTTGAACCTCATGCCAACACTGCAGGCCTATCTCAGAACAGCTCTGTCCTCCAGCACCTCCACTTCAGAGCTCTGAGAACACTTGTAGCTCAGAGATGGTAAAACACAGGCCTAAGAACTCAGAGCCAGCATGGTTACAGTCAATCTAGTCAGAATGCCTCCTACCCTTGAAAGGCTCCTACACGGCACACAATCACCCTAGAGGAGCAGAGACTTGGTCCACACTGGGCAGGTCTCAAGGGATGTCAGGTACTTTGCCTAGGGCCTCACCCCTGAAGCTAGCAGCCTGAGTCTCTCCATGTATGCTGCCCCAAAGAGAAGTGGGGACATGATAGGAAAGGCCTCTTGCTCCAACAATACTATCTTCTCCATCTGTGTGTACCACACTCCACAGCAGTTAAAACCCTTCCCACTCCTAATGACTCCATTGCCTTAGACAGGTTAAGTGACCACCCAAAGATAAACGGCAAGGGGAGATTCAGAAGCTGACTAACCTCAGAGGTAGACTGGACCCCAAAGGCCTGCTCTGCAAAAGCTATGATATAAGCCCAGGCTGGGGGCAGTTAGTTCCCTGTGAGGTCACCAGAGCTCTCCATCAGTCATTCATGCTGGAGAGGGCACCCTAGGCCTGGAAGCCAGAAAGGGCACCCACTACCTCCAGCTCTGACCCAGAGGAGAAAAAGACCAGAGGGTGGCCAGCTGGATGAGGTATCCTGAGGCACACAAGCTGACTGCACAGCCCAGCTGGTCCATGGACCTCAGTTGTCTAACAAGGTTGTCTCCTGAACAGGAAGGACCAGGCACTGGGTGGCGGACTAGGGTGCCACAGAGTCAGGAAGGAACAGGAGCAGAAATGACCTCAACAAAACAGATAACGCCGTTGTCATGACTCAAGCCTTTCTGTCTGTGCTCTGGTGGTCATCTCAAGTAGGTGTCAACTGAGGAAACCAGACCAGGAAGGGGCTGTCACCTGACTGACCCTGCCCAGGTCCTTCAGAGTTCCCTGCTCAAAGATTTGGGAAACCCCAGAGCAGCCTGTGCTCAGGAGAGCTAAGGAAGGTCCCAAAGCAAGGGTCCACAAAACAGGACAGTGTGAAAACTGCCTGTAATTGAGACCTTGTGTGTCTTCCACACACAAGACCTCCCTTCAAACTGCACCTGCTCTTCTCACTCACTTAACACAGGAGAAACTGAGGTACAAAGCAGAGAAGGAAGAATACAAGTTCTGCCTCTAGGACCCTCTGTTTCCTCCTCTGCCACTGTCCAGCCCTAGGGACCCAGACCACAGCTGGATGGGTCCTGCGGCTGCTGCTTTGGGCCAGTCCTTTCCCAGCTGGCTGCGCCACAAGTTCCATAATATATTCACCCCTGGGCCCAGATGGAGTCCCCTCCCAGAGGGGCCTGTGGGACAAGGTTCAGAAAATGTCCTAATCCCGTAAAACCCTTGCAACTTCCCCAGCGGACCCTGGCCCGTCATGGGCCTGCTCTCCACGACCTCTGTTTGCGTTCGCCTTAAGGGATCCATATGGCACCCCTATAGATCACCAGGGACGTTTCTGCTCCGCCTGTCAGGTCCAGTGACACACGTGTTCCCTCCCCCCCCCCAACACACACACACACGGCAGGGGCCAAGCACGCTGTGTCCCCGGGGCGGCTCTCGGTTCCTCCCGCGGCGCCCCGCCAGGCCCCTCTCCGGAGGCCCCAGCTGCAAGCACTGACCTCCGCGCCCACATCACTGCGGTCTGGGATTGGGGAAGAGAAACAGAATGAGGAAACGCCAGAAAACAGAAGCGGGACGCGGGCGGCCGCCCGGTTCCTCCAACGCGCTCGGCGGGCCGCGCTTACCGCGCAAGCTGCGGGTCGGGGCCCGGCCGGCCCATGGCGTCGCACGGCCTCTCGGAGCTCAGGCAGGAAACCCCGGCTCGGAAAACGGCCAGCGCCTCATTTCCGCCGCCAGCGCCTGACAGCAGCCGGGGGACGCGGCCCCGGGCCGCCCCCGGGACGCTGCTGCTGTGGACCCCGTGGCCCGTGACAGTCTGGGCGGACGGGTGGCCGGGAGGAGACGACGGCCCGAGCCCATGCCGCCCCGCGCCGTTATGTAAAGAGGAACCGGCGGCGAGCCGCGCGCGGCAGGGGAGGGCGGCTTGGGGCGGGCCACAATGAACCACGCCCCGTCTACGCCAGCCGCGAGTTCAGGAGCGGAGCCTACCCCGGCCCCGCCCTCCCCAGCAATTTTGCCCCCCCTCCCCACGCCCCAAAGGCGTGTCCCCCACCCCCAAGTCGCGTCGCGTCCCCTAAAGGGAAAGGGAATCGCCAAGGGGAGGAGTGTGCTTGGCCACGCCCCTCTCGCGCCGGCCAGTCACCGCGTGCCTCAGCGGGCGGGGCCCCTGGAAGGGGTGGGGCGGGGCCTAGCGCGGTGGGGCGTGGCCGCCCGACCTTCTGGACCTCGTGGGGGCGCGCCCCTGCAAGACTCCTCAAGCCGGGCCTTATCTGCGCCCGCCCGGCCGGGTCTAGCAACTGCGACCGCGGCTTTCATCACCTCCGGGGGAGGGGGCCCAGCCCAGGCCTGGCCCCACTATCGGCGGCTCCGCCGAGCCGACCCTCCTCGGCCGCGCCATCCATTCGGGTTCCGCTCCAGGACTGACTAAGGTCCGCCTAAGTCCCGGAACGGGCCGAGTAGGATAATTTCTACCTGGCCGCCCGACCGATCTCTAGCTTGATGCAACTTTCTCCAAGAACTCCTCCTCACCCTAGGCAGCCGAGCCCTTTGAGCTTCCATGTCTGCTCGCCCCTCAGCCCTTTACCTTTTCTCTATCGCCTCATGGGGGTGCGGCTAACAGTGGGGCGCCCCTGTTCTGAAGTCACTGCACTCCCGCCCGTCTTCCCCGCGACAGTAGGGAGGGAGGCTAAAGAGGAATGAATGCCTGTCCCCTCCTCCTCCTCCTCCCCCAACAGGAAACAGGCCGCCCACGCCCCCAACTTGGAGGGGCCACTGCAAGACTTCCCAGACGACAGGCTCCCACGAGCCACTGGCTCCCTAGAGCCCACTACCTCCCCCTTGCTGTCCGGCACCAAACACTTGGCCTCTCCAACTCAGTTTCTTCATGTATGAAATGAAAATGACACGTGTCCCCAGTCCACTCGGGGACTGGAAGGAGTGAGTTACTGCATTAAAGCAGTTTAACCAACCGGGCTTCAGTCCCGCAGGCCTGCCGTTGGAGCCCCAGGAAGGGACTCCCCCACGGGTGGGGATTTCCACTACAGTCGGACGGCAGCGAGCAGGGGGTGGGTGGCAGAATGGCTTGGAAAAAGCTACAAAAACGTGCGAACGAACAAACGCGATACCTACTATGTGATAGGCGCTGTGTAGTAAGGTGTTTGTGGACACCAGTTAGTGATTCCCTCGTGGAGGAGGCATGCTGGCTAAGAGACCAGTGGCAACCCCGTTGTGGAAGAGAAATATCTGAGTAATATTTAAGCGGGGATCTCCCTCATGAGAGAAGCTTCTGGGCATGATGAAGTTCGAAGAAAAGACGTTCCAAGCCAAAGGAACGGCCAATGCAAAGCCCTTCAGGTTCCTTTGGCACACAGTGGAAATGGTTCCACCTACGCTAGAAGGAGCATGTTGGCTTGCACGCGCTGTCTTGAGGTCTTGGTGCAGTTTGTTTGTTTGGCTGTTTGTTTCCTTTAGAGAATTGTGAGGAAGAGACGGCCCAGCTGAGCTCTGTCACAGAGCCTGGGGCTGGTGTCCCTAATCGGAAGTGTCCCCTGGAAAGACGCGGCCATCTAAGCAGGAAGGAGGGCCTTCGGTGAAGTCTAACCTGATTGGCCCGGAACACACTTCTTACAACACCTGGGGCGAAAGCCGGGTGACTGCAGCCTGGCTGTGGCCGGGAGGCGCACGCGGAGCATCAGGTACTGGCAGCCTTTGCCAAATGGTGGCTGCAATCTGCCAGCCGCAAGCACTTTCCCTCTCGCAGCCGACTGCAGCCCTGCTGAGTTAAATGGGGACTTGTGGTTCTTCCTCTTTTTAATCACAGGCCAGCCCTGCCTGCCAGATTTCTCCGAGGCCCAAACCCGTTTCCTTCCTCGCTCAGCTTCTTCTCCCGCGGGCCCGCCCCAGTCCGGGTTCCCTGAGAGCCCTGCGCTGTCAGTCTTCTGTTTATTTACATTTTTTTCCTCCGAAGGGCAAAGGGCTCCAAGGCCGTTGCTGCGCCCTACATGAGACCCTGCGGTGACAGCAGCGACTCTGGATTTTGTGCTCCTGGGATCCAGCTCCTCCCGCCCAGCGTTGGGGGGGAGGGGGACCGACAAGCCAGTTCCCACAGCTGGCTGGAACTGCCGGAAGCTGGCTGACCACTCCCAGGGGCCCGGCCACCCGCCCTTCCTTCCTGCTGATGGCAGGCAGGGGCACAGGGTCCACCTGCCAGGGACTCAGGTGGCCAGGTCAGAAGGACAGCCGAACCTAGTCTAGCCGATTCTCTAAATCAACGATGTCAGTGACGCAATTATCACCTTAATATCACCCAGGTGTAGTGAGTAACAAGGACAGCATTTAGAGGCTGAGACAGGAGGATGAGTTCAAGACCAGCCTTGGCTACCTAGAGTTTGAGACCTTCCTGGACTTCATGAGACCTCAAATCAAACAAACCCAGCAATACCAATGAAAGTTAACCAGAGCCAAGGGAGTACTAATAAGTCAATGATCCAAGCCGTTCATATTGTTAATATGAAGAGCAACAAACATTAACCAGATAGGACCTGGGGGATGGCACGATAGGCAAAGTACTTGGTGTGCAAGCATGAGGACCTGAGTTCAAGCCCCAGCACCCATGTAAAAGTCAGACAAGGACCAATGGGACTTGTAGGTCAACCAGCCTAGCCCCATCAAACTGGTTAGTTTGGTGAGATACTCTCCAAAATAATAATAAGTAGAAGAAAAGAAGAAAAATCATGTAAGCCCAGTGCCTTTACTCCCCCAGTACTTGGGTCATAGAGGCAATCGGAATTTGGGGCCAGCCTGGTCTACATAGTAAATTCCAGGCTAACTGGAGCCACATAGTGAGTGAGACACTGTATCAAGAAAAATGGAGTGAGAAATTATAGACTGAAATGTACCCACAGCCATAGCCCCAGGCTTCTAGCACACTGCTATGTCCCTAGCCTTAGACTTAGCCAAGAAGGCCTTGAACATTTAATCCTCCTGAGATGACAGCCTATGATGCCAGGGTTGGCTTTGGTTTTGGGTTTTGAGACAGAGTTTTGCTCTGTTACCCAGGTGGTCTCAAACTTTTGATCCTCTAGCCTCTGCCCATCCAGTGCTACGGGTTCACAGGTGTGAGCCTCCAAAACCACCTTGTACTTATCATTTCTAATGTTAATTAAAATGCACAGCTCAACCCAGCATGATGGCTCACATCTGTAATCATAGCCCTCTGCAGCAGAGACTGGAGGATTACCCTGTAGACCAGGCTGGTCTCAAACTCACAGAGATCTGCCTGCCTCTACTTCCCGAGTGCTGGAATTAAAGGCAATCGCCACTACACCTGGCTAGAATTTTTTAAGGTTAAATTTTAAATGTTTTTTGAGACAGAGTATCCCTGATCTGAAACTCTTGATCCTCCTGCCACAGCCTCCCCAAGTACTAGTGTTACAGGCAACGTCCAGCTATCAAGCCCAGTTTCTGTTTTTAGATTTCAACCTTCTTTGTGACCTTGAGCCACAACTGATCAAACTGCACCTGAATTATCAAAACCATGAGACCGTGGAGGAGTATTACCTAGCAAACCACAAAGTGGGAGGGGAGTGCTATTACACAGCAATTGCTAGCTAATACAGAGCTTAAGATGACCCCAGAGTGTTCTTCTAAACTGCTCCTCATACACTGGATTCAGCTATGGCTGAAAGGGCTCAGGAAAACAGCCTTGACTTTAGCCTAACTAACACTTCAGCTGGGGCCTCTTTCTACCAGACACTCAGAACTCCTAAGCCTTATTCCTGAGTTGTGGGTCTGATCTGCTGAGCTCAGGGGCCTGGCACTATCTTTTCCCTCTGTTTCCTCTCTAGGGCTAGGGTTCCCTTTTCTGTGCTCACTGCCCCTTCCATGTGAAAACTGCCATCAGTCCTTGCTCAAGACTAGTCAGGCCTCCTGCTCAGAATTCGGTGTGCCTGGTTAAGGCCATGCCTGCCATGAAGGAAGGGCTGTTTGTTCATTTGTCCTATGCACAGGAGGAAGACTGAAGCCCAAGTGGCCTGACCAAAGTCACACAGCTGCTGAGCCCTTCTGGATTCCCGACTAGAGTGTGACGTTAGAGCCCAGGGCTCCCTCATCTACTGTACCCAGCGCCAGAAATAAAGTCAGCTATAGGAGAATAATTAATGGTGTGCTTAGGTTTGTTTTGAGGCCTAGGCTGTCCTGCAACTCACTAAGTAGCCCAGGCTGGCTGTGAACTTGTAGCCTCGTGCCTGAGTTTCTGGGTTTACAGGTGTGGGCCATCTCGCTTAGATCATGTGGCAATGATTTTGAAGGTTTTCCACAAACTCACAACTTGCTTGGCTAACAACCATATGTAGAAGGGGCTGCCACGCTCCACTTCGCAGAGGAGGAAACTGAGGCACAGAGACGCAGGTTCCCTCGCCAAGACCCACAGAGCGGTGGAATGGCCAGCAGGAACCTGCTCCCTGCTGGCCCCCGGGTATGTTCTGGTCTTGGCTTCAGCCCAGTCCCGGGCAGCACCCCGCCGCAGGGAAGCCGCCCCCTCTTCCGCCAGCCCTGGGAATCTGGTTACTGGGGAAGTGACTCAGTGCCTTGAGGCCCCGCGAGGCTCATCCACTTCCAATCCTAGTAATTAAAGGCCGTAATTGCTCCGCCGCTCAGACTCGGGTCGCCTCCTGAATCCACGAGCTGCGCGCTTCCTGGACTGTAGCCTGGCGACAGTAGGGGACACGAGGTTCGCGCGCCTCCTGCTGGTCATGAGCGGCCGCGCAGCTGCAGCCTGCGGCCCAGAGACCTGGTCCCCGTGGACTGCAGCGCCACCAAGGTGAAGAACGAAGGTTTCAAGCCGGCCTTCTCTCTTAGGGGGTTGTTTTTTTAAAAAAATCGATTATTTGGCATCTCTGCCGCTGTCAGTCTGTCTGTCTGTCTCTCTGTGATACTGTCTGCGTTTGCTGTTGTGTGTGCATGTCTGTTGCTGTTTCTTCTTCTTCTTTTTTTTTTTTTTTGGTATTTTGTCTGTATCTGTGGGTACTGGAAGAATAATTCACTCATTTTCACCTTTCATATAGGAATAAGTTCCTCTGAAGAAAACACAATGAACAGAACAAGTTACATGGTGCCAAGTAAAGCAGATGGGCAAGCCCCCAGCAAGCGACTTAGGATCTTCTCTCCTTCATTTCCTCATCCAAAAAACAAGGATAAGAAATAACCCTAAGCAGAGCATGATGGTATACAACTTTAATCCCTGCACTCAGGAGGTTGAGGGAGGTGGATCTCTGTGAGTCTGAGGCCAGCCTGATCTACACAGTGAGCACAGGCCAGCCCAGTGAGACCCTGCCAAAACAGAAGGAAACCACAAATAAGTAAATAAATACTTTACTCAATTGTACTGTAGTGAAAACCGAGTCAGAGATTTCATGTGGAAGTCTGTTCCACAGTAAGTGCTCAATAAGTGCTATTATATTGTTATTATCAATTATTTGCAAGGCACCAATCTGGTGTGCTCACCAAACAGACTAAAACCCTCCATAGCTCCCCATTACCTCAGCCTCAGCAACCTCATCTTTCACCCATAACCACAGGACACCCATGCCCTGGCCAAGAGACTTTTCTCCTGTCTCCTTCTCCCAGAATTTTTGCCATGCTTTCCATTACCTTTCCCTTTCTTTTGGTCGGCAAACTCCTATACACCCTGCAATGCCACCTGAAGTGTGACCTCCACCTACAGATGGCCCTAGCTCCCTGGGGGTGTGGCTTTCTCTGACAGAGGGTAGGCTGGTCTCTTATGCAGGACTCATTCACTTACCTGACTTCCTGGAAAAACAGAGCTGGTATTCTATTCTCTCTGAATCCTCGAGTTCCCAGGATGAGGCTGATACTTGTTGCAGAGTCATACATGGCCTTCGTATGTCCATCTGCTTTCTCTTAAGAGATCATCCATGCTGCAGCAATGTGTCACACTCCATTCCTTTTGACAGCTGTGTAGGGGCTTCAGGGGTGCAACCTGGTACTACAGAGCCCACCTTGTATGAATGGGGCCTTGGGTTCACCCTCAGCACTTCAGGAACAAATCACTATAGCAACAGTGAATACATGGAGGCAAAATGGCAGGCTGATCAGTGTTGGAAGCTGGTGACCCAAAGCCCAGGCTTCTGAAAGCAGCCTGGGGTCTGTGACCCACCTAAGCCTCAGTCTCCTTATCTATAAAGTGAGGGAGCAAATAGCACCCTCCAGTCCTACACAGGGTCACTATGGCTGCAGTGGAGCACCACAAACAGAAGAAAGCTGGGGAGGGGACAGTTGATTGTGTTTACATTGCCACATCTTAGTCCATCACTAAAAGAAGTTAGGGCAGGAACTCAAGCAGAGCAGGAACCTGGAGGCAGGAGCTGATGCAGAGGCCATAGAGGGGTGCTGCTTACTGGCTTGCTCAGCCTGCTTTCTCTCTCTCTCTCTCTCTCTCTCTCTCTCTCTCTCTCTCTCTTTCTTTCTTTTTTGTGGTTTTTGGAGACATGGTTTCTCTGTAATAAAAGTCCTGGCTATCCTGGAACTTGCTTTGTAGACCAGGCTGGCCTCAAACTCACTGAGATCTGCCTCCTGAGTGCTTCAGACTTAAGGCATGCACCACCACTGCCTGCTTTTTTTTCCCGTTTTTGGAGATAGGGGTTCTCTGTGGCTTGGAGGCTGTCCTGGTACTAGCTCTTGTAGACCAGGCTGGTCTCGAACTCACAGAGATCCACCTGCCTCTGCCTCCCAAGTGCTGGGACTAAAGGCAAGTGCCACCACCACCTGGCCTCCTACAGCTGGATCTTATGGAGACATTTTTCTCAACTATGGTTCCCTCCTCTCAGATGACTCTAGCTCATATCAAATCAACATAAAACTAGCCCAGACATTGTCTCTCAGTGTTTGTGAGGATCTGGTGATAGGGCTGCAAAGCCTCTAACGCAGGACATTCAAGAAAGGACATGAGTGTCCCATCCCCCACACACTCTTTTGACAGGGTTTCTCTGTGTAGCCCTGGCTGTCCTGGAACTCTCTGTAGACCAGGCTGGCCTCAAACTCACAGAGATCCACCTGCCTCTGCCTCCCGAATGCTGGGATTAAAGATGTGTGCCACCACCACCTGGCCTTTATCATGTTTTGTTTTGTTTTTTAACTTATTTTCTGAGTACCTGGGACAGCAGTTCTTTAAATGTTACTGGCTGAGTGAATGACTGGAAAGAAGGAAGGTACTGAACTCAGTATAAAGGGCTGGAGTCATTTGCCTCCTTTAAGAGGAAGTGTGGCCCAGTGAAGCCTCAGGAATCAGAGTGGGCAGCCACGTCTCAGAGGATGTGGGGAGTCTCCTGGAACGGCAGACAGGAAGAGGTCTGGAACACAGGCAGGGCAGGTAGCAGAGGGTAGGAGAAGGGAGAAAGGGAACAGTGTTCGAGTTGGCTGGAGGAGTGGCCTGGGCCAGTGCGGGGAAGGCATTGTGGCTGGCAGGAGCACTCTGGACTTGGTCCTGAGGTGATGAGGAGCCATGATGCCTTTGACCAAGAGAACCGCAGGATTTGTTCTGAGGCAAGCTTCAAAAGGAGCCCTACGGCTGCTGGTGGAGAAGGGAGTCTAGAGCCCAGAGGGTCTGAGGAGGAGAATTGAAGGGCCCTGATGCCCTGAAGAGGAATCACAGTGGTGACATGGGGAAGTAGCTGCAGAGATGGGGGCATGCTGGATTTGACACGTGGTTTGGAGGCAAAACCATATCCGTGGCCACAGCCCAGTGGAGGTTCCCAAATTCCCCTTTCTGGTGTTCCTGAGTCATAATCCCTTCCACCCATCTTCAACCCCAGCCACAAACGTATTGGCTACTCATGGTCAGAGACAGGCTAAGACCCCTAAGTAGATGGGCAGATAAGCAAAATGCATTCTGTGTCAATGATGAGCTGTTACTCAGTCGTGAAAAGGATGGATGCCAACTTCAGCTGCTGCATGAACTGGCCTTGAGCCCTGGAGGGCGAAATGGATGGAGAGGAATGGATGATGCGGAGTCTGCAAATTCACATGTGAAATCCATAGAGACAGAACATTGAGCTCTGCTAGGGCTGGGGAGTGGGGGCTAAGTCTCCCTTTTATGGTGGTGCTGGGAACTGATCCTGGGGCCTCACACATGCAGTCTAGGGTGAGATTAGACTGACTGATGACTGACTTCTGAACACTGACAGCTGACCTGTAGACTGACTGACGACTGACGATGACAGGCAGAGTGATGACTATAGGACGACTGAGTGATGACTGAGGACTTCAGATGGCAGACTTAGTGACTACTGACTGACAGGACAGATTGAGGACCACTGACGACTGATCAACAACTGACTATTGATTGAACAGTAAGGACTCCCTTTTTTCTTTCCTCCCTCAGGAAGGCTGGGCCATCCCTCCCTGCCTGGGGATCCCACCAGGGCCTCATGCACGCCAGTGGACTCCACCTTTAGGCCCCTGGAGATTTTCCAGGGCCGCTCTCATGTTGAAGTCTGTTTGGCATCAGCGTCAGTCTGTAGTGTGAGGTAGAGTGGGCTTTATTTTTCACCATGGATCCCTGCCTGCTCCAGTTCTGTCTGGTGACAGCTACCCTAGACTCCTAATTCCCTTCCAGGCTCTCCCATTGTATCCATTACTCAGGCCCATTTTAACTCCTTTTCTGAGTCTCATACTCCACACAGAAGGCATCAACAAACTGTGCATACATCTCAAAAACAGACATGAAATTTACCCACTCCCCACTTCTGCTGTCCCATTGTCCTCAAAGTTGCCATCACAACTTGCTCAGATCACTGCAGAAGGCTCATGCTTGGCCTCCAAGTCTTTCCCCTTGCCCTACAGTCCCCTAAAGATTGCATCCCAGATCAAAGTCCTCCACAGGCCAGGCATCATAATGCATGATGTCAGTCCCCCCAAGTTGGGAGGCAGACAAGATGCTCTCTGTGAGTTCGAGGACAACCTGGTCTACTACATTTTTTTTTTTTTTTGAGACAGGGTCTTGCTATGTACTTTTTGCTTTGCAGCTATCCTTCTGCCTCCACCTCCCAACTGCTGAAATTACAAGTGTGTGCTACCATGCATGCCTGAAAGCAAAGTTTTCCCCAATTTCACAGGGTCCCATGCAATGTGGTCTAGTAAAAGCCCACAGCCCTAACTTCTTTTTCCTCCACTTGCAGCCTGCCTGCTCTGGGCCAGGTGGATTTGCTATTTGGGGGACACCCTTCCTGCAGGTCTCCCAAGACTCTCACACATCCTGCTAAGTCATTGCTCCTCAGTGGCAGTTCCTGAGAATTTGTCTTACCACTGCCCTCCCTCCCACTCTTGCCGATTCTTTTCCTCACACCACACACTTTTAGAACTGTTTATTGATTGACTCCTGCCTATTTCTCTCTGGGTCAGGCTGCACACAGTAGGTGCTGGTGAGAGGATGTGAAATGAAGCAGGGATCCTCGTCAGTCCTGTTTTGTTCTTGTCCTCAGGCTAGGAGGTCCCAGGGTAGGAAGGTAGAAGGAAGTGAGGAGGAGGCAGAAAGAACAGGAAGTGAAGGATTCTGGGAGGTGGAACTGTGTTATTTTGGGAAGAGGAGGAAACTCTAGCAATTTCTACTAACTGAGAACGCCTGCAGTTGGGTCACACCCTGTGAATATTACACTTGTCTTTATATTTTACGGACAAGACTTGGAAGCCCAGAGATGCTGAGTTACTGTTGGGACAGCACACAGAGGTGTAGTGGTTCGGTGGACCTCCAACTCTGCTCACTTCCAGAACTTTCCGTCACCCCTGGGACAAGCATGCAGATGGCTTGGTGTCCTGCACATTTACAAAACAGACCTGTGTTTTGTAACCATGGGTTAAACTTTATTTATTTATTTATTTATTTATTCGTTTAAGAACAAGGTCTCCTTATGGGAGTCCCAGCTAGCCTGGAACTGGATATGTAGACCAGGCTGGCCTTGAACTCAAAGAAATCCACTTGTCTCTGGCTCCTGAGTGGTGGGATTAAAGGTCTGCACCAGCACACACAGCTCTTTTTACGTTTTTGTGGGTGTTTGTGTGTGAACACATAGTGTTCACTTGTGGAGGTCAGAAAGCAACTTGTGGGAGTCAGTTCTCTGGTGCCTTGTACATTGTAGGTCCCAGAGATTGAACTCAGGTCCTCAGATTTGGCGGCAAGCGTCTTTGCCCGCTGAGCCTTCTCGTAAGCTTTGCGTTACCTTCTGAAACTGCACTAGTTTTTGCTCGGCTCAAACCCTCCGTTTTTTCTTGGACAGAACTCTGGCGACGCCTGACACCAGCAAGGTCCCTTTAAGAGTGGTTTCCAGGCTGGCGCGTGGGGGCGTGGCAAATCCGGAGGCGGGGCCTGTGGGGACTGGCCAATGGGTGGGCGTGTACGGTTCAGGGCGGGCCCCTCCAGGGCGGGGCCGCTCAGGGTTAAAGGGGCGCCCGCGGGTCGCCGCAGCTCGGCCGCGGGGAGACAAAGCGCGCTCTCTCGCCGCCGTCCATCAAGCGGTTCCGGGCCATGGGACGGATAGACTGTGGCGCGAGACCCGCAGCCAGGTGGGACCGGGCGGGCGGGCGGGGACGGGGAGGAGGATGGGATCCGGGAGGCCATCGCACGGGACCCGCCCGCGGCCTCCATCGCGGCCCGGCCGCACACAGTCCAGGCTTGCGGTTCTGCGGTGGTGCCCTGCCTCAGTTTCCCTCGAGTCCTAGCTCTGGAGCCAGCCATAACCCCTCGAATGGTGGACCCGTCACTCGTCCTAAATTTTTGATATTTATTTTTATTTATGTGTGTGGAGGTCGGAGGACAACTTGCAGGAGTCGATTCTTTGCTACTACCATGTGGTTTCTGGTCATTGAACTCAGGTCAGAAGACTTGGCGGCAAGCGTCTTTTTATCCGCTGAACTGTTTTGCCAGCCCTACCATTTTTATGGGTTTTGTTTTGTTTTGTTTTTGAGACAGGGTCTTGAGACTGTGTAGCTCAGGTATGTAGAACTGGCTGGCCTCTAACTCACAGAGATCCCACCTGCCTTTGCTGGGATCAAAAGTATGCGGCATGTGCCTTTTTTGTTTGCTTGTTTGTTTTGTTTTTAAACAGGGTCTTGCTATGTAGCTCAGGCTAGCCTCTACCTTCCATGTGCTGGAATGACAGGTGTGAGCCACCACGTTGGGTGCTATGCCTACTTTAGAATACTTTCCCTATAGTTTGTCACAGACTTTCTGTATTATCATCTTCTGAGCCTCCTTGGAGCCCACTGAGGCAACTGAGGTTTGGGAAGTGGTGGTGACTGGTCTTCCACCCTGGACCAACTTGGACAGGAATTTGGTTCCTAAAGCATCGTGCCTAGACCCTGTTGATTCATTAGTGCGCTCTGAACTTGAGGGAGAGCAGGGTGGTTGGAAAATGGGGAGCAGTTGCTCCAGGTGGGGTGGGACTGGGAGCTAGAGCCTGTGTCTCAGCCTCATTTTCTTTGCTTAGCTGGAGCAGGCAAAGTTCAGGGACCTGGCTGGCCTTTTTGTCTGCCAGTGACTTTGGGCTAGGGTGGCCCCATCTGAGCAGTCAGGGTGAGTGGCTGATGGGCAAGTTTTTGTCAGTCTTAGTGGGATAGAATGGCCCCAAGGTTAGTGCCTGTTTCCTCTGAACCCTGTTCTTGGCCAGGTCAGTTTTTCCATCATGAACATATGATGGGGACCACCCCTTGTCACGGCGCTGTCATGTTGACAAAGGTTTGCTTTGTCCTGTAGGCTCCCAAGAGTACCTGCTACACACTGGGCTTTCAAATCCAGACAGAAAAACCCTCCCCTCCTGGAGCAGGCATGAATGATCCAGGTAATTTCCAGCTGGGATGCAGTAGTAGAATTGTGGTTGGAGGATTGCCCCCCCCCCCAGTGGTGAAAGCCTGCCTTGTGGTAGTGAAGGACACCCCAGGCAGAGAGTAACAGCCAGGGCAAAAAGTGTCTGGTGCATTTGAGGGACAGAAAGGAAGCCAGAGTGGCTGAGGTCTGGTGACAAAGGCAGGCAGAGGTTGGGAAAGGAGCTGAGATAGTGGGGAGGAGCTGTGAAGTGGGTAGAAGTTACAGAGATAAGGGTACCTTTGTGGGCTCAGGGGAGGAGGGCCCTAGGGAGGTGTTCTTACCTTGAGACGGCAAGATAGGAAGGGGCAAAGGTGAAGGCAGGAGACAGCTGTAGAGCCTCCTGCAGTGGCTCTAGCAAACATAGACCTAGAGATAAGGGAGTTAAAATGCTATGGCTTTGGAAGACTGAGTGGGGGAGGGGCAGTGGTGGAAGTGGGGAGAGGGCAGGGGGAATCACCTGGCCTCAGTGATTAGATGTGGAGGCGAGAGGGACACCAGGGGTTATTCACTGAGACAGAACCGACTAGAGGGAGGCCAAGTACTCTGTTAACAGCAACTGTGGCAGAGGGCCTGATTCCCTGGATCCCGGTCTCATTGCCATAATCTTGACTTAGACAGTTTTGTTCTCATTTTATAGATGAAGAACTAGAGGTCCAGAGAGGCTGACTGTGTGCATGGAGGTGACCCAACCTGGGAACTGAGCTGACCTGTGAACCCAGTGAGCAGAGCACGGTGGGCATGAGGAACTGTTTAGGAAAGGATGCACAAATCAGTTAGTTATGCAGAGAGAAAACAGGCTTAGAGAGGGTGGCCTTTAATCTCAGCACTGGGGAGGCAGAGGCAGGCAGATCTCTGAGTTTGAGGCCAGCCTGGTCTATAGAGTGAGTTTCAGGACAGCCAGGGCTATACAAAGAAACCCTGTCTCAAAAGATGGGGCAGGGGGGTGAGGGCGGGGACAGCTGATATAAGAAGCCATACAGCACAGGGAGGCAGAGTGAGCACTAAAATACACTGCAGCCTTCAGGGGCTGACACCCCAGCCCCCTCGCTCTGTTGGGACAAGAAGGTCTCAGTCTCTAGCTCAGCAGGAAGCTGTCCCTGGCTGCAGTGTAGGTGGCATGAAAATACGTTGTGTTGTTTGGCAGCCGTTTCTCCTTCCACCTGTCAGGTGGCACAGCCTGGCCCCACAGAGCCAGCCACCACCCAGACCTTATTTTTCCCGACTTCCGGTAAGTGCCTGCCACTCAAGCAGAAGGGGTGGACATTAGCTGAGAGCCTACTGCATTCCAGGCTCTTTGCATATGTCTCTTGAAAAGTATGGCTGCCATCTGAGAGCAAGGCCAGGCGGGGGTGGGGGGTGGGGGTGGGTGGGGTGGGGGCGGACACAGGGGGACCTCCTCCAACTGGCCACACTAGTAACCTGTGTGACACCTCCCTATAAGTCCTTCTACCTACCACTGCCCCGTGTGTACTTTTTGGGAGGTATGTGTTCGAGTGCTCTGTCCCTCCCTCCCTGTCAGACTGGGCCGAGCCTGTTTTTTATCTAGGTTATTTTCTAACAGTTGCTTCACCGCTCTGAGTGTGTTTTCCTCCTCTCCTCCCCTCCTCTGACCCTCGTCCCTCACAGCAGTAGTTTTTCACCACAGGGCCTTTGTGTTCACTGTCCCTGCCATGCTCTTCTTCATGGCTCCCACTCTCACCAGACAAACCAAGGCTGAGTCACAGGGCTGGGACCTCCAGGGACCAGCAAAGATGCTCTAGCCAACTTGTTTTGTGACCTTGGCTTTGTGGCTGTTTCCTTCATGTGCCTCTGTTTCCCCAACTGCACATGGAGGCAACCATTGCCGAATGACGATAACCTGTGCTAAGTGTCCAGAGAGTTCTGAATGCCTAATGTTCTTTCCTGAGTCCAATGGCAGCGGGAGGGCTCGGAGTGTCCATGTGAGACTTGGGTTCGAGTCTTGTCTCCTTGTGTTTACTGGGGGCCTGGGGTGGGTGTGGTAGAAGGTGATGGCTGGTGGCCCCGGAAGTGGTGATGTTAGGAGTAACATCAGCTCTGGTGCAGGGGACAAACACAGGCCGTGCGGCCATGAAGCTGAATGAGCGAAGCCTCGCCTTCTACGCGACCTGTGATGCACCGGTGGACAATGCTGGCTTCCTGCACAAGCGTGGTGGGCGCGGGGCAGGCTCCCACCGGCGCTGGTTTGTGCTTCGTGGCAACATGCTCTTCTACTTTGAGTCGGAGGCGAGCCGAGAGCCGCTGGGTGTCATCCTGTTGGAGGGTTGCACGGTGGAGCTGGTGGATGCCCGGGAAGAGTTTGCCTTCGCTGTGCGCTTTGCCGGTGGTCGTTCTCGGTCCTATGTGCTGGCAGCCGACAGCCAGGCAGCCCTGGAGGGATGGGTGAAGGCCCTGTCTCGAGCCAGCTTCCACTACCTGCGCTTGGTGGTTCGTGAGTTGGAGCAGCAGCTGGCAGCCATGCGGGAGGGAAGCCCTGCCAACACCTTGTCTGCCAACCCAAATCCAATCTCGAACCCGAGACCCAAGGAGAATGGCCGGGCAGTATGGAGCGCGCTGCCCGAACAACCCACTGCAGCCCCGAAGCGCCCACCGCTCCCACCCCGTCGAAGGGCCTCTGCACCCAACAGGCCCTTGGCATCCTTCGCCCAGCTACATGAGCACTATGGACGGGAGGTGCGGGCCCTCAGGAGCCAGTGGCGTGGAGGCCAGGCTGGCCTAGCTGGCCTGGAGGTCTGGCATCGTTCTAGCTCTGGTGGGACTCATACCCAGGACCAGCCTTAAGGGGCCTACTGGCTGTGAGGGAAGCCTGAGTTCAGAAGATCCTAAGTACAGTTCTGATTGTACTCAAGCCGGGCTTTCAGGGGACACAGGACATGTGACCTAGAAGACCAGACCTCTGGGGTCAGTGGCAATTACTGCTAAGAAGAACCTGGGACCTCAACATGCTTCAAGAGCTCAAGGAACTGGTTTCTAGAGAACTCTGCCCCAGGACAGCCCTGGAGCTGGCCACAGACAGGCCCATGGGGCCCAGGGTCTACCTGGTGCTGGGCCTCACAGGGATCAGGAGGCCTGGGCCTGGTAGCTGCTTCCTGGGCTGCTCACATGGGCCTGAAGTAGCAGGTAGAAGGTGGAGCTTGGATAGGTCTCCAAGTCCCCTGGCTTGAAACCAGCTGAGGCAGGACTTTGCCCGGCCTTGGCCCTGCAGGGCCTTTGAGAGCCACCTGACCTCCAATCCCGGGCTGTGGCCTAGCTTCCTCGAAGGCTCACCTGGAGGAGACAGACACCTCCACTGATTCCATGCCTGCAGGGGGAGAGCCCAGGCACTGCTCCCTGCCACCCAGATAGCCAGTGGGCCCTCTCTGCTGGGTCCATTCTCACCACAGTGCTGGCTCTCTTCCAGTGTTGGGTGGGACAACCTGCCCCACCTGGGTCTTGTTTACAGTCCTCTTCAGTGCCCTGCCCTGGGGACTGGAGGACACTGTCACTCCAATTTCTGTATCAGATGGACAGATTTCACCCTGGCCCTGATCCTCTGTCCTGGGAGGCCTTGGGTTGGGGTTCTGAAGGTGCATCTGCCACCAGGGCCTCTTGGCTCCCTGCTGGCTCAGGGGCCAAGGCTTGTCTGTGGATTTTACTTTGAAGTATATAAGGTATTGCATTTTCTTTTTTCAGCAGTGAAGATTAGTATTCGTACTCCTCTCCTTGTTACTGTTGGCTGGCTGGATAGTATTGTCCCCAGGGTGCCCAGCCCTAGCAGGAGACACACTGACGCCTAGCTGACTTGGCCTTTACCTCTTACTCTGTCCCCTGAACTCTGCTGTCTGCACAGGTGCCTCTGGGGACTTGGTCCCTGTCTTTTCACTCTCCCACTGGGTGGGGCTCAGGATTTATTGCTGGAGGGCTGAGGCATAGACTCTAGTCTGGGTTTACAAACTCTAAAGGTACGGGGCAGAAGGTGAGGGCAGGGGGAGAGAGGCCCGCTTTTCCCAAAGCACAAAGATCAAGTCCAGCTGATTCTAGGGCTAAGAGATGTCAGTCATGGACAGGGTACGAGGGCCAAAATAAAAGCTGGCTAAGTAATGACTGCTTGTATTTTTTCCTTCTCATAGAATCCACAGTTGATATACCTCATGGGCCCTAGAAAGGAGATGACTGTGTGTCCTTCAACCAGGCAGTCCCATCACCTTCTAGGGAAGACACTGGCCTCATCTTGTAAGGGGGGGGGGGGAATGGAGGCTCAAAGAGGTTGCTAAGGCCACACAGCTGGAGCGTCAGCTGGGACGTCAGCCTCTGACCCAGTGGCTGGTGGTACCCTCAGGAAGTACATGGAGGACCGCAGGGCTTAAGAAAAGATGGGCAGATGATTGACATGTGGGCAGGCCGCAGCCACCTGAGGGTTGGGAGGGATGAGAAATGGGAAAGGGTCCAAGCCTGATGAGGGTCTCGGTGTGCATATTTGTTCACAGTGACACTATTTACGACAGCCACATGCAGGCAAACCTCAGATCTATGTAGAGGGGATGGTGGGCATGCGTACCTGTGGGCCTGTGATCTCAACGGATGAGGATGGCTGTGATATCCAGATTTAGGGTGGTGAAGAGAGGGGCAGCCACACTGGGTGGCTGGCTGAGTGCTTCCAGAGCCTTGCTTGCCTGGTAACCTGTCATCCCCACCCTGGGCCCACGGGGTTGGAACTTTAAGGCAACAGGAAGGCTGCCGGCCTCAGACTCATGCCTCAAGGCTGCAGGAGAGAAGCATTCAGGGCTGGGAGCCACCAAAGGTGGGCTGCTTCATACAGTACCTGTAGCCAGAGCATTCAAGCACTGGTCTCCAGTCACAGCTATTTCACAGACGAGGAAATGGAGTCCTAGGTACCTGATGAGGGAGAAACCAACACAGGCCTGGCTGCCTGGCTATTCAGCTGGCCTGTGGGTGCCTCACAGTAGGTAGGTTCACAGGCTAGCTCCCAGTGGGTCACCTTGGACAAGGTCACTTCTGCCCAGCCCTACTGCTCTTGGGTCTTGGGGTGGCTTCAGCATCTGGGTACTGTGAAGGCCTGGTTTCTATAGTAACTAACCCCACCAAGGCTGTAGAGGGCCAGGGCAGTGGTGGCACACATACATGCCTTTAGTTCCAGCACTCGGGAGGCCAACCTGGTCTACAGAGCAAGTTCCAAGACAACCAAGGCTGAATAGAGAAACCCTGTCTCAAAAAAAAAAAAAAAAAAAAAAAAAAGGAAAGAAAGAAAGATGGACCCAGCTGATGGGGGGATGAGGGAGGTGAGGGAGCTTATAGTTATTCATTGGGGTTCCTCACAGAATGGAATGGAAGGTGCTAAACCAGGAGAAAGGAGGTGGGGGAGCGAGTCAGGGCAGGCAAATGGACTCACCTAGCTAAAAGTGCAGATCCAAATGCAACATCCCCTGCCTCATGCCTGCTGTAGCTCCCCAGTACCCTCAGGAGAAGCATGCTTTCCATCGTACCCCATGGAGCTTCTCAGTCAGGTCTCTCTCCTTCCCATGCTCCCCTTCACCTGTAGGCTCCTTTGGCCACTTCCTGGTGGGTCCTTAGCCCCACCATACCTTTTTCATTTGCTTCTCCCTGGACCCCTTTCTATCGCTTGTCATAGTTCATTTTGTAATGGTGTCCTCCTCTCCATGAAGAACTTCTGGCCCCATGTCTCATGCCCTTCCTTCCTCTACCAAGGCACAGAACATGCAGTAGTCACTAAATAAATGCTAGCTAGATGAACCTGTGTCAGCTCACCCCCCATTCAGCTCACTGCTCTGTTTTGCAAACCAGCTTCCTCCAGGAAGGTCTCCAGGTTTTTCAGTCCATGCTGATCCCTCTGCTTTCCCTCCCCCAGCTCAGAATTCTGTAGTTTGTTATTTTCCTATAATTTTCTACTTAGGGGCAAGGGACAGCTGACATGATGTCAATACTGGTGATTCACAAAGGAACCGCAGTCCCCAGAGCTGATAAGACACTAGCTCATTTAGGGCCTCACCTGACAGAGCAGACCTGCATTCCCTGAAGGGGCCCCAGGATATGGATATTTGACTAGGTTTTATTTTTGTTTTGAATTTTCAAGCAAGTATTACTGTGTTGTCCAGGCTGTTCCCAAATGGCTAAACTCACGAATCCCTGCACCTGAGCTTCTTGAGTAGGAATACATCACCTTGTCCTATCAAACTCAACTTTCCTAAGGGTGGTGACCTGGGACTAGAATGGCAGTCTCCAGTAATTGGCAATTCACAGCTAGCTACCCGGTTAGGAAATGTATAGCCATCCCCACTTTACAGCTGGGGAAACTGAGGCATGGAGAGGTTCTGGCATTCTCTCACGTACACAAAGCTCTCAGAAGTGGGGCTGGTATGGAAACCAGGCAGTCTGGCTCCCTGACTCAGAGACACCTGGGCCAGCCTGCAAGGTCACCCTTCATGGGACTACTCCCATTATTGCGTCCCTACCCCCATCCTGTGCTGCCTGGGAGCCAGCCTTTGGGATTCAAGCAAGTTCTCCTAGCCACAGTGGGGATAATGAGTCAGAGCCCTCCCCCAGGAGGATGTGTGGAAACCAGGGGTTGTAGAAGGGTTTACCAGTGAACCATCTGAGCCGATGCACATGGCTCTGGTTCATGGATGAGTGATTGTTAAAGCACGAGACAAGATGACCCCCCCCCCCACCTTCAGACGACAGTCACATGGTTGTCAAGCTCCTGGTTCAGGCACTGGACAGGTGTACCCGTGCTCCACACTATTCCAAAACACCACCCCAGAATGCACTATGATTCATTGTTGCAACACCCCACTTTACAGATGTGGAAACTGAAGCCTGTATTACTATCTGGGAGTGGGCAGGGCTGTGCTGGTCTGGGGAAGGGTCTTTTGGTATAGACTGACTCCCCACTCCATTTATACACTGGCTGAGAGTTGTGGTATAAAAGCAAGATCCAATCTTGACCCCTTGTCCCAGGCCCCAGAGTCCAACCTCCCATCCTTTAGGCCACACTGGGGCTTCCAGTCCCAGGTTGTCTTCAGAGCAGCTGGGATCCTACACTCTGTTACCAACCAGATGCTATAGTACCCATTCAGGCCATTGGCAAGGGACACCATTCCTCAGATAGCCGTTGTCACAACAGATGGTGGCCTGGTACAGCCATAGTTTTCAGAAGTTGGTATTGGCATTACTTAAGGGACACCCCCCATTGATTGCTGGTACTCAATTAAAAAAAAACAACAGTATTTGCTGGGTATGGTGGTGTATGCCTATAATCCCAGCACTCAGAAGGGAAGACTAGTTCAAAGTCAACCATCACTACAAAGTGAGTCTGAGGGCAGCTTGGGTCTCATAAGACTCTCTCAAAACCAAATCATGTAGCCTATGGTGATGGTACATGCCTTTAATCCTATTGCTCAGGAGGCAGAGGCAGTCAGATTTCTGAGTTCCAGGCCAGCCTGGTCTACACAGGCAGTTCTAGGCTAGCCAGAGCTATACAGTGAGACCCTGTCTTGATAAATATATAAACAAACAAGCAATCAAATCACCCTAATCTTTAAATATATGATTTTGAGCTGGTGAAGCAGCTCACCAGGTAAAGACGCTCAACCATGCAAGCCTCATGGCTCAAGTTTGATTCCCTGGAACCCACAGAGATAATCAACCCTGGTAAGTTGCTCTCTGATCTCTGCACACGTATCCACACTCACACACAACACAAATCCTAATAATAATGAAGAAATTAACCCCAGCACTCAGGAGGCAGAGGCAGGCAGATCTCTGTGTGTTCCAGGCCATCGAGGCTATATAGTGAGACCTTGTCTTAAAAGACAAAACAATTGTTCACACCTTTAATCCCAGCACTTGGGAGGCAGAGGAAGGTGGATCTCTGTGAGTTTGAGGCCAGCCTGGTCTACAGAGTGAGTTCCAGGACAGCTAGGGCTGTTACACAGAGAAACCTTTTCTCAACCCCCTCCCCAAAAGCAACAAAACAAAATACACCACCACCAAAACCCCACAAAACAAAAACTTAAAAAACCCTCATTTTGTATGACACCCCTGAGGGTCAACTCTGTACCCATCTTGCACCCCAGCTCCAGAACAAATGGGGACACCCAGGATTATTATACAATTCTGTATTTAGGGACGTGTTTACAGAATGTGTCGTGTCCCTTTTGTAAAATTTTAGACAAAGTTCATCAATCTCTCATAGAAACAGTTTGTGTGTGTGTGTTTTCTAGTTTTAAACCGTTGTAGGATGTGAACTGGATGGATCTGTTTGCAGGTCCGTGGGCTTCTGCATTTGTTTTTGTGTGCAAAGGTCATACCAAATCCTGTCACACTAAAGCCACGGTGAACTCTGCTGAGTCACATCGATGTATGGCATGGATCACCTCAACCTGTAGTTTTAAGATGAAAAGTGGCAGGGTCTCCCTCTGTTTGTGTGTGGCAACGGAGGTGGCAGAGGCCGAGACAGGCTTCATTTGTCCCAGAATGGATTTTTTCTGGAAACTCTCATCATGGTTCCCTAGTGTCAAAATATAAAAATACCCTCCTCTGGATAAAAATGTATACAGTGGAAAACTTCTTGATGCATAGCCAGGGTTATGTGTGGAAAAGGGGCTTTCCAGGGCCTGTCTGATGTCTACTGTGTGCAGCCTGGCTGGGTGCATGAGAGTGAGAAATTCCGGAACATTATTATTATTTTTTGTTTTGTTTCTGGTTGTCAACTTTTTGGCTCACATGATTTCAAGATAGTCACTGCATTGAGGAGCCATTTGTCCCTCGAGCACCGAATGGCAACAGAGATGGCCACACATTTATCATCATCACCAGTTCAGCTTCCACAGTTTGGACAAAAGGAATAAAAGCAGGAGGGGCTCAACAACCGATGTGATATGGAGGCCATCGAATCCCACGGGACCTCTCTCCCCAGAAATCACAATATGTTGAAGGAAGGTTGCTTCTGAGTTGGGGGAGTCACATCTTTGATCCAAGCAGGTCTTTAGTAGGAAACTAGACCAAAAGGTGGGGGATACGGTGGCCATGTTGTGGTGACTTTGACCTCACCAAGTTCCATAGGCTCCTGGACACTTTCCAGGGATGTAATGATATCATCTTGAGAAGATGGTGAGAAACAGAGTTGAGGTTTCTGGCTGGACATATCTAGATTTGGAGCTGGTTGCTAAGCTCTGGGGGCTACGGTGAACCAACACTTTTCTAGAAATGGGGAAGGAAGGTGGAGGCCACAGGGTTTTCTGGAATGGAGTGGCCTTGCTCAGAACTTCAGAGAAACCTTCCAAGTATGGCCACGATTCAGAATGGGAGCCAAGGTCACTGACATAAGCACCACTCTTTGAGTACCTCACCCACATCCAGCTTTCCGAAGGTTCTGGAAACACTTTGTTTATACGTGGAAGGTTTCTAACTCGGAGAGTGGAGGCCTTTGTGAAGCACACTATGTTTGCTGAGGGTGACATTTCCACCAGTGACAGGATCTCCTGTGACGTGGAGGCTGCAGACAGGCTGCCAGCATGGTCCCACCCTCAACAGCATGGAGGTTTTCATTTAGAGTCTTTTGGACTTTCTCTTTGCAACTCGGGTTCTGGAAGGGCAGCAGCAGCATGCTGTGTCTCACAGACAGGTGTAAGGGGAAAACAAAAACAAAAAACCAAAAAACACCAAACCCACAGTCCAAGGGTTCTCTGAATTTGGTCCGTCTTAGAGTGCTTTGTGATGGCTTTGAACAGTTGTCTTTTAATCTCATCTCATGGCAAAAAAAAGACATAGCTTCTGTGTCTGCTCCACAGCAGCAGTGACAGCATCTGATTTTATAACTCTCTTTAATATCAAAACAGCATCAGCTGGGGATAAATTCCAAAGGATCCTTTATTAAAATAGCTGAAAGAGGTCTATAAATATTTATTTATTTTTCTAAAAGAGTTCTGAGTTTTTGGGTGAGAATGTGGTGCCATTTTGGTCCTGCCTCCCATGGGGAAGGGGACGAGGGCAGGATTCCCAGTGCCTCCTATAAGCAGGACTGTCAAAGAGAAGATGTGGTGGTATCTGCTCACACACAACTTCGGGTAACTAGTGTTACAACAATAAACGTAAACGGCTTAACATTGCTGTCCACATTTGCACGGCTGAGTTCTTGCCTCTCTGGCCCCACCCCATTTGGGAGAGGGGTACATCCCTCACCCTTGGTTCAGAATTCCCACTCTAGAGCCTCTTCCCGGTTTGCAGCCCTCTCCAGTCGGTAGATTATACTGTTCAAGTTGGCCATTTTCTCATGCCGCCGCTGCAAGTTGGGGTTCACCTTGGTGCTGGGGTGCAAGGCTGCAGCTGTGTCAGCAGTGGGGCTGGCACTCGGCACTTTGGCAGGTGGGATGCCAGGTAGGGATGGGGAGATGGGGGCTGAGGAGGAGGGGATGGGTGACACACATGTCATGAGGTCTGGTGAAGAGATGGCAGAGGGAGAGTTCGGTGGCCCCTCTAGGCTGCAGCATGAGGATTCTGAGGTGGACTTGAAACTCAGAGGGTCTGAGTGAACCTGCTCCCCAACCTCCTTTTCTTGGGGGGTGTGCAATGAGGGGCAGTCTGGGTTGGGTGTGTCTGAAAGGAATGGCCCAGGGGCCAGCTCTGGGAGTTCATTGTTCTCCAGAGGGTGGGTATGTTCCTCTTTAGGGCTGCCTTGTCCTCTGTCTGGATCCCCTACATCCAGGGGCTGGCTGTCCTCGTCCACCTCTGTATCCTCCTCCTGTTTAATCCTCACCAGAGCCCTGTCTGGGGCATCTAGGGGTGCAGGACTCTTAGATTCCTGCAGCTTCAGGCTCTTCATTGGGGGCTTTTGGTCCTCAGCCTCTGAGTCAGGGCTCTTCGGGGTGGGGTCTATGTGGGTGTGGCCTGGTGCCAGGACACCGGAACCCCCACCTGGGTCCAAGTCTGTGTCATCCTGTGCTCCCTCGGTAAGCGTCTCACGACGCATCCTGGACCTGTGGCAGAGACAAGGGCGAGAGTCTGAAGCTTGACAGAGGCTGCTGACACCAGAAAGCCCACAGGAACAGTGCTTGTACTCCACCCACTGCCCTGGGCAACACCCACTTCTACAGCTGTGCCTTCCAGTCATGCTCCTCCTTCCCAGAGCTCACTGTAGACTGTCACACTGTGTAACTCAGCAGCAAATCAGCAACTGGTCAGGGCAGTGCCTGCCTTCCTCCCTCTAGTACCTGGGACAAACTAAGTGCTCAGCAAATACTATTAATGTTTCCTTCTGCCGCTGCAACTGAGTTTTCTGTGTGTATGTGAGTGAGTGAGTGAGTGAGTGAGTGAGTGAGTGAATGAGTGTTTGAGGAGGCCAGAAGTCAACACTGGGTGATGTGCGGTCAGTTTTTATTGTCAAATTGACATAACCTAGAATTAACGTGGGAAGAGGCAACCTCATCTGAAAGACTGCCTTGATCACACTTGTCCCATGAGTGTCCGTGAAAGACGGTCTTGACTATTACTTGATGTAGGAGGGCCCAGCCCACTGAGGGTGGCATATCCCTAGGCAAGAGGGTCTGTGCTGTATCAAAAAACAAGCTAAGCATGAGCTAGGGAGCAACCAGGTCGGCAGGCCAATAGGCAGCTCCTCCCATGGGATCTGCTTCGGTTCCTGCCCTGCCCTGCCTCAATGATGGACCATGCTTTGATGTGTCAGTCAAATGACCCTTTTCCTCTCTGAGATGTTTTATCACAGCAACAGGAAAGAGCCTTCATCAATACCCATACACCTTATTTTCTCTTCAATGTGTTGGGGGGCCATGGAGGTCAGAGGTCAGTCTGTGGAGGTCAGAGGTCAGTCTGGTGTCTCTCTCTCAATCACTCTTCACCTTAGCATTTGAGACAGTCACTCTCTCAGTGGACCTGGTACTCACACACTGGCTCGACTGATCGAGCTTTCTGTGTCTGCCTCCCCAGCTTTGGGATCACAGGTGTAGTTGTCTTTTCTAATAATTTTGTTTTTCAAGACAGGGTTTCTCTGTAGCTTTGGAGCTTGTCCTGGCACTCACTCTGGAGACCAGGCTGGCCTCAAACTCACAGAGATCCGCCTACCTCTGCCTCCCGAGGACTGGGATTAAAGGCGTGCGCTGCCACATTCTGGTGTCTTTTCTAAAATTTTAAAATTACATATTCATGCAATATGCATGCACACACACCGGTGTATGTGTGTGTGTGTGTGTGTGAAGTCAGAGAACACCTTGGGACTTGGCACTCTCCTTTAGCCTCGTGTGTCCTGGGGATCAAGCTTAGGGTGTCAAAATCATCAGGAGGCGTGGGTGCCTTCTGAGCCAGCTCACTGGCCCAATGCATGGCTTTAAAAAAATATGAGAGTTGGGGATCACAAGTTGTTTGTGCAGGCAAGCTCTCCTGTCATCATTGCCCAGCCCCCACCTTCTGTCTGGTGATTCGTTTGGAACCCAGGGCCTGGTTTTCTTCTTCTCCTTCTTTTTCCTTTTTTGATACGGGGTCTCATCATGTAGCCCTGGATGGCTTGAAATTCACTATGTAGACCAGGTTGGCCTTGAACTCACAGAGACCACTCTTACCTTTCAAAACCCACCTCTTTGTTCAAGTTTTCTGGAGGCAAGATGCCCTCTTTCCTAAGGCCCCCTACTCCTCTTTCGCCAGATTAGTCAGGCTGTAGTAAAATGACTTAGCCCATGACATATATATGCTTCTCAGACTCAGGGAGCATGACCTTGAACCCCTGATCTCTAGAGCCCAGCCTACTGTGCATATGTTTTTGTGTGAATATGATGATGACAGAACACTCAGTTCCTATGAGAAACGAGAAGCAAAGATGAAGTCCCCATCGTCACTCAGGAGGGGAGGAGAGAGAGCTGTTATGGCCCATGTCTCCTGTTGCACTATAGTCTGGGTCTGTATTGGCTCCACTGTAGGCCGCTCACTGCTTATCTTGGCACTTCGGGCTGGGCGGGAGTGATGTGTCTCATCTTGTAGCATCATCATGAGACTCTGAGAAGTTAGTGACCCGCTGAAGGCCACACAGCTAAAGTGTGTGTGATGCCAGCATGTGGGCTGGGGAGAGGGGAATGTGTGTCCCATCCCTGTTTTCCCTTTTTCCTTCTTGGGATCTTGGGAGAGCTCTCTGCCCCAGAATGGATGGACAGACTCTTCCACAGTGCCAAATGGACACTGTGGTGACATTTCTTGCTCAGCATGGGCAGGGCCTCAGAGATGGTCCTTACAATCTCCATAAGCCTCCTTCAGGGGTCCTAGGCCAGTCTCAGGAAGCCCTGTGGCCTCCCTGAAGCCACTGTACTTGGGACCTGTCCTGCAGAATGGAAAGGGCTAAGAAAGGAGCCATGTGGGGGCTGGAGAGATGGCTCAGAGTTTAAGAGCACTGGCTGCTCCTCCAGAGGTCCTGAGTTCAATTCCCAACAACCACATGGTGGCTCACAGCCATCTATAATGAGATCTGGTGCCCTCTTCTGGCCTGCAAGCACACATGCAGGCAGAACACCGTACATAGAGTAAAATAAAATCTAACGAAAAGAAAGAAAGGAGCCATGTTTGGCGGAACCGTCATGCCTGAGGCTTCAGTGGGACAGGTGTTCCTTTGGCCTCACGAGCAGGAGAGACCATGAGACCCTGTTAGCTCAGGCCGGAAATGCCTCAGGTCTTGACCTGATTTGCTCCTTCCTAGAGGCCACTGCACAGAGTGGAGGTGACGTCAGACTCACACAGTGCTGACTGTGCCAGGCCTCTACATAAACATCAATACTGACAAGGAGGATTGTCACTGTGGTCCTTGCTTACAGCTTATGACATGGGGCTCAGGGAAGGGCTCAGGGTCCCTCAGCTGGAGGTGACAGGGTTAGCGCATCTGGGAACCTAGAAATAGCTTTGTGCTCCAGCTGCAGCCCCCAGGCCTGAACTACCCTCAGGTGTTCCCATGAGCCTTTGAGCTTTCCTTATGACTCTCTGTGTGTGTCCCTGTGTCACCACGGCCCTCTCTGCTGCTCCGCGGCTTGGGTCATCCCAGGCTACCTGTAGTTGTGGAACCAGTTGATAACCGTGTTAGTCTTGAGGTTGAGCTGGAACGACAGCAGCTCTATGGTCTGCTGTGATGGGTAGGGCTCCAGCTGGTAAGCCTTCCGCAGTGCCTCCTTCTCGGCAGGTGCTAGAACCACACGCGGCTTCTTGGCCTGCGTGAGGCTCAGCTCCTGTGGCTGCTGACAGGGGCTGGGGCACTCAGAGTGCACAGCTGGTGACTCGCTGTCGGAGCCTGTGCTGATGAGTCCATAGCGGCGTTTCAGATAGGCTGGAGAGAGAGGGGGCAGGCTGATGGGCCATTGACACCACACGTTGGCCCTTGGCAGGGATGGCAGAACTGAGGAGCAGTGCCCACACAGCCCAGCAGAGCCCTCATGCCCCCACTCCCATCCCATTCCTCCTCCCCTGACCCCTCTAAGATGCTGGCCTGTCTCCTACTGGCACCCTATTGCCTGTGAGGCCAGCAGGAGTTAAGGAGATTCCTGGAGCACAGCCACTCCAGAGACCAAAAAGGAGTGCTTGCAGGCAGAGGGTGCTCACATTGGGGAGCTTTGTGGCTGGCAAGACTGTTAGAAGTGCCACTAAGTTTCAGAACAGCTTGCTGTGTGAGGGGTCACTTTGAATAAACCCTCTTATTGTAGGATGCATGGTGACCTCACAACAAAATGTGAACAAGAGCTCTGGCGTGGTTTAGATCTAGAAAAGTTCTCCAGAGGCTGCTGTGGGATGTTCCTTTACACTGTGTGAAGATATGTCACTGTGATTGGTTTAATAACAAAAGCTAAATGGCCAACAGCTAGGCAGGATTTTGGGGGCAGAGAGAATGCTGGGAAGAAGGCGGGATCACCAGTCAGACACAGAGCGAGTAGAATGGGCAATACACTGTTCCGGTAATGAAGCCACATGGCAAAAAGTAAATTAAGAGAAATGGGTTAGTTTGAGTTGTAAGAGCTAGTTACAAAGAAGCCTAAGCTACTGGCTGAGCTTTCATAATTAATATGAGTCTCCATGTGGTTATTCGGGAGCTGGTTGGAGGGACAGAGAAAGACTCACAGCAGAGGCTTAGGCCTACCTGAGTGACACTGGAAGCAGGATTTGGGAACTTTAAGCCATGGAGTCTAGCTGGAGTCTTCAGGTCACTGGAGTCACTGGCACTCCCCTGTGCTCTCCACCCATGTGTGCTATGGCTCTCCACCCTCAAGAGATCCAGAGCCAGCCCCCTCCTCTACCTTAAAAGGGGTCACATCTGCACCTAAAACCATGCCCAAAGGGTGTGGCCACCACCACAATTTCACTGACAAGGCAAGATGCCACTACAGAGGCATATCTGGTTTTGATTTGTTTGAGACAAGGTCTCACACAGCCCAGGCTGGCCTTGAATGAACTCACTATGTAGCCGCCCAGGATGACGTTGAACTTCCGATTGTCCTGCTTCTGCATCCTGAATGGTGCTGGGATTACGGGTGTGTAGTACTGTGCCTGGTTTAGGCAGTGTTGGTGAACAAACCCAGGGCTTCATGAATGGTAGGTAAGCACTATCAACGGTGACACTTACCCAGCCCCTGGGGAGCATGACCTTGAAGGAACTACTGGGACCTTGGGTGGGCCTGCTCTCTGCTACATAGGCTGGGTAAGGGGCGGAGGAGAGTTCATCTAACGGAGAGAGGGAGGCCTGAGGGGGAGCTGGCGACAGCGTGTAGCTGAGGTTGGCAAGACTGTGCACCAGCTCTGGATGTGTGGATGGCATGAGAGCCATCATAAGTGATTTTGGTGGGGGTTATGGGTATCCGGATTGCTGCCAGATGGGGGCATTCACAGCGTGGCTGGGATTTGGTTATCCAGCCACCCAGGCCTGGTTCTCACCTTTCTTCTCCAGTTTCTTCATGTCCCGCAGCTTTTCCACGTTGTGGGGATCGCTCAGCCACAGCTGCATGCGTACAAAGGGCTCCCGACCCTTCAGGCTCAGCTTGTGCCAGGGCTTGGGCCTCGACAGTAGGTCTGACACGGAGCCCTGTGTCAGCCCCAGGATGCTCTCACCAAACAACCGCTGCCCTGGGGACAGGGCAGAGGACAACTGTCACCCCAGGCCAAGCACAGAGACCCACTCCCAGGAGAGGCAGAGGAGGAGCAGGTCAGGGAGGGTGGCCTGGGACTCTTTTTACAAAAGAGACTGGGGAGGGTTGGCACTGGACAGTAACACAAAAACTATTTTCTGTTAGTACAGTTTTTCATTCCCAAGGGACCATCCCTCCAAACTGCCAGCAGACAGTACTGTACAAAAGCTTGCACCCTCCCTCCTGGAGGATAACCTAGTACAATCCAAATTTCAAACCTGTCTGACCTCTGACTCATTAATTCTATCTCCCAGGATTAGTCTAGAGGGACCCAGGAGCCCAAGAACACCAGGGCTATAGACAGTTTTTGGTAGGGAGGTGCCAGGGTCAAACTACGGGCCCCGTGCATGTCAGGCAAGCTCCATGCTACCCATTTCTGCCGCTCATGTCCCTCTTTAGCTTTTTGTGTGTTCTGAGAAGAATCTTGCTTGGTAGCAGAGGCTAGCCTCAAACTTGTGATCCTCCTGTCCCAGGCTCTCAAGTACTGGTGACAGGGATGCAGGACACACCTGGCTCCAACTGCCTTCATGTGGAGGTCATAGGTCAACCTTGGGTGTCTTCCTCAACGGCTTTAAATGCTCAGTTTTTGGAGACGGGATCTCTGACGGGACCTGGAACTCGCTATTTCCTGGCTGGCCAGGGATCAGCCTGTCTCCGTCCCACTCTGAGTTACAGGTGTGCACCATCATATCCAGGTCTTTGTTTGCTTTTATTTTATTTATGTGTCTGGGTGTTTTGCCTGCATGTATGTCTGTACACCACTACATGTCTGGTGCCCTAGTAGGTCAGAAGAGGGTATTAGATTCCCGTAACTAGAGTTACAGATGGTTGTAAGCTACACATGTGGGTGCTGGGAGTAGAACCTGGGTCCTCAAGAAGAGCAACCAGTGTCTTTAACCACTGAGCCATCTTTCCTGTCCCCATACTCGGTTTTTAACATACCCGGGGATTCGAACTCAGGCCCTTCATCAGCTGAAAATCTGCTTAGCCTTTCTCTCTCTCTCTCTCTCTCTCTCTCTCTCTCTCTCTCTCTCTCTTCCTTCTTTCCTTCCTTTCTTTCTTTCCAGACAGGGTTTCTCTGTGTCTAGCCCTAGCTGTCCTGGAACTCACTCTATAGACCAGGCTGACCTCAAACTCACAGAGATAGGCCTGCCTCTGCCTCCAGAATGCTGAGCTGGTCTTCATTATTGACTTTTTTTTTTTTTTTTAAAGATTTTATTTATTATGTATACAGTCTTCTGCCTACATGCCAGCAGAGGGCACCAGATCTCATTCAAGGTGGTTGTGAGCCACCCTGTGGTTGCTGGGAATTGAACTCAGGACCTCTGGAAAAACAAGTCAGTGCTCTTAACCTCTGAGCCATCTCTCCAACCCTGTTATTGTCTTTTTAAACTTTTGTTTTTTGAGAAAAGGTCTCACGCTGTAGCCCAGACAGGCTTTGAACTTGTGGCTATCCTCCTGCCTAAGTGCTAGGATTACTGGATGAGAACCGTGCCTAGTTCGTGTTGAATATTTTGGGACAACACTATCTTCCTCTCATAATAGAAACTGTAGTGACAACTGTTGGGTTTGCATAGGTCCCTGGTGGAGGACAGAGCTGGCACACATCTGTGATTCAGAGAAATGTCTCACCCTGCTCTCTAGTCTCATGGGTGAGCATCACCGTTGCTACAGAGAAGAGGGATTGTTTTGTTTGTTTGTTTTTCAAGACATGGCTGTCCTGGAACTCACTAGCCCAGGCTGAACTCACAGATCCCATCTGCCTTTGCCTCCCAAGCGCTGGGGTTGGGTTAAAGATGTGGGCCACCACAACGGGGGCTGACTGGGGCTGAGGCCTGCTGCAGGGCAGTTTTGAGGGACAAGCTGTACCATCTCCCTTCACTCCTCAGCAGGAGTCATGGTCAGAGTCATGAGACTCACATGGGGTCCTGCACACTCAGGACTGGATGGAACCTCCAGGCTGGCCCTGAGGTCACCGGAAAGTCCCAGTAGCATTTTGTTCAAAGCCAAGAAAAGCTAGTCTAGGGCTGCAGGCAGAGCCCTGGCACGTACCTAGGTTGTTGTCTGTGAGGACCTCCTTGACCCTCTTGGTGATGGAGTAGGTGTCCAGTTCTGGGGACATGGCCACCATCTCCTGTATGCCCCCTGCAGCTTGGCTGCCCGAGAGG